>NC_081420.1:85015077-85615077 GCF_949786415.1 Peromyscus eremicus
GCCTGTAGCTCACTCTTACCAAAATAATTCTGCCCTGAAAGAAGTTTACATTGTGTCTTTAGGGGATCTGGACTATGGCATGCCATACTAGGATGATATGGACATTGCAACTGAGGCTGTCATAGACTCTCAGTCCAGCCTTATTTGTTTTCTTGGGGTAAATTTAAGTCAACCCCTCCTGTATTTTCTCCTAGTTTCCTTAGTGCTATTATTTAAAATTAATAATTTAATACCAGGATTGATAAAAGTTCTCTGATCACATTTAGATGAACTGAGTTTTACTTCTGCTCAGAAAATTTATGCATGCCTGAACAATTCTCGTCTGTCCATCCGTCCGTCCTTCCTTTCTTCCTTCGTTTTTTTTTAAAATTACACATATAACGTCCTGTAGTCAGTACTATAGCCAAGACAAGGATATTGTTTACCCTAAAAAAAAAATAATAGTGTGAGTGTATGAGCATTTGTACATGAGTGCAGGTACCTGTGGAGGCCACATCCCCTGGAACTAGAGTTACTGGCAATTGTGAACCACCACCTGGGTGCTGGGAATACAGTATATAGTACCTTTAACTCTTGAACCATTAACCATCTCCCTAGCTCAGTGTCTGCTCTTCTCTTACAGCCACATGTGCTTCCTCTTCTAGCACCTAACAGCTGCTGATCTGCTTTCCAGCTCTATGGATTTGTCTGTTATTGACCATTTATGCAAATGAAATAGTATGTGGTGTTCTGTATCTAGTATCTTTTTCTGAGCACAATATATTGTTCAAGGTTCATCTTCCCTGTTACGAAGTGAATTGTAATTGTAGTATATTGTATGGCTGTGTCACATTTTATTTGTCCATGCATCATTTTGTGAACATCTGAGTTTTCTAGTTTTTGGCTAATTTGAATGATGTTTCTCAGTGTATTGACACAGGAGAATCTGTGTGGAAGTTTCCTTTTCCCTTGGGTTTACACCTAAGTGTGGGTTGCTTTACTATCCCAAGTTTTGATTGAAGCCAGTTTGGAGATGAGAAAATCTTGTTCTTTTCATGAGAAACTCTTGAAGTTGGGGAGCCCTGGCTCTTACTAGGTTTGATGTTTCTTAGAGTTGATTATCAGAGCTGATTAGTAACAAGCCTATGTGGAGGAACAGTAGTTGCCCTATGGAATGTTCTTCCCTGTTCCTTACTCTTTGGGCACTGCTCACCTCTGCCACTACTTCCTCTTCTCAGGTCACATTGATTTCCCTGTATTTTCCTTTAGTGTAAGAAATTATAAGGCTGGAGAGATGGCTCAGTGATTAACAGCAGTGTCTGCCTGTCCAGAGGACCCAGGTTCAATACCCAGCACGCACGTGGCAGCTCACAACTGCCTGGAGTTCCTGTTCCAGGGCATCCAACACCCTCACACAGGCATACATGCAGACAAAACACCAATGCACGTAAAAATAAGAAAAAAATAATTTTTAAAAAAGAAAAGAATTTATATTGAGAGCAAGAGAGTATGTTGCACCAAAAAATGCTTTGAAAATATGTTTAGTTTGGAATCCTATTTGATCTAGGACCCAATGTTCAAACCACCAAACAATTTGAGCATTGTTAACAAAACCAGAAACAGATAAGTACAATCTCTTAGATTAATGCAATGGTTTGCTGTAAGTATGATGTCTCCAACAGGATCCCAAAGAACAACTACAAATAGCAAACCAAGTGAAGATTAACAAGAACATAGTAAATTCATTTCCTTTTAGATTTAGTAAAGACAAAAAGAGGACATTTAAAATGTAAAAACTGTAACTTCTGTGCAGTATAACTGGCTTTAATCTAAAAGAGGATGTGAGAAATAATATATGAGGTGTCTAGAATGCATTTTTACATTTTGCAGGTATTTATCTTGTTCTGTGTTGTAGGTTGTGCATAATGCAATTGTAATGACCTTGGCCCTGGACTTATGGGTAGGCTATAATTTTAGTTTAGGGTAGCAGTAACATGCATGCATATACTGATATAATGAGATGGTTCTTTGGGCTTGACATACCAGTGTGTAAGAAATCCGGCCGGGCGGTGGTGGCGCACGCCTTTAATCCCAGCACTCGGGAGGCAGAGCCAGGAGGATCTCTGTGAGTTCGAGGCCAGCCTGGACTACCAAGTGAGTCCCAGGAAAGGCGCAAAGCTACACAGAGAAACCCTGTCTCGAAAAACCAAAAAAAAAAAAAAAAAAAAAAAAAGAAATCCATAGCTGTTGCTAGATGAAATCACCTTTGAGAACCTTCTTGATAAAGAAAGGTTTTATGTTATGGAAGGTGCTTGGAGGTCTCCAAACAGACAAGACATACCAGTCTGAAAAAGGGCTGAATAAAAGGTTGAAGGGAGTGGGATCAGGATTAGGCTATGATGTGACCTGAGAGGTATTGGTTGTTATGGCAACTTGTTAACATGGATCATTTGGAAATTACAGGCTGGTCCCACACATAGTCTCCAGCTTTCTCAGAGGAAGTATCAGCAAAATTGCTGGTTCTGGACATGACTTGCTTCACAGAGGAACTCTTGGCACTGACTGCACTGGTCTAGATGTTAGTAGTGCCTTGGAACAGTTATTTTGGGTGCTAGATTCTCTACACCTTCAAGAATGTATAGACCAGACTATACCATATTTTACTGTGAGTGGATATTTGGATATATGAATACAAGGATTTATACGACTCTCATTGTCCTTGCTCTATTCTATTTTATCCAAGGGTAGCAGGGAAGGTGGGGAGTTGAGACAGGATCCTCCAGTGGTACGTCGGTCTTTGTCTTAGTGGAGGACTGAAGCTAGGAACTAGCACAACATAACCTGTCGACTAAATTCAGCCTGTAATCTCAGTTTGCATAACGCGATTACTGAGGATAGTTTCCCCATTCTCTAAGGGCTGTTTCATAGCAGCAATGAAGATCCATTCATGGTTTGAGAGCCCTTTCCAGAAAATGATGACTGACACCCCTGCGTTAGGCACCTTGGAAGCCAACCCTGCAGTCCTGCTCTGTTAAAGAAGCTCATTAGTTATGTCTGTGGACTGCATGCCCTCGGTGGGAGCAGATTTCAGCACAAATGTAGCACCGTAAGTAATGACTTGGATTAGGGTATCAGAGCACTTCTGTAGTTCCTAATAAGCACTTGCTTGTTACAGGCAGTGCTTCCAATTTGCATGCAAGAGGGTTTCTATTAGCTCTCCTCCTTTTTCTGTGTCCTGTTAGCATGGGCACTGGGCAGGATGTGTGATTAGCTAGTTCAGTCTAGTACATCTACTACATTGTTGTAGAGGCATACAAAGATGAAGAAATGAAAGCAAGTTGAGAGTTCTGGAAGGACTTGTGACCAGGGCCTCTATAGTAGTTCAGTGATGCATCTGGGGCTTCCCGATCAGAGTGTAGTACCCTGGGAAGCTCATGAAAGTTTCTGATTTCAGAGCTGGCTGTGTATTTTGTGTTTGTATCCCCCCACCCCAATAAATAATTCAGCTTAATAGTAACATTGGAATACAGCCACCAGTCCTTCATGAATCTTCTGAGTTAAGATGAAAGTATCAAGTAGGTAGTACCAAATATATTTATTTGTGTTTGTGATGATAAGGGTCCCAGGTATCAGAGTACTAAGCGGCTCATAAGTGTGTGTTCTATGAAATGGTATCTGAGAGTTAATGTATGGTGGTACAGTCCTTTAAACCCAGCTGTTTTGGAGAATGAGAAGTGTATCCTGAGTTGAGTTCAAGCCCAGTTAGGACATTCATATTCAAATAAAAGGAAGTGAATAGATTTTAAAATTCATTTAAAGTGGTTTTTTGTTTGTTTGTTTTTCTTCAGAAAACAGTTGTCTGCTCTGGGATCTCCCATTCTTTCAGCCACTTAAAGAATTTACCCCTCCATGTAGCCAGCAGGTTATCACCTTTGGTGTGGAGTTGTTGAAATGATTAACTCTAAGAGGAAGGGCGGTCAACAGCATTTAATTCTTGTCATTTTTCAGGTCATTTTATAAAATTTGACTTAAGAAATGTTTGGGCTTTCAGACAGTAAGAAGACTTTGTGTGTGTGTGTGTGTGTGTGTGTGTGTGTGTGTGTGTTATGATATCTTCCAATAAATTGGAAAAACATCTTAGAATATGATTTCAATGCTAAAACTTGAGACCTAACATATTGTTGTTAGCTTTGATACTGATGTCCAAAGTATGCTTCACCTGTCCTTGGTGTCCATCTGCCAGTCTGAATAGACATGATAGTTGTTGAGGTGGCAATTTATTTAGCACCTAACTCCCTGGAGCCCGAAAGGAGTCTGTGACTTCTAAGTAATGGATAATGATGTTGTCTGTCATCACCTGCCTCTTCCCTCCTTCCCTATAGGGTTTCTCTTTGTATCCTGGCTGTAAATCAGGCTGGCCTTGAACTCAAGAGATTTACCTGCCTCTCCCTGTTGGGGTTAAAGACATGTGCCACCACCTGGTTAGTTGATAGTCTTATATGGAACACAGAGTACTTTAAAAAGACAGCTCCCTGCTTTCCCTACCCTATTTGATGCTCTGTGCTAAATAAGTGTTTAAGTAGCATCTTAGATATGTTCTGTGTTTCAGGAAGCTCTTTTTAAAATTATTTTGTATGTATGCACACATATGCCTACATGTTCATGGTTGTGTGTGCACACATGTACATGTCGTGGTCAGAAGTCAATATCAGGTATCTTTCTCAGTTGTCTTTTACTGTGTGTGCAGAGGCCTGAGAAAAATATTAAGTGTTCTGCTTTAGCATTCCATTTCCTTGAGACAGGGCCTTTCATTGAGTCAGAAGCTAGGCCTGCCATCCAAAAAACTCCCAGATGGAATGCATCTGTTTCTGTCCCAAAGTACTCTAGGTATAGCTGTGAGTGACCATCCACATGCCTTTAAAAAAAGTGTGTGTGTGTGTGTGTGTGTGTGTGTGTGTGTGTGTGTGTGTGTGTCTGTGTGTCTGTGTGTCTGTGAGGCGGGGTGGGGTGGGGTGGGGAGAATATAAATATGGTCATGTGAACTTAAGTACCTATGGAGGATAGAAGAAGTTTGTGGATCTCCTTGAGCTAGGGTTAAAGTTAGTTGTGAGCTGCTGGGTGCTTGGTGTTGGAGGCAAAGCTCAGCTTCTGTAGAGCAGTATGCAGTCTTAACCACTGAGCCGTGTCCCGGACTTGACTCTTCCTCCTCTCTGTCTGTCTTTTAAATGAGGACTCTGAATAGAAGTCCTCATGATTGCAAAGCAATAATTCTTAGCCACAGTCATCACTCCAGCCCTTCATACCTTACTTATTTTTTCAGACAAGATCTTTCACTGAACCTGGAGCTGGTCCATGCAGCCAGACTGGCTGTCTAGAAAACCCTGGGGGTCTTTTTGTCACTGTCTCCCCCCTTGCCAGGATTACAGGAACATGCCACTGTGCCTAGCTTTTATATGGACTCTATGGATCTGAACAGAGGTTCACAGCAGCTATTATATACACTAAACCTTAGCCTATAGGAGTTCCTATACTGTGTGGCATGTATTAGTGTTAATTGCTCAGTAACAAAACTATACTGTAGCTTAATCTTTCAAGATAACAGTGATGTTTCTTTCTCATAAGCTTACTTTATTTGGGAAGTTTTTCTGCTGATATCCTTGTCACTTATAAGGCCATAGTAAACTGGCCAGTTGGACAGTAAATTCTTTATGGGGCACAGGTGAAGGACAAGACAAGTCATGTAATGGGGCCTGTAAAGGCTTGAGGGCTTGAAAAAGAGCCATCTTGGCCAAGTTGCTAAGGGGTGTGTGTGTGTGTGTGTGTGTGTGTGTGTGTGTGTGTGTGTGTGTGTAAAGGGAGTGTAGGGGGTGTTTTAAAGGTGCAGTTGGGGCAACATAAACTAACAGGAGGGATATGTGTAAGCGTACTTGGTGCACATAAATAATAGTGACTTAGACTATTAATAGACTGCTAAGAAAACATGGGCTGCTTTACCATAAGAGAAAAAAATTTTCATGAGTACCTTTTTTTCCTCTGTTCATTTTGTTTTACAGTGCTGGACTACTGAACTCAGTTCTTCACCATACTAGGCAAGTTCTCTATATCACTGAGCCACACCTTGTATGATTTTAAAGAAAAACTTGTAGTCATATTTTCTTACTGGATTTTGACTGCAGTCATCAAATATTTATTATGTTTTATTCATGCTTCAACTTGTTTACTTCATTGGGCAACTGTGTATTTTAGGCCCCATTCCCAAAGGAACTTGATGTATTTTCCCTAGCTCAGTCTTTTGGTTTGTTTCTAGGCAGCCAGGCTAGGCTGGCCATGTAGGACATCCAGGTTCACACAAGCAAGCGGAATAAAAAACAGGTGTGCATTTTTCTTTTTTTCTGGTTATTACAGTAAGGAAAGATCACGAATTGTGCACTTCAGAATGTTACAACAGAAAGTCCTCAGCTCTCACTTGTTAATTTACATGTTAATTTGGGTAAAGAATTGAATCTTGTGTCCATTTGTTTAGGTTGTTTTGAGGCCGAGTTTCTCTATGTAGCACTGGATGTCCTGGTACTTACTCTCTAGACCAGGCTAGGCTCGAACTCAGAGATCCACCTGCCACTGCCTTCAGAGTGCTGGGATTAAAGGCGTGTGCCACCATACTCAGCTTGAAATTTAAATCTTTTAACAAAACTTTTGGTATACTTAATGAAACAAGTTAGTGAGAGTCTTATGATTATTTTGATTCTTCCTTTCTGCTGGCGTTCACAAAACTCAGAGATGACGGTCTTGCTATTTTCTCTTTGTGAATACCTATCTTTTCCCTGGATAGTATAAGCTCTTTGTCCATTTTGAAGAGGCATGCAATTTTGCAAGTATTTTTGCTAAACCAAGCTCTTTTTCATTTATATGGCCAACCCCCCTAGTTAGGTGTTTTACTTCTTTCCTGTAATCCTTAGTCACCTGGCTTGATAGCCTGTGATCTTGAATTTGGAAGCATTGTTTCTAAGTAGTGATTTATGTAATAGCTGTGCCAGTGTCTTCCTTGTAGCAGGCTTTTTATTCTATAGGAGAGTGTGTCCAAATAGTATATGTCCAAATATATGTCCAAATAGTCCCAAATGTTTTATTTTGTTTTTTTAAATAACCAAAGAAAATAAAACTTGTTTCTATTTGTAAGATAAAACTGTGGAACTTAAAACAACGTGTATTAGCATAAACCCTCAATTACAAAGTTGATTTATGATGAAATGGTCATTGACTCAGATGAGCAGTTCTTTAGTTTTGTGGTACTTGCTGACCCTCTCAGAAGGGCAACTGGAGTCCCCATACTAAGGCTAAGGCCAAGGTTCCCTAAGTCTTGCCTCTGCCCTGTGTGTCTGCTTCCTCTAAGAAGGATGAAGGGGGATTTTTGAGGCATTTCCCAGGGTGAACACAGAGTTGGAGAGAGCTCTCCACATACACTGGGGACAGGGTTTCAGAGCTGTAGGAAGATGCGTTTGTCTACTGTATTGTGACTCTGCACTCAGTTAATAGGAGAATGTAGGGGCATACATAGGGATTTGGTATAGTCCTAGCTCAGAGGTCTGAGCTGTTTGCATTTGGAAAAGCTTACCACGTTCAGCAGGACTGAAAGTGAATGAGTTCTAGGGTAGGAATTCAGTTGTTTTTGGAGTAGATACAAAGGGTCTATGATTCTCAGAGCCTCATTCCTTGCTAGATACAGGTTGTTTCCAAGGACAGAGTCTTTTTTTTTTAGCTGTTTGAAAATCTTAGCTGTAAGAACTGAGAAGTTTTATGTGTAAAGCCAAAGTACTATGGCTGAACAGACATTTTATGATTCTTCTGGAGCAACAGTAAAGTCCTGTAGCACCATTATATGTTGGCATGCACACAAGCAACAACATAGTGTTGGTCAGATATTCTGGTCTCTATACCATATAGTCTGTCCTGGGGGGTTCCTAGAGTCTGTTACCCCTTACCTCAGAGCAGTGAGGGCACTTTCTTGAAAACACCAATGTTGGTTTAATGCAGGTAACCAAAGTGGATCTTTGATCCTTTAACTTTTCAAATATTTTGAGATTTAATGGTGTGTAATTCTTCAGAATTGCATCATGTATACTTAGCATTGTTTTAAATAAGTGGTGCTGATTTGGTATCTGACACTTTTTTTAGTATTTTGTACATTACATAAAGGTAAAGCAAATGCTATCTTTTTGTATCACTTAGACTAAAATTTACATATCTCATACTGCTGTTTTTGAGGCTCTAGTGTGAGCACCAGAATGAGATGAAGGGACTATGAGGTTACAGCATGGCCACTATCATTCTGAAGCCTAAAAAAACATATCTTGTCATTGTGTATTCTGGGTCCCTGGAAGCAGGCCCTCATTTCATTGGGAATCTATGCTTTTAGCCCTTGTTTATGTTATTGTATATATGGAAAATGCTGATTATAGGAATGTTTTCTGGTCTTCACTGCCATTGAGAAAGGATGCTTAAGCAGTCTGTATCTAGCATGCATAGTGTTCATGATCAAGATATGGTATGGAATGCAGATTCTGACTTAGAGACTGTACACAGAAATAGTACACTATTAGTGGCATGCAGTCACTTGGGAATGTAAAAAATGAGCAGAGAAAGGTTTTGCTTACA
Organism: Peromyscus eremicus; assembly: GCF_949786415.1. Classification (NCBI taxonomy): domain Eukaryota; kingdom Metazoa; phylum Chordata; class Mammalia; order Rodentia; family Cricetidae; genus Peromyscus; species Peromyscus eremicus. The sequence continues at coordinate 85,023,709 of NC_081420.1, forward strand.
CACACACACACACACACACACACACACACACACACAGTATTACACTATTGGTATAGAAGCATGAGGAGTTTGCGTTGAGTAAAGGATTTGGATTTTTGATGACCAGTTCTTTCTTTATATTGAGCTCATTGCTAATCAGTGAAACACTGCTTACCGAATAAATGAGGAGTGATAATTGGTCTTGCCTATGAAATTGGCAGGTTTACATGGAAACACTTTAACATTAGAAAGGTGTTTCCTTTGCTTCTGAAGAAGTACTACTGTAAACAGTATTAACTGGAATGTTGTATTTGATTCTCTGTAGTATTTCAGTAAAGTAGTTTCTGAAAAAGATCAAAACATGCATAATATCATTCGTATTAGTTTTATTTATTTTTTTCTTTTATGAGACAGGTTCTTACGAGGTTCCTTAGGCTATTCTTTATTTCCTTGTCACAAGTGATCTCCTGCTTCAGCCTCCCAAGTAGCCAGAACTACAGGCATGTGCCACTATACTTGGCTTAATGTTTGTATATTTTCATTGGGTTAGGTTGTCTCTCCTTTTTACTAAGTTAAAAAGCACTGTGTTTCAGGATTTTAGGCTTTGGGGGGAAAAAAAGAGGTAAAATTAACATTTTACTATGGAGCTGAGTAACATAAAGGAAATGTTTAGTGTCTTTAATACTGAGCACAGCACCATGTCTGCATGTGTGCAGGGGCCATGGCTGGCACCTTCCAAGTTCTTGTTATAGTTTGTTTCATGCATACAGTACCTGGGTTACTGTAATTGAAATCTGAGTGATCATGAAAGGAAAGTATTTTGTGTCAATGTGTAGTTCCTTCTGCTAAAGCCTTGTTGGCTCTAGAGCATAACTTCTGATTTACAGCTTTGTCTTCATAGGATTGATCTTCTGCTATGGGCCTTTCACTAGGGAAACCTGGAGCAGACAGCTCTTTCTTCAGGAGAATGACGTTTAGGGAATACCTGTATAGATTTCTTGGTGGTAAAATAGAAAAAAATAATTTTAATTTAGTATAGTTTTCCTTTTCTGAATATCTGCTTTAAGTTAGGCATACAGGGTAACTGGCTAGTTTATCTAAATGGTAGTAGTTAAGCAAAGCTTGACCAGCAGCAGCAAGGTTATGTGTGCATGTTACCTTTCCACTGTTTTTGAGTAGTATATACATGCCCATAGTTGTGGACACTCATTCTGTGATGTGAGTGAGGTAGGAGCATTGTCCAGCGTGTGCAGTTGAGACAGCTGGCAGGAGGTGAGAAATTATCTGATGCCGAGTTTCCCACAAGACTATGCCATCTGTACCTATCAACACTGGTAGATTTTTTTTTTTATTATAATCTTGGGTTCATAGTTAATTTGGCTTCTCAGTTTCTCCACTGTTGAAAGCAGCAAAGGGTTCTCTACCTTCTTGGAATCAAATATAATAGAAAATATCTCCCAGGACCATTTTAAAGAAACAGAGTGTAATAATTATATTTGATTTGTGTAGTGCGAATTCTAATTGGTCTTAATAATAAAATCCCAGAGCCAGGTATCAGGGTAAATGCTGAAAGATCGGAGAACAAGGGAGCAAGCCACAGCCACCACCACCTACCTCGCCAACTCCTCAGCCTGAAGGGGGGGGCTGAGCTCCTGTCTCTGCCCGCCTTATATTCCTCTCTTCGTCCAGCCATATCACTTCCTGTCTAAGAAAGGAAGATAAAATGTAATAGGGATGGGGTGCTGGGGGTGGTGCAGATAAAAAATGAGCCAGACATATGTAGTAATATACACTGGAAATCCTAGCATTGTGAGGCTAAGAAGATAGGGAGATCATGAGTATCAGGCCAGTCTGGATTACATAATGAGACCTTTTTTTGGTAAATATTAACAATGACACCCCCCCCCCAAAGTAAAAGATGCCCCCACAAAGGAACAGCTAGTGTAATAATCACTTCTTTGGGCTTCTGGACTATTCAAACAAGCACAACAAATTTTGAAGAGCACCTTACAAAGAGGCAGGGTTCCCTCTTGCACTTACTGTTTGTCTCTGGTTGGGCTGGCCTAGGAACCTTGTAAAAATAGGTCATAAGCACTGATCTTCTGTACCTAGATTATCTCAATCTACGTACTATTAATATACATAATGCTATGCATTAAAGGCATACACCACCATGCCCTGCTCCCTTCATTTTTAAGGATGAATATTAGTCCATTTTTGGATACACCATATATAGTTTGCTCATCTGTCTGTGAGGTTGTAAATCATTTGTGAACTGGGAATGTGGAATTACAAATGTCTTGGAGAGACCCTGCTTTCAGTTCTTTCAGAGTATATACCGCTGTTAGATTTTCATTGCTATGACAACTATCTGACAGAAATTCATGGGAAAACTATTTTTAGTTTACCCCACACCCTCATACTCCACCACCACAAAGTCCATGGTAGGAAGTAGAGAATCCCTGTGCTTTTGGGCCCTCTACCTTTCCTTATCTTTTTTATTTTTATTTTATTTTTTTATTTTTGGTTTTTCAAGACAGGGTTTCTCTGTGTAGCTTTGCACCTTTTCCTGGAACTCACTTGGTAGCCCAGGCTGGCCTCAAACTCACAGAGATCCGCCTGGCTCTGCCTCCCGAGTGCTGGGATTAGAGGCGTGCGCCACCACCACCCAGCTATTTTTATTTTTGTATACATGTTTGTGTTGAATATATGCCACACATGTACAGTTGACCAGGGTGGCCAGAAGAGGGAGTGAGATCCCCTGGAACTGGCATTACAAGTGGTTTGAGCCACCTGACATGGGTGCTAGAATATGAACTTGAGTCCTCTGAAAGAGTAGCAAGTGCTCTTAACCATGGAGACATCTTTTTTTTTTTGTTTGTTTGTTTGTTTGTTTTTGTCTCATTTCATCCAGACTTAAGCGTATGGAATGGTGTTGCCCGTATTCTTGGCAGGTATTCTTCCCATTGTAGCCATCTCTGGAAATGCCCTCACAGACACGCAAAACTTTGATTTTGGAGATGCTTCTCAATCCAATTAGATTGACAATCATAATGTTACAAAGTAGAATTGCTAAACTGTGAGGCTCTGTTTATATTTTATTTTTTGAGCTGAAGACCAAACCCAGGGCCTTGTGTTTGCTAGGCAAGCACTCTACCACTGAGCTTAATCCCCCAACTTTATATTTTGTGTTTTTAAAGGAGAGATTCTCACTGTATACACCTAGACCAGCCCTGGTGTGTTGAACTTAAAGAGATCTGTCTCCTGGGATTAAAGGAGAATACCACTGTGTCTGACCTATTTTTAGTTTTTTAAGGGAACCTCTGCACTGTTTTCTACATCAGTTGTACTATTTTATATTTCCACCAGTACCTTACAAGGGCTGTGTCAGTACACACATCCTGTAGGCAGTGAGGATCTAGTCAACACAGTCCTCAACTCGTTTTCCTTGGAAATGTGACCTTTGTCGTAGCAGATAAAGAAGTGAATAGCTCTATATTTAAAAAATGTCTGTTTATGCCTACCACCTATCTTTTGCAGGTATACTCCTGGGTCTGGCAGAGTTCTTCTCTTAGCAGTATCCCTAGCCTCTGCTTTCTGGCCCCTTTCTGTCTCATCCCCACCTCTGCTCTTTGGTTGATTTGTGGTGTGTTCTAAGAATAGAACATGTCAAAGCCTGGATGCTAAACTAACTGTTAATGCTGGGACCTGTCTGGGTGACAAAACAGCCTACCAGTCTCAGCATAACTTTAGTTAGCATGGAACTTGACTGGCCTCAGGCCTGGGTGTGCACTGTCCTTTGGACTAGGAAGGGTAGTCGTATAAGATGGCACCACTCTTGCCATCTTATTATGTGGTAGAAATATTCTTCTTATTGTACCCTACTTCTTCAGCTCCTTCAGCCCCTTGTCCTGTGTTTTCCTATATCCCAGTGGATAACTGAACCTCAAGAAGCCTGTCACCAAAGAACTGGGCCTGCACATGAGACTTTGCATTTACTTCCTTGCAAAAGATATCTCCTTTTAATGTGCTAGGATGCAATCATACCTTTTAGTTTAATTTTATGTGTATGGTATTTAGCCCGCATACAGGTCTGTGCACCATATGTTGTCTAGTGCCAATGGATATATGCCAATGTTATATCCCCTGGAACTTGAATTATAGATGGTTTTGAGCCACCACATCTAGAAGAGCAACAAATGCTCTTAACCACTGAACTATCTCTCTAGTCCCCTTAATAATAATTTTTAAAAATCCTTTCACCATAGACTGTTTATTATTTGCAATGTATAAATGCCATATTTAAACAAAGAAAAGGACCAGAAACTTAAGAATAAAAAGGATGCTTGTGGCCGTGGCAGCCATCTTTGAGTAACTCACCAAAATGACAAACACAAAGGGAGAGAGGAGGGCGCTCACTATGATCTCTGGGCCTTTTAGGAAACATGGAGTTGTTCTTTTGGCCACTTACATACGAATCTACAAGAAGGGTGATATTGTAGACATCAAGGGAATGGGCACTGTTCAAAAAGGAATGCCTCATAAGTGTTTCCATGGCAAAACCGTAAATGTCTACGATGTCACCCAGCATGCTGTGGGCATCATTGTAAACAAGCAAGTTAAGGGCAAGATTCTTGGCAAGAGAGTTAACGTCTGGATTGAGAGCATCAAGTACTTTAAGAGTCGAGACAGCTTCCTGAAGTGAGTGAAGGAGAACAACCGGAAGAAAAAAGAAGCCATAGAGAAGAAGAGCACCTGGGTTCAGCTGAAGCGCCAGCCCGCTCCACCCAGAGAAGCACACTTTGTGAGGACTAATGGGAAGGAGCCTGAGTTGATGGAACCCATTCCATATGAATTTATGGCCTAATGTACAAAAAGAAATAGAAGACCTGGACTGTTAAAAAAAATAATAATAAAACTAAAAAAATAAATTAATGTGCTGTTAGACTCTTGTTGTCTTTATTTTGTACAGCAGTCACCTAGGCAGACTCTTTACAAGTACCTACATTTACCAGATCTGACTTTGGGGCTAGTTCCTGGCTAGGGCCCACTTGTACCTATTGGTTTTTTGCTGAGCACCATTCTTTCAATTTCCAGCCATAAATACACTTGCCAACAGTGCTCATGTGGGTACAGAGAATGTAGGCACAATTAAAGGCAAAACACTTTGACTTGTAGTTTTTGTGATCTTGGGCAAGTCAGTTAACATTTCTGAGCTCCATTTTAGTTCTGTTTATTTCATGGTGGTTTTATGTTCTTGGGTTTTTTTCTTTCTACAATACTGTCTTAGTTAGGGTTTTGTTGCTGTGAAGAGACACCATGAGCCTGGCAACTCTCACAAAAAACACATTTAATTGGGACTAGCTTACAGTTTCAGAGGTTTATCGTCCATTATTGTCATGGCATAAAGCATGGCGGTGTACAGGCAGATGAAGTGCTGGAGAAGGAGCTGAGCGTTCCATCTGGATCAGATGGGCAGGCAGCAGGAAGTGAACTGGCTTGAGCTTCTCAGACCTCAAAGCCCACCCCCTAGTGGCACACCTCTCCAACAAAGCCACACCCATTTCACCAAGGCCACACTTCGTAATAGTGTCACTCCCTATGGCCAAGCATTCAAACACATGAGTCCATGGGGGCCAATCCTATTCAAAACACCACAGATACCCAGCATCGTGGGAGTTTATTTTTCCCCGATTTCCAATAGTTGCGAGTTGATTTTGCTGATAGGTAGTTGCCACCATAGCCATGCCCACTCATTCACAAAGGTCTCAGATGTGTTTATTAAATGGCCAGGCATCTTTACCTGAATTTTTATATTTTGTTTCCCAATGGAGTACTCCCCCCTCCCCATGTTGGTCTGTCCATTGCCGCTGCCACCACCCCCCTACTCCAATTTTGAAACAGAGCTTTACACTATTGTGCAGGCTGGCTTGGAACTCATATGATGTGACCTAGGCTGGCCTTTACCTTTGTCACTCCTTCTGTCTTAGCCTCCTAATTACTGGGATTACAGTTATGAGCCACTAACCCAGCCCTTAAGCTTTATCGTAAAATACTTGTTTTTACAGTGCTGCTGCTGTGATTTTGGAATCAGGTTCTGGATTGATTTCAATGCCTTGTTGATGGTAGTTCAGACTGGTGGAAATAACACTTAGGTAGTCAAAAAGGGCACTTTACATGGAAGTTTCCTACATGGAAGATTCCTTATCTACCTAGATTGTCATTAATGTATGAACAGTTCACCTTGTGAAAAATGCATACTAGCTGTGGAAGTGTTGACCCTCCCATTTCATTTCTTTCAACCTTTTCTGAAACCTATTCACAGCAGGGTCAGTTTTACTTGAAGCACAAGTGAACAAGTAAATGGAAACTTCATGGAATCTTCATGCTCTTTGATGGGTAGATGGTCATGTGGCAGTTCTATGCATGCCACCTCCATCTGTTTGTGAAGGGGTGAGTTTTTTGTTGTTTGTCTTTTGGTGTTTTGAGATAATACCACTTCAGTATCCTTTTTTAACAATCTGTATCCTCAACAGGTCTTTCTGAGAACACTCTGAGGGGAGGGCAGGGGTCACAGGTGTTTGTGTGCTACAGGTGTTCTCTTCTCCTCCCCATTCCCCAGTAGTGGTACAGGACTTAGTTTGATCAAAACAATGCTATTCACAGAGGCAGGTGGTTTTGTTTGTTTGTTTGTTTTTCTTTTCTTTGGCAGTTCAATTCAAGGCAAGGAGGAAAGGAAGGCTCTTTAGATTCTGGGCCAAGAGACTTATTTTTAGCAAAACTTTTTTGCCTAATGTAAAGCTTATCACATGTAAGTCTAACTCCCCCCCCCCCCCCAAAAAAAAAAAAATGTGTTTCTCTGTGTAGTTTTGGTGCCTGTCCTAGATCTTGCTCTGTAGGCCAAGCTGGCCTTGAACTCACAGAGATCCGCCACCACCGCCCGGCTATAAGTTTAACTCTTAAAGATGTTTATCTTGTGCAAGATTGTAAAACATCGGTAACGAACTTCTGCCCTCCGGGGTTCTCCCATTGTGCTGTAAGCCTGTATTTAAGAACTCCTCCTTCCTTCAATAAACGGCATTCGGCATTTAGAAAAAAGAAAGAAAACTCTAGAGCAAAGATTTCAAATAAAATTTTCCAGGATTCCAATAGTCATGAACAGATCCAAGATATGAAACTATTAATTTGGTTCCAGCTTTAATTAATTATCCTATCTTTATTGCTTTACTCTTTGTGAAAAATAGAAAGAAAATAAAGCCTCATTTAACAAGAAGAAAAAAAAGATGTTTATCTTGAAGCATTTAATGAATAAAAGTTAATTTTTCAGCTCCACATTCAATTTGTTATGTAGGGGTAGGACCTGAGATGTGCACAATCCCTAAGATTAGTTCCTTAGTCTGTATCATTTCTACTGCCAAAAGCCAACCTTGCCTCTGTTATTTGCTGCTCTGTTCTCCTCTTGGCCAAGTCAGTGATGACTCTGTGTATTGGAGAATACAAAGACTTTGTTTTATTTTGGATATATTGGTACTGTTGGGTGCTATGTCTTAATAGTGGCTGTTGACTGTTTGTCAATAAAAGCTATTACGTTAGCAGGTTTGGTGGTCTATACCTCTAATCTCAGCACTCAGGAGGTTGGGAGAGGAAGATTGAGAATGTTAGACCATCCTGTGCTGTACACAGTATCACTCAAAACTAGATAAACAAATCCCAAAAGCAGTAAGTGTGTGGCCAGGCCCACCCTGTTACCTTGGTTTGTGTTCAGCTGTGGTGTCAGAACAAATTTCTGACTCTCCCTTTGACTCTCTGCAGCATTACATAGCCTCTTTCTGCTTATGTTACCATTTTATATTAGTGATAGTATATAAAATAAGATGTAAACAGGCCATTAAAGCTTCCTATGTACTTTTCCTCAAATATATTTGCTTTAAAATAAGTTTAACACCACCACCCTGCCACCAGTGTGCCACTAGGTAGAAGAAATCAAGAGGAAAGAAAAAACAAGTCTTTAAAAAAGTAGATAGTGGCCCCAGTTCCACCACTCCTGTTACTGTGAAGAAGCACAGAAGGATGCCTGTACCTTGTTAGTGCAGTACCATGGTGACATGTAACAGTGTGTAGAAGGCATGCTCAGGAAACTGCTGAACTGAAGAGTGTCAACACATACCGAGATGCAGCCTGTTAATGCCCGGCTGGTTAATATGGTAAAATTAGTACCAAGTGGGGAAAACTTTGCTACTGAAAAATGGAGCAGCCAAAAATTACTTTCACTAATGTCAATCAAAATATGCTTGCTAAAAAGCAGGCAAGCATGTGTGATTGTGTGGATCTTGAGGGGTTGGGGAAGAGAGAGCAGTATGTGTGACAGACCCTTGAAGATTGAGGACTTGGTTTGTTCCCTTTTTTGTGTTTGTTGAGCAACTCTGATAGCAGTCCTAGCAGTTTTGAGTATTCAGGATCCTCTTTTTATTTTTATTTTTATTTTTTAAAGGAGCCTTGTCTGTCCCTTATATTTAAAAACAAACAAAGAGAGAGAATAACCTTGATAGCTGCAGGAAAGAAGTGCTCACCATGGTCATTTGCTGGCATTTCTCCAGGGCTTGCACTCAAATATATTTTCTGCCATTCGATCATGGGAAGGTATTTGGTTGGCCTGGATAGTTGGCTTCCCTGATTCTGGCCTTTAAGTTTTGGGCAATGAAGGCTGTGGATGTGTTGAGCCATCCCGTGTCCTAGTGTCTTGACAGATTCTATCATCTATTTAGCATGGCACACCTGTATTAGTTACTTTTTATATGTTGGGGAGACAAAAGCACCTTAAGGAAGGGTTTGTTTTGACCCACAGAAGCAGGAGTGTGAAGTGGCCAGTCACATTGCATCCACAGTCAGGACACAGAGGTGTGGAGGGTGATACTGGTGCTCTGCTTGCTTTCTCTTTTTATATTCTGTCAGTCTAACTGGATATGCTTACCTTAACCTAATCTAGAAGATCCCTTACAGACATGTTTCCATGAATTAGATCCTGTTAAATTGACAATGACTATATATAAACCATCATACCACTGCTGGGGAGCTTGCTTCACCCTCTTTATAGAAAGCAGCAGCTTATTTAGTTAGAGTTGGCATCCTGATGTTTCCAATTAAAGCTCTTTTACTTAGCACAGCAGTTTAGCATGTTCACATGTATGTGCAGTCACCATAGTTTTTATCAGAAAGAAATTGACACCATTAGCCATCACTTCCTATTGGGACATTTCCTGTAGCTTTTGCATTTGTAGACATTTTCTCTCTTGGAATCATTACTGCATGTGACCCATGGAGTATGGGTCAAGAACCAGCTGTCGCAAGCCTGTGTGTAATAGCTAAATACAGAAATAGCCCTCATGCCTATGATTTACTGACACATTAAAGAGATTGATATCTCTCTCTCTCTCTCTCTCTCTCTCTCTCTCTCTCTCTCTCTCTCTCTCTCTCTCTCTCTCTCTCGATTTGAAAGGGCCCCATTTAAGTGAGGCTGGATCTTTGTATGTGAGATACGAAGCAATCCTTTAATATGTAGTGAATACACAGAGTGCCTTGAAGTGATGCTGAGAAATGTTCAGTAGGGTTGCCCAGGGCAACCTCTGCCTGTCTCCCACCTGGTTTGGACACCATGCCTCTGAAAATTCTGTTCCCTCTTCCAGATTTGATTTTAGGGGTTTAGGGTCAGGTGACATTCGGCATTCTGCATGCCATTCTGTGTTTATCCACGTTCTGTTTTTTTCCATTCTGTTGGATATTTAGAGCATCCTGTTGTGATGTGAATTTACCTGTAGCATAGGCTGACTTCTAACCTGTGTTCTTCCTGCTTTAGCTCCCTCATTCAGGGATTATAGGTATTATTATAGTTTTAATTTTCATTTGGCCTGATGGTGTATTTAGGAGATGGAGACAGGAGGATTGCTGTCAGTATGAAGCCAACTTAGACTTTATAGTGATAACAGCATTAATACTTTTCATTTTTCTGTTAGCAGAAGATCCTGATCATCTTTCAGGTGGTCACCTGTGTAGAAGAGTACAGGGTCAACTATGTGTCTTCTTCAGTGAGACATCTTGCCTGTGGTATCATTTGCCCATTTTAAGAAACTAGGTATCAGATTGGGGTGATGAAGTGCTTACTAAACAAGTATGAGGACCAGAGTTTGGATCACCAGTACCCATCTACAAAAGCTGTTTGGACCTAATAACCCACTTGTAATCCTAGTACCCTCTGTATAAGCCTATCACTCAGGAAGTGGTGACAGGGGTTCCCCAAGGCAAGCTTCCTAGCTAGCCAAATTGGCAAACTCCAAGTTCAGAGAGAGCCTGCTTTGTTGAAAAACATGACCTAAAAAATGGTGCTTGACAATACAGATAAGGAAATGAAATGCAAGCTACTAGCAGAAAAGCACGTCCTTTGTCTTTTAAAGTAAGGCCTACATCCAACTTACATTATACTCAATGTTAAAAGGCAACTTTTAAAAAATTAGTTTAATTACTGTTGTTTTTGAGACAGGGTCTCACCATATAACTCTGCCTGCCACTGTGTCCAAGTTGCTGATATTAAAGGCCTGCACACCATGTCCAATCTTGGATTTTTTTAAAAAATTTAAGTTAAAAGAGAAAACAGTGCTTTTTCCCTCACCAGTCTCTGTTGCTCTCATATCTTTATTACTCCACATTTTAGAAAGGTAAGGGGGGAAAACAAGAGATAAAATGCAAAACATCACCACCTCTCCTTCTCCCACTCTGCACTCTGTTCCCCCCTTCCTCTTTCCCTGAGTTTGCAGTAGAGGTTGTGTCATTCCATTCTCTCTGGAAGTACTCTAATGCCTGTTCCCATGGCAGTGGTTCTGTTTTCTCTGCTGAGGTTCTTGGGTTCTCATTATGTGCATAAATTTCTAGGAACATCTTATCTTCCATGAAAGGAATCTTATGTGACACTCTAGGGGCTCCTTTTATCCTTTGAGATATTTTGATCTTAAAACATACTCAGCATCAGTTACAACTTGCTTTCCCAACTCCCAGCACATTGCCTACAAATTACCTTTTTCTATCCTTATCTACCTCTAGGTAATGTTTTTCATTCACTCACTCAATCTGGCAACGTTTTCCATTTTTAGTACTTAAACTGGATTTCTTAAGTCAATTTACTCTTATCTTGGTCTTTTGTGTAACAAGCCTCCACGAGCTAGATAGTTCAGAAAGAATAGTAATTTATTTCTCATGTTTTTAGAAATTAGGAAGTGCAAGTCAGTGACTTTGGCAGCTGAACCCAGTCAAGTTCTCTGCTTCCACCTGTCTGTTCAGGGTGGGAGGGATAGAAGGGTAGCTCACACTAGTCTTTTGGTGAAGCTTCTGTCCTTTTGATCTGAAGGCATCATTTCATAGCACCGGATTGGGTATAAGGACCAGTATTGGAATTTTTCCCCAGGGGCCTGACCTGAGAAAATCCTTCCCAGAGTCCTGGAGAAGATGCTATGTCCAGCGTGGGGTTATCTGAGGGAAAAGAATATGTGTAAACCAGTTTCTTACATCCATTTACTTTATTTCTCTATAACAAACTTTTGTCTACACAGCTTCAGTTCTGTCCTGACACTCAGTTCCTCTTTGTCCCTTCTTTTTCTGTCCTCTCAAAGCCCTAGTAATAACTAAGCTCTTATGCTCTCGATCTCATCTTCATCCTCTGTTTCTTCGTCCTCCATCTATCCTTCCTCTCCTACTCTCCTGATCTGATTCAAATCCACCTACAGTCTGCAAAACTTTTCCTTGCTCCTTACTCCTCCACCCAAGCCAGTCTGCCTTACAGACTGCCTTCTACATCTACAGAAACTGCCTTCCTCTCTTCTCTCTGGCCAGACCAGGAATTCTGCTTCAGTCTTTACTGCAGCTGGTTATGCAAAAAACTCTTTTGTCTTCAGTCAGTAACTCTGGCATGCTACTAGCCCTGAAGGAAAGGGATGGTCTGAGCTTCATTTGCACAAGAAACAAAGCTATGCATCTACAGTCTGCTTGTCTCCAAGGCTCCATAGGGGTGTTACCTAGTAGAGCAGCAGTAGGTCTGAGAAGCTTCTACTGTTTACCATAGGGCCTAGTAGTATATGAGCACACAAAAAATTCATAGCAGAAGACAGGTGATTATTAAAAGCTGAATAACACCAAATATTCCCTGATAAATGGCTTCCCTCTAGAAAGGTTCCTTGACTTTCTAGGTATAGCTGTATTATATACAGCTGAATCTCTATAATATATTCTTGTGGCTTTCAGCAGCCCAGGTGTCTAACAAGAATTTTATAAGACACACTGTGTTTGTTCATATGCTCGCATTTATTTGAAGACAGGGTCTTGCTGTGTAGCCCAGGTTCACCTGGAACTTATCAAGGTCCTTCTCTTTTTTTGTTTGGACTATTTTTCTGCCTATAAATTTGGCAATTGTATACATTAGTGGTCTTGCTGGGATTTAGATAGACTTTGCTATCAGTGACATTAAAACACTGAAGCAGATTTTAGCATGAACTGTAGATGATGATCTAGTAATTCCTTTAAACTTAACACTTCTTTTTGATTTTTTTGAGACAGGGTTTCTCTGTGTAGCCCTGGCTGTCCTGGAACTCACTCTGTAGATCACGCTGGCCTCAAACTCACTGAGATCTGCCTGCCTCTGCCTTCCAAGTGCTGGGATTAAAGGTGTGCATCACTACTGCCTGGCTAACTGAACACTTCTTGGCTCCTTTCTATTGTATTTTTTTTTCTGTGATGTCTAGTTATGCTAGCAGTTGTGTTTTACTTTTACTTTCACTGAGCTTTGTAATGAAATCCAGGAAATGTTTAGAGTTCTTGAAGATAAAAACTTTCAAAGCTGTTTCTTCTGGGGTTGTTTACTTGCCAAGACACCTCTCCTGTCCCGCTATTAAGTCAGCAGTGCCCCCTGTGTCTTATTCAACCTGTAAGCACCGAGTAGCTTCAGGAATGGTATAAATGGCCTTGATCAGCCTTCCCTGACCTCTGAGATGATATTGTTTCCAGGAGCTATTCCTCAAGATGCTCAGGCAGCCTTTGGAGAAGGGAAGAACAGGATTCTTTTTTAGTAGATGAAATGTTTTCAACCTCTAGGATATCAAACCTGTCATTTTAGACAGACATGCATCAGCAAGGTATATGCTGACAGCATGGTCTCCAGTGGGTGCTATTGCCTGGAGGTGAGGGGATATGTGGATTATATCAGCTCCAAGTTTTTCATTTGTAATGAGGAAATAATGCCATCTGTTCAGCTGAGACTAGTTAGATGCTATGAATAAAATAACATGCAAAATAAAGAACCATGTAAGTGTAATTTGAAATGGATCGTTAAACCTCAGTCATTGACCTGAAGGGGTTGGGAAGCTGTCATTAATTTTAGTTGCCAGTGTGTGCTGTGCACTTGGTGTGTGCTGCTTGCTTTCCACAGAGCACAGATCCCATAACCCTCCTAAAGGTTTGGAACATAGTAATCTTGTGTCCCTCCTCTCCTCAGTGTTTCTCTCCTCCCACCCCAAGTTTGTAGCTGAAAAGACAGACACATTAATTTTTTTGCTCACTGTTTTAGCCATCAAGTGGCGGAGTGTTTGAGCTAACCTGTGCAGGGCTATTAGAGCTTAAATTTATGTCCACAGACTCCATATGTTGCAGTCTTAGAGATGCTTTCCTTCCTTCCTTGTTAGCTTACTGTATCTAATTGAAGGGAAGGGACTCCTATATTGCTAATGAAGTATAGGCTATGCCATACCAAATGCAGAGAAGACAGTGGAGACATTTCACTGCAGGTTTCTTTCTCAACATGAGGTACACCCTACAAAACTAGAAACTATGGATCCTTCAGAATGCACTTTGACCTTTGTCTGTGATGGAAGCTCTTGGTTAGGCATGCTTCTCTGGCATTGACTGATCAGAAACTTCAGATGCTGTGCTGCTGTGTTTTGTGACTAAGGTAACGTTCTGAACCAGACAAATTATCAGTTCAAGTAGAGACACAGGATTTGCATTCACTTTTTATCTCCAACTAACCAAAATCTCTGTTTCATTCTCTCATACTCTTGAGCATGTATATGCACACGCTCTGTGGAATATATTGCTCATTAAAAACATGAATCTCCTCATAATGGCAGATACGGAGCCTGAACTAACCATCTTCTGTAACCAGGCAAGGCTTCCGTTGGAGGAATTTGGACACCAACCCAGCCACAAAGCCTTCATCCTGCAATTTGTCCTGCCTGTAAGTTATGCAGGGGTAAGGTGTAGACGAATTTCTAAACAGTCTTATTAAATAAGGAACACTGAGCCAAATATAGGGGTGAAAGTCATAGAGATCAGGGAAATAGTGAGAGCCACCAGCTAACCTTAGTTCACTATGCCGCTGTAGTTTCCCAAGCGAGAGAGCTACTTCCTGTCTACCTAGGCTTTTATTGCCTTGCTTTTCTGCCCTCTCATTGGCTCTTAGCCCGGCTACCTCACTTCCTTGTTACTGCCTGTCTGTACAGACCTCAAGGTCTCTATGGTTGGTACTGGGATTAAAGGCCTGTGTCACCATGCTTGGTTGTTCCCTAGTGTGTCTTTGAACACGCAGAGACTCTGCTAGCCATGTGATCGGATTAAGGGCATGTGCTACCACTGCCTGACTTTTGTTTATGGCTGGCTATGTCCTCTGATCTCCAGGCAAACTTTATTTTTTAACATACAAATAAAATATCACCATAGTAAGGAGTGGCCAACTAGTAACTGGTCCAACATGAGACCTATGCTACAACAGGGAGCCCATGCCTGACATGTTTGGAGGGCCAGGAACCAAAGGCTGGATAGCCCATCCTAGGATAGAACCAAACATGTCACGTCTGGGGGGAAAAAGCCACTGAAATGATTCTTAATGATATTCTGATATGCTTGTAAATCAGAGCCTACCGTAATCATGATCAGAGAGGCTTTATCCAGCAACTGAGCAAATGCAGAGACTCACAGCCAAACATTTCGCGGAGCTCAGGGAATTCTTTGGAAGAGGGGGAGGAAAGATTATAGGAGCCAGAGGGACCAAGAACACCACAAGAAAACAGCCCACAGAATCAACTAACCAGGGCTCACATAGATTGAACCAACAATCATTGGACCTGTGTGGGCCTGACCTAGGTCCTCTGTGGTATATGTTATGGTTGTGCAGCTTGGTATTCTTAATGGGACACCTCTTACAGTGGGAGCAGGGAGCTGTCTCTGACTCTGCCTGCTTTGGGGATCCTTTTCCTCCTACTGGGTTGCCTTTTTCAGCCTTAATACAAGGGGATGTGCCTAGTCTTACTGCAACATGATATGCTATGTTTGGTTGATATCTTTGGGATATCTGAAGGGAAATGGAGGAGAAGAGGGGAGGGAGAAAGGAGGAACTGGAAGGAGAGGAGTGAGAGGAAACTGGGATGTAATATATGAGAGAATAATGATTTAAAAAAAAAAAAGGACAAACATGGTATGTACTCACTCATAAGTCGATTCTAGATATAAAGCAAAGAACAATCAGTCTGCAACCCACAGAACCAGGGAGGCTATATAGCAAGGGGGACCCTAGGATGATTGTGGCTTATAATAAGTTTTGGTTTTACTCAATTACCGGGCAAGCCTCAATGAAACATTTCACTATTAGGATAAGAATTTATACTGTATCAAGCTGATGATAGATAGATAGATAGATAGATAGATAGATAGATAGATAGATAGATAAATTTAAAAGAAAAAAGGAAGAAAGCAACCCCTGTCCCAAATTTCATCACAGGTTATAACTATGGTTTGCATTAGTCAGAATTTATTATCGTTGGGTTTGTTTCTATTCGTATCAAGAGATTTTCTGGTGTTTCCAAACTGAGATAAATATCACAGAGTAACAATTTAAAGGTAATGTCATTTCTCTGTCTGGCAGTAACCACCTTACATCTTTTAGCTTCTTACTGATAATAAAAATGCATGCTTGCTACTGATGACAAATGAACATTCTGCTCAAGAAACAAGAAAAAAGAATCTTAGATTCTCCCCTCTTCCCCCCTCCCCTTTGGAAGAATTTGCCAGAAGTTCAGTATAAACAGCTGGCTCTTTGAAACAGTGTTGAAGCTTATGGTAAAATGTTGATTTTTTTTTTTTCTATTTTTTAGGGGATCATGGATACCATATATACATAAATTGTAAACCTTGGTGGCATTTGATAGGAGCCCGGTTTGTTTTTTCTTGTTTTCTCACTTTCTATTTGGAGGTGAATCATTGCAGAAAGACACTATGAATAAACAAAATTTTGGTTATTGTTGTCATAGTTTTGTTTCTGTTGCTGTGATAAAGTACCCCAATAAGATGAATTTAAGGGAGAAAAGGTTTACTTGGTACACAATTCCAGGTTATAGTCCATCATGGTAGAGAACATAAGAGAACTAGCTATATTACATACATCTGCAGTCAAAAGAAGGGAGTAATAGCTGCATACTGCTGTTGGCTCAACTTAGTCTCTCCTTCGTGAAATGTGTCATTCACCTCTAAGAAAATTCCTCATGAAAATGGAGATGTGACTCAGGTTAAAGAACTGCTTCTCTTGGCAAAGAATGTGAATGTAGTTCCTAGCACCCATATCTGGCAGCTTACAACTGCCTGTAACTCTAGCTCCACAGTATTCAACACCCTCTTTTGGCTACTTTGGATACCCACACATATGTGCACATAAACACAGAGACACAGTTTGCTTTTTTTTTTTTTAAATAATATCTTACATGTGTATCTACTGGCCAAACTAATCTAGACAATTACTTATTGATACTACCTTCCCAGGGGATTCTTCATTGTGTCAAGATGATAAAAGCACAATTCTATATCTTTTATCAACCCTATAACATGAAGTTGTATGTGCCATGGAATAGTATTTAATTTTGACAATAGTGAAGAATGCATCTGTTTGGACCAATAAATATACATTTGGAGCATGAAATACCAACTTATGTCTTGAGGATGTCAGTCCAAGATAAGTGAGATGGCTTAGCAAGTAAAGGCCTTTCTTACTAAGCCTCATGACTTGAGTTTGACTTCTAAAATCCACATGGTGGAAGTCAATAAGTGATTCCCCAAGTTGTCTTGTGACCATCATGATGGGGACCACAGCACATGTATGCCCCCTCCATATCTACTAAATAAAGGTGTAAAGGACATAAACATTGTTTTGTTTTATTTCATTTGCATTGGTGTTTTGCTTGCATGTATGTCTGTGTAGGGGTGTCAGATCCTCTGGGACTGGAGTTGCAGTCAGTTGTGAGCTACCATGTGGGTGCTGGGAATTGAACCCAGGTCCTCTGAGAAGAGCATCCAGTTCTCTTAATCACTGAGCCATCTCTCCAGCCTGGGCATAAACATTGTCAGCTTGTACTTAGAGATTTATCTGCCTAGTTTTGGGTGAAGCTTCAGAAATGTGGTAAAAGAGAAATTAAAAAAACCAAAAACATATTTTTCTTAGCATTGTGGGTTGAAAGAAGAGAGAGATAGAGGAAAAGAAGGGAAAGAATAGGTAAGTATTACTATGAGGACATTGCAGGAACTTGCTACTTGGTGATAGCTTGTCTGTGCATACACTCATTCCTGGACCATTTGTTTGCCTGTGTGCTGGGTTATCCCAAGGGTACTTGTGCTCTAAACTACACTAAATGCTTACTTTTTCCTTCTCACATATCAGAAGAAATGAATCTTTCTTAAAATGGTAGAAACAGATTTTTAATTCCAAACCCTGAACTTTTGCTCTGCTTTCCCAAAACCCTGTGGTTTTCAGTTGGAACCTTTGCTTTAGCAGACTGCTACACCATTTCTTTTCAGGTGGTGACTAGTTTGTGTAGACTTACCATCTTAGCGGCTGCCTTGAACTTTAATCCAGTTACTGAAAGCTTCAAAGTCCCTGAAAGAAAGGACTGTATGTGGAGAGACCAGTGTAGAACAAATTCTGGGTCAGAGTGAGCCCAGAAATCTCTCCAGGTGGACTACCCTTGCCAGACCATCTCTTGGCTATTTCTTTCCTGTAACATTTTAGCTCAGGATTATGAATCCAAAGGCCCTGTTTTATAGCTTTGTAGGTGTGTCATTATCCAGATGATCTGACATATGTGGGACTTGAGACTGCGTTTGTCTTCATGCTATTGCCTTGCTGAACAATGATGTCTAGAGAGAGTGTGGGCTGGAAAGAGGAGGGAATGGGTGGTGATCTTTACTCTGGAAATCCTTTTTATTGTTTTTTTTTAATGCAATTATCCTCTACTTGCAGTTTTCAGAAATCAGCTGGTGTCACTGCACATATGCTTAGAGCTGTTGCTATAACAACAAGCCTGGCAGCCCACACAGTCCTTCTGGAAGGCCTGGATGCTGTTTGTGGCATCTGTTCACAGGAGGACACACATCCCTCTGACCTGTGAGAATCTGCCAGTTGCTGTGTTTCATCTTCGAGCATCTGCTTTCTTTTGATTTGATTACCTAGTTATTTCACCTAGTCAAGATGCCTTCCTCTGTATTTAGTTCAGTGAGAAGTAGAACTGTGAGGCCGTTTTTGCTTCTCTGCTTTCCACAGTTGCAGCAGAATCAGTGTCGTTCGTTAGTTTGTGTCATCCAGCCATCAGTGAAAAACTGGATTTGAGCCCTTTACCATGGAAACCTCAAATTTTGGGAGCAATATTTCATATAAACAACATTTTCTTCAAGTTACTTGGTGTTATGAGTTCTAATTTCCTGGTTATATATCAAAGAAGTTTGGAGTCATTTATATATTATATCTATCTCCATCTGTACATTAATAAAATTATAATCTATATGAAATTGGATTTGAAAAGTAAATTGTTCTTTCTGTACTTCATTTGGCTGTCATCTAATTTTCCCCACTTGGCTACACACTTTAAGAAAGACAGAGTGACTTTTTAAAACTTTGTTGGTTGTAAACTCCCTGAAAATTGGGTAAAAGCTGAAGGCCCATCCCAGAAGGCTTTGCATCTATAGGTATGGTGGAGAGGGGTCATCAGGGTCTCTCTGTAACCCTAGCTATCCTGGAACTTCTGTGTAGGCTAGGCTGGCCTGGAAATCACAGAGGTCCCCCGGCCTCTGCCTCCCAAGTGCTAGGAGTAAAGGCCTGCACCACTACACCCAGCTTTGAGTATCCTATCTAATTTGGGTGTTTTCAGAACTCTGTACTCTGACTCACCCCTCATTATAGCTGTTATTTTTTTCCATGGATAGAGCTTAATTTAATTTTTGACTTATATTTAAAGTTTTTTATTATTATTTCTCTGATCACATTCCACAGAAGAGCATGTTACGTGCAGAGCGCCATTTCCCATTGCTCAGCCTAATACCACCTGCTCTCAGGTTTCACTGGTGTTTCTGAAGCTGGCTTCGAACTCACTCTGTAGCCCAGGCTGCTTTCAAAATTACCATAGTGCTCCTATCTCAGTCTCTTGAGTGCTGGGATTACAAGCTAGAGTCTTCCAATTTTTCTGATAATTTTATGGCAAAAGACACCTGTTCTAGTCTGAGGTGAAAATGAAAGTTTGTGAATGATGGTGTAGAGTGGAACAATAATTTTCCTGAGATATCGTCTCATGTAGCCCAGACTAGCTTTGAACTTGTGATGTAGCCATCATACTCAGTTTTTATGTGCTAGTGATCAAATCTAGGGCTTTGTCTTGCTATATACACTTTCCCAATGAGCTTCATACCTAGTGATCTTCATTAGAGTTTTGAAAGCATGTACAGTTTATTTAAATTTTATTTTAAACTTTAAAAAAGTACATAGATGTGCTGGGGAAAATGCCTTGTGAGCAAGCATGAGCAGCACACACGTGTGCACACACAGAAGAGGATTTCTTTTATTGAACAAATCCACTCCGTTTCTGTTTAGGAAAGGGCAGGTCTCCTGTGAATATCAGGAAAACATGGCATATCAAGTTATAGTAAGACTAAGCACCTCCCCTTGTATTAAGACTGGAAAAGCCGGCCCATTATGAGTAATAGGGTCTCAAAGGCCTACAAAAGAGTTAGAGACAGCCCCTGTTCCCACTGTTAGGAGTGCCGCAAGAGGACTAAGTTACACAAGTGTAACATATGCAAAGTGCCTAGGTCAATCCCATGCAGGCTTCCTGGTTGTCAGTCACAGTGAGCTCCTATGATCCCAGGTTAGTTGATTCTGTGATTATCTTTTGGTGTCCTTGACCCCTCTGGCTCCTGCAGTCCTTTCTCCTCTTCTGCAGGATTACTCGAACTCCACCTAATCTTAATGTTTGGCTGTTGGTCTGCATCTGTTTTCGTCAGTTGTTGGATGACGCCTCTCTGACAATTGGGCTAGGCACCAATCTGGTCACAGGAGATGGCCAGATCTGCTATTGCTAGGAGTCTAAGTTGGAGTCTTCCTTGTAGGTTCCTGGGAGATTCCCTTGTGCCAAGTTTTTACCTGACCCCAAAATGTCCCTCCTTCCAGTAATCTCTTTTAGTCCTCTCCCCCTCTGTGTATAACTCCCCTAAGAGGACTGATTAAAATGACTTACAGGCTGTGGTCCAGCTAGTCCAACAATGGCTGTCTATCAACATAAGGTCCAAGAATCCAGTAGTTGTTCAGTCCACTGAGGCTGGATATGTCAGCTAGTCTTGAGTATAAAAGCCAGAATCCTGAAGAAGTAGGCCCCAGTGCCCATGAAGGAATGGACCTGCTAGTGATCGCTAGAGCAAGCAGACGAAAAGAGAACAAGCTTCCTCCTTCCTTGTCTTTTATTTAGGCTGCTAGCAGAAGGTGTGGCCCAAATTAAAGATACATCTTCCACCTTCAAAGATCTGGATTAGAAGTGGGACTTCCCACATCAAATGATTTATTTTAAAAAATCCCTCACAGTGTGCGTAACCATATGACAACCAAGAATATCCATCACATAGTTCTTCTATGGAAATCATAAGATATAACCCATTCAGGTACCCTCTAGATTGCTGAAACATTAAAAAAAATTGTTGTATCATGTGGTTTTGGTGCCTTGGACTTTAGAACTTTGGGATTTGTGTGCCTTAAGGTTGTTTTTGCTGCTTCTTATGGCATTGGACTGTGGATTGTGAAGGACCTTCCAGTAGATAGGCAGCAATGAACTGTGTATTTATGGAGATTGTGGCCTCCAGTTGCTGGCTGTGAGTATACCACTTTTCCTGTGTGAATCTAATTTCTATTAAATATGTCTGCCTGCATCATCTGAGTAAAAGTGATTTGTAAAAACAAAATGTTATGCAAGCCAAGGTACGGTTAATGCATTTGAAATTATATGAACTGCTGATATGGTTAGTGGAAATACAGAAATGCAAATAAACATGACTTTCTAAAAGTTACATTCTTGGGTCAGTATGCAATCCCATATTAGTATTATTGCTTCTTTCCAAGACAAACTTGCTTCTACCACCACTACCACCTCACGCCCCTCTTGGTTTTTTGAGACAAGATTTCTCTGTGTAGCCCTGGCTGTCCTGAAACTCTGTAGACCAGGCTGGACTTGAACTTAGAGATCACTTACCTCTGCCTCCAGGTGCTGGGTGACAAACTCTGTGTGTTCACTCATTGAAGATTAAAAAAAAACTCCCCACGTGGTGCAGGTGGATGCCTTTAACCTCAACACTTGGGCAGTAGAGGCAGGCAGCAGGTCTCTGTGAGTTCAAGGCCAGCCTGACAGCCTGGGCAACACAGAGAAACTCTATCTCTGAAAACAAAACAAACAAACAAAAAGTTAAAGAACTCTCTGCCAGTCATTTCTACCTGACTTCGCTACAGGATTCTGATAGACATGACAGCCCCCAGAACCCACTGTCTTGTTTTTTGAAATCTAATGTGTTGTGGTGAGCTCCTGCTATGGTTGATCTATTCTTCAGCGTGCTAGAAGTGGTGAATGAGGAGACTGAATCAGCAGAGTAGTAAAAGGCTACTGTATGGAATAGAAAGTAAAAGTTAATCTCAAGACAAGCATCTTAAACTTCATACTGTCTTGGAGCCTCAGTGAAGTTGAGGCCAGAAATCCAGCAGCATTAGTAATTTACATTCTAAGAGTTAATTTATATTCTTATTCTAGCCTGAGAGAATAGGCTGTAAGGATCACTGATGTACTAGTACTACACAAGATGAAGATAATGAATGGTCCTTGATCTGCTTTATTTCTGTATTTTATAGATAGACCTAAACATTTCTGACTACAAATCAGCCATTGTTTCTGAAAAACTGTATCTCATAATGAGAAAAATATTGTCTCAGTTTGCAACACACTGTGCACATGCACACACACACACACACACACAAGTTCACACAGGCAACATGTAAACAGAATGACATTCTTCATGTGATGATGGGTTTATACCTTCCAGTGTTTTCTATTCTGATAATTGACTTTTGAGAAAGTGTCTTTCTTTATAATTGCCAAAATTGGAAGCAGCTGATTCAGTGGGTGAGTAGATAAACAGTGACACAGCCAGACAATAGAAAATTATTCATTGCTAAAAACAAACCAGTTTAACCATGGAGGAATCACACATGCATATTGCAAAGTGAAAGAAGCCCATCATGACTCTGCAGCTAAGTGCACTTCTTCCCAAGACTGACCTGAGTTGGATCTCCAGTACCTACATAGTAGAATAAATGAACCGACTTCTGACCCCTATGTGTGTGCAATGGCATGTGCTGCACCTCCAGTACATACACAAGTAAATTAACAAAAAATCTTTTTAAAGAAAGAAACTTGTCCTGAAAAGGCAACATGATTCTAGTTCTATGACATTCTGAGAAAGACAAAACTGGTCCACATCTGTCTGGTCAGATGGGCAGAACACAGAGGATGTTTAAAGCAGTGAAATTGGTCTGTATGGTGTGCTGTAATAGTGTATGTAAGTGATTATATGTTTGTCAGAATTATAGAATGTACAGCACCCAAAGTGAAATCTGATGTAAATTTTGAACTCTGGAGATTAGTGGTGACAGGTGGACTACTCTGGTGCAGGATGTTGATTTGTAGAGGTTGTTTACATTTGAGGTAAAAGGTATGTGGCAGCTCTGTCTTTTGTACTCAGTATTTCTGGAAACTGAGATTGACTTCTGTAATGGCTGGTCAACATGCTAAAATAACTTTGGACTGAAGTGAAGCACAGCTATGACAACAGAGTTGTGACAGCTCCACTGTGGCGGGTGGTACTGTATTTCTGTAAGGTAAGTCCAGAGGACTTCTAGCAATGTTGTGTTTAGGAAAGGGCCAGAGACATCAGGGCTGTTTTTTATTCTGTTGCAGTGCCTGCAATTTGGACACCATTACATTCAGAATTTTAGAGCCTGTTGTGGCGAGAACAAAACAGTACTGTAGAAATATGAGTAGAGCTGGGTGGTGGTGGCGCACTTGGGAGGCAGAGGCAGGTGGATCTCTTGAGTTCGAGGCCAGCCTGGTCTACAGAGTGAATTATAGGACAGTTAGGATTGTTTCACAAAGAAACCCTGTCTTGAAAAACCAAAAAATAAGAAGCAAAGAAAATATGAGTAGAAAGAAACTGGAGCTTCTTCAGGAGTTACTTTTGTTATAAGCAAATAGGAAGGCACTGTTTGTCTCAGTTGTACACCAGTAGCTACCAGTAAGGTAAGGAGAGCAAAGCCAAGGGTCTTGACCTCTAGTGGCTTATGGCCTCTAGATCAGGTCACTCCCTCTGGGAGCATTATGCTCAAACCTGAACTCAGTCACACCCAACTCAGCCTTATGACTCAGTGCTCTCTTCTTTTGCCTGTCATTTTTTCCTTACTCAAGCCCTCAGGAGTTATTTTACTTTGGACTTAGAACTTTATTGTTTGTGGAGTACCTTTTTATGATGTTTGCCTCCAAGAGAACATGATCCTGTCTTTATAGAAGTGAGAAATCAGGAAGCCTGTGAGTTTGGTCACTCCTGGGGTGCACATGCCATTTCTGTCTTGGGGCTTCTATCCCAGGGCTGTCTGTTGTTCTTTGACTACGTATGTGGGCAGCAGAGCGGAGGGAGGACAGTATGGTATTCTCTAGAACTTGATTCTCCACTGGAGAGCTCTAGCCTTTCCAGGGTCTGAGTAAGAGACACCATGATGTGTAGGAGATGCCTTAGGTATCATAGGTCAAGGATCACGAATGTTGTCATTTCTCCTGGGCACGGTCTCAGTAAGGGAGTTTAGAACAGGTTTAATTAGGAAAAGAATCTTATAAGCAATATTAAGAACCTATGCTATTTTCTGTTACTAAACAAGAAAACTGTGGCAAGCAGCTTTGCAGAGGGGCTTCAGGGTTTCTGCTTCTGGGTCTACCCTGTGGTTTCCATACCTTAGCATGCCAAGATTTAAGAATCCCTAAAGAGAATACATCAGGCTTTAAGACTGATAATGCCCGCTGGGGCAAATGGCAATTTCTGTCTGCTGCCCTCTCATCTGTCTGTTCTTTCTAAATCTCCTACATTTAGCAAATAAGGGTTTTGAAGAGCATTCATTTGGTTCATGTCACACAACATACTTAGAAGTTTCAGAATAATAGCTGTAAAACCAGGAACACTAACATTCCTGAAAAGAGAGCTTGGGGTGTTTGTATGTTAGGCTTTTTTCTTATTCTCAAGGCATGGGGAACCAGAACTGAAGAATCAAGTTACTGTATTGAGTAAGTACTCACTGGAGTAGCAGTTAAGTGTGTCCACAGATTCCTTGCTAGTCAATTCTTAACAGCACTACTAAAGTGTAGTTTTTATTAATAAAATGTACTCATTTAAAATTCTTAGTTCAGTGGGTTTTTAGAAAATATTGATAGTTGAGAAACTACCACTAAAATCTAAACTGTCAGTCATCTTGAGGAAGTTTCCTCATCTTCTGTTCTGTGTCCTCCCCCCCCCCCCTCAACTCTTACTCTGAAACAGTTAAACACCTAAGATGTAACAAAAATAATAGTGTCCTGTCTTTCTCCCACAGTATCTCCCAGAGGCAACTGCTGTGCTGTGGTTCATGCTTTGTAGCTCCCTCATAGCCTGTGAGAGTTGGTTTGTTGTTTTGTATTAATGAAGAGACATGGTGATGTGAACTGAGTTGATGTTGTTTGGATAGCTGTTGAAGAGTTTCATTGCTGCTGCTTCTTCCTTTCCTCCTCCTTCTCTTCTTTTTCTAAGACAGGGTTTCTCTGTGTAGTCCTGACTTGTCCTGGAATTTACTCTGTAGACCAGGCTGGCCTTGAACATAGATCCTCCTGTCTCCGCCTCCTGAGTGCTGTGATTAAAAGTGTGTACCACCACTGCCTCAGTTTCACTTCGTTTGTGTTATAGGTCTTTGTGGTCTTTGCACACAAGGTTCTGTTTTTCTGGGCTAACTGCTTATGAAAGCAGTTGAGGATGTGGTGCAATGCCCACACTATTTTCACAGTGGCAATGCCATTTCATGTTCTCAATAAGGAGGCACCCAATAAGTTTCCCTGCTTTTTCTGTAGTATTTGATGATGGCATTGTTGTTTTAGGCAGTCTCATAGGCTCATGGTTTTTATGTGTATATATGTGTGCATGTTTGTTTGTTCAGATGTATCTAGAGGCCAGAGGGCAATGTTAGGTATTGTTACTGTAGCACAGTCCACCCTTCCCTTTCTCTTTCCTTTTTAAGATAAATCTCATTGACCTGGAAATGAATGAGTAAACTAGACTGGGCTGGCCAGCAAGTCCCAGAAATCTGCCTGTCTCTACTCCCTGGGTGCTGGCATTGCAAATGCATGCCTATTTGTTCATTTAAGAGCATGGGCCATGGGGACCAACCCAATTCTTTTTCTTAGAAAACAAGCACTTTGTTGACTGAGCTTTCTTCTCTGTCCTATGTGTGATTTTGATTTTCATTTTCCAGGTGGTCACTGTATGCTCGTCTTCATCTCTTTAATAAAATATTTATTATCTTAGTTGGGGTTTCTATTGCTGCATTGAAACACCATGACTAAAAGCAAGTTGAGGAAGAAAGGGTTTATTGAGTTTATGCATCCACATCACAGGAAGTTGGGAGAGGAACTCAAGCAGGGCAGGAACCTGAAGGCAGGAATTGATGCAGAGACCATGGAGGAGTGCTACCCACTGGCTTCCTCTTCAGGGCTTGCTCAGCCTCCTTTCTTATGGAGCCCAGGACCTCTAGCCCAGGGGTGGCACCACCCACAATGGCGTGGGCCCTCCCCCATCAATCACTAATTAAGAAATGCCCTATAGCGGGGTCTTATGGAGGCTTTTTCTTAATTGAAGTTCTCTCTTTTCAGTAGACTCTAGCTTGTGTAAAGTTGACATAAAACTAGCCAGCACACTTGTGTTCCTTTCCCCCATTTTCAGTTGGCTTGCTTTTTACTCTTTGTTTTTCAGTGTGCATACAGTTCTGCTATCTGACCTGTGGTTTGTACATGGGTCTTTTCAAATTTTGTCATTTCACCCTTTACATTAAGTATTTAACAGAGCAATAGTTTTACAACTTAAGATAGCATATTAATTTTTTGCTTTTTAGGTACAGCTTCGGGTGTCATGTCTAATTAAGAATTTTTCCTACCTCTTGTTTAGAAAGATTTTCTCTTTTTGTTTTTTTGTTTTGTTTTTCGAGATAGGGTTTCTCTGTGTACCTTTGGAGCCTGTCCTGGTACTCACTCTGTAGCCCAGGCTGGCCTTGAACTCACAAAGATCTGCCTGCCTCTGCCTACCAAGTGCTGGGATTAAAGGCGTGCGCTGCTGCTGCTGCTGATGCTGCTGCTGCTGCTGCCGCCGCCGCCGCCACCACCACCACCACCCGGCAAGATTTTCTCTTTTTACAAGCTTTTGTGAGGAGTATTAATTCCAGCACTTGGGAAACTGAGACAGAAAGATTGCAAGTTTGAGGTTAGCCTAAGGTATATAGCAAAACCTTGCCCCAGAAAACCAACCAATCAGACAAAAAGCCTTTCTATACTTGAGTCTAGAATGTTTTCATTTTGGTTGGAGCCTTTTTTTCTGTTTGCATCATACTGATGGGTATGTAGAAACAGAAAGGAATTTTCTGCCTTGGTTTTGGATTCTACTGTCCTTCTGAACTGTTATATCCAGAAGTTTTTGATGGATTCCTTTCGATTTTTCTACGTAGGCAGTTGTGTTTGTAAATAGTGATATTTTTTTTTTATTTTGTTTTTCATGTGTACTTTCAGTGTAGTATTAACAGTGGTAGTGATGACAGGGAACAGGGAGATGAAGGATGATGATGCCATCTTTGCTGTCTCACCAGCTGTAGGAACAAACCAGGCAGCTCTCACCATTAAGCTAGGGTGTAGTTGTCCTTGAAGGTGTTCCACATAGTGTCTAGAATACTCTTTATTCCTATTTTGCTGAGGGTTTTGTCATACACACTGAATTTTGTCAAGTACTTTTTCTATAGGGATTGTTACTGTTATGTGGCCTTTATTCTACAGCCAAATGAACAACAGAGTTTAGCTGTGCTGAGCTTCCCTTTCATGTCTCCAGACTCCTTTCTTTTTTGTTTTTCTTTTCCTAGACAGTGTCTCTCTCTGTAGTTCTTGCTGTCCTGGATCTTGCCTGTGTAGACCAGGCTGGCCTTGAACTCACAAAGACCCAACTGCCTCTGTGTTCCTTGAGTACTGGGATTAAAGGCATGGGCCAGCGCTGCCCGACTCAGATTTCTTTTCTTTTTTTTTTTTTTTTTTGGTTTTTCGAGACAGGGTTTCTTTGTGTAGCTTTGCGCCTTTCCTGGGACTCACTTGGTAGCCCAGGCTGGCCTTGAACTCACAGAGATCCGCCTGGCTCTGCCTCCCAAGTGCTGGGATTAAAGGCGTGCGCCACCACCGCTCGGCCCGACTCAGATTTCTTTTATTGTAAGCAATCCTCCACATCTCTGAGTAGACTTTGGACTGTATATATCTTCCTGGACTTGCTTCTTCCCTTGGTATTATGGACATCACTCCATGGTTCATCTGTCTTCAGAATTCCATAGTGCCCAGAAACAGTGTTCAGTTGTAAGTTGCCCCTGCATACAACTTTGATTCTTCTGTTCATGTGTTTGGAGACAATAAATGAATGGATAGTTGTAAAGTGATGTCTCCATAGAGCCTTCTCTCTTGCTTTCCCAGAAGCAGTAATTTAGCATTTACTGCCTTCTTCCAGCCTGTAACTGGATTTGTTTTGCCTCCCCTGTTCATTTCCATGTGCTTATTTCCTACTGTTTTAAAAGATATCTGTTGATTCACTGTCCTTGATCTGTTTTCCATGCTTTTCTGCAATTGCAATTTTTAGTCATTGCATCACACCTTTAATACACATGCCTATATTTCTGTCTTTTCACATTTAGTCTCTTTCTGAATTCTTTCTGCTTTTCCTTTTAACCACCCCTCCAATCCTCTTCTATCCATCTTTTCAGAGCCGTATTTCTATCTCATCAAGGGAAAAAGTACCTATTCTACAATTACAGTGGCCTGTTGTAAGCGTTGTACAGGTTTGACTCACTCCAAATGTCATATAGCCTTGAATTGGGCTCACATTGTTTCCATGAAAATATGGTTCCCAGTAGGGAACACAATCAGCCACAACTACTTGAGGGAAAATGGGTCTGGCTGCAAGGGCATTATCATTAGCTTCTTCTACTTTCTAGAGTTCTATCAAGGTGTAATATTTGCCATCTTTTTAGCATTGCTTATTCAGCTTTTTTTAAAAATTTTTCATACTTGTATACAATGAAATATGATTATCTAACTTTTTAAACATGTTTGTTAATGAAGCGAAACACAATTCCATAAAGTAGGAACATTATTTTTCTCAATACAAACACCTGTATAACCTTCACCTTAGAAGTCTTTATAACCCAGTCCTAGACTATTACCCCAGCCTCATTTCATAGTCGATTTTCCTCCTTAATCACACCTCTAAGCACTGGACTCATTTCCAGAAAGTTATGTAAATGTATCTTTTTATCAACTTCATTGTGAGATTAATTTCATATTATTTCCTTTGTTGTTTAGTATTATGTAATAACATTGTGACTTCATGGCAGCAGCTTGGACCTTTTTTTTTTTTTCCTTTCTTTCTTCACTTTTTTTGGGGGGGGGGTTTCAAGACAGGGTTTCTCTGTGTACCTTTGGAGCCTGTCCTAGACTAGTTCTGTAGACCAGGCTGGTCTCGAACTCACAGAGATCCGCCTGCCTCTGCCTCCCAAGTGCTGGGATTACAGGCGTTCGTCACCACCGCCCGGCTTCTTCATTTTTCTAAAACAGGGTTTCATTGTGTAGCTCTAGCTTTCCTGAAACTCACTATGTAGACCAGGCCGGCCTTGAACTCATAGAGATCTGTCAGCCCCTGCCTCCCAAGTGCTGGGATTAAAGACACAGGCCACTACATCCAGCTTAGTTTGGACCTTTTATGAACATCGAGTACTATCTATTGATTTGTTTATTTTTGCATTTTTCTTTTAATTTATTCCAGATCAGATCACTAGATTGTAGAATAACCTTATACTTAGTAGGAGTGGTTGGTGACAGATTCGTTCTATTGATTTATAATTCTGACTATATATATATGATGACTTTTCTTTACTGTGTCTTTGCCAATATTCAGTATATTATTTTAGCTTTCGTTTTTTTAAAGATTTATTTATTTATTATGTATACAATGTTCTGCCTGCATGTATATCTGCAGGCCAGAAGAGGGCACCAGACCTCATTACAGATGGTTGTGAGCCACCATGTGGTTGCTGGGAATTGAACTCAGGACCTCTGGAAGAGCAGTCAGTGCTCTTAACCTCTGAGCCATCTCTCCAGCCCCCGTTTGTATTTTCTTGATAGTGAAGTTCAGAAGTTTTATCTACTTCCTTACCTCTTATAAAGTGTTTGCCCTTGTTTATATTCAGTCTTATTATTTTACTGATTTGCAGGAACTCTATATATTCTGAGTAAGAGCTTTTTTTGCCAGTTACATGTATAAAAAATATTATTTCCCATTTTTCAAAGTGACCTCTTTAATAGAAAAAGTCTTTTTAGTTAGAATTTTTCAGATTTAATTTATAGTAGGTTTTTAAAAATAATTTATTTTCATTTGTGTTCGTTAGTGTTTTGCCTGCATGTAGGTCTGTGTGAGGGCATCAAAAGCCCTGGAACTGGAGTTACAGACACTTGTGAGCTGCCATGTGAGTGCTGGGAATTGAACCTGGGTCCTTTGGAAGAGCAGTCAATGCTTTCAACCACTAAGCCATCTCTCCAGCCCCCATACTAGGTATTTTTTATATAGTAGTTAAAAGATTTCAAGTTGTTAGGGTTGTTTTCTTGACATTGTTCTTTCTTAGTATAACTGTTTTCTTGATGTTTCTGTCTGTTCTGTTCGGCATAGATTGTGTACGAGATGTGAGATAGAAGCCAGCTCACATTTGCATGTGGGTATTCAATTTGCGCTTGCTACAGAAGGGCAGGGCCATCTTTCCCTAGCTACCCAAAGTCTGTCCTAGTCCTGTGTGAGCATCAGCATGGTCTTGGTACTGTTCTGTCTTCCTCCTCATTTGGTTAGTTCTTTGCCAATGTCATACTGTTGGTAATCACTGTTTCATCTTTGTTTGTTTTTGTTTTTTTAATTTAATTTAAAGAATAGTCTTTTCTGTAATTTGAAAGCCTCCTCAAATTCAAGCTGATCCTCTTCCCTCCATTGTCTTTAAGGCTAGTACTATAGGTGTATACCTCTAAACTTGGAGGGATTTGTGAACCCCAGAGAGGTTAGTTTATATGGGGCATATCTATTAAATTGTTTAGTTGACTTGAAAATAATAAAGTGTTTTACTTGAATATTAAAGGATTTTTATTAAAAAGTAGCTACAAAAATCAGTAATGAAATTATAGTGAAAAAAGTGGCATTATTTTATGTATCAGTCCCTGACTGGCTGGTATGCGGAGGGTGCAGCTGGGCATTTGCACTGCTTGTGATTTAGCTTTTTTGCTAGCGGTATATGAAGAAAGCCTGGACTTATTACAGACATGTGTACAGCAGGAAAGAGGCTTCATGACTGCCATTTCTTCTTGTCAGTGGCTGGTGTGAAGGCTTTAGCCTATCATTTGCTGTTGGCTCATCCACTTCAGTCTGCTCCTGCCCAGTCTGTGAATTTTTAACACCATAAGATCAGTTATCTTGGGAATTCTGGTTCATTGAATTGTGCAGATTTCTTATTCTGCATTATTAAAAAATAGCCACTTTGATACTACCCTGGATCTCAGCACAGTACATTTAAGTTAGGAGAAGTCGTTAGGCTTTGCGGAGGATAGACCAAGTGTCCCTGAGTTAAGGTTTATTTCTACTTGAAAGCTCAGATTTTATTATTAGCAACAACTACAATCAGTTTTTATTGAAATGATTGGCTTATATTAACCACTTTTGAGAAAATGCTATTGATTCTCTGTGACTGTTTCCACACCTGTAGGTTCAGTCAACCAGAAATAGAAAAAAAAGTATAAAAATAAAACAGTCACATAATGAACTCATACAAGCATTTTCTCTCATCACTGTTCCCCAGACAGCACAATGTAACAGCCTGCACCATGTTTATGTTGTTGTTAGGTACCATTGTCACCTAGAGATGTCTTAAGCTGACAGGAAGAGTATGAAGAGGTTCTGAGCAAACACTGTACCATCTTTCATGAGAAACTTTAGCACCATGGACTCTTATATCTGCAAGGACCTAGGAACTAATCCTCATAGTCACTGTGGAATGGCTGTGATTGCTAGATGCTCACTTCTTATTAGTATTTGGACAGAAAGATAGTCTGAGTACAAATTGGATTCCATGAAGAATCCAGTTCAGCTGTCAGCTCTCATTTACAGATGCTTTTCCTGATCCTAGAACACTGTAATGTATATCTATCAGAGGTGCTTCATACATGTCTCCATTTGTCAAAGAATATTTAAGGCTAAGGACTCTAATTAAATTGGCCTGTGGGCATGTCTGTGGAGCATTTTCATTTCCAATCCAGAGAGCAATGGTCCTCTACGGCAGTGGTTCTCAACCGGTGGGTTGCAAACCCCTTGGCAAACCTCTATTTCCAAAAATATTTACATTATGATTCACTTATTTACGAATTTTTTTAATGTGCATTGGTGTTTTGCCTGCATGTATGTTTGTGTGAGGGTGTCAGATCCCCTGGAACTGGAGTTACAGTCTTGAGCTGCCATATAGGTTCTGGCAATTGAACCTGAGTCCTCTGAAAGAGCAGCTAGTGCTCTTAACTGCTGAGCTATCTCTCCAGCCCCTACATTTTGAATCATAGTAGTAGCAAAATTACAATACTGAAGTAGCAATGAAAATAATTTTATGGTTGGGGGTCACTAGAACAGGAAGAACTGTATTAAAGAGTCACAGCATTAGGAAGGTTGAGAACCACTGCTCTATGGTTTCTGCTTCAGGCTCCTACCTGAGTTTCTGTCCTGACTTCTCTTGCTGATTGGTTTTCTATTTCTCCCCTAGGTCGCTTTTGATCATAGTATTTATCACAGCACCAAAAAAGCAAACTAGGATAATCAGTGAGTGTGAAAATCCTACCTCCATCCCACTGTTACCTTCTGTTACACTGTCAGTACCATGGAATGCACACATAGTATCTCAACAGTATCGTGAAAAGTAGTCTATTTGTCAAAACTTTAAGAACCACTGCACCTGCAGAGGTTGTAACAAACTCAAAAAGGGCTGGAAAGGCTGCACAATAGACTTCATGGCAGTTGCAGTTAAGACAGCCTGACAGAAGGCAAGGGGGCCTATAGCTCAGTATTCAGTGCATACAAAAGACCATCAGTTACATCCTGTAACAAGAAATGGTTGTGTTAGCTGCATCTCAGTCAAACTGAATGTCTCTGAAATCTTAATTACATATAGTTTTCAAATATCACAAAATATTTTTATAATTTTTAGGTTTTAAATTTTTTAATTTTATGTGAATCAGTGTCTTGCATACATGTATGTGTGTGTCCTGCGTTTGTGCCTAGTGCCTGCAGACATCAGAAAAGGGTTTTGGATCCCCTGAAACAGGAGTTACTTATGGGTGCTAAGAATTGAACCAAGGTCCTGCAAGAGCAACAAGTGCTTTTTAGCAACAAATGCTCTTTGTAGCTAGAGTTTTCTCCAGTCCTGCCTGGCCCATGGTCAGGACAAATCTCTCTCACCCGCCAGTCCCGCAGTTGCTCAGACCCAACCAAGTAAACACACAGAGACGTATATTGCTTACAAACTGTATGGCCGTGGCAGGCTTCTTGTTATCTACTTCTTCTATCTTAAATTAACCCATTTCTATAAATCTATACCTTGTCACATGGCTCGTGACTTACCAGTATCTTACATGTTGGTACTCATGGTGGCAGCTGGCAGCGTCTCCTCCACTCCAGCCTTCCACTTCCCAGCATTCTCCTCTCTCCTTGTCCCACCTATACTTCCTGCCTGGCTACTGGCCAATCAGCACTTTATTTATACAGAGCGATATCCACAGCAGCTCTTAACTGCTTAACTATCTCTCCTTGATCCTTCCTCCTTCAGACATTAAAGTAACTTAATAAAACACATTCTCCGTTCTTATGCACACATAGAAAGCAGGCTGGATATGGAGACCTATGTGAATAGAACTTAATATCATTCCTCAAAAAAAGATTGGGACAGGGAACACACTGGTTTTGCATTATTCACTGATTCTTGTTGATGGTTGTGGCCAAATTGAACATTTCAGTTTGGAAATTCCATGGGTGCTCCTACCCCAACTCTTACCAGCGGCTTATTGACCTTCATCATTTCTGGTGTCCATGAGAATTCCCATATGATTTGGTCTCCCTGTACAGAGGACCTGGCTCCTACCCTCCTGCAAGTGTTTTGGCTGTTGGCAAGTGAGATATTGGCTCACTCCTGCTGTTTAGCCCCAGTCAAAGCTGTTCACATTTATATCCTCTGGTGTCTGCTTCCCTGATAGGCTATTGTCTGTATAAGAGATTGACTTTGCAATACTTAGATATTTTCCTCTCGTTTGTTAATTTCTTTGTTGTTGTTGTCTATTTTTCTCTTTTCTTTTCTTTTCTTTTCCTGATTCTTTGAGACAGGATTTCTCTGTGTAACCCTAGTAGTCCTGGAACTCACTAGACTAGGCTGACCTCAAACTCAGAAATCTGCTTGCCTCTGCTTCTAGAGTGCTCAGATTGAAGGCATGTGCCACTACCACTTGGCTCATTAGTTTCTGAATCTTTTAGCCTCTTAATGAGCTTTCTAGAGTGTACTAGCAGTTGGAGTTGTTTCTGATTTCTTGCTTTTTCATGGCTCTCTTGTGTTTGTGGTCCCGTGGCTTCCTAAGCATGAGCAGATTAATTTTGGAGTTTGAAATCCTGAATTCTCTGAACTCTGCCCTTGCTCTGTGTGCCATATTTATGTTGGTGTTCCTCTTAACAGCTCTACTCTTTTTTTTTTAATGGCTACAGCTCCTATGGCTGGTGGTGTATGTAGATCATATAAGGCACTGGACTTAGATCTGCCTATGATACCATTTACAGCTGGACTTTCTTCCTAGACTGCATCAGCGAGGTTGGCAAGAGTCTTCTCCAATCTTGTGAACGTGGGGTTCCTAGCCCCTCTTGAGAACTTCCTCAGGCTGTGGCTTTTTCCACTTTATCACATACCACTAGTTGGGGGAGGGGTGTCTTCTTTTCCTTTGCTGTCAGAAAGCTGCCTATAGTTTTGTTATTTGTGCATCATTATTTCAGGGGAAAGGAATTCTGGGATGGTAGGAGGCTAATGATAGTCCTTAATCTATAGCATAATCTCTAGAGCCAGAGGGCTTCTGTGTCTGATATGGGGCACACTTAAAGAATGCCCTGTGTTGTATCTTATCAGAGCTAAAATCAGAGATACAGACATTATTCTCTTCTCTGATGCCCTTTGGGCTGAAACATATAGCTCAGCAGTAGAGCACTTGCCTGGCTTTGCTAAGCTTAGGTTTGTTCTGTACTACCTCAAAATGAGTGCTGGGCATGGTGGCACATACCTTTAGTCCCATCATTTAGGAGGCAGAGGCAGGCAGATTTCCAAGGATACTTAGTGAGACCCTGTCTTAAAAACAAGCAAAAACTAACATCCAGAAAGTTGTGTCTTGATATTTAGCCATAGCTGGCCTCCATCTTTGCCTGCTTCTGTTTCCCAAGTATTGGGATTAAAGGTGTGCACCACCAAGTCAGGCTTGAGACATATCACTTTTACAGTAGAAATAAAGAATGGAGAAATCACAGCTACATGTGAAAAAAAGACATACCATGTCTGGCTTCATCCACTGTAGGGACATGGATGGGAGCACCCTGCCCCTGCTGGTGGAGGGATCAGGCAATGGATGGCCTGGCCAGCTTTGTCCTTTACTTCAAAATAAAGTTGTTTTTGTTGTTTGAGACAGTTTCTGTGCTGCTTAGTTTTTACCAACTTGACACAAACTAGTCATCTGGGAAGATGGGCCCTAAATTGAGGAATTGGCTTGTGGGCATGTCTGTGGGGGCATTTTCTTAATGCTTAAGGTGGAAGGGCTCGGCTCACTGTGAGCAGTGACACCCCTGGGCATGCAGTCTTGGGTTATACAAGAAAGCAAGCTGAGCAAACCGTAGAAGAAGCCAGTAAGAAGTGTTCCTCTATGGTTTCTGCTCTTCAGTTGCTGCCTTAGCAGACCTTGATGATGGACTGTAAAGTATGAGATAAAATAAGCTCCTTTCCTCCAGGTTGCTTTTGATTAGAGTGTTTATCACAGCAACAAAAACCAAACTGCAACAGTCTTTTCAGCCCAGGGTCCTTGTTATGTAGCCAGTGCTGGCCTTAAACTAGTGACCTCCTTCTGCCTCAGCCTTCAGAGTGTTGGTATTCCAGGCATGAACCATGATGCTTTCTTGACTCCCCCAAATAACTTTAGATAATGCTCTTAGGCCAGTTAAACATCAGGAAACTACTTCAGGAATTTTTATCATTTATCACAGAAAAGTAAGATAAGATCTTGAGATTGTACATAAGGGTGTGTGTGTGTGTGTGTGTGTATTG
The DNA here is from genome assembly GCF_949786415.1 of Peromyscus eremicus. Lineage (NCBI taxonomy): Eukaryota > Metazoa > Chordata > Mammalia > Rodentia > Cricetidae > Peromyscus > Peromyscus eremicus. The sequence continues at coordinate 85,059,776 of NC_081420.1, forward strand.
CATCCCTATGAGTGTGTAGGTGTGCATACAGCAGGACATCCTGTATTTTCCTCTATCGTTTTTATTGCCTTTAGACAGGGTCTTTCACTGAACAGAAAGCTTGACATTTTTGGCTAGACTTTTGTAGCCAGAGATTTCTCAGGATCTATCTATCTCACACCTCCATCCTCTCCTACCATTAATGCTGGGTTACAGGCATACACAGCCATGCCTGACTTTTTACATAGGTGCTGGGGAGTCTAACTCAGGTCATCATACTTGCGGAACAGGTGCTTTCCATCCCCAAAGGTCTTGAGATTTAGAAGCAATTCTTTCTACAGAAAGAGCTAGGGAGTGAGGCTGCTATCTGTAGGCCCAGATGAGTCCATTAGAAAGTGCTTTGACTAACATGGCACTGAGTGCTTTACTAAGGGAAGATAGTCTGAAACAGTGAATGTGGCTTGACTGACTGGCTGACAAAAAGGTCTTTATTTTGTTGTGTTGTGTTACTGTTGTTTTGTAACACTTGGACTTTTATGTGCTAGTTAAACTTTTAAAACATTGCTTTTAAATGTTTTATTTTAACACAAGGTCTCATTACGTTGTCCAGACTGACCTTGAACTTGCTCTGTAGCCCAAGCAGGCCTTGAACTTGTGATCATCCTGCCTCAGTCTTCATATAACCATGTACATGAAGTGTAGGGATACACTGGTTATAAAAGCTATAGTGCAAATGTTATTTTCCTGTCAGAATAACTGAAACTCCTGGTAGAGAAAAAACATGGAACACATATAAAAAGACTGGAAGGTGGGTGGAAAGCGTGTTCTGAGAGTGTTTCCACAGAGAAAACCAGAGTGAGGTTTGAGGAGGAAAGTGTATTCCATACACAAAAAAATCAAAGAAGACTAAAGCCCCACTGCTGGTCAGAAGGCCCAACAGAGGAGGAAGGCAGGACACAGTAGTCAGGACCAACTAGTTTGTATAATCCTTCTGAGGATGGTCTCTGACTGCCTGGTTAAAGTTAACTGTCCTGGATGGTTAAGGCATGGATCTGTTGGCTTGTGTATGAGGATTGAATGAGGGGGTAGTTGGCTTGCATAAGCTTTTGGCTATCTCTAAAATTTGGTGCATGGCCAACAAGCTTTTTAGGATGCCAAGTTACAGAAAATAAAGCACGTGATTAATGCAGCATGTGTCATAAGGCATTTTCAGAAGCACAGAGGCCAGAACCTCAAGCCCAGATGAAGGATCTGGCTCCCTAGACATGGAGTAGGACCTTGAAGCTGCCTGCAGATCCTCTAGGGACTCCCTTATACTTGTCATTTGCCCATGCCACTTGTGGTTTGTTGGTTGGTTGGTTGGTTGGTTGGTTGGTTGGTTGGTTGGTTGGTTTTTTTCAAGACAGAGTTTCTCTGTGTAGCTTTGGAGCCTATCCTGGAACTCGCTGTAGACCAGGCTGGCCTCAAACTCACAGAGATCCTCCCACCTCTGCTGGGATTAAAGGTATGCACCATCACTGCCCAGCGCCATTCATGTTTTATTTGGGAATTATAGACTTAACCAGTATCCTTGGTGTTTTATGAAAAGTAGAGTATTTCTCTTCCTACCTTCTACATAGGGGTGTGAAGAGCAAGAAAATTTTGAAGTTGATGAGTGGATGTTGGAAGTTGAGCTGGAGAGATACCTGTTGGAATTGTGGGCCAGAGCACTCACTGCTCTGGGTATTCACCTGACCTTGCTTGTGGGGAAAGACAGCAGTATACAGAGCAAGAACATAGTCGCTAGGATCACCAGGCTACATTTCATTGTGGGTTTCATCTATTTTAAAGGGGTCCAGGTATGAGGTACTAATGGCTGCTCCCTAGAATAGACTTTCAGGATCCGGACAGTTATTCTGTTCTGTTGTGAGTTCCTTATCTACTCCCCGTTATGCAGCATAGCCAGTGTTCCTGTTGGTGATGATCCTGGGAGCTGCCTCTTGAAATAGCCCTCCCTGGCTCAGCTCTCTACCCAGAGTGAGGCTACTGGCTACTGAGGTCAAAGCAACTGTACATCTTGGTTAAGCAGTCTCTTTGGCACTCCTATGAAATTGGCCTGGTCTTATGCTTTGGGTTGAGTGGTTTTTAACCTGCTGTATCTTTTCTTTTGAAGCAGACAGTTGATGACGAAGCAATGGCAGCATAAATGAAGATCAAGTAAGGGGAGGAGAACGATGCCCAAGGGTGGGTGTTCTAAAACACCACAGCAAGAAGATTTTTCTCTTAGCAACGACATGGTGGAGAAACAAACTGGGAAAAAGGTAACATTTGGCTCGCCCTCCCCTTCCCTTGCCTCTCGTGGGTCATTAAGACCCAGGATAAAGGACTAAAGACAGCACTCATAACCCATGTGCTCACAGGGCCAGCCCGTTACTCTGTTCTTGGCCTGTTTTGTGAGACCTTGTCTTCCAGGAGTGTCCAGTTCTCTTATGAGCCATTCACTCACTGAAAAGCCTTGAGCTTATCATAGTCGATCCCTTAGCAGACTTGTATATAGAAGTTGCCCATCTATGTCCTCGGAACCCTAAGATACCTTGTCCTGCTTTCAGTGAGACAGTTAAGTGTGTTTCAGTTATACTAGGTAGAAACTCTGCTGAGACATTTGCTTTCCAATTTTGTTAATTCAGAACAAGAATAGAGCTAGGTGGTAGTGGTGTACGTCTTTAATCCCAGCACTCGGGAGGCAGAGGCAGGCGGATGTCTGTGAGTTCAGTCAAGGCCAGCCTGGTCTACAGAACGAGTTCTAGGACAACTATACAGAGAAACCCTGTCTCAAACAAACAAGTCCAAGAATAGGAAAATAGAATTGCCATCCTTTAGTCATTGTGTTGTTGACGCCACATCAAGGGAAGACTCCTCCATGAACGAGGTTAGAATTACCATGTAGATACATATTTCATGTGTTTAGCTGCTTGTTTATATATTCCATGACTGTTACCAAGTACATGAGCTGTCCTGGGACTGTATTTCTTCTCTGGTAGAAGAGCACCTCTCAGCCAGTGAGATGAAGAAGTCCTGACACACCCTCACAATTCAGGTCATGTGCTTATAAGGTGTTCTAGTCCTAGTTCACCTTTATGTAGTTCCTAGTTGCTCCTCCTGAACCTCTTGACACCTGTCCCTGTGAGAGGGTCCCAACTCTGCTGTGCCTTTAGTCTGTCAGTGTTCCTCCCATTTTGATTCTTTCTGGACTTTGATAATACTCTCTGTGTAATTATTAGCAGGTATTCTACATGTGAAAACTAGTGAGCCAAATAGTCTCTTCTTTCAATTTTGGTTGAGCACGAAATAGTTTGTAAACAAGGACGTATTTAGGTTCTGTTTAGACAGAAAAGGTAGATGTGCCTCTGGGACATACTTTTGGGAAAGTTTCACACTGAGTAGATGCAAAGACATGGTTTTCAGGTATTTGCGTGGAAGTTCCCGTGTGATGAAATTAGAGAGTTGTCAAGAAAGGGCAAGGGAAAAGATTTTACTATCCTGTCATAGCCTTCTCTTTGAAGGATCTCCTCAGTTACCTAGCATCAGAAACAGCACATACATCTCAGGCTGTGGGCATTCAAATCAGAGCAATGTCCTATTTCCATAGGTATTTGAGCCTTGGAAGAGCTCTTACTCAGACACTAGCTGTTCTCCTGTCTTAGTGCTGACTACTTGCCTTGGCCTCTTCTTCTCTTCATTGGGTGCATTTTGGAACTCAGAATCAGCTTGCATCCCCAAAGACTGCGTAACAGCTCAACTATATGATGGTGTGGAGCACTTTGCACTTAGCTACCAAAACCTGTTACATAGCAGGTCCCTCCCCCTTCCCTGTTTTTCCTTTACTGCTTCTTGAGGCTTCAGTTTAGATACCCTGACTGCTGCTTTTGTCTAGAGGGCTCCTACTGCCTCCTAGAGAGTACACTTGGCTTGTGTGTGTTCGTGCACTGTGTCTGTGTCTTTGTGATCTGTGTGTTGCTTGGCTGTCTGTTTTCTACAAAAAGCTTCTCGTGCCTACAAAAGTGATGTAAGTAGAAGTCACAGAACCCCCAAAAATGTCTGTAAGAGACCAGGACCAATGTTAGGCTTGGGTTTCATGCAGCACCGAGTAGATTTAAAAGGGGTAAATTGGGGAAGACAAGATTAGACTTCTGCTAGGCCCTGGCAGTGGCCAGGCTGACAAAGATGAACAAGTTGTTAGAAGTTGTCATGAAAGAAGTATGTCTTTCAGGTGTATGGCACATGGCTCGACATGAAAGTGTGAAAGGGTGAGGTCTAATCAAGGCCCAGGGAGAAAGGTTGAGCTCTAGAGAGTAGTAGGCTACAGTGATCCACTCTGAAAGCTGTAGAAATTAGATATAACAGCCTCATAGCAATGCCTAATTCTTGTTCCTGCTGTTCCAGGTCCAGGATGTTTCAGGTTGGCTTGGGTTGTTGGTAACTGAGGAAAGACACAAGTTGAGTTGAGCTGATCTGAGTTAGTCCTAACCTAAGATTACAAGATCTGGATTATGTATTGACTGTGGGCAGTGTACATTGATTCGATTTAAGGGTTTTGTTTTGTTTTTCCCCCAGCAAGATAGCCATGTCCTATTTTTTGTTTGATTGATTGCTTATGCTACATTGCAAAAAGCCAGGCCTTTTCTGGAGATTGATAGTAACTCTGAAATTGCTGTGTGATGCTGCTGGCAGTGCTCAGCACTAATGGATCTTACCTAGCTTATCTGGTCACTCAGGGTGGAACCTAGTAAGATTGGTCCACAGTGGAGTCTGTTCCTAAGGGAGTACATAGGATCTCAGGTGTCAAATTTTGGGATCATGAAGGGGAACCTGCTGGTAACAGGACACTGGACTGGCTTCAGCTATTACCCTGTGAACTTATTTCCTCAGATACAGTTGCATGTTATCAAAAGCAACCTATTTTTTAATTTTTTTTTTTTACTCCCAAATGAATCATACTCTCTAAGTGCAATATTTGTGAACAGAAAGAGCATGTGGTTCTGTCACATATCTTGCTACACACCCATTATTGACACAAGTTGGCATGTGGGAGAAGACAGTGCTAAACACCTTTGCAACATCCAAACTGCAGTAGAAACTAGCAATTTCCCTGCCTGTCGATCGTGCTATGTCGAGAGCTAACCGGGTGCTATGTTATCCAAGACAACTCAGCAAGAAGTGATCTCTCTCATCCCATTTCAGAACTGGTCTCATTTTCCTGTGACAGATAGTAATCTGAATCTCAGTATAAACCCCTCGGAGAAGAGAATGCAAAAACAGCCTCTTCTTGGACTCTCAAAGGATATTCTAGACCAGCTTCTCAGCTGAGAACCTATCTTATGCAGTCTTGATGAGCATCAGGAGGCTCTGAGGTATCTGCCTCTACTTAATTGGGCCCCTCAAGGGTAGTACATCCCTTAATTTAAGACACGCACACACGCATGCACGCACGCACGCACGCACGCACGCACGCACGCACGCACGCACTGTGTATGCCATAATAAGATGTAATGGTTCTTTGCAATATCAAAGTATCCTTGTGGAGCCCGGTATTTCTCCATGACAAACAAAAACTCATACCTGGCATGCATCTCACAGCTGCTTGCTGAGATTGAAGCCCACCTTGTGAGGTTGCTGTGCCAGTTGCTACCAAAGGGGTTACAGGGCTGTGGTTATACTACTGGGTCCTGTGATTTTCCAGGAGTGTCTTGAATGATATGAAATGTAGCCTACTCTCTTGACAGACAGGAGGTACTGGAGGCTATAACCAAGAACAGGATAACAGAAAGAGATGGAAATGGAGCTTATTTCACTGCTCTCATCCTTAGCTGGGAATCAGCTCATCTCAGGGTGGACCTCTGTGTTCTGAGTTTTGTCCTTTGGGCTTTCTGTCTTTTCCTTTTGCTTTTAAAGCAGAGAAGAATCAAGCCTGGCTATGCTAGCCAGGGGCAGCAAATCACTGAAAACCTCAGTGGCTTCTCCATTTCATCCCTCCTACTCCATTCAAATCAAATAGTGCCTGAAAGCACTACCCTCTGACACTACCTTAGCTGTCCATTCCTAACCTCACAGAGTTAGCTCTGAGGAAGCCACCCTGTCCTGTTCAGTTCCCATCTCTCCAACAGTGACATACATGCCATGGCTATAGGAATTATGAGCATTCTTGAGCACAGTAGGTCCTCAAACAGAAGTCCCCTTGTTGGCTTTCATTCCCTATATGTAACTTCCTGACTGTAAAACAAACCCTTCCTACTTAAGAGAGAAGATGGCTCAGAAAGCTTCTACATGCTTTGCCTTCTTTTTTTTTTTTAAGATTTATTTATTCATTATGTAGTCAGCATTTTGCCTGCATGTATGTCTGCACACCAGAAGAGGACACCAGATCTCATTATAGATGGTTATGAGCCACCATGTGGTTGCTGGGAATTGAACTCAGGACCTCTGGAAAAGCAGCCAGTGCTCTTACCTCTGAGCCATCTCCCCAGCCCTTGCTTTGCCTTCTTGAGGGATTGAGTTCTACAACTTCACTGTGGTATCACACTCTGGGTTGTTCTAGGTTCCTTTAACTGTTGGGTAAATTTTTTTTGAAATTAGTTTATTATTATTATTATTTATGTGTGTAGTTTGGGTATATTTGTATTCATGTGCTCGTGTGCACAAGTGCATGTGGAGGCCCAGAAGATACTGTCAAGTGTCTTTTTTTATTGCTTTCCACCTTACTTTAATCGATCAATTGATTGATTAGGGGAAGTGCCCACACACATTCCTCCTCAAGTATGTGGAGTTCAAAGGACAATTTGTGAGAGTCAGTTCTCTCCTTCTACTGTGTGGGTCCCAGGATCAATGGGTTTGTCAACAGGCACTGAACCATCTCATCAGCCTTATAATTTATTTTTTGAGAAAGGGTCTCTTACTGAACCTGGAACTTTACCAATTTGTCTAGACCAACTGGCCAACAAGCCTCTGCTATCTGTCTCACAGTCTCCAATGCTGGGATTACAATGCATACTGTGACACCTGGCTTTTTGTTTGTTTTTCCAGACAGGGTACCTTGTGTAGCCTGGCTGTCCTCAAACCCACTCTGTAGACCAGGCTGCCCTCAAACTCACAAAGATCCACCTACCTCTGCCTCCTGAGTGCTGGGATTAAAGGCATGCTCCAAGCTACACCTGGCTTTTTATATAGTTGCTAGGAATCTGAACTCAAGTCTTCAAGCTTGTACAACAAACACTTTTCCTTGTGCTTTTTCCCCCTTAAGTATATGGCATCATCAGTGTAGCAAAAATATTTGACCAAATTTAACAATTATTTGTGACAAAAACACTTGGCCAAAAAGGAGGGAATTCCCTGTGTGCCATCATCATTTAATGGCAGACGGCTGAATACTGTCTGTATAAGTTTGGAAACAAGGCAGAACGATACCTAACATCTTCACTGCTGGCAGTGTTACGCTGCAAGCTTCGACTAGCAAAATAGCAAGACAACAGAAGCAGAAGATGGAAAGGAGAGACTAAACTTCCCTTTTATTCCAAGATATCTATAGAGAAATACCTAACTAAGAATTGCACAAAAGCTACAAGACTCAATGATTTGGGCAAGATGTTGCAATACAATCCATTATATAAAATTTACTTCTAAATATAATTAATGAAAAATCAAGACTTATAATTGTAAAATATAGCCAGGTGGTGGCATACGCCTTTAATTCCAGCACTCAGGAGGCATAGCCAGGCGGATCTCTGTGAGTTCGAGGCTAGCCTGGTCTACAGAGTGAGATCCAGGACAGGCACCAAAACTACACAGAGAAGCCCTGTCTCAAAAAAACATAATAATAATTGTAAAATATATTTACAGCTGGTGTGATGATATACATCTATATTCCCACCTCTCAGGAGGTAGAGGTAGGAGTATCAAGAGTTCAGGCTCAGGCTGTGCTACATTAAAAATAAACAATACAAGGATTCATCTTTCTCTTCTGACCTTTGAGGGCACCTGCACTCATATGCATGTGTGACATACACACACACACACACACAAATAAAATAAACCTTGCCAGGTATAATGCCATTGAAATCCTTGCAGGTTCTCATGGACACGCAAAGGACCTGTTGTAACTAAAATTGTCTTGAAAACTGGAGGAATTAAGCTCTTTGATTTTAATATCAAAGATGCAGTAATAACGTATGGCATCAGGATCCAGTGAGTGGAGCAGAGTCCACTGAAATTCATAAAGGTGCCAGGGCATTTTATTTTTTGAGAGGGTGTGTAGAATGATTTGTTTCACAAGTTTGGGTTGTTGGTGTCCTACGTGGTATTATATGCCCTTATCAATTTTTTGACTATTAAGGTCACTGGTAGGTGCTTGTGAATCACAGTTGGTTCCAACGGCTGTATATCATAGAGACAATGACTCTGTTTTGAAATTGCAAATTTATTGTTTTTCTCTCTGGTTTTTATAATGAAAATCATAGAATTGATTAAGGCAAGCTTTTCTTTATGTACCATGTGTGCACAGCCCAACACATGGGTGAATGGGGCCAGGGCTGTCTCAGGTACTACATTGTTGCCACCTTGACTATTTTTATGACATACTAGAATCTCATGGGAGATCTTGATCAGAGCTGGCTCAATTTAAGAAGTAAACATTTTGTAACATTTACAGTCTCATTTCTAGTGGAGCATGCTCAGAGTAGTTTGAACTATGCTGTCTTTTCATAATTGCAGAACAAAATTTTGAGTCCAGATTCACTCTCAAGAACCTCAGTTTTAAGCATTCATCCAACTCTTTGTTGAGCTCTGAATATGTTCTAGGTAAAGTGCCAGGTGTGTTAGTGTGGGAACCCCCCTCTTCCCACTTTTTTTTAAAAGAAAGGTTTTGTTTGTATGTGTGGCTTTTGTTTTGTTGTTGTTACTTGTTTTGTTTGCATAGGGCTAGTAATGGAAGAGGCTCACACTTTCAGAGGGTTTAGTCTATAGTCTTTGCCCCACCTCTGTTGGCATGGTTGAGGCAGAGAGAGCATCATGGCAAGAGGGCATAATGCTCACCTCTTTGTGGGAAGAAAGGAGAGGGAAGCAGGGCAGACAAGACACCCCATTCAAAGCTGTACCCTAATGGCCTATTTCTTCTAACAGGCCCCACTTCCCAGCTTTGGACTCATTAGTGGATCAGATTAGTGTCATCATGATCCAGTCACCTGTCACTAGCACCACCAGCTGGGGACTGAGCCTTTGTAAACATATTTTATCCAAACTATAACACAGTACCTGTGTTCTCCTGCCAATGTCAAGTGGTCATAGGCAGTGGATCCATGATTGTTTCAGTCACCTGGAGGCTTAACCCTGGGAACAGGTGGTTGTGCATTAGCTAGTTACCTAGGCAAGGAGCTATGAGTTTTTGTATTTGTTTTTAAATGTGAAACTTTTTAGTGACACACAAATACAGCTTCTATTTTTTAAAAAATATTTATTTTTTTAAAGTATATTTATTCATTTTATTTTATCAATGAGTATTTTGCTTATATGTATTTCTATGCGCCATGTATGTGCTTGGTGCCTACAGAGGTCAGAAAGGGGCACCAGAACCCTGGAATTAGAGTGACAGGTATTTGTGAACCACCATGTGAGTGCTGGAGGTCAACCTCCAGTGTTCTGCAATGGCCTCAAGTGCTCTTAACTGCTGAGCCATCTCTCTAGCCCCCTCTATTTCACTTCAAATATTAATGACACTTATCATTCAAACTTAAGTGTGCAGTGTTTTTGTAATGGCCTCCGGGTTCTATCATACCTCTGTTCATGTGCTCTAGCAGGTATGTATTGGTGTCTTTTCTGAGGCCCTGTTCTTGGCTGCTGTACAGAATAGCACCATCTGTGAGGGACCTCAGGGCCAGAGCCTCCCTCTGTGATAAGTGCTGGAGAGGCCAGAGTCAGAACTAGTTGTTCTTGTCCAGTCCAAGGTGTTGATTGGAATTGATAAACCTCACTCATAGACCCCCCCTGAGGTCAGCTTGGTGCCAGGAGTTCTTCTGGGTCTGGGTGTAGTGGTCCCAGTGCTAACTGTTGCTCTGCCAGACAAGTTTCTCTTTGTAGTGCAGATAGTGTGAAGGGACCTCCTGCTCCCATCATCATGTTCTGTGTCCACCTGTTCTTCCCCTTTCTCGTGCCTCCATGGCCTGTGTGTATAAACATCATGTGACCTGAGTCTCAACTAGAGGCTTGCTCTTGTGGGGCACATTTTCAGAAACTACATCCTAGGTGTACATGTGCAGTGTGTCTAGGTCCCACCTCTGAAGGGGTACATTGTATCTAATCCATACTATTTTTTCATAGCCAATAATAAAAAAAATCTTTATTACAATGTTGAAAAGTATAAAACAGTAATTATAAATTAGTAAACACCTAATTAAAAATTCAGTATTTCCTTTCCCTTACACAGCACAAGAATCAATGATTTGGATATCATTTTTAGCCACCATTTGCCCTAGATTGACTTCACTGAAGACACCTTTTTAGTTTGTTTTTGGGGTGAAAATTCTAAGTGGATATTAAGAAATAACTATTGTTTTAACTCAGGTGTTAAGAAACACAAATACCATGTTAACATGTGAGGATAGCATCTCAAGACAGGTGTTATTTCCAAAGGAAAAATTTTTTCTTTCTTTTTTTTTTTTTTAAAGACAGGGTTTCTCTGGGTAGCTCTGGCTGTTCTGGAACTCACTTTGTAGACCAGGCTGGCCTCGAACTCACAGAAATCTGCCTGCCTCTGCCTCCCAAGTACTGGGATTAAAGGTGTATGCCACCATCGCCCATCCCATACTGATGTTTTTGATGCAAACAAATTCCAGACTTACTCATGACCAACCAGGTGTTGGCATGTACGACATGTGGTGGGGGTGGGGGATGGGGTAGGGATCATGTGGCCAGAATTGTATAGCTCCTGGGTTGTTACCCTGTAACAGAGACCCTCCTTCCAGCTCCTTGCATAGTAGCTATGGTTAGGTAGGCAGACTTGAATTTGTCTTACTGTAGACATACTACCTCCCAGTATCTCAGGCCTGGGATGAAGTAGGAAGTATGGGCAGGGTACATTCTATGAGGAGCAGCCCATAGGCCCATATTCTGGAGAAGAACAGCAAAGCTTCAATTCAGCAAATGTTAGGTGGGTACAGAAAGGGGATTCAAGGTTGTTGGAGTCACCTGAGGGCTTAACCCTTGGCCCCTGCCAGCACTTTCTTCCATATGAGAGTTATGGTGGAGAGTTTGATTCCACATTGTAGAGAGAATTCATTGTTCCTCATTAGCAATACCTCCTGCAGGGAAGTAGTATGGGACAGAAAGCAACTTGCTCTTTCTTCATTTGCACAGCAGCTTTCAGTTAAAGATTGAGCAGCATGTATTGTGAACCTGTGGTCAAGGCCAAACTGCAGTCAGCTCTATCTTTTAGTCCTTGTCACTAACAGCTTGCTTATTAGCCTTGCACATGGAGCTTGGAACAGGAGGGTCTGTTAATAGCTCCAGTAAGAGATTTGCTTTCTTTGGCACATAAAGTACAGTCATAGCTGATTTGAGAAATTAATTTGGGAATAATATGTGAAAACGTCACTTTTCTTTTCTAGGATAAAGATAAAGTTTCTCTAACCAAGACTCCAAAGCTGGACCGCAGTGATGGAGGGAAGGAGGTGAGAGAACGAGCCACCAAGCGGAAGCTGCCCTTCACCGTGGGGGCCAATGGAGAGCAGAAAGACTCGGACACAGGTACCAGACAGTGGCCACTCTTCCCATCCCTTGCCCCTCCCGGTTTAACACCGTATCCATGGAGTAGTCTTGTTGTAGCTGCTGCACCAGCCTGTGCAGTGATGGCTCCTCCAAGTCGAGCCCATGTCATTAACAGGAAAGTCATCAGACTTGCAAGGGTCCAGGTGCCCTGGTATACTTCCCAGAAGTTCATACAGAGGAAAGATGGTTTCCCACAGGGCTACCAGGGCACACGGATTAAGTTTTATTATTTGTAGCAAAACCCAGAGAGAACCCTGAAAGTGAGGCAGCTGGTATAGTCTTCCTGAGAATGGATAGGTCTAAGATTCAGAACAGGAGTATACATGGGCATGTATAGAGGTTGGGGTTATTACCCCTCATTGTATATTATTCCCAATCTTATTGTCTTGGGCTTCTCAAGGAAGGAGAACCCTGCCTGGTCTCTGCTGCTGTCTTGCATATCCTCCTGCATTTGATGATACTTGTACCCAGACAGTACTCCTCCACTCTACTGGTCATCTGACTTTTCTTCAGCCTTTTTCTTTTTCTTTTAAAAAAAAAAAAAAAAAAAAAATGGCTTATTGGGCAGCAGAACACCAAAATGGCAGAGGCCAGGGGTGAACCAACTGAGGCAGTGTCCTGGGCATGAGGCAAGGGTACACAGTATACACTTGAACATGCCCACAGAAACTAAACAGAGATGATGGTTAGCTAAGTGACTTATGTTTGCCTAGGATTTAAGCAAGTGGTATGGGTTGGTGCACATGACTCTTGTAATTTGTTGCTATGTTTGGGAGGGGGAAGTTTGTAGAGACGCTTAGATGAAGAAGGAAGAGGGATGGGTGTTCCATTCTCTATCACAGATGCTTCCAAGGAAAAGCAGAAATACATGAGTATTTATGGTGGATATACACATGTGGATGGCAGGCTTTTCCTTCGCCTCTGTTCTGCTGTAATGGAGAGGCTGGGTTGTGTAGAGGAGATAACACAGTTCCCTGAAGCTCATAAGGATGTACCCAGAGAAAACCAGATCAAACCTGAATGTCTTTTTCCTTTTGTGTTTGTGTGGGTTGTGGGGGCTCTCTCTTGACTTGGTTGTTGCAAAGTGTGGTATTCCCAGTTGGCTGTTAGTGTTTTGGATAGTGGTAATGGAGGTTTAAATAGAGCCTCTGAAATGGTCACACATTCTCTGGAAATTTTGCTATAGAGTTAATAAGGCAAGTCCTTGTGCTTCCTAGGAGGGCCCTGTGACTTGCGGAAGGTGATTGATGTTATGCTAGAGAAAATTCTTCCTCGGGGGCTATGGGAGGCCTCTTGGACCTGTGTGTATCAGTGATTTGCCTCTGTGACCTCCACTGCACTCTGTGGATCTCTAGATTATCCTTTAACCTGTGCTGAAGGTGTACTATCAAACTGTGCATGTTCACACCAGGACCTTCTGAGGCCAGCAGAGGCTCAGCTGGGGAGACTTAGAACATTTTGGAAATAATATTTTGAATCAAAACTGAGCTATAGACATACATACAAAATGTGTGTATGCCCTGCCCTAGGTTTAGTATTATTTTGAGAGCTAATTCTTTACTATAACATTAAGTCTGCTTTGTTAGTATAATAACACCAGTCATCCCAGTGAGATGATGCTGATATTAGTGTGCAAGGTTGAACTCCTTTGTCTACCAGTTTATTCCTTCAGTCATTTTTGTAGCACTGGAAATGGAACCCAGAGCCTGTGTACATAAATACTCCACCACTGATCTGCATCCCCAGCCTTAGACATCTCCATATTTTGAGATGGTGTTTCATGGTGTTTCCCAGGCTGGTGTCAAACTCCTGATCCTTCTGCCTTCATCTCCTAAGTACTGAAATTACAGATGTGCAGTACAGCTGTAGAAGGCCTTCCATTGAGTTCTGCTCACTTGCTTGTTCACACACACACATCTACCTTTCTTTTTAAACTGCCTTTCTATTCTGCATTTTGTGGTGAGTTGGATACCTAAGGTATAAGGAGCAGGGCTGGCTTAGAAATGGGGTGTGATGGAGTAGGAGGTATACCTCTCATCTCCAGGATGTTCTGCAGTGGCACCCACCATGTTATTCAGGATGGAGAAGCCATAGAATGTGTGAGGTGATGGTGGATATTTTCTCCCATGTAAAAGAGGTTTATTTTGGCTTAAGAGTTCTGGAAGCTGGAAAAGTGCTGGCATCTGCAAGATTTTTAACTTGATAAAATGGTGACTGAGATAGGATCTCTCTGGTCATCTGATAGGATTTTTCAGATCTCCCTTGGTGTGGCTTAGTCATACTAAGCACATTCTAGCTCTCAAAGGTTATTATGAGCCAATACGAGCCCCTGGCCAACAGCTTAGCCATTCCTGACCCTCCAGTGTCCCTCCAGCGCCCTCTGCTGATGATGTACAGTTTAGTACCCATCCTTGATGACAGAAGTGGCCTACCCGTGTTAACACAGGGAATGTGCTCCCCCCTTCTCATCAGGATTCCCAGTAGCAAATAGTGAGCTTCCTCTGCTGCGCCCTCAAGTGGCAAAATGCTAGGTAGCCTCAGACCACCAAACCATACAAATTATTTTCTGGTTTCCCAGACCCTGCTGGATGTGACCCAGCCCACTGGAGGTGCGGCCTTCCAGTGCTTAGTCAGGACTGAGGGCAGCCTGCCAAGAACAATACAGTTTTGTCTGTTGTGAGTCAGCCTGGTCAAAAGCTTGCCCTACCAAGGTTGTCCATCAGTATAGTGGTGCAACCCTATTGCCATCACAATGCCTGGAAGCTGTGGACAAGAGTACATCCAGAAGCATGCCTCTGTTAGGGTTGGTAGTACAGGGGAAGAGACTGGGAAAGTACATTTCTGACAGCTAGCAGTGAGCAACTGACCCTTATGACATGCTGGCAAGGCTGGAAGTGGATCTAGTTGTCTTTATAGGAAAACCAGGCAGCCCAGTGTCAGTACCTCTGTCTTCTTAGAATATAAGACTATTCCTTGGGGCTCTTCCAGAGCAGATTGTTAGGACTGACAACACACATCACCTTTACCTGGTGAAGAGCTCTTCCTCCTCCTGTCTTGGTTTGGTCTCAGTTTTGAATTCCACCATCAGAATTACTCATGATGGCCTGGTGTGGTGGCAGGCACTTTAATCCTGGCACTTGGAAGGTGGGTGGATTCTGTGAGTTACAGGCCACCTAAGGCTACATAGTGTCTTGAAAGGGGGAAAAAAGCCTTCATTATGGAATTATATGATGTCTAGGATTTACTTCAGATGATACTATTTTGCCCCCATTTTATGTTGGAAAATTTCTCATTCATTTAAAAATCTGTAAATAACCCCTTACCTAACCTTTCTAGGGTTTACACAGAAACCACCCACCCCATTGCATATGTCATTGTCAAAGACTGGAGCCAACAGCTGTCTATTCCCAGTATCTGTTGCATCTTTGGAACAAGGGAGGGAATTAAGGCTTTCTTATATATATTGCTTATACTTTTTGAGCAAGACTCTTCTCGGGGGGGTTTATGCAGCACGTTGACTCAAATTCTTAGGCATTAGGCATTCAGTTAGGTGTTCATTCCTCAGGTCTTGATCACTCAGTTTTTCTATGGTAAAGGATTTTTCCAAGTCTCTTGCCATTGGCTGTGTAGGAATTTATGAAACTCAGAATGATTGGTATAAGAGATAGTGACTTTGGACTAATGAGGAGGCTTCTCTACCACCTTGCTCACCAGAAGGGCATTACTGTGGGCTGCATATTGGTAGATGCTGGACCATGGCAAATGAGAGAGTAGAGTCTGCATCCTGTCTGACTTACTGGCTGGGGCGTTGAAGAGAAAATGCTGTGAGAACAAGGTGATTTCTGGCTTACCATGACCTATAGACCAGCAGCCTCCACCCAGCACTCCATAATATTAGCCTAAGAACCACATGTGACTACTGGTGAAGAAACAGATCCAAATAAAATAGTTCACATGATTGAGAAGTCTGTGGTTGGTCTGGTGTATTTCTCAACCACTTTTCCTGTCCAGACCTAAGCCATTTTTTCTTCAACAAAAGGAGATCATAGACTAGCAAAGAAAGTTCTTTCTGGTTCAAATTCTGTATTTTCCAAAATTCAAAGGCAGTTGTTCTGGTGGGCAAACCCATTACGTAATGCACCTACTTGATACCAAGGCTTAGGACTTTTGTTTAGCATTTATAGCAGTAAGACAGCAAAATAAGCCAAGGTAAAAGGTATTTGGGATTAGAACACAGCTAGGGTAGATAAAAGGAGAAATGCCAGGCAAGTACAGGAGCCAGGCAATTTAGTCCTGGCTATATACACTGTGAGACTTTGAGTTTTGCCTTTGCTGCTCTGCATTTTCAACTGACTGGCAGCAACTGCCAATGTCTGGGGTCCATCCAGGCAGGATTGATAGATGTTGTTCAGGCCTTAGTGAATGTCTGGACTTGTCATTTTATTTATCTTTTAATCTTCAGCATGTGTTGTGTAGTGAGAGTAAGTGGCAGGTTGTGGATTTTTATGCTAGTCTCACTCCTCATGCTCTACTATTGAACTATGCAACAGCAAGCATTCATCCTGCAGGCTATATGCCTCATGTGATTCAGGGAGAATAATGCAGCAAGGGCCAATGTAACCCTCAGTTTAGAACTTGGGAAAACAATCTGCAGAGGTCTTAGAAGCGAAGACATGGGCTCACTTGTGTCTGACCCCACTACCACACTACAGATGACTAGTCCATTTCTCAGAAGGAGGAACAAGAACTAGAAGAGTCCACTGGGGGATAGGAGGTGTCACAGCACATAGGTGAGAGGGGTCACTTATCACAGCACAGGTTTTCTTTCTTTTTCTTTTTCCTCTTTTTTTTTTTAAATGATTAATTGTGACCCTCACAAAAATGAAAAAAAAAAAAAGATGTATCAGTAAGTCAGGAGTACAGTTAGTGATTACCACCATGACTTGATGAGGATGTGCTACAGGTTAGGCTGCTGAGACCAGTGCTCCTAACCCTCTACCCACTATGCTAGAATTGTAGCTCAGGGCTTAGATAAGTTGGATGGAGGTCCTTTTTGCAACTTATGACCTAGTGTGTGTCTTGTCCACAGTTGGGACTTTGTGGCCAGAAACACTGTACTTAATTACTCTAGATTCCAAGACCAGGTCATATATTTGGTTGGAGAGGCATGGTTTGTTTTTGTGGGATTTTTTTTTTATATGTAAAAACCAAGGAGTTTTTTTAAGAGTGTCGGTGTTCACTATACCTTACCCATATCTAGGAGTGGTGGGAAACTATTCCATGGAGTTTCATTGGCACCTGCAAGGCATTTACTGCTGTTTCAAAATATTACCATGGAGGTTGTTTCTGTAGAGTTTCTTAAGATTATACTGGCATCTAGATTCTGAAGTGACAAATAAGAGTTACAATTTCAGTAATGAGATATAGTCTATACCCTAAAAAGTGGTCTCATTGCAAAAGCCTAGAATTAGAAATGCCATAACCAGCTGAGTTCTTATGATATATTCCTGCGGCCTGCAGCAAACCCCCACACTATGAAATGAACTTTTAAGTACAATACCTCAGTAGAGTTCTAGGCCCCAGAATTGGACTTCTACCCTGAAGCCAGTCCTCAGACACCACAGAATGCTTGTCCCCATAAAATGGCGAAGTCTTTAGATCCCCTTTGTCTACAAGGAAGGCAGTCTCCATTTAAAGATCCCAGGCTCTGTTGGTATACTCTAAAGAGGATTAGTTGGCTTCTGCTCTGAAACCTGTCCCTCCTCTAGTAGGGTTGGACTTGTGCTTCCATACCCACTGGCAGGACCATAGGTTTAATGTCATTGCCGAGATTCCTGGATGCCAGAACTCCCTGGTAGAATTACAGACAACAGAGAAGAAAACTTTTTCAAAAAGCTCTGCAAGCCTGGCTTTAGAATAACACCCTGGAATAGACAAAATGAAAACTAGTAGAATGTAATAGAAGAAAAAATTAAGATCAGTAGGAAAAAAAACACTAAGTATCAAACATCTGGAAATGAAAATTGTCACTAAAATTAAAAATTCAATGGCCACACTATATAGTTTATTAGATATGACATTTTAAAAAAAGAATCAGTGGGAGTAAAACACTTATGTACAAAATTGAGAATGTGCAAAAGCTAGGTTTTGGTGGCATGTGTTTGTAATCCCAGATCTGGAAAGGTATAGACAGGTAAATATCTGGAACTCACTGGCCGGCCAGCCTAGCCTACTTGGCAAACCTCAGGCCATTAAGAAAGCATGTTGGAAAACAATAAAAATAAAAGATAAAGATGCACTGTGTCTGTGAAAAGATACCCAAGGTTGACCTCTACACCCACACATACAAACACCCACAGAATAACCAGTGAATTAATTGTAGCTGAAGAAATTTCTTGAACTAAGACATAGATTGAAAGAGGAGAGATAAGAGTAAGGATTAATGAATCTGGTTAGAGTAGTAAGGGAGAGGAGGCAGGCACAGGAGAGCTGACTCTAAAGAAGAGTGAAGGAGAATCATAAGCAAGGAAAGAGTAAGTATAGATAGGAGCATTGGTTGTAGGTTCGTGAGGATGTATCCAGGTCAGTGAGCCGAGAAGACACTGTTGAACAGCACTGATAGAGTCATAGGCCTCTACTACCCCAGCAGCCAGGAGCTGGATGTGTTGCCCCTTCATTCAAGGAATCTGTTCTTGGGAAAGTGCACTCTGTCCTTGCTGCCGAAAACCACTGTGCATCTAGAAGGCCTTTCCTCTGATAGATGTAATGGCAAGGAGGAGTCAGAGCAGGCTGCCAATGCATTTGTCCAATCTTCTGAAGGCCACACCAGCAGTGCCAGGTGATGGGAAGGAGAAAGGGTCAGGGGGTGATCCAACCACAAGCTAGGAAGTGCTTATTGGTGTCTTGTGTATTCCATCTGAGTGATAAAACACAACTTTGTTACCTCAAGATCTGACATGAGGCATGTGGGTGCTAAGAAAGGTACTGCGAAAAAGCAGAGCACTATCACATTTTTTTTTGTTGAATATAGGTGAGAAGTAGAACCATCCAGGCTCGTGTCTGCCTAAGAGAACTGCCATAGCTGAGATCTCTCCTTGGGTGTTGGCAGGGTCTGTGGGTCCATCCCTCTCCCATTCTCTATTTTCTCAGACCCTCTGCCCTTGGGCTCTACTCAAAGCAAAGCCTAAGGAGCACTGTTTTAAAGGGGACTCTTGGATCCGTTGGACAGCCCTCCCCTGCTGCCCTTCTGTAGGCTCAGGTAAACTTGTGATCCTACCTGCCACTCATTCAACCATGTCATAGACTGAATTTCGCCTTGGATCTGTCAGTATTCTACTTTAGCAATTTAGCAGATACCATTTGGAAATCTTACGAAGTCTACTTTGCTTCCATTTGAATAATAGAAATGGAAATCAGTATAAAATGCCAGAGGAACTCTGGTTGTCTGCAGGAACTAATAGTTTCTCCTGCTTCCTGCCCCGTTTCCTTCCAACAGACAGGATACAACTGTGACAATGGGTGCGGAGCTGGGTCACCTGAGCCCACAGCTTAGGCCAGCCCTACAGCTTGCCAGACTGTTCAGCATCTGGTGGTGGTGGTGGTGGGTGCAGGTAGCATATTCTGCTCCAGGAGCATCTGCAACACAGCCTGTGTCCATGTTGGGTAGCTCAGCCATTTTTGGACACACTAAGCCTGAGTGTATTCTGAATCTTGGCATATGACAGAACTTTCAGTGTCCTTTCAGGGACTACTTTGGTGTCCATCTTTTACCCCAGAAGTCTGATAGGCACTCAGGTTTGCTGGCCTTTGAAGCTGGGGAGTGAAATTGGACAGTTGTGGGTACCAGTTGTTGCATGTGCTTAGCAAAAGCTACATTTACAATGAAGAGCTTCAGACTTTGAGGAAAGCACATTTCAGAACCATCCCTACCCCCACTCCCATTTGGACAATTAAGTGATGAAGTTCTAAGATGTTTGGCTGTGTGAGAAGTTACTGTGCTCAGGGACCAAAGTCTTCAGGGGGAGGGGAGCAGAGCAATATCTTAGTGGTGCTGCATGTCCGCGAGCATCTTTAAGAGCAGGGAAATGCCTCTTGGCTCAGTGAGAGCCAGTGGTCACTGAGCTGCAGAGAGGGACAGCTGCTGCCTTAAAAGCCCAGACCTGATACTCCTCCCAGCCTATGTGTCCCCTGGTTGGCAGCAGCTGTTCTGAAGGACAGGCAGATCTTGTGTTCTTAGTTTCCCTACAAGGAAAAAGCCCAGAGTGGGCTCCTTGCCTGAGCTTTTGAATGACCTGCTAGAGTACATGTGCCTCAGACTGCTAGCCTGGTACATTTTTACTAGGTTCCTTTGTTATCTTTAAAATAACAGGTATGTGGCCAGGCATGGTAGCAAACACCTTTAATTCCAGAAGGTAGAGAGGCAGGCTGATCTCTTGAGTTTGGTCTACATAGTGAGTTCAGGGCCAGTCAGGCTATGTAGTAAGACCCTATCTCAAACAAAACAAAACAAGATGTATAGGTATGTCTGTGCATGCCTATAATTCCAGCCCTTGTTGGAGGCAGGAAGATGGGGTGTTGTTTGAGGCCAGCCTGGGGCTATATGAGACCATTTTAAACAAAATACCACCTGTAACTTAGTTGGCAGGGTTGGGAGTCTCGTTTGAGACTCAGTATAGTGCCAAACTTAAACAAAACAGAAAATTATGCTTTATGATCTGAAGACACACTAACCTGCAGTATGTCAACCATATACTGCACAAAAGCAGAGCTGACCACTTGGAGTTGGTAATGTAATTAGCAGGTGTCACCCACCGCTGGGACTATGTCATACTCTGTATAGTATGAGAGTGGCATGGCTTTCTGACATTTTGTTCTTGCCATATTCTTAATGTTTTGTTGTTGTTGTTCCTTTCTCATGTTGTACATCATGGCTTGTTCAAAACTAGCTAGTGGTGGCTTGAAGTATTTAGGGGAGTTTTGTCAGGAGTTGTTAAACTGGCAAATGTTGCTGCCTACAGGCTTGTCACATTAAAAAATCTTCTAAGTCAGCAAGCCACAAGTTTAGTTTTTAAGAAGGCAGTCTGAAATACTTGTAAAAAACTTAACAGTTTGTCAGAAAACTCAGTAGAAAAGTGGTAGGATGGTTTGGGGGCCTGAGGACACTAACCTAAACAGAGGGGAAGTGCTGATGAAGCCAGACAAAGCAGCTGAAGACCAGAGTGAGTCTTCAGTGACAGGGAGTCATGTTATCTACTGAAGCTACTTTTTCTTAAAGCTGTCACCTACCTCTAGAGTCAGGCATTGGTTTCAGAAGCTAGTTTATCCCTGCAGAGGGTTTTCTGGATAGGAAGGGGAGAAAACTACTGCCAGTAAGAGCCTCATCGGCATTTTCCCTTGCCAGACTTTGGCAAATCCAGGCTATGTACCCTGTGACCTGGGGAACCCTAAACCCATCTTAGCCCTGCTCAGGGCCTTACCCCTGATCTCCACAGCAAGAGAGGTGCTTGCTGCTAGGCAAAAAGCAAAGTGAGAGCCTTTGTGTTCCCAAACGATGGACTTTGGAGTGTTTTCTCCACATCCCACCTCTTTTAAGAGCAGCAGCACAGTCTTTCCATAGAGTTGGCAGGGCATTTTGTCACCTGTCAGAGGCACCCAGGACCTGCTTGTTAGGAGGCGGTTAAGATGGAACAGCTGAGCTGTTACATCGTTCTTGTTAGTGCTCTGTGTTGATGCCTTTAGATGCCTCCAGCTCAGTCCATGTTGTGGTACTGCAAGGCTGGTACGGTCCTCGAAGCACCATGGCATGAAATGGAGGTTCCTAGAAGCAAGAAGAAAGGTACAGTACTGACAAGTTGGCCTTGATTTATTTACATATATTAAACTGTGTCTGCCATTTTATATCTGCACTGTTTGTTTGGAGGAGGGCTGGGAAGGAGTTTAATTGCAGACACGTGTTAATAATAGAGACCTGTCCCATGTGGGCCAGGCCAGTGGTGTTGAACCATCCTACTGCCTTTGTGTGTGGCGCCTGTAGGGAGCAAATGGTTGGTGGAGACCGAGACTTAGATTTGATGGGCTGACAACAGGGCATTTATACTGTGTCTCTCACAGCTACTGCTCAGAGTGGGGTGATGTCAGTGCTCCCCGTACTGACACTTCCCCTTACAGACCTTCCTTGTTGCTCCGTAAGCTATGGGGTGGAATGAAGGGGCTCTGTAACATTAGTTAAAAATCCAGCTCTGAGGATTGGGCATGAAGTCTCCCCTCCCTTTCTCCCTCACCTGCCACACAGAGAAGCAGGGTCCCGAGCGGAAGAGGATCAAGAAGGAGCCTGTTGCCCGGAAGTCCGGGCTACTGTTCGGCATGGGGCTGTCTGGGATCCGAGCTGGATACCCTCTCTCTGAGCGTCAACAGGTGGCTCTGCTCATGCAGATGACTGCTGAGGAGTCTGCAAATAGCCCAGGTGAGCCCCAGGAACCTGAGTTGTTTTTTGGACAGGGAGGGAATGGCTGTACTTGGCAATGGGTCCTGTGTGGATCCCTTTCCCCTCATGAAAATGGTTGGGTTCTGGTTCTTGAGGTTCCCATGAAACAAAGCTGCCTTTTGTAATGCTCTACTTGTTTCTTCCTTGGCCTGCAGTAGACACAACACCAAAGCACCCCTCCCAGTCTACAGTGTGTCAGAAGGGGACCCCCAACTCTGCCTCAAAAACCAAAGATAAGGTAAACAAGAGAAATGAACGAGGAGAGACACGTCTGCACCGAGCAGCTATCCGGGGTGATGCCCGGCGCATCAAGGAGCTCATCAGCGAGGGCGCAGATGTCAATGTCAAGGACTTTGCAGGTAAGTCCTTGCTGTCCTTGGGCAACTTGCTTCTGGAGGGTGAGCCTCCTGCCCTTGGTCCCAGAACATGGGAAGGAAGTGTTTTTGTGGAGTATGGTTGGTTTCTGTGGTTGACCTCATGTTTACACAGTGTGATTTGCTTATTTCAGTATTTCAGGATCTTGATTTGTTTTTGTTATTCTTAAGCAAGTAAAGGGGCTTTAAATATTTACCTTTTACGGGTCTACCACAAGGCAGGTTCCTGGAGGGTCTTGCTCTGGTGTTTAAAAAAGTACCTGCTTTGTTCCAGGCCACTCTGCTGTAGATTGAGCACTCATGCTGTTTACTACAGAGGTTGGACTGGGCATAAGTGGAGGCACCTCCCGAGATGTGTGGCCAAGGCTCTGTTAATTGTGTGATTTTTGTGATTAGAGTATTGGACTGCCTTTTTGAGATGCATGCCCTACACCATGATGCAACACTGTAGGAGAATTATGTGCTCATGGTGCAATGATAGCTGGAGGGGGTAGGGCTGGGGGTTATGGTCAGAATACATTGTATACAAGTATGAAATTATCAAAGAATTTTTTGAAAAGATTATCTCAGAAAGAAAAAACAGTGAGGAGAGGAGTTGGGCAAAATCAACTTTGTGCAGAACCTTAATTTCTCTACTTTTCTCTACTGCCTAGTTTATGATAGTTTGATTCTACCAAATTTAGCATGTTATTTTAAAACAGTTTTCCTTGGGGAAAATGGGAGCTGTCTGTAAAGACTGCCACTAGACCCTCCAGCCAGAGCCCAGGGGCCTCCTGAGTGAGTCCTGTGGCAGGCAATGCTGCACAAATTTTCTGCCCATGTATAGTTTCTTCTACAAGTTATAAATCTGCAGAGTTAGTAGGCTAGATAGTCATTATGAAAAGCACAAGAAAAAAAAAGTGATGCCTTCGCTGGGTATAACCTGCTTTCTTAGAGGGCTCCTCCTTAGGGAAGAACAACACCCCCCCCCCCCCCCTACACCCCTGTTGTCATTCACTACAATTTAGGCAGGAGCCAAGTTTTCAGGGATTACGTAACAAATACCCTAAGTTTCTGTTTTTAGGCTGGACTGCACTGCATGAGGCGTGTAACCGGGGCTATTATGACATCGCCAAGCAGCTGTTAGCCGCTGGTGCAGAGGTGAACACTAAGGGCCTGGATGATGACACGCCTTTGCATGATGCCGCCAACAACGGGCACTACAAGGTTGGCATCTCCCTGCGGCCCTCCAGTGGCTGCTCTGTCCTTAACTTCTGGACCATTCTACAGCTTCCTGTTTCTCTGTCTTAGCTAGTTTTCACATTTTCTGATACTGGGAAGTAAGTTTTATGTTGTCATCATTGTTGTCCCCTGTTGATCTCAATCTCCTTTCCAGCGCTAAGGCCTAGCTGTTCATTCTGCCCTAGGTCAGTACTGAGATAACCTCTCAGTTTTGATAACAGGACTATATTAAATGTACAGTGTTGGCTCTGTTGGCCTGGCTGGATAGCTTTATGAGTTGCTGCTGCGTCCCTGTTACCACTGGTACCGATTCCATCCGGAAGGTCAATCCAAAGTCTTGGATAGAGTAACACTTGAGAAATAGAGTCAGCACATGGGATTATAGTCAAAATTAGATTACTGTGGTAGGTCAGGACCTCATCTCTTAAGGACAGGGTTTCCTGTATCTCTGCAGCAGGAAACACTTAAGATGTGCTGGGCATACATACTTCTTCCTACAAGAGAATGGGTTGCAGAAGTGACTTCATTACTAGACTCCCTTTGAGTGGACAGGACAATAAGCATGGTGAGGATGAGAACATCTGCCCGGGTAATAGTGCTAAAAAGCAGCCCCTGCCCAGCTATTTTGAGAAGTACCAGGAACCTATAGATCAGGATCCTCCAAGAACTCAGTGGTACACAGTGAATCTTTGTGGGTTGGGTCTTTTGAATGAAAAGATTAGTGAGACAGCCAGAAGGGAAGGAATATATATATATATATATATATATATATATATATATATATATATATATATATGATTTTACGGCCTATTAAGTTTTTAGGTGAGATAGTGGCATGGTGGTGTATTTGTTTGCTGGTTTTTAGGAGCCCTTTTAGAAAAATGTACTGGAAAAGTTTATCAAATGCCTAAGACTTGTAAAAGAATACCCTGAAAGGTGGGCAGTTTGAGTACAGGTCGCTGTGAGCTTGCAGGTGATAAAACTTGAGGGCAAGGGCCATTATCTAAGTCTCCATATATGCATGAGTTTTAACTTCTTTTATAATTATGTAAAATGTCACAAGCTGTAGTAACACAGTGAGGTGAGCAGAACCTCTTAGAAGAGAACATACAGGGTGGTCCAAAAGGCAACTTTTGAAAACCTCTCTTCTTAGCTGGACCAAGGAGATGGAAGAGACATTAAGATAACAGACCTGGTAGGAATATGGCCTGCGTTGCTGGCCTTAGGGAAAAGGCACGGGTGGATATTGACTTCTAACAGCAGAGAAGTAGATCCTTGGTCCCACCACCACCGGAACTAAATTCTGACAACCTACACAATGAAGGAAGGAGCCAGCTTTATCTGTACTTTGATGTAAGCAAGTGAAACTGATTCCTTCAGGCTGTAAGACAGGTTGTGGTGATTTGTTACAGCAGCAGTAGAAAACTTATATGCACTAAAAACTCTTCATGCTGATGATCCTATGCAAAACATTATTCTTGAAGTGCAAACACTGTGAGTGACAAGAGTATGTATTAAAGCCTGAAGTAAAGTTGAGGGTAGATGGAAACTGGATGTTTGCGCTGGAGTTGAGTGAGTTTCTGTCAGGCATGTGAAACACAGATTGCTGATTATAAATGGTTGAATAGAGCTGTTGAAATGTCACCTTGAATGTTTCTGTCACCCATGTAACCATCTTTATGCATGTAAAATCAAGCAAGGAGGAGTTATCTTATTTTCTAATGTAAATGAAAATAAATAAACCAGCTTACAGAAATGTGGTCTTTGTTTCCTCTATTTTCCACACCCCAGTCCTCCTAAGATAACTTCCCCTATGTACCTACCCTTCGGACCTGCACTGCTGACCAGCTCTCTTGGTGGGAAGGGAGCTGTGTAAGAAGATTTTGGGGAAGAGGTAGCACATCAAGGAAGAGAGATGGAGAAAACATGGAAGAAGTGAACCGCTTTTGAATGGGAACCCTGTGCAATCTCTCACAAAAAGAGGACAGGCTTGCTGGACACCTAGAGACCTTGCCACAATGGCTCTGCACATAGTACCCCCACAACAGGGTGTAGAGTGGCCTATAGCTTTCTACAGGCATGGCAGAGTAACTATTTTTCAAATAGTCTGCTAATACCATTATTAATGTTTTGTAGGTGGTGAAGTTGTTGTTACGATATGGCGGAAACCCTCAGCAAAGCAACAGGAAAGGCGAGACACCGTTGAAAGTAGCCAATTCCCCAACGATGGTGAATCTCCTGTTAGGCAAAGGCACATACACTTCCAGTGAGGAGAGCTCCACTGGTAAGCCAGGCAGACAGAACATGTGAGTGGGTGGGCGAGGCTCTGTACTCCCTGATGGGAGAGCGCCCTGCAGTGTCTCCATATGGTATTTCCCTGCAGATTGTCACACAGGGTCTACAAGCCTCCTCAGGTGGCTGGCGCCTTCAGGAACTTCCAGATACAGGAGTTCTGCCAGGGTGCCTCACTGCCAAGATGCCTGCACTCTGTCTGCTGAGATGCCAGCCTTGTCTCTCACTGTGGGTTCCTTCTGCCTTTGGTTGGCCTCAGATGTGACTAAAGTAAAGTGCTTTTTTAGAAGCAAAGGCAACCAGCCTCCCCTTCTGGGTGGCCATGCACTGGGAAGGCCTGTTCCTCCACAGCTAGAGAGCATTCTTAACTGATGCTAGTAAAATGATTCTGACCTGCTTGATAACTCCCTTCCTGTTCCCAACAGAGAGCTCTGAAGAGGAGGACGCCCCATCGTTTGCACCTTCCAGCTCTGTTGATGGCAATAACACAGACTCTGAGTTTGAGAAAGGCCTCAAGCTTAAGGCTAAGAATCCAGAGCCCCAAAAAACTGTGACCCCTGTCAAGGATGAGTATGAGTTTGACGAAGATGATGAGCAGGACAGGGTTCCTCCAGTGGATGACAAGCACTTGCTGAAGAAAGACTATAGGAAAGAAACTAAATCAAATAGTTTCATTTCAATACCCAAAATGGAAGTTAAGAGTTACTCAAAAAACAACACACTTGCACCAAAGAAGGCAGCCCATCGCATCTTGTCAGATACTTCAGATGAAGAGGATGTGAGTGTTGCCATGGGGGCTGGAGAGAAACTGAGGTTGTCGGCACACACGATGCTACCTAGTAGTAAGGCTAGAGAGTCTTCTAGTTCTAGGCAGCAGAAAGAAAAAAATAAATTGAAAAAGAAACGAAAGAAAGAAACAAAAGGCAAAGAAGTTCGGTTTGGAAAGAGGAATGACAAATTCTGTTCCTCCGGGTCAGAAAGCGAGTCCTCAGAGAGTGATGAGGATGATGGGGACTCTGTGGGGAGCTCAAGCTGCCTCAAGGGGTCCCCGCTGGTGCTGAAGGACCCCTCCCTGTTCAGCTCACTGTCTGCCTCCTCCACCTCGTCTCATGGTAGTGCTGTGGCCCAGAAACACAGCTCTGGCCACACGGACCAGCACACTAAGCACTGGCGCACTGACAATTGGAAAGCCATTTCTTCCCCAGCCTGGTCTGAGGTCAGCTCTTTGTCAGACTCCTCAAGGACGGGACTGACCAGCGAGTCTGACTGCTCCTCTGAGGGGTCCAGTGTGGAATCTCTGAAGCCTACGAGGAGGAAGCAGGAACACCGTAAAAGGGGTGGCCTGCAGAGCATGCCACCTGAGAAGAGAAGCACCTTCCACCCCTGTACAGATGGAGCTGTCCCCAAGCTGGACAAGGAAGGGAAAGTGGTCAAAAAACACAAAACAAAACACAAACACAAAAACAAAGAGAAAGGACAATGTTCAGTCAGCCAAGAACTTAAATTGAAAAGCTTTACATACGAATATGAGGATTCCAAGCAAAAGTCAGATAAGGCCATCCTCTTAGATAACGACATTTCCACTGAAAATAAGTTAAAAGTATTGAAACACGACAGAGACCATTTTAAGAAAGAAGATAAACTTGGGAAGATGAAGTCAGAGGATAAAGAGTGGCTCTTTAAGGATGAGAAGGCACTAAAGAGAATCAAGGATGTCAATAAAGACATCAACAGATCTTTCCGGGAAGAAAAAGACCGTCCCAGTAAGGCAGAAAGGGAGAAGTCTACAAAGGAAAAGTCTCCCAAGGAGGAAAAACTGAGATTGTACAAAGAGGAAAGGAAGAAAAGGTCCAAAGACCGACCTTCCAAGGTAGAGAAGAAGAATGACATGAAAGAGGACAAGGTTTCCAAGGAGAAAGACAAGGCCTTCAAAGAGGATAAAGAAAAACTGAAGAAGGAAAAGGTATACAGGGAAGATGCTACTTTTGATGAATATTGTAACAAAAGTCAGTTTCTGGAGCACGAGGACACCAAGTTCAGCCTTTCTGATGACCAACAAGAGAGGTGGTTTTCTGACTTGTCTGATTCCTCTTTTGATTTCAAAGGAGAGGACAGCTGGGACTCTCCAGTGACAGACTATAGAGACATTAAGAATGACTCTGTGGCCAAACTTATCCTGGAAACAGTCAAAGAAGACAATAAAGAAAAGAAGCGTGACAACAAAACCCGGGAAAAGCGAGACTTTAGAGACTCTTTCTTCCGAAAGAAAGACAGGGACTATCTAGACAAGAACTCTGAGAAGAGGAGAGACCAAACAGAAAAGCATAAAAGCATCCCCAGCTATCTCTCTGAGAAAGATAAGAAGAGGCGAGAGTCTGCTGAGGTAGCCCGGGACAGGAGGGATACCCTAGAGGGCTCCCGGGAGCGGAGGGATGGGCGTATAAGATCTGAAGAGGTACATAGGGAGGACCTAAAGGAGTGTGGCTGTGAGAGCACTTTCAAGGACAAGTCAGACTGTGACTTCACCAAGAACCTGGAGCCCTGGGAACGGCCCCATGCAGCACGGGAAAAAGAGAAAAAGGATGTCCTAGAAAAGGAGAGGAAGGAAAAGGGCAGGGCAGACAAGTACAAAGACAAATCCAGTGAGAGAGACAGAAGTGAGAAATCTATCCTTGAGAAGTGTCAGAAAGACAAAGAATTTGATAAATGTTTCAAAGAGAAGAAAGATGGCAAGGAAAAGCATAAAGACATACACAGCAAAGACAGAAAATCATCCCTCGACCAAATAAGAGAGAAAAAGGAGAAGATGTTCCCGAGCATCATCTCAGAAGACTTCTCAGAAAAAAAGGACGATAAAAAGGGAAAGGAGAAGAGCTGGTACATTGCAGACATATTCACAGATGAAAGTGAAGATGAGAAAGACGATTACATGGCCAGCAGCTTCAAGGTTGGAGAGGCCAGCGACATACAGAGAGTGGATAGCCTCCAGGAGAAGGAGGATGGAAGAGAACATCCCTCAGACAGACACAGAAAGTCCTCTTCTGACAGGCAGCACACAGAGAAGCCGAGAGACAAAGAGCCCAAGGAGAAGAAGAAAGACAGAGGAGTTGTGGAAGTGGGGAAGGACAAGAAGGAAAAGCTCTTTGAGAAGCACAAAGAAAAGAAAGATAAAGAGTGTACAGAAAAGTACAAGGACAGGAAAGACAGAGCTTCTGTTGACTCTGCCCAAGAAAAGAAAAATAAACAGAAGCTCCCTGAAAAGGTGGAGAAAAAGCACTTTGCTGAAGACAAGGCCAAGAGTAAGCACAAGGAGAAGCCAGAGAAGGAACACTCACGAGAAAGAAAGTCTTCACGAGGCCCTGAAATGGAGAAGAGCCTCCTGGAGAAGCTGGAGGAAGAGGCTCTGCATGACTACCGTGAAGACTCCAATGACAAGATCAGTGAAGTCTCCTCGGACAGCTTTGCTGACCATGGCCAGGAACCCAGCCTGAGCACACTTCTGGAGGTATCCTTTTCTGAGCCACCACCAGAGGACAAGGCCAGGGAGAGTACCTGCCTCTCAGAGAAGTTGAGGGAGAAGGAGAGGCACAGACATTCCTCTTCATCCTCTAAAAAAAGCCATGAGCGTGAGAGAGCCAAGAAGGAAAAGGCAGACAAGAAAGAGAAGAGTGATGACTACAAGGACAGTAGCAGTGGCACCAGGAAGGACTCCAGCCAATATGAGAAGGACTTCTT
This sequence comes from Peromyscus eremicus, assembly GCF_949786415.1. Classification (NCBI taxonomy): domain Eukaryota; kingdom Metazoa; phylum Chordata; class Mammalia; order Rodentia; family Cricetidae; genus Peromyscus; species Peromyscus eremicus. Next base: position 85,089,650 of record NC_081420.1, read on the forward strand.
AGATACAGACGCTTACGGGGTTGCTTATACCACAAAAGCTGACATCGAGGAGGAGCTAGATAAAGCCATTGAGTTGTTTTCTTCAGAAAAGAAAGAAAGAAATGATTCTGAAAGAGAACCTGCAAAGAAGATAGAAAAGGAACTAAAGCCGTATGGGTCAAGTACCATCAGCATCCTAAAAGAGAAGAAGAAGAGAGAGAAGCATAGGGAAAAGTGGAGAGACGAGAAGGAGAAACACAGGGACAAGCATGTAGACGGGTTCCTGAGACACCACAAGGATGAGCCAAAGCCTGCAGCCAAAGATAAGGACAACCCTCCCAACTCCTTTAAGGAGAAGTCCAGGGACGAAAGCCTGAAGCTCAGTGAGACCAAGCTGAAGGAGAAGTTGAAGGAGAACACAGAGCGAGAAAAGGGCGACCCCTTGAAGCTGAGCAATGGGAATGACAAGCTTCTGCCATCTAGAGACTCGAGCAAGAAAGACATCAGGCCCCGCGAGAAGCTCCTGGGAGATGGTGACCTCATGATGACAAGTTTTGAAAGGATGCTCTCCCAGAAAGATCTTGAGATTGAGGAGCGGCACAAGCGGCACAAGGAGCGCATGAAGCAGATGGAGAAGATGCGGCATAGGTCTGGAGACCCCAAGCTCAAAGAGAAGAAGCCCACCGACGATGGGCGCAAAAAGAGCCTGGACCTTCCTTCCAAGAAAGCACTGGGCCTAGACCCTCCTTCCAAAGACAAAAAGCTCAAGGAGTCAGCTCCTATGCTGCCCACTGGTGAAAATAAGCCTCACTCTGGACCGGGTACAGAGTCCAAAGACTGGCTAGCTGGGCAAGGGCAACCCTTGAAGGAGGTTCTACCTGCTTCACCCCGGACTGAGCAGGGCCGACCCACTGGGGTGCCAACCCCCACCTCAGTGGTGTCTTGCCCCAGCTATGAGGAGGTGATGCACACACCCAGGACCCCATCCTGCAGTGCTGATGATTACCCTGACCTGGTGTTTGACTGCACTGACTCCCAACATTCAATGCCTGTCTCCACCACATCCACCAGCGCCTGCTCTCCACCCTTTTTTGACAGGTTCTCTGTGGCTTCCAGTGTGGTTTCAGAAAACCCAGGCCAGACGCCTACAAGGCCTGTCTCCACAAACCTGTATCGCTCAATCTCTGTGGATATCAGAAGGACACCCGAAGAAGAATTCAGTGTTGGGGACAAGTTGTATAGGCAGCAGAGTGTTCCTGCAGCCTCTAGTTTTGATTCCCCAGTACAGCACTTACTGGAAGAAAAGGCTCCTCTGCCACCCGTTCCTGCAGAGAAGTTTGCCTGCCTGTCCCCTGGGTACTATTCCCCAGACTATGGTATCCCCTCGCCTAAGGTGGACACACTGCACTGTCCACCAACAGCTGTGGTCAGTGCCACACCACCCCCAGATAGCGTCTTCTCCAGCCTACCAGCAAAGTCTTCCCCTTCCCCAAGAGGTGAACTGTTGACCCCAGCCATTGAGGGGACCCTACCCCCAGATCTAGGCCTACCTCTGGATGCCACAGAGGACCAGCAGGCCACAGCTGCCATCCTTCCCCCAGAGCCTAGCTACCTGGAACCCCTGGATGAGGGCCCCTTCAGCAGGGTTATTACTGAGGAGCCTGTTGAGTGGACACACACTGCTGCTGAGCAGGCCCTTTCTTCCACCCTTATTGCTAGTGCCTCGGAAAACCCTGTCAGCTGGCCTGTGGGCTCTGAACTTCTGCTAAAGTCTCCACAGAGGTTTGCAGAGTCCCCAAAACATTTCTGCCCTGGAGAGTCCCTCCACTCCACCACCCCAGGGCCCTTCAGTGCTGCAGAGCCCACGTACCCTGTCTCTCCAGTCTCTTACCCTTTGCCAGCTCCTGAGTCAGGCTTAGAGGAAGTCAAAGATGGTGGGACAGGAGCAGTCCCAGTGGCCATCTCTGCTGCAGAAGGGGCTGCTCCTTACGCTGCTCCCACCAGGCTGGAATCCTTCTTCAGCAACTGTAAATCACTCCCAGATGCACCCTTGGACACAGCCCCTGAGCCTACATGTGTTACTACTGTGGCTCAGGTAGAGGCTCTGGGACCCTTAGAGAGTGGCTTCCTAGACAGCAATCATGGTATATCTGCCCTCAGCCAGGTAGAACCAGTGCCGTGGCACGAAGCTTTTACCAGCCCTGAGGATGACCTCGACCTAGGGCCTTTCTCACTGCCAGAGCTCCCTCTCCAGGCCAAAGATGCTTCAGATGTCGAGGCAGAAGCTGTGGAGGGCAGTCCTGTTCCTCCAGGAGAAAGCTCTCCAGGTCCTCCTCCTGGGGTCCTCAGCAGTGGGGAGGCCTCTGCCTCAGCAGCTGAGGACCAACCAGCCCCGCCTCCTGAGGACGCATTGCCCCAGCTCTCCACTGAGCCGGAGCCCTCAGAGGAGCCAAAGTTGGATGTAGTTCTAGAAGCTACAGTGGAAACAGAGGTCCTCGCAGATGACAGTGCCCCTGAAGCTTCGGTCTCCAATTTGGTGCCGGCACCCAGTCCCCCTGAACAGCATCATCCCCTGGGAGGTGGTGATGAAGAGACTGAAACTGAAGACCCTTCTTCTGCTCCCTGCTGTGCACCTGATGGTCCTACCACAGATAGCTTAACACAGGCACACAGTGCAGAGGCCACCTGTGGTGTGGCTGTAGCTGAAGGGTCCCCAGGCAACATTCAGCCAGAGGCTACGGACCCAGAGCCCAAACCTATAGCCGAAGTCCCCAAGGCTCCCAAGGTGGAAGAAGTTCCTCAGCGCATGACCAGGAACCGTGCCCAGATGCTGGCAAGCCAGAGCAAGCAGAGCATACCCCCAACAGAGAAGGATCCAATGCCTGCCCCAACCTCTAGAGCCAAGGGCCGTGCCTCTGAGGAGGAAGATGCCCAGGCCCAGCACCCTCGCAAGCGCCGCTTCCAACGTTCTAGTCAGCAGCTGCAGCAGCAGCTGAACACATCCACACAGCAGACTCGGGAGGTCATTCAGCAGACGCTGGCCGCCATTGTGGATGCCATAAAGCTGGATGCCATTGAGCCCTACCACAGCGATAGGTCCAACCCATACTTTGAGTACCTTCAGATCAGAAAGAAGATTGAAGAGAAACGCAAGATCCTCTGCTGCATCACTCCACAGGCACCCCAGTGTTATGCTGAATATGTTACCTACACGGGGTCCTACCTCTTGGATGGCAAGCCACTCAGCAAGCTGCACATCCCTGTGGTGAGTGCCATGGGATCTGTGTGTGCACAAGCACCAGGCAGTAAGTAGGGCAACAAGGTACTGACGAACAGAGGCCTTTGGGGCTATGTTGGCACCTTTGTGGTCAGGAGAGGCACCAGCATTTTTTTATTATTATCATTTGGTTTTTCAAGACAGGGTTTCTCTGTAGCTTTGGAGCCTGTCCTGGAACTCAGGCTGGCGTTGAACTCATAGAGATCCTCCTGGCTCTGCCTCCCGAGTGCTGGGATTAAAAAAGTGCGTGGCCACCTCCCAGCTGGCACTGGCATTCTTGGTTGTCATTTGTGAGGGTCAGCGCCTTTACCTCACTAGCCCTGTATTATACGTACCCACCTCCAACCCATCTGTACAGTGGCTGTGTGGATCAAGGCCCTGGTCCCAGTGCTATACACCCCTTTAACAAGGAAGGGCCTCAGCTTATCTCCCTCTGTATTCCCACCTTCACTCATCGTGGATCTTGAGTCTCAGTGGGACCCTGAAGCCTCCCCTCCTTTATTCTTCATTGGAATTCTAAGACATCTGTGGCTACTGTTCTGCCTGACGGGCCGCCTTTGCCTCACTCTGCCTCATTCCCATGTGTCCCTTCAGTGGTCCTCCTGTAGCACATCCCACTTGGCCATGCAGATAGCTTTGACATCAGGCTTCAGAACTGGCCTTTTTTTCCACACATGCCGCTTTCCTAACTTCAGGATCTTCTTCATAAAAGCCAAAGGGAGGTCATTTTTCACCTCACTACTTACCTACAAGCAGTTTCCTTCTCTACACAGCTGGCTTTTGTAGCCAGCCCCCTTGTTTGCTACTCCCTAACTTGGATGGACTCACCATTGTGCTACAACATAAGTCTGTCTAAATGAGCACGAGGCCTGGAAGGAATTGTAGTCTTAAGGGAAGGACCATGCTGGCCCCACAGCAGTATCCTTTTTCTAATGGGCAGGTTCAGAGGAATATTAATCATCCCTGTGCTCAGTTTCCTGCCTGGTTCACCTTATAGATGACTTGTAGTCTGTGCTCCATTGGGAACCTCATACTGGAGGCTAGGTTTACTTAGACAAGTGAGGTCTGCTGAAATTTCAAGGTCACTCTCTGCTCTAGTTTTGTTGTTTATTTGTGTGTGCACAGCACAACACACACATGGAGGTCAGAACAGCTACTGGGAGTTTGTTTTCTCTTTCTACCGTATGGCTCCCAGAGATTGAACCCAGTTTATTGGGGTTGCTAGTATGTGCCTTTACCTGCCGAGCCATCTTGCTGGCCCCTAAGATTTAGTTTATAACTAAAAAAGTTCAAACCTCAAAGCAGCACAGAATTTATACTAGTTGTTATGGCCAGTCACAGATTTATTTCTGGATGGGTCTGTGATGGGTCTGTGACCCTTCCCAAGAGTACTTACAAGGCATGCTGATCATTGTCTGGTATGCTTTGGTTCGATTCCTACTACATAGACATGAGTCTTTGTGTCACATACTTGGTCACTGGGGGTGGACCTGAAACATGAGGGGAGGCTGCTAGCCGGGCCTCCCTATTGAGAAGTTTTTGCCTGCCTTTTGTAGTTCACCTTATCTTAGTGGAAAGGCTGTGAGACCATGTTCAAGTCTTCTCTGTAGCTTTCCTTGTTGTCAGGGCTTTTCTCTAATGATGGAGTTCTGCCATCAGAAAAAGTGCTTTCTTTTGAGCTTCCACCTTCCTGGCTCACAAAGGACTATATTTGGTGCCCCAAACCAGCCCTGCCATCACTGCTGCATGCTCTTCCTTTGGTTTACAGTGACAAGAGCCAATAAAATTTGGTTGCCTGGGGCCCTGTACACACACCTACTTCTCTGTCTGCTTTGGAAATTAGAAGTTAGAAGTTAGGTTCTCTGCTAACCTAACTTCTAGTCAGCACCACAGAAGTCTGTCTTCTGTTCCTCATTATCTTTGGTGTTACTTATTTGCTCACCCTGTGATACACAGTGCTTACAATATGATACGTTGTCAACAGACCAGAGCCTCTTCCATAGGGCCATAGGGATGAGGGTGGGTTCTGCTCAATGCAGACAAGTGTGGTTGTCTAATGCCCTACGCCACCCTTGGCAGATATCCAGGATTCTATATGCACTTCTATTGCATGCACTCTATTCACTCTCAAAATTCCACATTCCCGCTGCGCTCCTTTTGGTATAGGTGGGTACACTGACTTCTTCCTTGCACAAGGAACCACAGACCTTAGATGTTCTTTGCCCTACCTTTTCTGTCACTATTCATAGGGCAGAGTTCACAAGCAGCTCTTCAGTGTTGCTTCCAGGTAAGCATCTGGTATCTAAACAGGTTTCTGGGTTGGGGTGCTAGGCTGGATCATGTCTAAATTTTAAGTATGCTTTTTGTAGCTTACCCCTTTCCCCTTACACCTGCAGATAGCACCCCCTCCCTCCCTGGCAGAGCCCCTGAAGGAGCTGTTCAAGCAGCAAGAGGCTGTGCGGGGTAAGCTGCGCCTGCAGCACAGCATAGAAAGGGTAAGTGGAACCTTGGGCAAGGGGCCTGGTGTCAATGACTTGGAGCTCACCTGTTCCTCTCCTTCCTCAGGAGAAGCTGATTGTATCCTGCGAGCAAGAGATCCTTCGGGTTCACTGCCGGGCAGCCAGGACCATTGCCAACCAGGCAGTACCATTCAGTGCATGCACAATGCTGCTAGACTCTGAGGTCTATAACATGCCTCTGGAAAGCCAGGTCAGTAGCACTTACCTGGTGTAGGTTCCAGCTTTCACCACCCCCCACCCCCCACCCCCTATCCCCCCAGACTCACCCTGCATACTCAAGCCTCTGGACTGCAGCTTCCTTGCTCACAGCATGCTTTGGGACCCAAGATCCTAACCCCAGGTTACCTGGAAGGCATGGGAGTGTCGTGGATAAGGCCCTCAAGCCTTTGGTATATTTCAGTCTCTTACAGTTTCTAAGTTCCTCTGGGGTACCTGTGTACACGAGTAGGATGAACAGCACCCTCTCACTCTCACAGGCTGCAGGGGTGATTGGTGTCAGCTAAGGGGTGACCAGAGCCGTAATGGGTCAAGGGTAATTGCAGCAACAAGACATTGGGGCTTCTGGCCAAGTGTTCCTGTGAGGCTATAGAAGCCTAGACAAGCTTCTTAGCTGGTTTTATCTGGGGTAGTTGGAGCCACAGGGCCTGGAAGCATTTAGGCAACAGCCCATCTACACTCCCCACCAAAGCAGCATTCCAAAACCTTAACTGCTTTCCTGCTCTAACCTGTCACTGAGCACACTCCTACTACCTCCTTTAATCTTTTAAATTTAATGTTTTGTATTTTGTGGGGGAGTATGTGCATGTAGATGTGTGGTACTTTCAAAAGTTGGGATTAAACTCAGGTATCAGTCTTGGCAGCAGGCACCTTTACCCACTAAGCCATTTCACTGGCTCTCTAGGATCTTTTGCTGTTCTGTATTTGTGGCTCAGATCCAGCAGATACTACATGTTCTTTAGCTCCTCTCTGTCACCTCTTCCTACTCTATATCATTTCAGATCCTGTGTCTCCTATACATAATTGCCCTAAACCCATTCTGGGGTTGTGTTTTGTCACACACTTCTCTCTGTCCTCTGGACAGTCTCATATCAGACTTATTTCTGGGCTGTGTCCCCCTGCTCAGCATGCAGCTGTCTGTAATCTCTTCCCTCTTGGCTGTTGAGACCTTGGTGATTGATGTGTCCATGCTTTTACAACAGGAGCTCTAGAGGCCTCTTGCCATATACCTAATGATTGAGTGGACTTGGGTTAAGATCTTTTTTCAGTCCATTAACATTCTTATACTTGGAGAAAAGGGACACACATACTTTCCCCACTTTGCACAGGTTAACAACAGATGCTCTTTCTAGAGACAGTCTCATGTAGCCTAGGCTGACTTTGAACTCCTGTCCTGCCTGTCTCCTAAGTGCTAGGATTGCAGGTGTGTACCACCATGCCTAGCACAAAAGATATTCTGCAGTTGTCACCAAACTGGGCCAGATGATTGTTTGAGAATTTTGTTTAAATACAAAATCCCAAGTATGCTTTTGAAGGTGAAAGACATGATCTCTGCCTGATTCCTCTTGCTGATGCATATTGGCTATTGGATAACACTTGGGCCACAGGAGGTCATGGATCAACTGTTTGAGAACTTTTTAACTTGCCTTGCCCCCTGGCATTCAGGGATATAGGCCAACTATGTCAGAGCAGTCGGTTTTGCTGCAGCCATTCCAGCTCCAGGTTTTCCCCCTTTGTGAGGCAACATAAAACTTGGTTCTTGTTTGCAGAGTAGTCTGTCACAATACAGCCAAGGTCATGTGTAATGAAAATGAAGTGAGGATCTACTTCAAGTTCGACTCCACACAGAGGGAAAACCAGTAAGGAAGCTGATCCCAGTCTACAGAAGACCCTCAGTTCCTACCTCAGGCTTCTCAACTATCCTTTTCAAAGCAGAAAAATTACTTTTAGCTTCTAAAAAGGAATAAATTAAAATATATGTCATTGCTAGTTTAATGTGACCCTGTAATCTTAAACCAAAATAATGGAGGGCACAGTTTATATGAGGCCTTGATCTCTGCGCGCCCCCCCCCCCCAAGTTCCTGCATAGGAAACTGGTTCCACTCAACCCTACCCTGTACATCCCTGCCAAGTATTGACTGCCCCATCACTCGGTAGATCAAAAGCTGAGTCTATGGCCACCAGTGCCTAGGAATACTTTTCCTCAAGGGCAAGATAAAATGGTTGAAACATGTACTGCTAAGATGAGGTTACCCTTGTGTTCCCTGATGGGAAAAGGACTGAACCATCAAATGTTTTTACCCTCCTCATGGCCTCCAAGAGCTTTTGTGAAGATCCCTGTTTGGTTTCTACAGGGTGATGAAAACAAGTCTGTGCGAGATCGCTTCAATGCCCGACAATTCATCTCTTGGCTGCAGGATGTAGATGACAAGTATGACCGCATGAAGGTGAGTTCTTCTAGTGTCAGATTGCTCTGAGCAAGGAAGCCGTTCTACTACCAGGCATGATCACAAGAGATGCTTTTGCAAGTTCCCACACCACTGCTGCTTTCAGGGAGCAAGGTCTTAGGTCTGTTGTCTCTTCAGTGTCTTCCCTTCTGTCCAGGTGAAAGGAGCAGCTCTTGACAAGACCTAACCTGAACCCTCCTAAGAGGACACAACATAACCGTCTACACTTGCAGTACTGGCTAGTGCAGCAGATCAGTAAGGAAGAAGCAAATCCCCACCTGTAGCTGCTAGAGCCAAACATAGGGTACCATGAGATTCCAGCATTCCAGTCACAAAATGAGAAGTTGATGCCTGTCCTTTATGTGGTTTCCCCATAAATACTGCTCTTATGCAGAAAAGGGGAGCAACCCAGAGTCTCCTGATTGCTGCCATCAAATGCATATTGTTGACAATAAGATGTCAGAGACAGCATATCATAGCAGTTCATTCAAAGGTGCCGAGAAGACCTTGGGAGAATCACAAGCCCTGTGGTACATGAGGTGCAGGGTATTTACAGAGCGTGGGCCTGAGGCATTTTTCTCATGAGCGTCTACTCCCATCTCTCTCATTCTATCCTAGAGTCCCCTCTAGGTCCCTAGACATCTCATCCTGATATGTAATGTTGCCCAGAAGACCTAGGAGAGACTATGAGAAGAGGAATGGGCTTTTAACCTAACATATTAAAATTTGACTGTGTACACTGAAAATTTCGTTACTTAATTGATAATAAAGAAAACAGTTCTAACAGTCCTGGAAGGAGATAAAATGGTCAAATCTTGGTGAAAAGATACTCAGTGTTAATTTGTTTTAGAACCAAAAAGTGAATGGGATTCTTCATTCAGAAGACTATGCAAGACTGGGTTGGAGGAGGCTGCCTGGCTCCCTGTAGTATGGGAGATATGCCACTTAGTTTTCATTGAGTACATCACACACCTAAACTAGCAGTTTAAATGACTTTAGTCATTTAAAACTTTAAGGATATGCCAGGTGGCGGTGGCACATCCCTTTAATCCCAGCACTCGGGAGGGAGAGCCAGGCCTCTGTGAGTTCGAGGCCAGCCTGGTCTACAGAGTGAGATCCAGGACAGGTACCAAAACTACACAGAGAAACCCTGTCTCCAAACACAAAAACAACAACAACAACAAAAAACTTCAAGGATATGAGCAATCCTTGTGTTCATTGAGATAATCCAGTCAACTAACCCAAAGCTGTCCTTCATTAACCAGAGTCAGCCACATAACAGTGTCAAGCTGCATGTCCCTGAGCCATGTTTAAAATTATTTATTTGGTCCCAAACATGGCCCTACTATATCCAGGTCCCTTATGTACGTCTTTAAATTGGCATTTCTAGTATGAACACAAAACTATAAAATGGGATAATCCAGGTTCTGTGCTAAAACCAAGGGTGGGTATGCAATCCTGTGCTGAATGAAACCTAGAGGCAGTGGTGGAAACCGGGGGCTGGCCATTCCTCTCACCTTGTGTGTCCCACAGACATGTTTGCTGATGCGGCAGCAGCATGAGGCTGCAGCCCTCAATGCTGTGCAAAGGATGGAGTGGCAGCTGAAGGCCCAGGAGCTGGACCCTGCTGGGCACAAGTCCCTGTGTGTAAATGAGGTGCCATCCTTCTACGTGCCCATGGTTGACGTCAATGATGACTTCGTACTATTGCCAGCATGACATTTAGAGGAAGGTCACAGGACACAAACAAGGGCCATATAGGTCGCCCAGTGCTGCCGATGAGTCCAGGCAGCGGAGGAGGGAGCACCACGTTCATCAAGTGGGAGAGGCCCAGAGACTGCACCTGGCCACTTGTCTCCCGCTTCAGATGCCAGTGAGGCAGAATGCATCTCTTTTTACCAGTTGCTGTGGGGAGCACGAGGCCCAGACACTGCAGAGCTTTGCCAGCCTTGGGACTAGGAGACCATGGCCACAAACAAGGTGGCTCTGTCTCAGCCATGCCCTCTGGTTTTCTTCCAGCCAACAACAGGGCACTTGAGGAGTCGCAGAACAGAGTGTGTTTTTTAATTCCTCGTTCCATTCTGATCAACTAATGGAAAATAAGACTAAGGCGTCCACCTCGCATAAGCAGTGACCTCTAGGTCAAAGAGGCAGGAAAGTGCTGTCCCGCCATGGTCCCTGGGACAGGCTTGGACACTGGTGCCGGCAAGGGTCCGGCTGCCGCCTGCCTGAACACAGGGACATAGCCAGGACTCTCCAATAGTGTTTTTAATGGAGTCAAATCCATGTGGTTTGTATATTTTTTCCTTTAATCTTGGGCATTTTGTTTCTCTTTCTGAGAACGTAACTTGAAACACTACAGAGCCAATAATCCTATAGAGTGTATCCGCAAACTTGTACAGTTTTATATACATTCACAATGTACTTTTGCTGCCTTCTAGATAATTTATTTTGCAACACATTACTGCACAGTTGTAAATAACTTATGTACTGTAACATCACTTTCAGTTATGTGTAAAGAAATAAATAAATTAATTAAAATGCTCTTTGTACATGCAACGTCCCTTCAGATAGCAGGATCCTTCCTAGGAGGTGCCAGTGTATTAACGTATAAAAGTACTTGGGCTTCAGACAGCTTGAAAGTAAGAGCCTGTGCTTGCAACTGCATAGTTCATCCTGTGTTCCAGGTAGAGGGACAAAGCTAAAGCAGGGGTCAGCCTTGTCTGCCAATGTTAGCCTGTAAGAAAAGGGTAAACACCCAGAACCCCTTGCCTCTAAAGCAACCTGTCAGCCTCCAAGACACCTCCCTTGTCCAGCTGGCTGTGGACACTGGGCTTCTACCACCAACAGATCTATCACACATTTGTTTCTGCTGAAGATCCTTGACCTTGGGAATGGCCTGGCAACGTATGGATGTCCTAGTGGCTCTGCAGCTAGGGGAACATGCTTTATAAACAAAGCTCCCCTGTCCTTTTCTCGCCCTTAGTTCACTGTTTATCCCTAAACCTTTATCGTGAAACACTTCTTTGCAGCTCCGTTTTGCACTAAAAAGAAATTGCATTATCCCATTTTTTTCCAAGCATCCCTAGAACCATCAGTTTCAGCCCACAGTGACAAATCACAAACTCTATAACCCAGTGCATAAGGAAGGCTTCCTTGCAACCCTGCACAAGTCTAATGTATTGCTGCCAGGGCCTGCTATAAAGATATTTGACATAAATGCATAGAGCACATTTACAGACACACATCTTACCAATCAGTCTTAGAAGCCAGACTTGAATCCATGTGAACTTCCTGTATGCCTGGTACCTAAGACTGCCCATATATCAGTGGCCTGCCAACATGAGAGGCTTTGCTGAGCTGAACCAGATTTCTGCTACCAAAGAGCCAGGAACCTCATGCACATCAAAGCCTGCTCTGAAACACAGATGCCTGCAGAACATGTTCAGACATCATAGAGACAGCATTTTTCAACACCCTTCCCCTGCCCCCAACACACACAGGGTTGATGCCTGGCTAAGGGTGCTAGGCTAGGATAGAAAAAAGGAATAAGAAGAGGTAGAACACTTAATGGTGGCTCCTCAACCCGTAAATGGGTGCCAATTTTCATAGAAAACTCAGGAGCAGCTTCCTTCCTGCACAGATGGCTCTTGAGGAAGGGTTAGGGTCCTAGGCTGGCCTAAGGACAACTGTATCTAGGGGGGTTGTGTCCAGTAGCACCTGGAGCCTGGTGAGGGCTTTGCCCTGGAGAACCCGAGTAGCTCCTACAAGTGACTTCCATAAAGAAGCTGATTATACCGGAGAGAGGGAAGGCACACAGCAGAGTGGAGAGGAGAATGGAAAACTTAAACTAGAGGGGCAGTAGGAGTCAGAGCCAGGATGGGCTGCAACAGGCACAGTAACTCTACCTTACTCCAGACATTGGGAGTTCTCCACCTCAGAGGTAAATCACACAACAGGGTTTCCCAACCTCAGTGCTGCTGAAGCTCCAGTTTAGTGGAGGCAGGTCTGAGTACTTAACTGCCAACTAATGAATGTCCCAACAATATGCCTGGCCCCCCTGCGGGAAATACCAGTTGTCCACTCCACACACAGTGTGACAACCAGCAAGGTCTCAACTGACTCCAATTGACAGCTTTTGATATAAAGCAATTGAAGACTACAAAATAACACCTGTATCCAAAACAATTGGATTGGATTTGTGTGAAATTTAAAACAGAAGTGAGCTCTGTGCCATGATCATGTTTTGGGCACCTCTTCCTCTTATTTATATTTCACAAACAAACTTGGGGGAAAATTGCAAATAGGAGACATTTCTCCGTTTTCACAAGGCACCAGAAATTATAGTCACAAACACTCTACCAAAATAACTGTCAGGGCAATTTACTTTCCAAAGTCCCAAAACATGAGAGAACAAATTCAAAGCAGTGGTTTATAGATCATAACCTCTAAGGAGATAAAGTAAGGAATATTAGTTTGATAGAAAACAGTAAGATTTGAAAGCAGCAAAGTACCTCCAAAATTCTCCTTCCGATAGTCAACAGAAACAAACTTGAGATTTGCCATTCTAGTACTTGAGAAGTTACTACACAGGCTTATGGAATCCATGGTCTGCTCACAGAAGAAAGCAACTGAGAAGTGAGAATTGTGAGGTCTGTGTCATCTATTCTATCATACCCCATTGGCTCTGATGCCTTGAGAATCAGCCTGCAGCCCACCAGGAGGGGTCCCTGCATGGAGCCTATGACCATCGGGCCTACCTGACAGCTCCCTGGAAAAGCAACTGTTAGTGGTTTGTCATTACTGGACTCGGCCTGGACTTCAAAGGAATTCCCTCCTCTTCCCACAGCATTGGTCAGAAACACCACAGTGACCTGATGACACAAGATCCAATACATGGAGAAAGGTCTGCCATGGGCATCCTGAAAGCTTTAATGGACACATTCCTGAGGGAGATAAAGCTGCAATAGGTCTGTGTGTATGCCCAGGAAGCATCTGAGAACATTTTCTTAGTGCCAACTGAGACTGATCTTATGCAAACTGCTTATGCAAATAACAAATGAAGTCTAAAGTAGCATTGTAACCTGTCAGAGCCACTGAGGAAAAACCCTGGGGATGAGAAACTGATCTTACTAGTCTAAAAACCAACTTTGAAGTGTAATGTTAAAGGAACAAAAGAAAACATGTCTAAAGAATTATAACATGGCTGATGATGCCAGAACAACTTGTTTTAAAGAGCCAAATGGACATTCTGATAAATATTGAAGTGGATGAATTTGAGTTGGAAGTCAGTACGCTGGGAAGTAGCTTGTTGAGACAATCGAATTTGAGAGAGGAAAAAGACAGAAGGAAAATAAAATAAAGCCTTAGTTCTGCAGGTACCAGCAGGGCCAGTGTGTAATGCTTGAGGGGGTCCTGGAAGAAGGGAGAAATAATGAAGAGAGAATGGTCAGAAGTTACCCAATTTTGATTTCTTTTTTTAAATATAAGCTCAATGAATTTAAATAGATAGTGTCAAAGCATAAGAGAGCAGCAGAGCCGGGTGGTTGTGGTGCACGCCTTTAATCCCAGCACTTGTGAGTTCGAGGCCAGCCTGGGCTACAGAGTGAGATCCAGGACAGGCACCAAAACTACACAGAGAAACCCTGTCTCAAAAACCCAAACCAAAACAACAACAACAAACACACACACACACACACACAAAGAAGAGGCCATTGCAGCCACGGGAAGGACCTCCAGATTAGCCAGGACTAGACAGTAGAGTCATGAAGGTTAGAGGCAGCTGGCTGGCCTCCCAAAGTGTGGAAAGCATGACTGAAAAACTATCCCCCTGAAATTGGGAAATTAAAGACATTTCTGGGTCATTAAAAATTACCTTAACTGCTGACAGATGAGCTCTTTCGGAAGGAGATGTTAGCATCCCCACTTTCTATAATGGATCAGACAGGCAGGAAGTCATCACAGACCAATCGTCTCTCATTGGTATCCACACAGCGTGCACCCAGCAGTAACAAACTTGCTGCTGTCCACTGTATGGGTTACTCTCCAAGAAGAACAGATATAGGCCAGAAGTCAGTCTCAGAAAATGTAAAAGGATTGAAATGACAAAACATTGTACTCCAGTGACTGGAATGAAGGGAATCTGGATGAGGAACATGAAAATGTACCATCCTCTTAAGCAGCCCACTAGCTTAGCAAGGAAATCACAAGGGAACATTGAGGGAGAATGGCCCAGTTCAGAAGTACTCAAGACCAGGGTAACTCCACCATGCTTTTGGCCGTGGGGCCTAAAGGACTGGTATCTACAGCATTCACAGCCATGTACAATGTTACAGATCTGTGTCTCACCTAGAGAACCAAAAAAGGTGTCCCAGGAGAGGACAAGAAGAGCCAAAGGTCACAGCTCACTTTTGCTTTAAGAGAGCCCAACCTGCACCAGCTCAATGAAAATAACACAGATTTTGACCCCTGAGCATGAGTATGAGAACTGAGCTGAGGTCTGGAAATACGGTTTGGCAATGTACCGCTTGCCTGGTATACTTGAGGCCCAGTACCATACAAAAACAGTAGTCTGAAAGCCAAACTGACCTTAAGACTGTGGGTGGGTGGGAGAGGGGAAAGGGCAGACAATGGGAACTGGCACAACCATAGCCTGATTCTAACTAGACCTGTTCCCTGATAAAGTAACAGTCCTCACAGTTTTTAAGCAAGACCCAGAGTCTTACAATCCTGGATACAAGGTTAAGTTACTAAGCATACAAAAACATACAAAAGTTCATTTGCCAGGGAAGACCCTACAGATGCCTATGCCTCAACAACAGTGTTGGAGGCAGCTATTATACCAAACTTCAAAGAAGCAATCTAACATTCTTTAGGCCATTTGAAACAATACATCTTGTGAAAATATAGAAGACATAAAGAACAAATGGCTGACTGGATATATAGATATGAACTATCATATATATCTGTGATCCCTTCACTTGGGGAGACTGAGACCAGAAGATGGCTACAAGTTTGAGGCCACCCTGGGCTATGTATTGAGTTCAAAGTCAGCCTCTACTAAGGAGCAAGACCCTGTCTCAAAACATGAACCAGGCTGGGAATGTAGCTGGTAGAGTGCTTGTTGCAGGCCCCGGGTTCAGTCTTCAACACCACAGAAACCAGGCAGAGTGGTCATACCTGTAATGCCAACACTTGAGAGGTGGAGGGTCAGTTTGAGGCCATATCAAAAACACAAATGGAGGTTTCAAAGCGAAAAAATAACCAGCAAAATAAGGCACACCTGCCTAGACTTGCTGACAGGCAGAGCTGGCTATTTCTGATAGCAGTGAGAATTGTTCATCTGGAGCACAAGTGAGGTAATGGAAGGGCAACTGGGCCACATTTGGTTTCCATGTCCCCACGGTGCCAGCAGGGTGGGGTCTGGGGCTAGTGACCTTCAATGTGGAGCTACAGTTCTGGAGGAGGATGCCATACTCACCACCCTTCAGTCTTCCTAGGACTCTGCCCTTGTGGGAAGGGGGGGGGGGATGTGAGCCACCTCCAAAGTAGGAGATACAGAGTACCCTAAGACAGCTAGCCCCAGTTTCATCCATTCACCTGTCACCAAAATGTAGACCATCACTCAAATACCAGATGCCAAGGCCCGCTAACAGTACCATTGACTGAGACCTGGTGAGCAGCATCTACAAATCTGTGTGGAAGCTACAGAAGTGGATCATCATACTACACCTTGTGAAACCCCAGATTCCAAAGCTAACAAGGCCCTGAGAAGTAACCTTGGAGGAAGTGGGAGGAAGTAGACGTGAATTACATCATGTAATTTTGACAGAGGCTCCTACAAGTGACAGTGATAACAATGTAGATGAGGCTACACACATGACACATCTCATCATCTCCTCTCTGCTGCTCTAGGGAAAGATCAAAGAGCCAACATCTTAACTAAATGTGGCTAATATTGTTAAGGGTTCTAAGGAGCAAAGCAGCCAGCATGCAAAGAAGGCTGAGGAAGGTGGAAAATGGAGCTAAAAAAAGAAAACCAGAAAGATGCTAAAAAGGCAGGAGTGGTACTGCACATCTGACATCCCAGCACTGGGGAAGCTGAGGCAGGACGATCACTGCAAGTTTGAGGCCAGATGGTGCTACATGAGACCTTGTCTCAAAAGAGGTAAGAAAGTGTCTTAGGATTACTATTGTTTGCTGTGGAATGATCCCCTTGTACACTGTAAAGATTTGTCACTAAATTGGTTTAATAAAATGCTGATTGACCAGTAGCCAGGCAGGAAGTATAGATGAGGCCACCAAACTTAAGAATGCTGGGAAGAGGAAGGGTGGAATCAGGAGTCACCAGCCAGACACAGAGGAATCAAGATGAGAATGCTGTTCTGAGAAAGGATACCAAGCCACGTGGCTAAACATAGGTAAGAATTATGGGTTACTTTAAATGTAAGAGCTAGTTAATAATAAGCCTGAGCTACCAGCCAAGCATTTATAATTAATAATGGGAAGCAGCTGCCGGGTACTTGGGAGTTGCTGGTTGGACAGAAACCTCTGATTAAAATTGTTCTGATGAAAAACCATGACCAAACAACTTGGGAAGGAAAGGATTAATTTCACTCACTGTTCCATATAACAGTTTATCATCAAAAGCAGGGAGGGCAGGAACTCAAGCAGGGCAGGAACCTAGAGGCAGGAGCTGATGCAGAGGTCATGGAGGAGTGTGTTGGTTACTAGCTTGCTCCTCATAGCTTGCTCAGCATGCTTTCTTATAGAACCCAGGACCACCAGCCCAGGGATGACACCACCCACAGTGGGCTCCCCTATCAGTCACTAAGAAAATGCCTTACAGCTGGATCTTATGGAGGCATTGTCTCAATTGAGGTTCCCTCTTCTCAGATGACTCTAGTTATGTCAAGTTGACATAAGACTTTCCTGCACAGGAGGGAAAGAAAAGACAGAGACAGGCTAGAGATGACCAGCCTGGGGAAATGAAGGGTGCTGCTGCCTTGCAGAGCTGACCGGCAGACTGAGCTCCACTGAGGAAACTTGAACTGAGGACACAGTAAGAGAAACCTCCAGACAGACAAACTGAACAGACAGAATGCCCAGGACAAGGGGCCAACATTTGAGTACTAGGAATAGCCAGAGGCATCTGAAGGAGTAGTGACTGACAGTCTCCTGAGATTCACCAAACTGCTGAAACTCAAGAGGACACCAAGCAGGATAAATGCCAGGAATGGTTGCTCACACTTGCAATCACTATATGTTTGAGGTCATCCTCGGCTACATAGTGAATTCCAGGCCAGCCTGGGGTATAAGGTGAAACTCAGCTACCGCCTTAGGGGAAAAAATAAACAAGTAAAATTATATCTGAGCATGCTGTGTGTGTGTACATGTGTACACCAGAGATTAGTTAGACCTTAAGTGTGATTTCTGAGGAACCATATGCCTTGTTTGTTTTTAAGCTTTGTTTTATTTTTAATTATATGTATATGTGTATTGGGGGTGGGTATGTGAATGTGCCTCTGAGGGCCAGGGCTATCAGATTCTTTGGAGCTAGAGTTAGAAGCAGTTAGGAGCCACTTGATGTGGGTGCTGCAAACTGAACTTGGATCCTCTACAAGAGCAGAATGTGCTCTTAACTGCTGAGCCATCTCCTCAGGTCCATCCACCCTGTTTTCTGAGACAGGATTTCTTACTGGCCTGGGGCTCCCCTGTTCATGTAGGCTGTCTGACCACAAGCCCAAGAAACCTGTCTTTACCTCTGTGGTGCCGGGGCTAAGTATGTGCCATCATACTCATGGTTTTTATGTGTTTGAATGTATGTGTGTACATGCATGTTGTGCTGACTAGTTTTGTCAACTTGATACAAGCTAAAGTCATCGTAGAGGAGGGAACCCCAACTGAAAGAAATGCCTCAAGATCAGGCTTACATGTGTGCAAGCCTGTAGGGCATTTTCTTGGTGATTGATGTGGGACTAGGCCCACTGTGGGTGGTGCCACCCCTGGGACTGGTGGTCCTGGGTGCTATAAGCAAGCAAGGTCAGCAAGCCATGAGGAACAACACTCCTTCATGGTTTCTGCATCAGCTCCTGCCTCTAGGTTTCTGCCCTGACTTCCTTCAGTAATGAATCATGGTGTGGAAGTGTAAGCAAAATCAATGCTATCCTTCTCAAGTCTTTTGGTCATGGTGTTTGATCACATCAGTAGTGACCCTAACTAAGACACATCGATATCGCCCTTGCTTGCTCTGCACCTGATATGTTGAGGCAGGGTCTCACTCTAACCCAGAGCTCACTGCCTTAGGTAGTGAGTTAGCCAACTTGCTGCAGGGAGTCCTTTGTTCTACCTCTTGAGCACTAGGATGACAGGTTGTCACAGCCACCTGCCATTTACCTGGGTTCTGGGCTCCGAACATGAGTTCTCACTTTTTTGTTGTTTTGGTTTTGTTTTTTTGTTTTCAAGACAGGGTTTCTCCGTGCATTACTGGCTGTCCTGGAACTCACTCTGTAGACCAGGCTGGCCTCGAACTCAGAGATCTGCCTGCCTCTGCCTCCCCAGTGCTGGGATTAAAGACTTGTGCCACCATCCCCTGGCGGGATTCTCACTCTTACACTGCAAGCACTTTGCCAATCAAGCCATCTCCCAAGTCTCTGGGCATTCCATTTTAAACCACAGAAATCCTGGGAGAGGCTGGCTGCTCTTACGGAAAAACAATAATAAGCATCCAGCATCTCAGGGGCCAGGAACAAGGAAGAGTAAAATGAAATAGCATTGGTGGAGAAATGCTAGACCAACCTAGACATCTGTTCCTTATGAAGGACAGCCAGATGTGGTCATGCACACCTTTAATCCCAACACTCAGAAGCAGAGCCACGCAGAATTCTGGAAGTTCTGGTCTATATAAGGAAAGGGGAAAAAGAAAACAGTGAAGGACAAATAAGGTCTTCTTAAACAAAAATTGAAGGAATTTTAGACATTATTTAGAGAAACACAGGTCAGGTTAAGGTGTATCTGAGTGTGTGGTTAGTTTGCACAAAGCTCAGGGGATTTGGGAGAGAGAAGGAAACTCAGGAACTCAGATCTGGGTCCAGAGAGATGGCTCAATGGTTAAGATCACAACTGCCTGTAGCTCCAAAGGATAAGACATCTTTTTCTGGCCATTGCAGGAAACAGTACTGTAGCATGAATCTTAGAGAGTCTTAAAAGTTCTTATTAATAAAATCAAACCCGAGGCCAGTTATTGGGGTGAATGCTGGTAGATCAGAGAGACAGAACAAGCCACAGCTATCTCACCTTGCCAACTTCTCAGCTGGTCTTGTCTCCTCAGACTGGAGGCTTCTGTGTCCTCATCCCAATGACTCTCAGCTGAACTGCTGCTCGAAAGCCTGAAGCTTAACCAGCTAAAAGCTTAACCAGCCTAAATGCTTCCAGTTTCTGGTCCTCACACCTTATAACCTTTCTGCTTTCTACCACCACTCCCTGGGATTAAAGGCTGCTTTCTGGGATTAAAGGCGTGAGTCACCATGCCTGGCTGTTTCCAATATGGCCTTGAACTCACAGAGATCCAGAGGGATTTCTGTCTCTGGAGTGCTAGGATTAAAGGCGTGTGCTAACATTTTCTAGCCTAAGTATCTTGTGGCTTTTCTGTTCTCTGACCCCAGATAAGTTTATTAAGGTACACAATATTTTGGGGAACACAGTACCACCACACAGTACACTTGGCATACACCCACACAGACGTATATAAACAACAAAGAGAAAATTTAAGAGCCAGGCACAGGCCTTTAATCCCAGCACACAGTCAGAGGCAGGCAGCTCTCTGTAAGTTCAAGGCCAGCTTGATCTACATAGTGAGTTCCAGGACAGCCAGGGATACAGAGTGAATCCCTGTCTTGAAAAAACAAATGCACAAAAAAAGATTTTTTAAAAAAATTAAGGTTTAGAAAAAACAAAACAGGTCTACATAAAGAAACAAAGAGCAACCAAGGGGCACACACCCATAGTCCTAGCACTCAGGAGACCACAGCAGATGGATGGCTGTGAGTTTGAGGCCAGCAGGGATTCATAGCAAGATCTTCTCTCAACTCCCACTCCAAGAAAACATTAAAAAGAATATAAACCAAGTTTTGGTTTAGCTTTGTGTTCTCATTCTCTGGTCTTCTTCCATTCTCTTTCTTTCCCCATGCCCTCCACCTCAAAGGTACGCACAAAGCATATTGGCCAATGCTTACTAGGCTTTGCTGAGAGTCCCACTATGAGGACCTGAGTCTTGGCATATTGCAAGTCTTGGAGTTCTTGGGGTCAGATGCCTGGTTACTAGGGACTGTTCTAGAGTATGGGGGTCAGGCTACTAGCCAGCCCCCTTGCTGGAGTTACTGCCTTTCCTTTGCAGTCAAATTATGACACCAAATCAGAAATGGGGAGGCACAAAGAACACCAAGCCCATAAATGCCATAAAACTGCAACTGATCTAGGCTTTGTGGTGCAACCTATAATCCCAGTACTCAGGAGGCAGGAAGACTGCTTCAAGTTTAGGGCCAGTCTAGTCAATATAAGAAGACCCCATCTAAACAAAGCCAAGAACTGTGGCTCATGTCTGTAATCTCAACTCTGGAGGTAGAAGCAGAACAACTTTGAGGCCAGCATAGGCTATAGTATGAGACACTGTCTCAAGATAAAATATACCTATATTGAGAGAGACAGAGAGAGAGAGAGAGAGAGAGAGAGAGAGAGAGAGAGAGAGAGAGAGAGAGAGCGCGCTAGAGGAGAAGCAGATAGGCCTAGCATCACAATCGGAGACTTGAGCACCATCAAACAGTTCCAGTAGGCATGGTGGTGCTCCTCTGTAATCCTAGTGTTTGGAGGTAGGTAGAAGCAGAACAATCAGGAATTCAGGTGATCCTCAGCTACATAGTGAGTCTGAGGCCAGAAGGAAGGAAGAAGAGAGAGGGAGGGGGGAGGAAGAGAATGAACAACACACAGAAATAGTCCTGTAGGCTGGAAGCAGATAATGATGTCATGATGAGAGCAGCACCCACATCTGGATACAGCTGACTTTACAGAACTCTTCAGCAGCAGAACACAATTTCTTAGGCTCACATGGAACATGTGGAAAAGCACATTCTGACCTTAACAAATTTCAAGGAAATCATATCAGGTCTGTTCTTATACCACAATGGGATTAAAGTAGAAATAACAGAAAGATAAATGAAAAGTCCCAAAACTCTTCTAAATAACACAAGGGTCAAAGATGAAACAAATTGAGGCAGGGTCTTACTAGCCCTGGCTGGCCTGAAACTCACAATATATAACAGATTGACCTGGCTGTATATTCACAGAGATCTCCTGCCTCTCTCACGCTGGGATTAAAAGGTGTATGCTACCACACTAGCTAAAAGTTGTTTGGTTTTTTTTTTAAGTTTTAATTCTATATGCATTGGTGTTTTGCCTGAATATGGCTGTGTGACAGTGTTGGATCCCCTGGAGCTGGAGTTATAGACTGGTTGCTGGGAGTTGAACCCAAGACCTCTGGAAGAGCAACCAGTGCTCTTAACCACTGAGCCATCTCTCCAGCCCCTAAAAGTTTTGTTTTGTTTTGTTGTCAAAACAGAGTTTCTCTGTGTAACCTTAGCTATCCTGGAACTCACTCTGTAGACCAGACTGGCCTGTAACTCACAGAGATCCTCCTGTCTCTTGAGTGTTGGGATTAAAGGCATGCACCATCACCACCAGGCTTAAAAATTTTAAATTAAAATTTTTTTTAGCTGGGCAGTGATGGCACACATCTTTAATCCCAGCGCTCGGGAGGCAGAGCCAGGCAGATGATCTCTGCGAGTTCGAGGCCAGCCTGGTACAGAGTGAGATCCAGGACAGGCACCAAAACTACACAAAGAAACCCTGTCTTGAAAAACCAAAACAAACAAACAAACAAACAAAATCTTTTTAAAATTATATTTACTTTTATTCATTTACTTATTTACTTGTGTGTGTGTGTGTGTGTGTGTGTGTGTGTGTGTGTGTTTGTGTGTATCACAGCTCATGTGGGCCTGGGGCTCAAACTCAGGTCATCAGTCTTAGTGGCAAGCATCTTTACCTCCTGAGTCATCTCACCAGCCCTGTAGATGATTTTAATTTATTGAGAATAAAATAATTGTCAAGGGCTAAAGAGAAAGCTCAACAGTTAAAGAAGCTTAATTTTCTTTTAGTCTAGAGGATCTGATTTTGGAACCTAGCACCCATATCAGGCATTTTATAACCACCTGTAACTCCAGCTCCAGGGTATCTGACACCCTCTTCTGGCCTTCACAGGCACTGGCACACGCATATACATAAAAAAAAAGTAATAAAATAAATATTTAAAAAATAGCCAATCTGTTTTTAAAAACATCAGAATTTGCAGGATGCAGGAAAGTCATGCCAAGAGGGGAATTTATACCCTCTACTATGCAGAACAAATGAACGTAAACTCAATCACCTGACTCTCCAACCTAGGAAACTAGGAAGAGTGAACCAATCCAAAGCCAGCAGAAAAGACTACAGAAGCCAGTGAAACTGCACACAGAGCATCAGTGGAGAAAATCATCAGAACCAAACCTGGCTTGGTGTGAAAAGACCACTCAAGCCTGCTTCTTCACATTTTCTAGAACCATTGGCTGATACAGGAAAATTGAGACAAAATTTAGAAATAATATAGAGCCAGACAGTGTTGTCACACACCTTCGATCCCAGTACTTGAGAGGCAGAGGCAGGCAGATCTCTGTGAGTTTGAGGCCAGCCTGGTCTACAACATCGAGTTCCAGGACAGTCAGGGCTGTTACACAGAGAAACCTTGTCTCAAGAAAAAAAAGAAAGAAAAGAAAAGGAAAGGGGGCTGGAGAGATGGTTCAGCAGTTAAGAGCACCGGCTGGTCTTCCAAAGGAACCAGGTTCAATTCCCAGCACCCACATGGCGGCTCATAACTGCCTGTAACTCCAGTTTCAGGGGATCTGATACCTTCACACAGACATACATGCAGGCAATACATGAATGCACATGAAATAAATAATTCAAAAAAGAAAATATAGGTATACTGAAAGGGATAAGTAAATGTGCCTTACTTCATAGATAACATGATTACGTAAAAAGAAAAAAAAAAAGTTCTGCAAGAATGGACCAAAAGAATCAGTGAACTAATAATCAGTTGCAGTAAGGTTGCAGGATGAAATTAATAAGCAAAATGCCTGTAAGGGACAACTAGAGTCTGAAATTTAAAAGTAATGCCATTTTAATACCCCTAGGAATGGTAATACTTAGGCATAAATTCAATAAAATACATGAGAAACCTGTGTAAGAAAAACTACTGGCTGGAGAGATGGCTTGTCAGTTAAGAGCACTAACTACTCTTCCAGAGGACCAGGGTTCATTTCCTAATACCCACATGACAGCTCACAACTATCTGTTGTTGCATGATATTTTGTTTGTGTTCTGACAAATAAAGCTTTCCTGGAGATCAGAGGGTGGAGCTAGCCACTAGTTAACCATAAAGGCCTGGCAGTAGTGGCACACACCTTTAATGTTAGCATGTGAGAGGAGGAAGCAGGAAGATCAGGAGTTCAAGGCTACCCTTACCTACAGGAAATTGAATGAGTCTAAAAGAGAAACAGACCTGGGCAGTAGAGGCTCACACCTTTAATCCCAGCACGTGGGAAGCTCACACCTTTAATCCCAACACATGGGAGGTGAAGACAAGACTATAAGGTGGGTGGAGACAGGACCTCAGTCCATTCAGTCTGAGGATTCAAAGAGACAGGATGCTCCCCATTCAGTCTGAGATTTCGTAGAGGTAAGAAGTCTCTATTGGCTGGCTGCTTGCTTTTCTGATGTTTGAACTTTCACCCTCAATATCTGACTCTGGGTTTTTATTGTTAAGACTAAACAGATTCATGCTTCAGTCTGTAACTCTAGTTCCAAGGGATCTGACACCCTCACACAGACATACATGCAGGCAAAACACCAGTGCACATAAAATAAAAATAAATCATTTTAAAAATGTTTAAAAAAAAAAAAAAGGTTGGGCAGAGATGGCACATACTTTTAATCCCAGCACTTGGGAGGCAGAGGCAGGCAGATTTCCAGGTTCAAGGCCAGCCTGGTCTACAGAACGAGTTCCAGGACAGCCAGGGATACACAGAGAAACCCTGTCTCAAAAACAAACAAACAAACAAACAAAACAAATCAAAAAGAGAGAATCCAAGACTGATCTGATTTGGACTGGAGAGATGGCTCAGCTTTTTAGAGCACTGGCTGCTCTTCCAGAGGACTGAGATTCCATTTCCAGCACCCACCCAGAGGCTGACAACAGATGTAGGGGATCTGACACCCTCTTCCTTAGGCACAGGCATGTACACACTGCACAGACATACATTCAGGCAAAGCATCTATATACATAAAATAAAGCAAAAGTGATAGGCAAGAGAAGACTAAAGTTCAATGCCGGACTGGGTTAAAAAGTGAGGACCTGTCTCAAGAAATTCAATCAACCAATCAATAAATAAATCAAAATAGAAGTAAATATATGGAGAAGTAAGAAGGAGAGAGTCAAATTCAATACTGTCATATCTTTCCAATCTGATGTAAAGATCAAGATTCTGAAAAGATTTTATGATATCAACAGACTGATGCTGAAATTGATTATGGAGGTCTGGGGAAGTAGCTCGCCTAGCATACATGAAACTCTGGGTTTGATCCCCAGCATCACACAAAACCAGGTGTGGTGGTGCTATATAATCCTAGCACTCAGAAAGTAGAGACAGGAATCAAGTTCAAGGCCATCTCAGTGTGTATGAAACCCTGCCCCACCCTACCCCACCCCCAAATTTGATAAGGCTGGGCGTGATAGTTCAGACCTAACCTGGCAGAGACAGGTGGATTTCTGTAGTTCAAGGCCAGTCTGGTTTACATAGCAAGTTCCAGGCCAGCCAGAATTATACAATGAGTACCTGCTCCCCCACCCCCACCCACCCCCACCCAAAAAAAAAAAACTGTAAGGAAAAACGAAAAGCCAAAAGTAGCCAACACAGTTTTGAAGAGCAGAGTCAGAGGCCTGACATGAACCCGACTTCAGAACGACTAAAGCTGTAGTCATCTAGACAGCGTGGTGCCAGTGAGAGAGTAGACACATGGATCTATGACGACAGTGCAGAATCAGACCCACAGAAATCTAAGCAGCTGATATTTGCCAAAAGCTAAGGCAAGTCAATCGTGTGCACCACCGCCACCCAGCTTTGCTTTTCTTTTTTAAGAGCCTTTCCTGGGCCCTGAGTTCAGTTCCCAGCACACACATGCCAGCTCACAACCATCAGTAACTCTTATTTCCAGGGGATCCTCATCTTCTTCTGGTCCCTACAGGCACCAGGCACACATAAGGTGTTCAGACATATATTTGAGCAAAACATTTATACACATAAAATACATAATTCTTGAATCTACTTTTAAATAAAAACAAATGGGCTGGGAAAATGGTTCAGTAAAGAGCACTGGCTGCTCTTCCAAAGGACCTTGGTCTGATTCCTAGAACCCATATGGTAGCTCACAAACATCTATACCTCCAGTTCCAGAGGATCTGATGAAGTCTGATGACCTCCATGGGTACCAGACACTCACGTGATACACAGACATACATGTAGGCAAAACATTCATACCCATAAAATCTAAAAGGAATGTTTAAAAAAAAAAAGCCTTGAAAAACTAGTAAATAAATAAAATTAATAAATAAACCAAAACATTGTGAAAGCACAGAGGGTAACATGTAGATGACTTGACCATGGGTTTGACAATGACTTGTAGATAAAGCACCAAGGTCCAATCCATGAGGAAACTGATAAGCTGGAGACAGTGAGTACTGAGTCTATCATAAATAAAGGAAGAGAGGTTCTGGAAAGTGGCAGAGTGGAAGGCTCCAAGAATCCATTATCCCAACTAGACAACAGAATCTGAGAGGCAATTATTTAGGGGTTCCCCATGTGCCAAAAGCTTGCAAGTCTCAAGAGAAGGCTTGTGGTCCCATGTTGTGTTACTTTCATGATTTGGGAAACTAATACTTTTCAAAACAAAAGTAAGTATTCATTTAAAGCTAGTCATAAGTTATTTTGTAACTCCAAATTTTGCTTTTTACATAATTTAAAAGACTAATGTACTAAGTTGGTTTATATTTGGGAGCACACAATGGATAAAGATATAATTTTGTGATATCAATAACCAAAACAGATGGGGAAGGAACTATGTGGGAGCAGAAGTTTGTATGTTATTGAAGTCCAACTGGTTTATAAATCCAAATTAGAATGTTGTGCTTTTAATTAACCCTAAGCTCCAACCCAGCAGACAGATCACACCTGAAATCCCAGTACTAAGGAAGCTGAGGTAGAAGGATTCTGTTAGATGCCAGCCTGGACCACATCATGTGACAGACACTGTCTCAAAGAAAAAAATCTTCATGGTAACCTCTAAGAAGACAGTGATAGGTTGTATAAAGAAATGAAAAAAGAACTCAAATGTTTTTTGTTTCACTACAAAAAAAAGTGTAACAAAAAGACAGTAATTCTGAAAATGAAAAAACAGCCGTATAGAAAATAATTAGCATAATGGCAGAAATCCTTTCTTAGCAGTGACTAAAAAGGTTAAACTCTCCATTCAAAGACAAGGCCTGGCATGTGTTGCGCTAGACGCCTCCAAGTGACTATTCCCATGAGAAATCTCAAGGTAGCAATGACAGGACAAAGTGCAGAGATGAGAAAGAGAGGGAGTCCAGAAGAAGTCAGGAAAGAAGGCTGGTCATGGTATCAAATGCCTTGGGAAGGCAGAGGCAGATCTCTCTGAGTTGTAGGCCAGACAGCCACACGACAGCCAGGGCCACATAGAGACCTTGTCTCAAAAAGAAAGAACAAAAGAGAGGGGGAGGAAGGAAGGAAAGGAGGGCAAACAAGATGGCAGACAGCTCAGCCAGGAAAGGTGCTTGCCGCCATCAAGCCCAAAGATCTGAATTCAGTTCCTGGAACTCACATCTTAGAAGGACAGAACCAATGGTTCCCTACACCTGTGCCAAGGCACACACACATACCTCGCCACACAAAGTAGATAAATGCAATAATTTTTTAAAACGAAGTAGCTAAAAAGCACCCAAAACAACAAGTGGCACAGAAAAGTTAAAAATGACAGTTTTATGGAACATATACTTAGTCATTAGTTTGGAAAGACCAAAGTTACTCTTTAAAAAAAAAGAGGGCTGGGAATGTAGTTCAGTTGGTAGAACCAGTGTGCACAAACAGGGTGTGGTAATACATACCTGAAATCCCAGCACTCAATTGGGGGGTGGATGAAGGTGGAGGGATCAGAAGTTCAAGGTTATCCTTGGCTACACAGGGCAGCCCGTGCTACAGAGATCCTGCCCCCACCAAAAGGAAAATATTTCATAAAGACCTGAACAGAAACCCTATATTTGCAGCAGCCACTCAGGTGATACCCAGAATAAATGGAAACAATTGCCACAAACACCTGCAGTCAGGTTCATGGCAGTGGCAAAGCTTAGTTTTCCTGTTGCTGCAATAGCATAGCCTGGTAGAGCAAATCAAGGGAAAGTGGGCTTTCCAGTCTATGATAGCAGGGACATCATAGCGACAGGAGCTTACCGCAGCTCATCACAGTACACCCACGCCAGAAAAGAGCGACAGATAAATGCTATGTGCCAGTCCTCAGCAGACTCTCTCCACTCTTAATACAGTTCAGAAGCGTAATCGCAGCACTTGAGAGGCAGAGCCAGGCAGATCTCTGTGAGTTCGAGGCCAGCCTGGTCTACAGAGTGAGTTCCAGGAAAGGCGCAAAGCTACACAGAGAAACCCTGTCTCGGAAAAAACAAACAAACAAACAAACAAACAAACAAAAACCCAGAATCCCCTGCCCAGAGAATAGCGCCCCCATGGGGAGCGTCTTCCCACCTTGGTTAACATAATCAAGATAATCTCCCACAGGCTTATTCAGAGGTTAGCCTTCCTGGTGATTCTAGGTTCAAGTTGATAATTAGCACTACCCATCCCAGGTGGTTACAACCCGCAAAGAGGGAACGACCCAAATGTCCACCCCTAGGAGACCATAAACAATGTGAACACTGTTCAGTCCTACAGACAGGCGTGTTGACACAACGTTAAAGTGGAGTTGACGTAGTTTTTATGTAAAGACTCCTAACCCAAGGCCTGAGGCATCCAAACCAGAGGCAGCTGGTTGGTGGCTGGTGGTTGCTGGAACAAGGTTTATATTGGACTTTTATAACGGTCGTATCCATTGCGAATGTACACCCCCATTTTTTTCTTTGTCAAAATGCTAGGATCTAGGGTTAGGTTGTAACTCACATTAGGCAAGGCCTCCCAGCACTGAACTACAACTTTTGAAGTAGGAGTTGTGATCCTACTTCAACTTTTAAAAGTTAAAGGCCGGGTGGCGGCTGTGCACGCCTTTAATCCCAGCACTCAGGAAGCAGAGGCAGGCGGATCTCTGAGTTCGAAGTCAGTCTGGTCTACAGAGCGAGTTCCAAGACAGCAAGGGCTATTCAGAGAAACTCGAAGGAAAAAAAAAGTAAATATGTTCGATACAAAAACTTGTCAATTATGTTTATGAAAACGCAAAGCCCGTCCATAGCACAAAAATAACGAATCAATGAGAAATGCTAACCTCGGAAATGCTGCAGCCAAAGAGCAGGAGCTTGAGACCTGCCTGTACCGCGCAGAGCAAACCTGGCGCCGCCCCAGCACAGTGACGCTGCCTGCGGCGACAGAGGCCTAAAGATCTTAAGACTTGCAAGACAGTACCTTCCACCTAGGGCCGCACGTGCTCAGCTGCTGGGACGCCTTGGCGAGTAGGCCTGGCCTGGCAGTCATATCTGGACTCAAGCCCAGCAAGGATCACGAGGGAGTTTAACCCGCAGACACCTGGGTACGTTCGCCAGGACGGGCCCCGCCCCGTTGTGACCTCCTCCACGCTTCCTGGACAGGAGCCCCGCCCTCAGCAGGTTTCCTCTTTGTAGGGCCCGCCCACCGTTCGGCCCTGTGCGCAGGATTTTGGCATTCTTGCGTGTTGACTCGTCTGGGCTCAGCCTTGTGGGGCTTCTAGTGACCGCTCCCTGTGGCTCTGGGGCTGGTGTAAAGCTGAGCCTCTGTTGACGGCCCCTACCCTCTGCCACCCTGTCCTGCCACACAGCTTGGTCAACCCAGGACACCTCTCCTAGAACAGTGGACCGGCCTGCTGTCTTCCCCATTGCCCTCCTCTGTCTGCTAAGGTGTCATGCTAGGGTTCTCATGGGACCCTCCTGTCTTGTTCAGGTTGCCCCTGGGTGACAGGCTGGGACAGGCTGGCTCTCCCATCAGGCCTAGGGATGTCAGGTTGGTGGGCCTGGGAAGGAAGATTTAAACCACGTGTTGACAGCAGGTAGGCTGAGTTTAACAAGGGCCTGGACACCATACTGTGTGAAGTTTTTGAGCAATCTGTGTTTGGACTGGTGCTGTAACAACTAGAATTCCTTGACAGGAGGCACTTTAATAGAATGACCTGGTCGGTTCCGGTGAAGGCGCAGACCAGAAGGGAATTGTCCGTGAGGTGCACAGGCACTGGGCTGTAAGCAGTGTGTGCCAGAGGCAGGCTCAGTGCTCTGGCTGAACACCCTTGGGCTAATACCTGCCTGCTTCACCACCTACAGTCCCCTTTGGTAGCCTTGATTTCACAGCCATACCCTTCCCTTGGGCTGGGTGGAAATTAGGAAGTGGCCACATCTCTGTGAGACCTGCCAGAGGGTGCTGAAACCTGCCCCAGCTGGCCCCTACCCTTCCGTACAGGAATCATTCATGTACTGTCTGCTCTTACAAATGACTGGGCATTGGAGTAAACTCTGGCCTAGCACTCCTCAAAACAGTATTTTAGGCTTGAAGAGACAGAAACCCAGAAAAGAGAGGCAGGAGACCTAGCTAGGTCAAGGGCCTTGGCATCCAGAAAAGCTCTGAGTCCAGCTCCACCTGGTTTCTGGGGTTGCTCTTGAAATAACACACAAGTATGCGGCTGGAGAGATGGCTCAGCCATTAAAGGCTAGGCTCACAACCCCAAACTGTAACACACAAGTATTATAAAACAAACAGTGAACACTCCCACAGACAACTTATATACACTTAGGGAACGTGATAGTTTGATGAGGATGGCCCCACAGCTCACATACTGGAATGGTTTGTGCTTTATTGAAGGTGTGTCACTGAGGTGGGCTTCAGAGTTGTTGTTTTGGTTGTCTTTTCCTTCAAGACAGGCTTTCTCTGTGTAGTCCTGGCTGTCCTGGAATTAGCTCTGTAGATCAGGCTGGCCTCAAACTCAGAGATCTACCTGCCTCTGCTTCCCGAGTGCTGAGATCAAAGGTGTGCACCACCACTATCCAGCCAAAAAAGCTCCCAATTAGGACACATGTTGGGTTTTGTTTTTTCTTTTTTATAAGTTTTTCAGTCATGGTGTCTCTTCACAGTAATTTGCACAGTAACTAAGACATCAAAACTGAGGCCCAGAGTTGAGGACTCAGAGGATCTTCTGCGACAGTGTTAAATACAGGGATCTGGCCGGGCGGTGGTGGCGCACGCCTTTAATCCCAGCACTCGGGAGGCAGAGGCAGGCGGATCTCTGTGAGTTCGAGGCCAGCCTGGTCTACAAAGTGAGTTCCAGGAAAGGCGCAAAACTACACAGAGAAACCCTGTCTCGAAAAACAAACAAACAAACAAACAAACAAAATACAGGGATCTGGTTTGGACCTAGAACACTTGCTCCTAGGCACAGGTGCAGTGCAGAGGTAAAGGGTCAGAGGTTAGCAGAGCCTGGAGTAGACAAGTGCTGCACCTTTTCATGGTAGTGGGACTTGCTGTCGTATGGTACATGGGAAGGCAGTGGGGTACACAGTGAGAAGTGGATATTGTCCTAGCTTGATCAGGAAGCACTCCTCTAGAATCTACATCGGGCTGGCATCAGCCAAAGAGTGTCCTCCTGCTAGACTCTTACATGGAAAGGGGTGGGGGCTTGGAAGGAATGTGCCCAGATAGGGTGGCTACCCCAGGGGACACCTCTCACCAAGAAGCACAGAAAGCACATGGTCTTTGCTTCCCTGGCTGTCCTGCTGCATTGACAGAGTCACCAGTGGGGTCCCCCCATCACTGCAGGACACCCAGTTCATCGTCATCCCTATCTGCCACAGTCCCAGTAGCACAAGCCCACCCAGCAGCCCTATAAACTGGGACAAAGGACATGGCTGAGCACTTCAAATGCCCAGAGCAGAGGTAACTAACAACAGGTAGACATACATACATACATACATACACACACACACACACACACACACACACACACACACACACACACACGGAATCACTGTGAGCAGGGAAAGTGAGCAGTGAGTGCTTGGTCTCTGCCCTGGCCAGACCCATTAGGATAAGGACAACTGTAGAACTTAGTCCTCTTTTTGTCTGAATCTGGGGGTTGGAGGGGACCTTGCTCATGCCCCTCTGCCCCTCCCCCATGTGTATACACATATGCACACACTCACTCTGAATTCACCATTCCTGTGCTTGCTGCCCCCCTCACTCCCACCAACTGTGCTGAGCAAGGCCCTGAGGTCCCTCCCGAAGGCAGGCTTGAGGCAAGGGATGCTGCACGCTCTGTAGTGAGAGTTAACACTGGTCATCCGGGGTCCACTGAATAGTGATTTTAATTCCAACCCACTCCTTAGACTCCTGCTTTGATACAGAGGCGAGTCACAACTGGGCGACAAAGGTGGATGTACATCTGTAGCAGGGCAGCTGGAGGTGGCTTCCCCACCCCAGCGGGGAGAGTGCTCCCTCTGCCTGTGCTCCCGGTTCTCCTCCACCACCCCCAACTCAGTCCTCTCCTGCAGCCCATAGAGATGGCCTCAGTGAGATTATCTGCCATGGAGCCAAGGATGGGATGTCCTGTTGACCCTCATAGTATTTCTGGGGTGTGTCCCCAGGAGAAAGCCCCCTTGGCTGGGCCAAATGGCCATTTCCAGACAGCACATCTGCTCCTGGCTCTGCCTCTCATTGATGCCCATACATGTCTGCCAGCCGGGCAAAGCGGGGGCCCCAGTCCCGGAGGTAGTCATAGTCTTGGTCCTCATCTCCCAGGCTGGATATGATGGAGCTCAGTGTCCCTGCCACAGAGCCATCTCCCTCGTAGTCATAGATGAGAGCTGTGTCATAGGGAGGCACGCTGGGGTCGCTGTCCGCAGCCTCCAAGCCCTGTGGAAAAGCCCCCACAGACCTCAGGACCACTCAAGACAGGAGCCTTCTTAGCCATGGCCAAGGCTAAGTCTGCCTTGGGCAGTGCACCAGAGGGGAACTTCTCTTAAGAGGGATGGGTGTAGAACATCTCCCAGGACATAATGGGCTCGCAAAGAAGGTTCTGCTACCCCAGTCTTTCCCCATCAGCGTGGAGAGAAGCTGTCTCCTTGTTATAAGTTCTCCTCCATCCACACACCCCAGCCTCTCCAGAACCCTTCCATAAGCATCTGGCCTCCTCCAGAGGTACTATCTCCACTGCCACGCTGTCATCTTGTAACCAGTACCTGTACTAGGCTTTGCACCCCCAAGAAGACCCCTGATTTGCTGGGAGCGTTCTCTGGGCTGTGTGGGCAGGCCTGTTAATATGACATTCCTTGCATGGCCCAACCTAGCCATCTACCCCACATTCTGATCATCTTTTGTGCAGACAGTAGTCATTCATGCAGTGTTCCACTGATGCTCTGTCTAGATGACTCCAATACATGTGCTGCCCATGCCTCATCAGAGTAAACACAAGGGAAGAGGTCAGGAAACATGTAAGGGTATGCCCCACAGCGGGACAGGAACAGAACTGTGAAGGCAGTGCTGGCTGGCCTTCTGTGGCCATGCAGCTGCTTATGTTCCTCTGTAACCCACAGTGTTTGGAAAGTGCCTGGCCCACCTGCACATTCACCCTCTGGTGCTTTCTTTCCTAAGGCTCAGCCAGGGTCCTGCTGGTGAGCTTACCCCGATTCCTGTAGTGTGAGGACTGGAAGCAAGGTCTGGACGTGGGTGTGTTTGTGTGCATGTAAGCACACAAGTATGCCTGTGCCCATTCTGTAATCAACCCCAGGGCACTTACGTCACTGATGAAGTTGGCAATGTCAGATGGGCTGGTGGGAAGCACTCGATGTGGCTGTGGCACGTAGCTGAAGGGGGCATCCCGGCGAAGGGGTGGCCTGCCTAGAGAGCGGCTGGTGGCCCTTGGTTCCACTGGGTGGCGCAGCTGGTTTATGTCATAAGCGTCCTGTGAGCCAGAAAGCAGTTCTGTTCAGAATAGGGACCACCTGGTTGCCAGACCTACCAGGAGGCTGGCGGGCATTCTAGGGACTCCTTCCCAGGGCTCAGTGTGTCTAAGCCATCATTCCTGTTTCCTTACCTGGTCCTCCTCCCCACCCCCTTGCTCATCGTAGTTAAGGATGTTGTCCCGAAGGTCCTCTTGTAGCCCATGCAACAGACTCTTGTCCCGTGACTGCCCCCGGAACCGTGTGCGGAGCGCAGCAAGTAAGATGAGCACTGAAGAAGCATGAGAGACTGGCTGCAGTGTGGGCACTTGGGGGACTTACGCTGGGGAAGGGATGCAGGACAGAGGGCAGGACCAAGGTCCCGCACTCACCGAGCAGGACCACGGTGCTGGCCAGTACAATGACCAGTGCGCCCAGGCTGACTCCCACACCTCCTGCTCGCAGTGCAGAGGCCCCAGGCAGGCAAGCGCCGTCAGTCCCACAGCGACACACAGTCACGTTCAGCGTTTGCTCTCGCTGCTGGGGTGGCTCCCCGGAGTCCTGGAGCAGCAGGCTCAGGCGGTGCAGGCCCTCTGAGACCTGATGTCGGAGCCTCAAGCGTGCATGGCTCACTGAAAAAGGTGCAGAGGTCAGCACAAACTCCAGGATAACCCCGCTCTCGTCCCGAGAGTACCAGAGTCACTGGGTGCCAGGCTCTCCACTACCCATTGAGTACTGTGGAGAGCAACCTGGGGTCCCACCCAAGGATGTAATCATGGCGATACATTCTGTCAGCCTATCTCCTAGGTCCCAGGGTCTTGGGGGCAACACACCATTAATCTGGCTGAGGCTCCAGTTCCGGCTGAGATCTGGGACCCTGGGGTTCAGCTGGAAGTGGAAGGGAGCCCCGTGCGGAGGTAGGTCCTCATCTGTGGCACCCAAGAGGAGGCCAGGCCCCTGGTCTGGTTCACTGCACAGGCTGCCAGATGGAGGAGGGGCCAGTGCTGGGGCATGGTCGTTGACTTCTAAGATCTCAATGGACAGGGTACCTGTGGCTGTGCTGGGAGGCATGGCTGGAAGCAGGGGAATGCTGATAAGCTCAAGGCCAAGCCACAACCTACCCTGTCAGTCCCCTTAGGAAAGTGCTGGGCTGTGGGACAGGGACACCACCCAAGGCAGGGCTTTGCCCTCACCATTGTCCAGGGCCAGAATGATGGCCCTGTACCAGCCATCCTTCAAAAAGGGTGAAGCAGGGCTCAGCACTCGCTGGGTCTGAATCCTGCCTGTGGCTCCATCCACTTGCAGCCAGTCTTCTGGGTCATAGTCCTTGGAGTAGCTGTTGGTGGGGAGAGGGGAAGTGGGGTGAGGCGCACCCACACACCCAGACATGGATCACATATCATATTTACAAATACCTATTATCACATACACACCCATATGTTTCTGCCAGGAGCTGTGGTTACCCAGCATTCAGCCTTTGAGGCCTCCCAGCCCCTAGTTAACTTTGTTTTCTTTTTTATTTCATTCTATATTTTAAATATTTTTACATTTATTTATTTGCACGTGTGTGTACATGCATGAGCACCATGACATACAAGAGGTAAAAGGACAATGTGTAGGAACTGGTTCTCTCCTCCGACCAGGTGGGTTCCAGGAAATGAACTTATGTGGTCAGCTTTGGTAGCAAGCACCTTAACCCACTAAGCCATCTTGCCAGCCGCCAACCCCCACCTGCACATGAGGCAGGCTGCTGTCCAGTGCCCCTCAGCAACTGGCAGTCTGCAGTCCACCTTTCTCAGAGCTGGTACCATGGAGACACTGTGCCAGGCTTGAGACCAGTGGTGAACTTAAGGCATTAGTAGCTCTCCCAGGAAACAAGGGTCCATGAAAATGGACAGGTCGACAGTCAGAGACTGGCTAAGAACAGTCTTGGACTAGACTATGTATCCTTATTGGAGCCCAGTCCTGCCCTATGAGGTGTGGTCAATCCACATGTACACATAGGTATCTGAGGGACTCAACACCCCATAGACAGCCCCCCCCCAGGGATGTACACCAATGGTCTTTCTCTTTCACCCTCAGAATCCAGAGGCACCCGCCCCAGGAATGGGGCCACTGATCCCTCTGCCTGACCCCCAGGACCCCAGGGCACCCCACCTGACTCTCTGCAGCTGCTGTGTGTCAGGGTCTCTGGCAGAGAAGGTAGCCACGGAGGTGCCTGGGGGGGCTCCTTCGGCTACGCTTGTCCTCAGTGGGTTCTCTGGAAACACTGGAGCCTCATTGGTGTCCTGAACCCACACACTGACCCTGGTCTGGCCCCGCCGGGCCCGGGGGGCAGCTGCCTGCAGTGGGGCCTCATTCTGCACAGACACTCTGAGCTCATATTGCTCACAGCTTTCATAGTCCAGGGGCTGTGGAAGGATAACAGAGACTGCTGAAATCCCAAGTACAATCTAGAGAGCCTCTCCCCGGGCCTGTCCAGAGAGCCCATTTTTCCTTCTTCCTCCTTTAAACCTTGGTACAATAAAAATTATGCAAGACTCAAATATTAATAGGTAACAAGATGAATTCCTGTCACTCCAAATGAATTTGTTAAGTGTGGGATGGCAGCTTCATGTGTTACTCAACAACTACAGTTTTTGTACATAGTTGGGTGGTAGATGTGCCAGCTGATGCTAAGCAGAGGGGCCATCCTG
This sequence comes from Peromyscus eremicus, assembly GCF_949786415.1. NCBI lineage: Eukaryota > Metazoa > Chordata > Mammalia > Rodentia > Cricetidae > Peromyscus > Peromyscus eremicus. The sequence goes on from NC_081420.1 coordinate 85,125,889, forward strand.
GCTCACAGTGGTCCCCTACCATGCAGGTTTTGAGAGCAGGATACAAGAAATTCTCCCTCGAGAGTTCCAATCTGCCTCATATTGTCTGACTAACTTCTTGCAATAAATCTTCAAATGCACCAGCATCCAAATGCATCTATGTCTACACATGTGATTGCCTATACCTGTATTATTCATGGTACCTGCTTCTCTGGTAGGAATGGGACTCATGCTGGTGCAGTTCTCCTTGAAAATGTGGGACTCTCTAATAAGGAAGGAGAAGGTTATAGTAATGGCCTCCTGCTGCCCAGTTCTGCCAGAGACTTGTAGTCAGCATCCAGTCCATCCCAAGACCTTCCCCCAGGAGGTCAGCTAGCACAGCTCTACCAGTAAGGGACCCAGGGCAACTCAAGCTGCTGGAAGATGCCTGTGCCAGATTCTAGCTGAGGGGAATGCACATGACAGGGACCGGCTCACCTTGACCACAGACAGCACACCTTCATTGGTCTTGGGGTCTGTGTAGATCTTGAACTGCCCATCAGGATCACCTTCCAGGATGGTGAACCTGGCCACCCAGTTAGGGGAACCAGGCAGGTCTCTGTCCTCCACCTCGAGCCGTCCCACGTCCACGCCACTGACAGCTTCTACAGCCTCCATGAAGAACTGGGAGATCCCAGCCCATTACTCACCAGATTGAGTGGAAATAGAATGCCTGGCCCTATGACCCAGGGGTCCTTCCTTGCTTCTGGCCTAACTATGTTGCTCACCACAGATATTTTACAGGGTTGTCTGTTCTGAGCTACTGATCCCACCTGCTGTAGCTGCTCCTGGATCCTGGACCAACTATCTTCCTCACAAAGCAAGGGTCTAGGAGACTTACTCTGGGCTGAGGAATCTGAGGGCACCATGTAGCTGCTTCTCTCTAAGGAACTCACATGTAATCTGTGTTCCTGCAGCCCTCTATTTCAGGTTCCCTACTCATGCACTGCCCTTCCCCAAGCCTTGAAATCACCCATCTTCGCAGAGTCCCCAACCGGAACCCACAAAGGGAAGGTAGCCCTAAGCTGGTGGGGGTGGGCGGAGGTGGCACCTCGTCCTTGGTGAACTCAGGGGCATTGTCGTTGATGTCATCTACGGAGATGATGGCCGAGGCTGTGGCAGTGAGGCCATCTCCTGACATGTCCGCCACCTGCAGGGTCAGGTTATACACAGCGACCACCTGGGGACAATGTGACATGAACTCAGAAGATGTGATACCTAAAGACAACCACCTATAGGCTTACCCCTTACAGGGTCTGCCCTGTCTGTGAATGAACAAGAGGTCAGTTGTGAATGAACAAGAGGTCAGTTGTGAATGAACAAGAGGTCAGTTGTGGTACTGGAAATGTTAGATGTTAGGGGCAGCAGTAAGCAGATTGCTGGCCGAGAGAGCCACATCAGGGGCAGGGATAGGAATACCCAGGTCCAGCTGCACAGAAGAGCCTCAGAGGCATCTTTAAGCATAAGTGGTTTAGGCTCAGAGGGTCAGAGCATGAGCAAAGAAGAGCCAGGTAAGGGTACTAATCACAGTGCAGGCTGAGAGGTGGGAAAGCCCTGCCCTGTGAGGAGCCCTGAGGCTTAAGGAGACCAGATGTAGAGAACGGGGCCTCAGTTTCCATGGGGCTGCCTCACCTCACGGTCCAGCCCCACTTGCACTGTGCGGATCTCTCCAGTATGCTCATCAATGCTGAAGAACTCAGGGCTGCTCTGCTCCAGGATGGAGAACCTGAGCGCTGCATTGTCCGTCTCGGGGTCATCGGCGTCTGTGGCCTCAGCCCTGGTTACGAAGGTGCCTGGGAGGATGGGAAAATGAGGTCAACCGCCATGGGGGCAGGTGGGGGGGCACCCAGTTGGTGTGGAGTGTACACACATTCCTTAGGTCTGACTATGAGCACAGAGTGGGTAGTCTGCTTTCACTACTGTTTGTGTGTCACTGGGGCTGACAGTGTGCAAGAGCCTCAAGTCTGTGGCACGCCCGCTGCCTTGCCTATACAAGGTTGACCAGTGCAGGAGCATTTCAGTGAAGCACCAATGTGTCTTCTACCAGATGCCAGGTCAGTGAGTGGTGCTAATTTACTGGGTCGGAGTGCTAAAGCCACTGGGGACCTCAGACAGCCTTGAGCCCTGCTATAGGTGAAGGAAACGTAAATACATGGGTACAGAGCAAAGCAAGTTCCTAGCATCCTCCAAGGTGCTGCTGCTAGGGAAGCTGTGGCCATTTTGGGAAGGTGCTGCTGGTCAAGGCCCCAGCCAAGGATGGGTCCTCACCTGTCACCCGCTTTTTTCTTAGAAGAGATTCGGTCTGACCCTCTCTCCAGAACAGATGTAAGAAAGTTGAGGCAGTGGAGTGGGTCAGGGTGTGAGGACAAGCTTCTGGGCACCCTGTGTCTCAAGCTCTTGACTTGCTCACCTGTGATGTCATTTGTTAGATGCCCTGTAGCAAATACCAGCCAATGCTTCAGGCCTACCTTGCACAAACAGGAGCTACTGACTGGGTTATTTCTGCATAGTACCGGCCCACCCAAGCTGAAGCCAAGGACAATGCTTCCAGCAGGCTTCTGAGTCACGGGACTGATTACCAATCCTGTGCTCTGGAGTGTTCTCTGGCAAGCAGGTAAGGAAATGTAGGCATGAGATGCCAGCTCCCCCATCAGAGAAGGGGCTGCAGTGTGCTGTGGAGAGGGGAGCCTGGGCTGACTTGGAAGTAGACGCATCTCTGGGAGCTGGAACCCGTGTGCCATGACTCACATAGGTGTGAATGAGTTCACAAGTAGTGTTCACACGTGCACATGTCCAGATATGTGTGTATTCAGACATGAGCACATTTCCCAGATGCATGGAACATCAGACTATGATAGCAAGAATCACAACTCCAGAGACTAGAGCAAAGGCTCAGAGATTAAGAACACTAGCTATTCTTCCAGAGGACCCAGTTTCATCTCTAGTACCCACGAGGCGATTCACAACCATCATACCTTCAGTCCCAAGAGATCTACTGCCCTCTTCTGGTCTCTAAGCACCATGCATGCACATGGTGTACAGACAAAACACTCATACACATACCGTAATAAAAAGAAAAAGAAATACAATGCTACAAGTCTACCCAGAAGAAACAAGCCTTCCCCACACAGTGGGGAGAGGGCCCCAAAGGACAGTTCTAGCCTATTACTGTGGCACTAACAAGTACCACAAGGACCCTGTGAGGAGCTGAGGCTGTCAGGGGATACTGGAGGTGTAATGAGAGACATCAGTCTGGGCCGGGACTGTGAGCCGTGCCAGGCCGCTCCTGCTGGAGCAGAGCTGAGGCCACCTCCGGTGTCTTCAGGAGCAACCCCTGCTGGGAAGGGCAGGTGGCCAGAAAACGCTTGAGCATGCTGGCCAGGCAGAGAGAGATGGAAACACCCCCAAACAAGCCACTTGCTGCCAATCACAACTGGGATGGAACTGGGGTCAGCCCAGCCCCATATCCACTCACACACCAGTCCCTCCCTGCTACAGAGGACCAGCCCCAGGGCAGGAAGGCCACTCTGCTCCAGGAGACTGTAATGGCCAAGTACTGTGTGGGCCTGGTGGAGCTGGGAGGCACACAGGGAGAGATGGCAAAATCAGAAGAGAGGCACAAAGAAACGAGCCTGGTAAAGACAATGAAGGACAGGTTGCGGGACTAGAACACCTGACCCAACTGTTCTCTAGCCTTACAAACTCATTATTATGGAAATTACAACGGGATAAGGTCAGTAGACGCCACGCTGGGGTGGTACGCACACGTATTTCCTGACTTTGGTAATTACAGAGAGCTGTCAGAACACACTGACATTGTAAGAATGTTCAGTATCCAGTCCACAGCCAAACAGCTGAGTGAGAAGACAAAAAAAAGGGGGGGGGGGTTAAACTGCTGCAATGGGCACACAGGAATTGTTTTAGGCTTTTCTTTAAGTCCGAAATCAGGTTAGAAGAAAGATTATAACTAAATGCACACTGCTTCTTTAAATCTTGCAAAATGAGTAAATGAGATGGAATAGAATGAACCTGAACGGCAACGCAGGGCAAGCTTCTGCTGCTCACATGCTTTGGGCTTCCGGAAACTCTTACCCAGTCCAGTAAGACTCTTACCCTATTCCACTGGGAACAGGCAGTGAGGAATGGAGGGGGGGTGGGCACAGTGCTCTGCCTGGCCCTGCCCAGCCAGACCGCCTGAGGAAGGACAGGACTGGTGTATGATTTTGAAGGGGTACTTGGGGCAAGAACAGAGTCTCATGTAGTCAAGGCTGGCCTCAGATTGGTTAGGTAACTGAAAATGACTTTAAACTCAGGCTCCATTTCTTAAGTGCTGGGCTCCCAGGCAGGTGCCATCACAACTGACCGGGTTATTTGAGACCAAACTGCACCTGGAGCATCCACCAGAGGAGGCAATGCTCAGCGCTGTGGAGTTTCCTCTGGAGGGCAGAAACAACACGGGGCAAACTCAGGCTCTGTGGATTCACTAAACAGGACTGAACGGTTCACCGAAACGCTCAGCTTCATGTTATGCAAAGTTCACCACCATGAAAGGGGGAGGAACACCTGGAACACAGCCACCCAGAAGCCTTTCTGTGCCGGTCAATTTGGGGGGGGGGGGCGTTGAGAAGGGTTGAAGGTCAAATTCATATTGACATGGAAGTGTGAAGGAGACTGCTTCCTTACACTTGACCTTTTGGATGACCTTTGAATTGCCAATTGTGCAGTGTTAGGGTGAAGCTGGTATGCATGCTAGACAAGCACACACCAGGGGGCAGGGGGCAGGGGGTAGCTGTATCTCTAGTCCTTAAACCCTTGGTTGTGGGGGATTCTGGACTTGGACTTTCTGAAGCCCTACCCCATGGGCGGGGTCTGGGCTCCCACCTCACCTGGGATGGCACCCTCCAGGATGCGGCCTCTGAACACATCCTGTAGGAAGGCTGGCCGGTTGTCATTTTGATCCACCACAACGATCTCCAGGTCCGTGGGCTCCTCCAGGGTAGAGCCACCCAAGTCCAGGGCAAAGGCCCTTAGCTGTCCAAACAGATGGCAGGCAAGGGCTGGCTCTGTGTCTCTAAAGCCACGCAGAAGGATCAGCAAGTGCCCATGGGCTGAACATAGGTGCTGACCACATGGGATGGAGTGTATGTGTGGGCATGCACCCTTTCCCTGAATGGATCCTGATTTCTCCCAGCACACAGGCTACAACCTCTCTCCTTGGCTGCCAGGACACTCACTGCATCATCTTGGGGATGAAATAATGCACTCACTAAGGTTCTGGGTTTATCTCCCTTACTCTATGTGGTTTGGGCTTCTGTCAAAATTTTACTCATTCCTTCTTCTTCTTAGACATGGTCTATGAGCCCTGGTGTCTTGGAACTCGGTAGACCAAAGTGGCCTTGAAATTACAGATATCTGCCTGTATTGTGCCTAATTTAATTCATTTTACTTTTTGGAGCAGGGTCTCACATGAACTTACAACATTTTTAACCTGCTTCTTTTTGGAGAATGGCATGACATAATTTCCAAACACTCAGGAGGCAAGACAGGAAGGTGAGTTCAAGCCCAGCTAGAGATACACAGCAAGACATTGTGAATCACATTTAAAAAGAAAGTCATCTAATGGATTCCTCTGTTAGAATGCCATAGTAGTCTCTCAATTTGGAAGAATGTCTAGAGGATGTCAAAGAAATCTTGGAGCCTTTAATCCTGACACTTGGGAGGCAGAGGCAGGCAGATCTCTTAAGAGTTTAAGGCCAGCCTGGTCTACAGAGCAAGTTCCAGGGCAGCCAGGGCTACACAGAGAAACCCTGTCTCGGGGAAAAAAGAAAGAAAGAAAGAAAGAAAAAAAAGAAATCGCAGTCCCTGGAAAAGTAGAGAGAGAGCTACCCTGCTCCAGCCAGATAGGATGCAGTCCACAGGGTCCTGGTACAGTACTCGGTTCCTAGTAGTTTTACTTGGTTTTATTTTTGTAACTATGTAGCCCAGGCTGGCTTTAAACTCATGATCTTCCTGCCTTGGCCTCCTAAGGCTCATAGGCCTCTAACACTATGCAAAGCTCTAATTGATTTATTATTTCTTTATTTAGTCATGTTGGGGATGGAATCCAGGGCCTTTTCATGTCAGGCAAGCACACTACATCTCGGCCTGGCAGATGTCTATGTGCAGAGAACCCAAAGGAGGCCCTGGGCTCATCTCTTGGCCTTGTGCACACCTCAATGTGACTCTTACCTCCCTTTCTAATCCCAACACCGTAATGGTAGTGAATCACACCTCAGAGATCATTTTCTGCTGCTGACGGTAACACTATTTGGGAATTCTTTTTTTTTTTTTTTTTTTTTTTTGGTTTTTCGAGACAGGGTTTCTCTGTGTAGCTTTGCGCCTCTCCTGGAACTCACTTGGTAGCCCAGGCTGGCCTCGAACTCACAGAGATTCGCCTGGCTCTGCCTCCCGAGTGCTGGGATTAAAGGCGTGCGCCACCACCGCCCGGCTATTTGGGAATTCTTGATGACATACCTATCCACCAACAGAACCTGGATCCAGAGAGAACTGGCTGTTGTGCCGTCAGCTGCAAAGATGCTCTCCCCTCCAAAGGAACACCCAGCCCTATTTCATGGCCTCAAAGTGCCCCCCATGTTAAGTAGGAACATGATCCCAAACACTGAATCCTCAGATGTGGGTCCTACGCGGACCAGAACTTGCTTCAGAAGCATCTGACCTAGAGCCTGTCAGGTGGGCAGCAGAGGCCTGAGCAGGAGGAAGGACCCTGGCTTCCAAGCAGGCCCTACCCTGAAGCGGTCCGTCTTCTCACGGTCCAACGTGGCGTTGAGGTACACCCGTCCAGTGAACTTGTCGATGGAGAAGACGTTTTGGGGCTCCTCATCCACACCGGGCCCCTGGATGCTGTAGATGACACTGCCCAGCTGTTGCTTATCAGACTTGATCTGTAGAGCAGGAATGGGGCTTAGTGGGGGCCAGAAAGCACCCCAACACCTTCATGTTCTTCCCAAGCTAGATGCGCAAAGGTCCAAGGCTCTGAAGACAACACATTTCCCTCCTAACTCAAGTTCTACTCCAGGGCATCCTGGGGTCTGGTAGCCAGGTACATTCTGAGTATGTAGAAGGCTGACTGTTCATGTCACAGGTCTACTTGTACTGGTGAGTAAACAAAGCATGTCTTCCAGGGGTGTATAGCCTGGGGGCATGTCCACTGGCATAGCTCAGGGTGCATGTGACCCAGGGCTATGGGAACCCTGCTTTTGTTCCAGAAACTCAGAATGGCCAAGTGGGAAAGTCCTTCCAAGGCTGTACACCTAGCTCCCATCAGCAGATGGAGCTCCCCCAGATCCAAGAAGACCTTTAGGAAATGAGGGAGTCTACAGGGACACCCCATCCCCCCCACTTCTCTTACCTGCACCAGTGGGTAGGGGAGGCGTTTGTGGTTCTCAGACACACTGATGGGTGGGATGACCCAAGCTCTCCGCACACGGCCTGGGGCTGGTGCCCGGCGCCAAGGGTACAGGGTGCTGGGCTCTGGCTCAGGGACTGCCCAGGACAGGCTAAGGCTCTAAAACACAGATGAGACACAGTCATATAGGGTACAGGAACACCAGGGTAACATCATTCTTGGGGCTGTGGTTGGGCCCTATACCACCTAGTGGTGTCACCACAGAGAATACAGGCTATGTGGGCCTTGGCAGCCACATCCTGGGGTATTTAACTCTCAAAGTTCCCATCTGGGTGTTTCCTCTCCCATATGCCTGTCCCCTCTCCTTGACTTGAGCCCAGAATACAGGCTGTGTCCACAGGGTCAGCAGACCCCTAGAAGAGCCCAGAATACAGGCTGTGTCCACAGGGTCAGCAGACCCTAGAAGAGCCCAGAATACAGGCTGTGTCCACAGGGTCAGCAGACCCCTAGAAGCAGAGAGTTTGTTGGTTAGTTAGAGACAATGTGAGGGTCTGCACTTTTCCTGAGGTCCCTAAATGGTCAGGTGCAACAGGGCCCAGGAAAGTGCCCAGGGGGCAACTCTTGCTCCCTAGGAGTGAAGGCCAGGAGGATGGTAGGGCCAGGGACTCAGAACTAGGGCCACTAAATTAGGATGGGAGAGGACATGTGTCCTTCCTCAGCCTCACGGCTTAAATGTCACAAGTTAACAGTAGCAGTGCCTGCTTTTATTAGAAGAGGCCAAGTGAGGGAGGGCCTCCTAAGCATCATTGTCCAACCTTCACCCAGACAGACTCATCCTAGCCACCCAGGGCAGCCAGACCTGAAACCTCCCTCAGCCACCAGGCCTGGGGCTTGATCTCAGACACTTCCAGAAACCGGATCATCGAGTCCAAGAGTGGACGGCTCCTCTGCTAGAGTCTGCAGTGTGAACAGAGAGGGGCCATGCTCAGGGTACCTCATCCAACTTCTCAATATTGCTTTGCAAAAGGAATGTCCAAACTATCAGACCCCCCAGGCAGTCGAGGGCGACAAGGAGTTTTATTTCAAGCTGTGTTTTAAAGTGGAATCTTATTGTCTGTGGGCCTCACTTGCTGGCCAAACTGGTCTGTGATGAGGATGAGGGGTATGGTGCAGGGCCAGGGAAGACATGCCCTACAGGTGCCAATGACAGGGCTGGGCCACAGCCAGAGCTGCTCCAAGGTCTAGGGTGGGACAGGGCTTGCTGTGTGGCTCAACTGAGGGGGTAGCTGGGAAAAAGGGACGGCCCACTCAATGAGTCTTGTGATTTTCCTAACTGGATCAACGTTCTGGAAACTCAGGATATACTCTTCTCCTCCTCATCACACCCAGCAGTGACCCCTGAGAAGTGCGGAACCAGGGATGGCTCAGTGGATAAAGACACTTGCTCCCAAGTTGGGTAACCTGAGTTTGATTTCTGGAACCCAAATGGTAGAAAGAGAATTGACTTCCACAAGTTGTTTTCTGACCTTCACATGGTATGTGTATGCTCCCACCACAAAAAGTAAATGTAATTTAAAAGAAAAAAGCAGTGTCTGGGGGTTGTGTGGCTACAGACAGGAGATGAAGTCAAGTCTCTAAGCACAGAGGGAGCACTCCTGAGCCCAAGTCTCTAAGCACAGAGGGAGCACTCCTGAGCCCAAGTCTCTAAGCACAGAGGGAGCACTCCTGAGCCCAAGTCTCTAAGCACAGAGGGAGCACTCCTGAGCCCAAGTCTCTAAGCACAGAGGGAGCACTCCTGAGCCCCATTCTCCCAAACCCCCTGCCATTACCTGATTGTGATCACAGATGGCCCCACCCCCCAGAGGGGTAAACTACTGATTGGAGGAGAGACTCATCAAGTACACAGCAGAATGCACAGCAGCCCCCCAAAGGCATCCCTAACCTGGTACTGTCATGGTTCTCACAGGTGGTTTCCGTCCCTGCTTTCTGGATGGTTCTCCCCGAGCGCCCTGTCCTCCACCTGCTCCTTGCTCCACTCCTTAATTTGGAGGGATGATGAGAATCAGTCATCTGATGACTTCGGGGACACCCTTGTGAACAATGGCTCCACTGGTATTTCTGAAAGACACCTCACCCCAAAACACAGCCTGGTAGAGGCTGCCATGATGGGTGTGGATGTTGGCCACATGCTGACCTCACCTTCCACAGCATGGGTTGGCTAGGGACAGAGCCGAGCGCTACCTCATACTTCCAGGATGCCGGGAGGTTGTCAGGCCAATGCTGGATGGGACACAGCCTGGCAGGATTTGTGGAAGTGGTGGATGCAGGGGGCTCTAGCACACGAGGACTGCAGGGTGTGGAAATGCCCCTAGCCTTTATAGCTGACCATGGCTGCATTCCCCCAGGCCCACAGGAGCGCCCAGGGCAAGCAGAGGGGCCAATCCTTCAGATGCCTTGCTAGCCTGGCCTTCTTGAGCCCGGGGCAGGGCTTGGGAGATTTTAGTCTCCACCTCAGGGCTGTTCACATGCCTTCTCTTTACATTTATTCTGGGGGCAGAGGGACACATGCCACAGCACATGTGTGGAGGTCAGAGGACAACTTAGAGGAGTCAGTTCTCTCCTTGCACTCTGTAGGTTCTGGGGACACACTTGGATCTCAGATGGCAAATCCTTGACCTGCCGAGCTGTCTTGCTGCCTGTTACACCCCCTCCTCTTGGGTGACTTCCCTCCTGACAGGCTCTGTCCTGCGGAGTGGTGCTTTCCCAGACACTGTCATGTCCTGAGTCTGTCCTGTCCACAGGTGCAGTCACAGAACACACGATGCAAAAGTACAGCTGTGTTTTTCCAATCTGTCTCACTCTAGTTCATGCAGGAAACTGCTTAGGGCCAGCAGCGGCCTTTGCTGTGTGCAGTACCAGATGCCAGCTATTAGAACTATGCCCAGCCTTAGCAAGGATGAGACCCAAGGGGTCCCTGTATAAGAACTCACAGGCAGTAGGTAGGGGTTGCTGTGTGGAAGTAGCAGGTCCCTGGGTGGGAGGAGCTCAGACTCCCAACTGCCCTCAGCTCAGGCTGCTCTATTTTGTTGTTTGTTTTTGTCTTATGTAGCCCAGGCTGGCCTCAAACTCACTATGCAGCTAAAGAGGACCTGTACTCCTGCCTCCATTTCACAAGTGTGTGTGTGTGCCTGGGTACATGTGTACTCTCCACACACAGGTGCCTCCACTTCCCAAGTGTGTGTGTGCCTGAGTATATGTGTACTCTCCACACACAGAAGTGGAGTGTGCGTGTGCCCGGGTCTATGTGTGCTCTCCACACACAGGTGCCTCCACTTCCCAAGTGTGTGTGCCTGGGTCTATGTGTACTCTCCACACACAGGTGCCGCAAAGGCCTCCCTCTTTGGGGTCACCCCATCCCTACCTGGGATGGATCCTGGGGCTGCCCATGTGGAAGAGGGTCCTGGATGGTCCTCAGGACAGAACAGCGCTGAGGTGTGAAGGGCAGGGCCACCACACACAGGTGCTCCAAATACAACACTGGATGTGCAGGCCCCGCCCTCAGCATGTCTCCCACGTGGTCAGAGCCCCATCCTTTCCCCAACATCACCACCTCTGTTGGAGGGAAGCCTGCCCTAACTACCTCCCTGGGAACAACAGTCGGGCTGGTATCAGGTGCTCCAAGGATATCCCACTCACAGCTTTCACTTTTATGCCCACACCTAGGGATGCTCCCACTTGGCTCCACCCCAAGCAAGGGAGTTGGGAGGCCCTGGCAGGGACCGGGGTTTGACCCTCAGAACTCGCGTGGTGGCTAACAGCCGTCTGTAACTCCAGGCCCAGTGTGGGGAGGGGATCTGACATGTTCTGGCCTCCTCAGGCACATACAGCAGCAGGCAAATCACATAAAAATAAAGTTAAAAATGATAAAAAGGTTATGTGACCAGCACTTACACAAAGGGAGCCCTGCTGGCAGGCCTGGCCCATACTGGCACCACCTCCTCCCTCAGGGTCCATCAGCTCTGTGGCTGCCTGACCGCTCACTCTGCGCAGAGTGGACAGCTGCCCTCTGTGTGGAGTTGCCAGCGGGCTACCCAGTCCCCCCCCCCCGCCCCCCGGGTTTTACTAAGCTCAGTCTCCCCTTCATCTGGATCCATGGTCAGTGGAGGTTGGTGGTCACAGAAGGAAAAACCCAGTGGCTGGTGGAGGGGCGTGCTCTGAGGGCAGCAGAGAGGGAACAGCCAGGCAGCCAGGAGGCCACTTGCTTTTCAGCCCCTCCATGTCTCTTCCTGCAGCACACATAGTTGTCCAAGGCCCAGGAAGGTACTGGCCCTGTGGGCGCCTGCACACAGCATTTGCACAGAGCCTGCTTTGAGATCAAAGGCTTTGGCTCTGTCTCTGTTCTCCTGTCCTGTTTTCCAGCCCAACTGCGGTGGCCATGCTGGGCGCCCTACCAGTGGGTCCTACCAGTGGGACCCCAGCTACCTACTCCACAGCCCCTCCCTGCAGCTGAGGCCACCTGCAGTAGAGTCCCATCATCCACTTGGTCCTAGAGTCCACAGAGCAGAGGACCCTGTTCACGATGGGAGCATGAGTCTGGAGGGGCGAGTCCTGCCTGGGCAGCTCTGTCCTCACAGATGGCAGCTTGGCCTTAGAACCTGCCAAGGCCAGCACACATAGCCACTTCTAGGTCAGAGCAGGGTTCCTACCAGGCACACACCTGCCTGCTTGGCATGGGGAACCTGGGCTACAGCTTCCATGGACACAGGGGCTTTTTGCCAGAGCTTGATGGCAGACCCTGAGATGTGCCTGGGAGCTGCCTTGGGGGAAAGTCTGGCTCCATCTCCCCCACCCCCCAAGGATGGCAGGTGGGTTGGGATCTGGGGCTCTTCATGACACCTCAGGATGGGAGAGTGGAAGCACCTTAATTCATAGTTCCAAGACAGGGTCAGAGAGGCTGAGTTGTTTGCCCAAAGCCACACAGGAAGAGTTGGCACCATAGGGCATGTCGAGCAGATGCCATCTGTAGCGCCTGACCTGCCTTAGGCAGGGCTGTTGAGAATGGGAGTTCCCAGGCTCTTGAAGCCCCTGTGGCCTGGGAAAACCTTCCACCCTCCCCCTGGTCCTGCTTACTTCAGCTGCTCCAGCCAGCAGCACCCATGGGCTTGGCACTCATTGGGTGTGGTCAAGCCAGGGCAGTCAAGGCAGAGCCTGGGAACCTTGGGTCTGTAGCTTGTCCACAGCCCAAGTTCATGAGGTCACAGAACCACAATGCCTTGGCAGGGCCCTGTGCCCAGATCAGAGGCTGCAATGGTATGAGTGGGCGACCAATGGGCAGGCCACAGCCAGCTTCCGGCTCTTGGGAGGCGTTTGTGTAGCCCATCCTGTGTCCTCTCACCCTACCCCCTTCCCAGATGATGTGGTAAGGCTGGGGGCCGCCTTGGGAAGCTAGGAAGGACATCCAGTGCTTGGGACAAAGCCACATGGCCCCAACTGGCTCACAGGCTCCCCACATCCAGGACAGAGGCACCTGGAAGGTGACTTGGTGGACAGGTGCTCTTACACTCTGATCTGCTCCTCTGTCCCTCCATACCAAGCCAGACAGGAAATAGACTCTCTTCCCACAGTAGATACCCAATGTGTCCCAGCTCATCCCAGCCCTGCTCCTGACCAAGAACCCACCCAGACAACATTCTGGAAATTCCCCGAGCCATCTGTGACCACTGTTCTGAACCTATACTCCTAGGTCAACCACCCTCTGGGGTCTTTCCTGACCTCCAACCCCAAGGAGCTGCAGGGTGATGAGGGTCCTGCCATGCATGAAATGTGTGCTTTGGCCAGGCTTACCAACACTACCAATGGGAACAGTATCAGCCATTGCCAGTGTCCGGCCCTCCTGCACTCCCCTGCACTGATCCTGGGCAGAGGTTCTGGCGACAGGGAGATGGTCAGTGTCCTGGTCATGAGAGCAAGTTGTCTGCTCCATCTTGGCAGAGCTAATGGCCTGGTTTGGGGGTAGGGGGCTCAGGAAGTCCCTGCACTGACTCTCCACAGGCTTCTCAGGCCTGCACACCTCCCACAGGCTGGAATCCATAGCCACTTCATTCCTGGACAACCAGCATGCCAGGAATGAGCCCAGCTGTTGGCCTGGCCTAGGGTGGCCCCACATTCCCTTTGTGGGACCACCCTGTCCAGCTGCTGCAGCCATCAGAGAATGAGGAGGGGACAGACAGGCAGCTGTTCCCCCCAATCAGACCAGTCCTGCCTGTCTGACAGCAGAGAGTGGGTACAGTGCTCAGAACCACGGGCAGCCTCCCTCTGTGGCCTAAGTCACTGTAGGCGGTGGGCTGGATCTGCTGGAAATGAGGCCCTTTTCCCAGCACCAGTGAGCAGTCCCTGGAAGTATGCTGAGGCCCATCTTTCCTTCAGAGACCATGTGGCTTCCTTAGTTCCTAGACAAAGGTGAGGCAGGCCCACTCAATGGACAGAGGTCTCCAGACCACCCACGCTCCTTCTCAACCCAGCTCAAGAGTAGCAACTAGAGACTGAACCCCAAATGCAGGGGCTGAGGTCAGCTTTTGGAGGAGGAGGAGGAGGAGGAGGAAGTGTGTGTGTGTGAGAGAGACTGGGATTCGATCCCAGGCTTCAAACATGCTAGGCAAATATTCTACCACTGGTTACATCCCAGGCTGCTTTTATTTTCCTTTTGAGTCAAGGAATCAATAGATTGCCCAAGCTGGCTTCAAACTTGTGGCTCTTCCAGCTTCAGCTTCCTAAGCAGCTAGAATTACAGGCCTGGGGGGGGGCGGGTAACAGTTCTCAAGACAATCCAACCCCCTGGTGCTGCCCTGGAGTTCAGGAAGCTCAGGTTTTGGAGAGAACCTGGGTGGGGAGGCAATGGAACAACGTGTGAATCCACATAGACCCACTACCCACCTCCAACCTGAGGAGCCCAAGACAGAGCTACTGGGCCAGGGTGACCAGGGAAAACCCTAGTAAGGGGGAGGCAGGAATGACTAGAAGGCAGTCCCAGGACCCATGTGTGTGGATAAGAGTGGACAAAAGTGTGAAAGCTGAGCAGTGTGGGGGAGGTGGGCACATACATGGGGGAGGGGCAGGAGAAGTTCCTCTTGCACTGGGGGTGATTTCAGTGCTGTTGTGAAGCATGTTCAGGAGGCCAGTCCTCAGGGGCTGGTCCCTGCCTCTACCAGACTCCTGGGCACTCCAGATGTCTAGGGCAGGGGGTGTTTTGCAGTTGCTCTCACGCAACAGAGAGGGAGGGTTTGGGGAGGGAGGAGAAGAATGCTACCCAACACTACCCACTCTGCAGTGGGTGTGCAAGAAACCCTGGGGCTTTCAAGATGATCTTAGCAAGCTCTCAGCCTAGTGAAGAATGCTGTTACTAGAGTCAGTGGGAGCCTCTGATGGGTCATGGTGTTATGCACAAGACTGGGGTTCTAAGTAGGTCTAGAGGGTACTTGGTCTTAGGTAGCCTAGCAGATGTGCCCAAGTGAAGGAACGAGGGTCCCCAAGGCCAGGGGTGGAGGTAGTGGGAGATGTAGGGCTGATGCCCCAGGGCCAGCTGCTAGAGGGTCTTTCTGGCCAGGCGCCCATCAGCTGCCAGGCACTGAAACCTGAGTAGAGCTGCAAGGCTTGTGGGAATTTGAGGGGACCAAGAAAGTCCTGAAGAGGGTTCCCGGAGGGGATGATCCCTCCTCCCCCATCACCCCCCCACACACACACACACACTGGCTGAGCACTCTTGAACCACAGCAATTCTTTGTGCTTGCCACCTGTTGCCTCTGAGTTGCAGAGACTGTCCACAACCATATACTGCCATCTCTGTGGCAGTGGACACTAGCAGGGGGCCACAGAGCCCTGTCCTGGCCAGCCCAGGGCCATTAAGCAGCCTGTCTGGAGAGTGCCAACAGCAGGAGACATTGGGGACCTGGGCTTTTCCACCCTTCCCTGTGCCATGTTAGGAAGACAGGGTACTAGGGATGGGAAGATCTGGGGACCACAGGTCACTACATCTCCAGGTGGACGTAGAGGCACAGCGGCTGTCCTGGTCAGGACACAGCCAGTGTAAACTGAGTGTGTACTGGGCTGTTCTGGCCTGGAGTTAATTTTCTTCAGAACCCTAAGTCCTGGAGGGCAGAGTTGCAGCTGCTCCTGCTGGCCAGGACCATGGGGCAGGGACTCAGACACCACTAAGACCAACCAGGTACATAGACCCACTCATATCAGAGTTGGGAGTTTCACAGGTACCATGGGTTCCTGTTCCATCTCCCTGCCCCATGCTCCGGAATACGAGGATCTCACAAGACTGGCCACCCCAGGCTCTCGGAGGCTCTGGAGGCACTTGTAGTACACTTCCAAACTGAAGGGACAGCCCCATGGGTGTTCTCTGTGCCTCAGCAATGCTCCCCAGTTTTGAACCCTTTCGCTTACTTGTGTGGAGAGGTGGGTCACTCTCTCTGGAAGCCCCTAAGCACAGGACACCCCTTCCCACAATGCACCAGAGAGTGTGGCCCACCCCAGACACTGCAGGCCGCAGCTCTCAGGTCCCCCAGAGACACTCCAGGCCACTGGGCCGGGAGGGGAAAGCTATCCCAAAGCTAGAGGCAGGGATGCCACAGGGCTCAGAAGCTTACCTGGGCGAGCAGCCCGAGGGCGAAGAGCAGAGCAGAACCCATTGGGACAGCGGTTGAAGAGCCAGACGGTCTGCGGGACCAGTGGGACGGCGCCTCTACCCCATGCGGAGAGCCAGAGAGCAACCGGGCTGAGTGACAGCACAAGTGCTCAGGGGCAGCGGGCAAGGGACTGCACGTGTGCGGTGGGGCGGAGCCAGGGCGGGGTCAGGGCAGGGCTAGGGCTGAGTGACAGCACGTGTGTGTGTGGGGGGGTTTGTGGGCGTGGTTAGAGATGAGTGACAGCATATGTGGGTGGGCCTGAATAGCAGCAAGAGAATGGTATGAAGATGCCAGGGCAGAGCCAGAGCAAAGTGATAGCTCAGGTGCAGTAGGGCGGGGCCGAGGGTCTGGATGACCGCATCTGTGGTCAGTGCCTGTGAAGTTTTGAGTTTAGCACGTGTGTACCAGGGTGGTCCTAGACTGGGTGATGGCACGTGGTGGAACTGGGAGTGGACTCAGTATGTAGTAGGTTGCTGGGGCTGGGGCCTCTGGCAGCTGTCCAGAGAGGCCCGGGGTTGTAGAAGTCAATAATGGAGGGAGCCAGGCATTGTAGCCCATACCTACACCTGGGAGCTAGAGGGAGGCAGACCTCTGTGAGTTCAAGGCCTGATTGCTCTATATAGTGAGTTCCAGGCCAGCCAAGACTACATAGAAAGACCCTGTTTCAAAAATCAAAAAGAAAACAAAAGAAAAGGAAGGGAAGAGAGAAGACAGGCTGTTAGGAGAGAGGAGCGGGAGGGTTGGGACCAAGTTTGGATCATCCGTTCAGTTTCGCTCTTCCAGAACTCACCAGAGGCTCCTGCCTCAAAGCCTTTGCATGGGAGATGAAGACCTCTCTCTGGATAGTACCCAGGGCTCTCTCTCCCTGCCTTTAGGGTTCTATCTAATAGCACCCCACCACCACTGGGGTACCCTTGGAAGGTGGCCTTTGTGTCACCACCTGGAAGGAGTTCTGGCGTAGTTGTGGGATGTCCTGGGAGCTTACTGCCCGGGGGAGGCTTGGGTACAAGGGAAAGAAGACTGGAGCAGGCCTGGGGTGTGGTCCATTATTGGGAGGTTGAGGCTCAGGTCTCACCTCACTGGTCACTGCCCTGGGCTTTGGCCAGAGCTCCTCTGCCCCCTCCTTGCATCTGTCTGCATACCACGTGCATGTGGTAGTCACCGTGACTTTGGGGACACCTTCTCTGATGACAGCAATCACTTCCCAATGCTCCTCCCCAGCCTTGGCTGTCCCTGGTTGCAATCCTTGTGGCCATGAGGGGTCTCCAGGCCTTGAGGGGAAGGAGTGGAGTCATCCAGTGTTGCCAGGCAGACTAAGGTGGCTTGCACGGAAGAAAGCAGACGTTACTGGATCCAAGGCTCAAGAGGGACAGGAAGGGAGGGTGTCTGTCGCTGCCAACTGCTCTGCTCCTCTGTCCTGGCCTGGGCAGACCCAGGGTGGACTGGTGGAGACTTGGTTGATTACTGAGGGCCCAGACCCTGAACAGAAGGGACGAAGGCTGCACCAGGCTAAAGGGACCCCAGCTTTGTGCCCAGGAGATCCATATGCTACCTGCAACCCATCTGCTCAGCCAGGGTTCTGAGCCCCACCCCTGGGTGGTGCCCCAGTGACCAGAGACTCCAGGCTGGTCGGGGCTCTTTATCCTCACTCGCCCCCAGTGCTCCTCCTGGCCTCCCGGCTTTGAACACAAGCTAGAAGCTCTCAGCTCTTACACCCCGCTGACCCTATGGCCATCCCACCCCACAGATCTATGCCAGCGTTCTCGGCCCAGGTGGCTCTTGGTCCACCACCACACCCTTCCCACCATTTTGTCCCACTAGCCACTCTCACATACAACTATTAGTCCACCCCCAAGTACTCTTGGTCCACCCACTTCCTCCAGTGTCACCTTGTTCCTTGCAGTGCACTGTGTGGAGCACACCTTCCTTCCACTGTTACTCAGAGAACTCCTACTCATTCCTCAATGCCCAGTTCCAGGAATGCCCTCAAGGGAGCACCCTCCCCATCTCAACCAAGGCTGTTCCTTCCTCCTCTCGCCTTCTGATGGGTACAGCTCCTGTATGGTTGCCCTAATGCTGTCCTTTGGACCTGGGAGAAGGACAAGAAGAGGGAGGGGGGAGAGGAGGAAAGGGAGGTATGGGGAGATGGGGAGAGAGGGGGAGAGAATGAGAATTCCCACACAGGATCCTGCAAACCAGTGAAATACTATTGTCAACCCAAGGAGAACACACCTCTGAATGTATTGAGTATTTCCAGAAAGGTTTGACAGCCCAGAGAGAACCCATCCTGAATGTGGGCATCACCATCCCATGGGCTGGAGTTCTGGACTGAATAAAAAGGAGAAACAAGCTGAGCAGCTGTCCTAGTTGGGGTTACTATGGCTGTGATGAAACTCCATGACCAAAGCAACTTGGAGAGGAAAGGACTTATTTTAGCTACACCTCCAGGTAACAGTCCATCACAGGAACTCAAGCAGGGCAGGAACCTGGAGGTAGGAGCTGATGCAGAGCCCATGGAGGAGTGCTGCTTACTGGCTTGCTCCCCATGGCTTGCTCAGCCTGCTTTCTTATAGAACCCAGGACTACCAGCCCAGAGGTAGCACCACCCACAATGGGCTGGGCTCCTCCTCCCCCGCTGTCAATCACTCATTAAGGAAATACCCTCCCATGCTTGGCTGCAGCCCCATCTAGAGGCATTTTCTCAATTGAAGCTCCCTTCTCTCAGGTGGCTATAGCTTGTGTCAAGTTGATATAAAAGCAGCAGCAAAGTGCCGAGGTCACCTCTAGCTTCCTGGACCCGCCATCACTAGCATCCACCACTCTGCTTTTTGACTGCAGATGCAGAGTGACTTCCTCATCAGGATGGACTCAAACTGAGTCAAACAAACTCTTCCTTCCCTGAGGTTGTCAGGTACTCTGTCACAGCGATGAGGACAGTGACTAACAGAGCAGGTGTGACGCCATCTGGGCCTGGCCCGCCGGAGGGTGTCCAGACTGCCTGGGGATGGGACCAAGCAGTCCGAGTATTCATCTCTCCACACATGGAGATGGGAGGGTGAGGGGATGAGAGAAGAGGCCCTTCAGAAGGGTAGCCCCTTGGGGGCTCTGAGGGCAAAGTTCTCTGGATGCTATGGCCTCCTCATGCTTCTGGTCCAGGGGTAAAGAGTGCCCCACCCCCTAACCTGGGGAGACACTTGGGGAGACCGGCCTCTGCTTCCCAGCCTTCCTTTAGCTCACTGCCTCATACCCAGACACAGGCCAAGCCCTTCTTTGGAGGGGTCTCTAAGGCCCACGAGGCCAAACCCCGTCTCCTCAGACCTTCCCAGACTGGGCACACCTATCAGCACCCATAGGTCCTGTGTGTCCCAAGCCCTGATGAGAGTCCAGCCCTCTCAGGCTCCCCCGGGGAACTCCTCTTCTCCTGCCTCTATCTCCCCCAAGGGCCACATGAGACCAATGAGGCCTCTACTCACTGTTAACAGATGCATCCAAGCACGCGGAGGTAGAGGCAGGCGGATCTCTGAGCTCTGAGGTCAGCCTGGTCTACAGACGAATTCCAGGACAGCCAGGACTACATGGAGAAACCCTTTCTCAAAAAACAAACAAACAAACAAAACCCCAACAACAACAAAGCGATGCATCCATTCATGGAGCAAGAAGCTGGCAGGGGCAGCCCAGCTTGTCCCTTGGAGGGTAGTTGAGGGTGGGCAGGGACCAGCCTGGGGCTTATCTTTGGTTAAAGAAATTTCAAGGCCGGGCATTGTGACACAGACCTTTAATCCCAGCATTCCAGAGGCAGTGGCAGAGGCAGATGGATCTCTGTGAGTTTGAGGGCAGCCAAGGCTACATAGTGAGTCTCTCTCTCTCTCTCTCTCTCTCTCTCTCTCTCTCTCTCTCTCTCTCTCACACACACACACACACACACACACACACACACACACACACACACACAAAGAAAGAATAATTTTCTGCTTTATCAAGATCAAATGAGGCTTTCAGAGAAGCTACATCACTCTGCGTTAGTGTGACACTGGTGTGATGTTAAGTCAGTGTGGTTTACACCAGCACCACTAAGGGCCAAGTGCTAACCTGTGTTAACAAGGGGAGCTGACGGTGGCCCTTAGAGGCTCAGTGCTCTGGTTCCTGGGACACTGTCGCCCTGGGGTTCATTTGTAGGTGGGGGGTAGATGGGAAGTTAGTCCATGAGGGAAGGGGTGTTGTGTACCATTTTCCTCCCAGGTTAAAACATTCCATCCTGCAGGGAAGCTCTGTAAACAGGGAGGTAAATAACTCAAAATAGCCCCAGGAAGTCCCTGAAACTGACTAGATTCACTAGGCCCCTTACTGTCAGAGTAAACAATGAAAGTTGAGAGTCCCTTCAGACCCAAGCCAAGCTACAAAGAAGACTCTAAGACCAGAACAGCTGCCTGGGAGAGGTTTAGACCAGCTGAGTGCCTTGGAAAGGACACTCCAAACTGCCGAGCTTCCTGCAGGCTGTAGAGTGGTGTACTCCAGGTTTCCAGCTTTTGTGAGCTGTCTCCCATGTGGGGTGGGCTTTAGTGATGCTCCTGTCTTTGACATATTTCTGCTCTTGTAAGTAACCCCAATAAAACTCATTGGTTTGCCACGAGGACTTTGGTGGTATCAGCACTTCGGTTTGTCATAGGTTCCCTATCTGGGGTGAGTGGCTGTGTGTAGCATCTCACACAATAGGGCCAGACCCAAGGCGGAAAAGAGTACAGGGGGCAGATCAGGAAAGCCCATGAGCCCCGCCTGGCCATGTGGCCTGGAGGAGTGGGATTTGTAGAGGGTTTTCCTGCCCTTTAAGCACCTCCCCTGGAGAGGAGGAGGAGTCTGTCCACAGCTGGACACAGATGCTGGAGATGCGCTACCCAGCATCCAGGCCTCTGCCCTCTGATGTAGTACATACAGGGTGCCCCAGAGCCTTCAGGACCCTAGTAGGGAGCTGTTGTCCAGAAGCTCTTGCAAACACACACACACAAAGAACAGTATAGTTAAAAGATAGAGGTGTCTGGCACTGTGGCCACTGTGTGCTGAGTGGAGACAAAAGCCATCTGATGACATAGAGTGTGAAGTTAGAGGCACAGATCATGTCTGTTGGGAAGACTTGTACTCAACAGCATTTCTAAACTCACTCAGCTTAGTCAGTCTTCCTGAGGCGTTGATGCTGGCAGAGCCAGGCAGACCCAGAGGGCGATACCTGTTGTAGTTTTCTCCATGTTACTGTAGAAACACCAGGACCAAAAGTGCAATTTGGGAAGGAAAGGATTTCTCTTATCTTACCAGTTACAGTCCATCATTGAGAGAAGTCAGGGTAGAAAGAAGCTTAAGTTGGGGACCTGGAGCCCGGAACTGAAGCACAGAATAACACTGTGTACCTGCTTGCTCCCTCCACTTACACAGCCCACCTGGGCTAGGGATGGTCCAGCCCAGGCTGGACCCTCCAACATCAACGAGCAATTTAAAAAAATGACTCACAGGCGTGTCCACTGGTGAAGCTGATAGAGGCAGTTCCTCAAATGAGGTTCCCTCCCCCCAGATGACTCTAGTTGGTGTCAAGCAGACAGAAATGAACCAGCACACTGCACATGGAGCCAATGAGGACCAGCATCGCAGCGTGACATTTGAGCTGAATTCGTGCAATGAGTGTGGGGATATTTCCCTTGTCTACACAAACAGGAAATCGGGATTAGCTCAGTACACTGAGATCTGGTTCCTGGACAGTGTTACACTGGCGTTTTCTCACAGACACTGCATGGCCTATTACCGTCTGTTCCTCACCCACCTGGGCCTGCCCCTCTATCACTAGGCCAGCTATGGCATTAAACCACAGGCCAAGCAATGGCTTGGTGTGTGTAAACCCATCCTTGCCTATAACATAAGCCTGCTCACAGAGGAGACCAATCCTTTGTGAGCAGGCTGGATCTCCGTAAAGGGGTTGAGAGTAACATGACCTTAATGCTCTACAGAGAAAGAGCCCTGTGCATCTGCAGATGGCCAAAGGGGCGCAGGCCCTCAGCTGCCCTGTCTAAACCCTACTCTGGATCTGGAACCCCTGATGTAAAATAAGTAACCCTTAACAGTGATGTCAGCGCACAGATGGCCCTATGGGGCCCCAATCCCAAGCTCTTTTTGTGACTATATGCATCTTCCTGAGTGACCAAAGTCCAAGCTTTTACTCCGAAAACTGCAAGGGCATATGAATTCTCCCCAGGAGCCCTGCCCTTGGTAGGTGTGCCAGACCCATCTCCAAAACCAGCTAGGAGTTTTGGATCTATCTACTGAAAGCATCTCTCTTCCCATAGCCAACCCTTAACTTCTTGGCAAGTATTAGGGCAGTATCCCAGATAAAACTCTAGGCTTCACCCATGAACCATCAGTAGCCACTAGCCATATATGACTGCTTCAGTTATGAAAAATTCATACCCTCAATCCAGCCACACTTCATGTATGTGCATGACTGGTAGATTGTGTTTTGGATACTATAAAAATAGGGAAGGTTCCTTTCACAGAAATGTTGTGCCAGATGCATGAGAGCATTTTCATCCTGTTGTTCTTTGGATCAGTTCATTTTTACTGTTTGATAATGTTGATGCCCTAACTCAACGGGCTAATGTTTCATGAAAAAGCTGAAGGGCACAATTTTGTGTTTATGTTCTTTTAAACCAGACAAGGCAATTTCTTTTTGCAAAAAGTGTACACCATGAGGCCGGAAAGATGGCTCAGTGATCACTGCTCTTGTAGAGGACCTGGATTCAATTCCAAACATCCACTTCAGTTCCAAGGGCTCCAACACCCTCTTCTGAGCCCCAAAGGGTCCTGCATGCATGTGCTGTACATATACACTCAGATGCACATGCGTGCGCGCACACACACACACACACACACACACACACACACAACTTTTTAAAGAAGGGTGCACCATGACCTAAATTCTCCCAGGGCAAGAACACAGGGCAGAACTCTAGCGTAGTTTTATTCTAACACAGGTGGGCGTGCACCCTCCCAATCTGATGTGGTTGGCTAATTCATACTCCCCTCAAAGGGGAGGGTGTAAAAGCTAGTCAAGTCTCAGGAATGTCCAGGAGTTGGTCAAACAGGCGTGCACACAGTTTCACAATACAGGAGAGTTTTATGGAATCCTGGCCCTTGGCAGTCTAGCCACCTTTGATTGATAGGAGAAAAAACAGTTTCTAATAATTCCCTCTTCTTTATTATACGTTCTCAATGTTTTTCCCCTCATCAAACTCATCCAGCATATGTTGACTTTCTGAATTTTCTAGTAAAAGAAAATTACTGAAATAAGTGATTGGGGATTGTTTGGTTTTGATGGACCTTTGGGCCCCTAGTACAAGGAATTTCTTATTCTATCTCTTTAGCATGGTGAGCCTGCCTGTCTTCCTGGGCAGTCCCTTGACCAGGTGACTGACCTGGAATGTTGAGTCTCCATCCAGGCCAGAAATCCTCTTCTCTTGACCAGAAGAACCTTTCTTTCCAGCCCCTCACTGCTACTTTAGTGTCCCCCTCTAAAGAGGGAACCATAGAATCATGTAGGGACAGATCAGGGCTCTTCAGATACTTTGGGCATCTCTGGCTTCTGGCAAGAATGAGGCTGTCAAGGGGCCCAAGGGCATTTCTGGCCAAGAGATAAACTGGTTATTTTTCTTTGGAGTCTTTTAATCCTAGACTGCCTATCCAAATCTTACCTCCTGCATCGTCTTCGTACCCCTGTGGAAGCAGCCAGAATTGCCAGATGGAATTGGGGGAACAACCACTCTGGCTTCTTCCAGCTGAACGGGGGCATCAGGTGCAGCAGCTGTTAACACCCCTGCAGTGGAACAACCTAAATTTAAAAAAATTCTATGTATTTATTTTATGTGTATGGGTATTTTGTCTGCATGTGTATCCGTGCACCTTGTACCTGCCTGGTGTGCAAAGAAATCAGAAGACAAAGTTTAAGCCCCTGGGACTGGAACTTCAGATGGTTGTGGGTGCTGGGAATTGAACCTGGGTCTATCTGGGAAAGAAGTATGTGTTCTTAACCACTGAACCATCTCTCCAGCCCCGGTGAGCCTCTTTAAGAGACCCCAAAAGTGCATCAGCAGCTTCATGGCGTAACAGCCATAACAGCCAGATATAGAAAGGAAAAAAAAAAGTCCTTGGCTGGTGCTGGGAAAGAGGCGTGAAGGGGAAGTAAAGGCAAGAGTTATTAGCATTACTTAGGCAGGGAGCCGGGAGAAGCCAGAACAGAGGACACTTTAAAGACGTCCAAATCAAAGACATTAGAATCCCCTGATGGGCCCACAAGAGCCTCCATCTATTGGCTCCTCCTCATTTTTCCTTTGGCCTTTGAGGCAGGTCTTCCGAGTGATGAACCCGGCATCTGCTTTCAGGAATGTTGGTAGCTGTGGGGTGGCTAGCATCAGTGTGAGCTCCTTCTTAGA
Organism: Peromyscus eremicus; assembly: GCF_949786415.1. Classification (NCBI taxonomy): domain Eukaryota; kingdom Metazoa; phylum Chordata; class Mammalia; order Rodentia; family Cricetidae; genus Peromyscus; species Peromyscus eremicus. The sequence goes on from NC_081420.1 coordinate 85,150,467, forward strand.
TGGCTTCTGAAGACTCTTCTCCCCATCAGCCTGGCAGAGTCTCCTCCCCAGGGCTCGGCCTGTTGACATCTCCCAGCTCTGCCTGAGCTTCTCTGGCCTGGCTCCTGCCTCTGGTGGTGATGCCAGCTCCCACACTGGCCCCTGTGGCAACCCCAGGTGTGTGCAGCTTAGGAATGTGGTGTGATCCACTCTGTCCTGGGCCCACGGTCCATGGTGGCTTGCCAGGAAGGCAGTGAGAAGGGCCAGCAGCTTCAGTCCAGGTGACCTAGGACCTGGCACTGTCAACCTAGTTTGGGCATTCTGGAAACCACGCTCCATCACGCATGCCACTCTAGGTGAGAACCCAATTTTATGTTCTTTACCACCTGGACCACAAATAAGTCTCACGAGTTGTTTCTTTCTAAATCTCCTATATAATTCCATGTTCCTGTAAAAGGGAGGAGGCACCAGGGCAAGCAAAGGAAGGAAAGGAAGAACAGGATAGCCACAAGGGCCATCCTGTAGAAGGTCAGCCTAGGCTACAGAGTGAGACCTGGTCTCACCCTTTCCCCATTATAATCAATCAATCAATCAGCTAATTAAAAAGACATGGGTGTAGCTAGAGAGTTTCTCTGTGTAGCTTTGTGCCTTTCCTGGAACTCACTCTGTAGCCCAGGCTGGCCTTGAACTCATAGAGATCCACCTGTCTCTTTTTTGGGGGGAGGGACCATTTGTAGCTGGAGTTTTCTCTCCAGGACCTGCCAAGCCCCACCAGTCCCGGAGCCCACTTATAAAATAAACACACAGACTCTTACATTATTTAAACTGTTTGGCCTAATGGCTCAGGCTTCTAGCTATCTAGTTCTTACATCTTAAATTAACCCATTTCTATTAATCTATACTTTGCCACGTGGCTCGTGGCTTACCAGCATCTTTACATGTTGCTTGTCATGGCAGAGGTTGGCAGTGTCTCTCTCCCACTCAGCCTTCCACTTCCCAGAATTTTCTTCTCTGCTTGTCCCGCCTATACTTCCTGCCTGGCTACTGGCCAGTCAGCATTTTATTTATACAGAGTGATATCTACAGCACATGGGGCCTGAAGTGGTGGCATATGAAGCTACTCAGGAGGCAGGTGGATTGCCTGGGCAACTTCGTGAGACTGTATCAAATTAAAGTAACCAAGGGCTGGGGCCGTGTCAGTGGTAGAGGCTAGCCCAGCATGCATGAGACCCTGGATTCAATCTTCACCAGCAAGAAAAAAAAAAAAAAAAGTATGGAATGGAACATTCTAGATCCATGGTGGGTGGAGCAGAGTGGAGCCACCAGACTGCGTGCGGCTGCCCCTGCAGGCTCCTGCATCTCTGAGGACCTGGGGTCAGTCTCAGTGGTACGTGGGTTAGGACAAGGGTGCGCTGATGGATGCAGCAGCTCCTTAGGGCTTTTCCTGCGCTCCAAACCTCAGAGCACCCTCTGCCCAGCTGCTCTGGCACTAGCCATACCTGCCCTCCCCACCTGGCAGAGGCCTCCCCATCCAGGCAGAGGCCCAGCCTTGAGCTCACTTGGCTTCCTGTGTGTCCTGTCCGGTGCCAGAAGCGTCAACAGATTATAACTGGCTCTCACTCAGAATCTGCTGAAGTGCTTGGGGGCTGTGTTCCACCAGAATGAGGAGACATCCCCAGCCTAGAGGTTCCTGCCATGCCCGCTAGCAGCAGCAGGGGGCAGTGTGGCTCTAGAGACTCGGCAGAAGAAGGCAAGGACCTGGTCCTGCAGCTTCCCTTGTTTTCAGACCGGGGTGGGGGGTGGGGATGGGCTTTTGCATGCTGCCGTCTCCACCTGGTTCACACCTGTCCTCCTGACTCTCAGGCATGGAGGCCCCACACCTGCTCTGGGGCCCTGCACGTGGACCTGTCCAACCTAGTGCTCCTGCTCCGTCAGGTAACCTGGCACGTAGGTTGGGTCTCCTGTCTTACTATGATTTAAATGTGATGTGGCCACAGGATGTGTGTGTGTGGCGGGGATCTGGAAGCCAGTCCAAGTAAGCGAACAAGCAGTGCTTCAGGGCAGAGGTGTCCCGTGGGTGCGGTTGGTCTCCAGAGGAACCCAGTTGTGAAGCAGTTTTTACATTGGACCAGCGGGCTCCAGGCTGCACTGGATGGGAAAACCCACCCCAGCAAAAGTGATCATCAAGAAAGGCCACCACCACATCACTGCCCCCAAACCCCTCCAGCTGCGGCCATGGGGCTGGGCTTGGGTGAAACCAGGCCGCCCTCCCTGGGGACAGGTGGGTCATGTTTGGCCAAATCCAGAAAGGCAAGTGGGGGTTGGGTGGCTTCTTCCCGGCAGGCAGAGCTGGGGGCTGGGAGTCTAACCCATGGTCCAGTGTGTCCCAGCAGCCCCTGCTCACGAACCACAGGTCTCCAGGATGCACAGCTCTGTGTAGGGTCAGGCCATTTCTACTCAGCTCGGGGGGCCTGCCTGCCCGATCCTCCTCCCCAGGGCCCCTTCCTATACCACCACTCTGTCCTTCATCCCTTCAACCCCACGCTGGTGTCCAGGGAGAGGAAGAGGGCGGGGTGCAGAGGGCGGGGTGCAGAGGGCAAGGGTGCAGAGGGCAGGGATACAGAGGGCGGGGTGCAGAGGGCAGGGATACAGAGGGCAGGGGTGCAGAGGGTAGGGGTGCAGAGGGCAGAGGTACAGAGAATAGGGGTGCAGAGGGCAGGAGTACAGAGGGCGGGGGTACAGAGGGTAGGGGTGCGGAGGGCGGGCACTTACCCCCACTCCTCTGGTTCAGCTGGAATTGCTTCTGCAGACTTCCTGAGTGGCCGTGAGCCTCGAGTCAGGACTGGTGGAGCAGGTGGTCAAAGAGAATCGAGAGTAAACCTAGAGCTGGGGACACCACGGGGAGCTCAGTGGCTGGGCTGTTGCCCTCGTGGCATTACCACGGGGAGCTCAGTGGCTGGGCTGTTGCCCTCGTGGCATTACCACGGGGAGCTCAGTGGCTGGGCTACTGCCCTCGTGGCATTGCCACGGGGAGCTCAGTGGCTGGGCTACTGCCCTCGTGGCATTGCCACGGGGAGCTCAGTGGCTGGGCTGTTGCCCTCGTGGCATTGCCACGGGGAGCTCAGTGGCTGGGCTACTGCCCTCGTGGCATTACCACGGGGAGCTCAGTGGCTGGGCTACTGCCCTCGTGGCATTGCCACGGGGAGCTCAGTGGCTGGGCTGTTGCCCTCGTGGCATTGCCACGGGGAGCTCAGTGGCTGGGCTACTGCCCTTGTGGCATTACCACGGGGAGCTCAGTGGCTAGGCTACTGCCCTCATGGCATTACCACGGGGAGCTCAGTGGCTAGGCTACTGCCCTCGTGGCACTGCCACGGGGAGCTCAGTGGCTGGGCTACTGCCCTCATGGCATTACCACGGGGAGCTCAGTGGCTGGGCTACTGCCCTCGTGGTACTACCTCCCAATCTAATTTATTGGCCATGCCAAGGGCTGTGATCACAGGCCACTGACCATGGCTGTTGGGTGTGTGTGGTGAGGGAGCTGCAGGGTCAAGAGCTGGAGGCAGCCAGAGCACTGGCTGGGGGCTGCTGCAAATGCTGGCAACTGGGTGTTTGTTTGTTTTTTAAGACAGGGTTTCTCTGTGTGCTGAACTTTCTTTGTAGACCAAGCTGGTCTCGAACTCAGAACTCACAACTCAGAGATCCACCTGCTTCTGCTTCCCAAGTCCTGCTTGCTCTTTCTTTTCTTTTTTCTTTTCTTTTCTTTCTTTCTTTCTTTCTCCCTTTCTTTCTTTCTTTCTTTCTCCCTTTCTTTCTTCTTTTTTCTTAATAGAAGGGTTTATTTGGGGCTTATGGTTCATGAGGGATAGGAGTCCATCACCATTGCCATCATGGCAGGGAGTGTGGCAATAGGCAGCCATGGCACTGGAGCAGCAGCTGAAAGCTTGGCATCCTGAGTCTCCAGCACCAGGATGTTGCAATGACCACCAGTGGCCACAGTAATTTCTTCCTGTTGTCAGGGAAGCTCAGTGTTGGCCGAGGTCACCTCACAGGCCTCCCCTGGGGAGACCAGGGCACCACTGGGGTTGAGGGAGGAGGGAACTCATCTGCCAAAGGAGTGGGTAGAAAGGCCAGAGGTCATCCCTTCCTCTGTCTTACCACCCTTCCCAGCCCAGCTGCTCTGAGAGCAAAGAGCAAGGGATAGGTGTGCACGGGGGTCCTGAGCCACGCTAGGTAGTCCTGTTCCCAACCCTCTCCACTCTGAACTGGGATTGTTGCCTCTCAGGCAATTCCAAGAGGACTAATGACAAATTGGGGAGCAAAGAATCTGAAGCAGCCAAATAAATCACATTAATGACCATTCAGATAGAATCAGTCTCTGGACTAGAACCCATTTAGCTGACGAGACATTGCTGCTGCCCCCCACCCCTATCTGGATGCTTTCCAGCTGGCCGCCCCTGAGGATTCATGGGATTGCCTCACAGCTTGGAAAGAGGGGACCCACCTGTGTGTCCCTTTTAGCCACAGAGTCCAAGAAGAAGGCTGAATCCATGAGGAAGATGGGGGGAAATTGGTCCTCAGGGGCCATGATCCTTCCTGCTGCTCTGTTTTCCACACAGACTTGGACTGGCAAAAGCCAGGAAACAGGTGCATGCAGGGAAATGTGGGAGCCTCCTGCCAGGTCCAGAGTTCCAGGCTGAGCTGGCCATGAGTTCACAGAGACAGGTTAAGGTCAGTGCTGGAGCTGGTGTCTGCTGAGGAGACCCTCTGGACCACATCTGGGCCTGTACTGCCCCCTCTGCTAGAAATGCCAGATGTGCAGCCCCATCTGGCTGCCCACCCCTCACTATGCCTTTGCCCATGTTAGATGGTTGTGAGACACACAGCACCCACCTGCTGACCGCCTCCCACCACCAGCTCACTTTTCCTTCAGTGGCCCTGTAGCCAGACCCTCCATACTGGTAGAACATTCTAGACTCCTCCGTAGGTCCCTGCACATCTCAGGAACCTGCCCTTTGCCTGCCCTTGGTCACTGCCTCCTGTCCTCCTATGGGCAGCTGACCCCTCTGAGGTTGGCTTTCCCACACCTGGCTCTGTGTTCCACCCTGTCTCCCAAAGCACTTGTCTTTCCCAAGGGGACAGTTGCTAAGCAGGGTCCTCCTGCCATTCCTGGACTCTCATTGCTGCTGTGAACAGTGCAGAGCCTCACCACAAGGCTCGCTCAGTGTTAGCCAAGGTCACCTTGGGGCCAAGGGCAAGGCACTGGCTCTGTAGTAGGTGTGTACCCATCCAGGACCTAGCCTTGACACCTCCATCTTCTGGCTTTTTGTTTGTTGAGACTGGGTTTCTCTGTGTACCCCTGGCTGTCCTGGAACTCTCTCTGTAGTCCAGGCTATCCTCGAACTCACAGAGATCTGTCTGCCTCTGCCTCCCGAGTGCCAGGATTAAAGGTGTGTGCCACCACTGCTAGGCCAGACACCTCTATCTTCTGTGGCCACATCCTCTCCCAAGTCCCTGTGCCATGGCCCTGTCTCCTCCCTGATCTCAACCTCAGTCTCTTGGGTCATTACCTCACATCAGACTGAAGTCTTGTGGCAGCCTGTCTGATGAGTGTCAGTATCTGGTGGACTTGTGTTCTGGGTGAGTGGATGTGCTGCAGTGTGTGAGTGATCCCCAGGGTGGATGTGCTGCAGTGTATGAGTGATCCCCAGGGTGGATGTGCTGCAGTGTGTGAGTGATCCCCAAGGTGGATGTGCTGCAGTGTGTGAGTGATCCCCAGGGTGGATGTGCTGCAGTGTGTGAGTGATCCCCAGGGTGGATGTGCTGCAGTGTGTGAGTGATCCCCAGGGTGGATGTGCTGCAGTGTGTGAGTGATCCCCAGGGTGGATGTGCTGCAGTGTGTGAGTGATCCCCAGGGTGGATGTGCTGCAGTGTGTGAGTGATCCCCAGGGTGGATGTGCTGCAGTGTGTGAGTGATCCCCAGGGTGGATGTGCTGCAGTGTGTGAGTGATCCCCAGGGTGGATGTGCTGCAGTGTGTGAGTGATCCCCAGGGTGGATGTGCTGCAGTGTGTGAGTGATCCCCAGGGTGGATGTGCTGCAGTGTGTGAGTGATCCCCAGGGTGGATGTGCTGCAGTGTGTGAGTGATCCCCAGGGTGGATGTGCTGCAGTGTGTGAGTGATCCCCAGGGTGGATGTGCTGCAGTGTGTGAGTGATCCCCAGGGTGGATGTGCTGCAGTGTGTGAGTGATCCCCAGGGTGGATGTGCTGCAGTGTGTGAGTGATCCCCAGGGTGGATGTGCTGCAGTGTGTGAGTGATCCCCAGGGTGGATGTGCTGCAGTGTGTGAGTGATCCCCAAGGTGGATGTGCTGAGGAGTGGGGGGTCACAAGGTGGATGTGCTGTGTCTCAGTCAGGCATCTGCCATCTTCCTTCAGGCCTCCAGGGCAGGGTGGGCCTTTGGTTGGAATGGTTCTACTGATAATTGCAGCTTGGTGGCAGGGACTAGTGTGGCCTGACTTGGTGGCCTGTGTTCCTATAGTATGTGGAAAGGTCACAGAAGGTGGCCGGGGCTTAGCAGGTCAAGATTCTCCCCAAAGTTCCTCTCCTGTCCTAATGAATGTGCAAATGAAGGCCTTCATTAAAATGGTCGTGGGGTGGGTTCTTGTTGGGCCTTTGGTCACAGACAGCCTGAGCTTCAGCCTCCAGCTCCACCAGAGTACACTCAGGAGGGGGCAGGGACAGCCAGAGGACTGTTCAGCCACGTGGGGAGGGCAGACACTGGGGGATGGTCCCCACCTGTGTCTGGGTCACTGCTGTGGCCAGGACAAGGGGTGTCTCAAATGCACCACCGGAAACAGAGCCACTGACTTGGATACTGAAAGGGCCGAGGGCAGGTGCCAGTCAGGGATGGCAGGAGCTGGCACTGAGTGAGGGGACGAAGGTGTGGATTCGGGTGTCGGTCACGCACCTCCTGATGCTCAGTGGGAGAACTGCAGTCTGTGGAAGTGTGACCCTTGAGCCCGGGGGCAGCGACACACAGGCAGATCTCTAAGTTCAAGGCCAGCCTGGGCTACAGAGCGAGATCCAGGACAGGCACCAAACTACACAGAGAAACCGTGTCTCAAAAAACCAAAACAAACAAAAAAAAAAAAAAAAAAAAAAAAAACCAACAAGATGTCAGAGGAGCACTCCACAGAAAGTCAACCCTGTCCAGTCTTGTCATGGCCATGAGGCTCCATTCAGTGAACAACTGCAAAGTCCCATAAGAGAAGACATGGCCGCTTCATACTGGATATGTACCTAGAAAATTTAAAGGCTCTTGCTAAAAAAATATAAGCTTAATTTATAGTTTCTAAATAAGCAAAGAGGAAAAAATGCAGAGGTTATACAACATAAGCAGGAAGAAGGGAGCCAGGGCAGGAAGACAGGTGGTCTAAATTCACTGGTAATCACAACAAATGGTTCATGGTTTATCAGATCGGATTAAAACCAGGAATACCGTTACACATTGAACCGCGCCTTGCAGGAGGTGGGGGAGAGAAGTACAAAGATGGACTACTTAAGTGCCAACCTGGATGGAGGACCAGCAGTGCGGTGGAGGGAGGACCAGCAGTGCGGTGGAGGGAGGACCAGCAGTGCGGTGGAGGGAGGACCAGCAGTGCGGTGGAGGGAGGACCAGCAGTGCGGTGGAGGGAGAAGGAGTTAGTAGCGTCCACTCAGACACGCAGCAATTGACAAGAGAGCCAGGAACTCGGGGTGGCCAAATGGCTGAGAAAGTCTTGCGGACTCTATGGTGGCCACTTTGTGGGGTCAGGTCAGTAAAGCAGACATTGGCACTGCAGGTCCTGCAGGTCCACTGCCAGTCAGACAGAACGTGTCCTCTTAGGACAGAGCAGCTTGTCTCAAAGGTCTGGAATCCCGAGGTAAGTTTACAATGCTAAGAGGGGAAGTTTGTTCCCAAACAACTCACAACAGTGTTTTCCCCTCCCCCCCCCCTCTGTGTGTGTGTGTGTGTGTGTGTGTGTGTGTGTGTGTGTGTGTGTGTGTGTGTGTGTGGACACTCAGTGACAGTGGGCCAGGTCCCATACTCTTGGGAACTGAGGCTGGCACCAGCTCAGCTTGGGCTCCCAGGAGTGCCGAGCATATCCAGAAGGATGGACCACAGATCAGCAACCAGGACACTTCCCAAAAGATGGAGGAAGGTACACAGGACACACAGACAGACACAGAGGCCTGAGCCACCTCATGCCCACAAGTCTGAAACCTGCATGAGACCCATACATGCTCACGTGGAATTCTAAGTGAGCCATTAGCCCTTGGGAAATGGAATCTGGGGCCTGACACCCCACTCTTCCTCCTTTCAAGCTCAGACAGAGGTCATGAGGTTTCAGAGGCCAGTTTACTCCCCTGCAAAACCTCAGATTAAAAGTAGTCCTGCATCCTGCAGCCAAACCCCACGGTGAGAAGTCTGTGTCAGATCTGAACTTTCTTGTCTCAGAGGCACATTCGCCACCTGGAATGTGACACCCAGCAGGGTCTGGGGTTGCTTCCAGAGCCAACATACTGTAGCTCCCAGCATGACTTGCAAAGATTCTCACCAAGTGGGGTCCAGGACCAGATGGAGCCTCAGGCGTTCAACTAGGCTTTCTTTGGCAATGAGTTTGCAGGAAACAAAAACACTAAAACAAAACCCAAACAACGTTGCTTTTCAGGGCCTTCTGGGTTTTAGAACTGGAAATAGGATCCTGCAGAGCCACAGTCTGATCCAACAGGGTAGCTCTGCCCTCACACACCCACACACCTGCAACCCTGTATGGTTGTTCCAGAAGGAGGGTCTGCAACAGGAAGTCCCCAAAAGAGACTGGACCTCTAGGTCCATTCACCTTAATGGCGACAACCTGAACAGAATTCAGTGCTTGCTCAGTGAGCAGCCATGGACTAGCTGGCTGGTGCCACGGTCCTGTGCGGGGGTGGGGTGGGGTTGGGGGTTGGGGGGGTAGTGGGGAGGAAGGTGAGGAGGAGGAAGGAGCCACAGGCTTTATTTCAGCAATGCAGGAAGAGAAGGAAAGAAAGCCGTAAGGGAGGGGACAGAACCCTGGACAGTTCAGAGAAGACACCAGGAAAGGACCCAGGCTTGGGGGCCTGAGGATCAACACAAGCCATCCCAGAGCACTCCAGTAACCAATTTAAAAATGAAGGACAAAACCATCTCACCCCGGGTCCACCAAAGGCTGCTGACAGGCTGAAGACAGGAACTACCCAGAGGAACGTGCGAAAGGTGTGGTGTGGGCTCCAGGGTGTGGTCTTGTAGGATCGGACTTAGTCAAATTCATCCATAAATTCTGCACCTCCAATCAGAATCCTAGAGGCTTTTTGTTTAGAGAAGCTTTGTTAGAAATAAGTTCTGGGTCACAAAGAAAAGAGACCACTACTCCAACGGAATTGTCTGGACAGAGCAAACTTTACCCTTGATCAAGAGAGCACTAGGAAGAGTGAACACAGACAGGAACTGACCGTGTCTTTTCCACATTGGCTGGAGTCAGACCTCACAGGCTTATTCAATGGGCTAGTCTTAAAAGAACCACTTTGCTATTTTATGTGTATGGGCATTTTGCCTGCATGTAGGTATGTGTACTACACACGTCTGGTGCCCACAGACGTGTGGTCTGAACAGGGCATCCAGTACCCTGGAACTGGAGTTATGGATGGCTGTGAGCCATCATGTAGGTGCTGGGAACTAACGCTGGGTCCTCTGCAAGAACAAGTGCCTAACTGTGGAGTCGCCTCTCCAGCCCCAAATTATATATCTAAATTAGTTTACCAAGTAGTGGGTTTCCATAAGGGAACCTTTAAAAAAATGTATATGGGGTTATATAAGGCCATTTTTACTGACATATTTATTTAAACAATAAATCAGTAAAGTTTCTAATTGGAACAAACTCAACCATATCCATACTAAAAAAATCCACAATTATAAACAGGAACTAGCAGAATAAATATCTAGGTTACATGATAATTTAAAGGAATGTTTTATCTATATATGTATATGTGTGTGTGTATATATATATGAATTACACACACACACACACACATATTGTTTATTTGTTTGAGACTGGGTCTCTTTATGTAGTCCTGGCTGTCTTGGAACTCACTATGTAGACCAGGCTGGCCTCAAACACACAGAGATCCTTCTGCCTGTGCCTCCCAAGTGCTGGGTTTAAAGGCCTGTGCCGCTATGCCCAGCCTTTCATTACATATATATTTTTTAAACAGTTAAAAATATTTATTTATGTATATGTGTGTGTGCACATGCCACAGGGCATGTGTGATAAGAACGACATCAGGGAGTCCTTTCTCTCTGGGGTTGAACTCAGGTCCTCTGCCTTGACAGAGGACCTTTACCAGCTGAGCCATCTCCATGGCCTCTCCAGTGAATTCTTCATGTATTAAGTTGGTATTTAAAAAACACGAAAGGCGGTTACAGTTCTATCTTATTTTATTTATTTGTTTGTTTGTTTATTGAGACAGGGTTTCTTGGTGTAGCCCTGGCTGCCCTGGAGCTTGTTCTGTAGACTAGGCTGGCCTTGAACTCAAGAGTTCTGCCTGCCTCTGCCTCGAGTGCTGGGATTAAAGGTGTGTACCACCACTACCCAGCTTTGTTTTCATATTTTTAATTTTAAGGTACAATAAAATCAGTGGGATGATCTTTTTGTACACTGTGAAGATGTGTCTCTGTCAAGGCATCTTCTGATTGGTTTAATAGAGAACTGAATGGCCAATAGCTAGGCAGGAGAGGCTAGGCGGGACTTCTGGGCAAAGATAGGAATGCTGGGAAGAAAAGGGGTGGGACTCACCAGTGAGACTCAGAGCAAGTCAGTCATACAGTATGAAGGAGAGGTAATGAGCCATGTGGCAAAACATAGATTAACATAAACGGGTTAATTTAAGTTTTAAGAGCTAGTTGGGAACAAGCTTTTAAAATTAATAAGAAGTCTCCATGTCATGATCTGGGAGCTGGCCATCCAAAGAAAGACCTGCTACAATCAGTTAGGGCTATTTTTCTCTTTCTTGCCTCCCTCCTCCCTTATTTGAGACAGGGTCTGTTGGCCTTGAACTCAGGGCAATGCTCCTGCCTCCACCTCCCAAGTGCTGGAATTACAGGCGTACACATACCAATGTGGATCAAACCCAGGGCTTTGGGCATGGTAGACTTGTACTCTGCCAACTGAACTACACTCCCAGCCCTCTTCATGAGCGTTCACCTGTAGAAATGCCCCAATGATCTTTCCTGTAACATTCCCAAAACAATCCTCTATGGCTACAGTCACATAAGACATTGAACGCCAACTCTCTTTCCTATTTGTTGCTTATAATTCATCCTTAAGTGTTGAACGTCTAATATTTTCACTGTTAGATAGACATCATCTTGGTCCACTAATTCCTCTACTTCCTCCTAGAGCCACAGAAATGCCCTGCTTTTACAAAGACATGCTGGAGCCTGTCATGTATGAATGAACTCCTTTGGTGCATTGACTCATCCCAGGAACAGTAGAGTGCTGGTGGGATCACACTCTGTCAGCATTCAAGACACAAGACATCTTTTCCCAGGCAGGGAGGCAGCTGACTTCAATATTGCTCCACCTACAGACCAAATGGGCCTCCATGTCACTAGCGAAGTCTGGGATTCACATTCACACACACACACACACACACACACACACACACACACACACACACACGTGTATATTGGTTTTTCAAGACAGGGTTTATCTGTGAAACAGTCCTGGCTATCCTGGAACTCACTCTGTAGACCAGGTTGGCCTCAAACTCATAGAGATCCACCTGCCTCTGCCTCCCGAGTGCTGGGATTAAAGGCGTGTACCACGACTGCCCAGCTATTTTATACATTTTTAATGAGCGTTTGGCCTGCCCTGTGCCCAACATATGTGCATGCCTGGTGCCCAAAGAAGCCTGAAGAGGGCACTGTATCCCCTAGAATTGGAATTACAGTTGTGAGCTGTCGTATAGGTGCTGGGAATCGAACCTGGGACCTCTGGAAAGCAGCCAGTGCTCTCAACCACTGAGCAATCTCTCCAGTCTCATGGGTCTCACTTCCTGAAGATGACCAAAGGAAATATAGGAAGAACCTCCTACTCAACAAACTGGTTCATGTGGGGAGACAGGCATGCAGGGTCAGCCACTCCTTCTCCTGCCCTTCCACAGTGTTTAAAATGCCTTTTAAAGAGTGGTTTTTCTCTGCTTTGGGTGAGCTTGCTGTTCCGGGGCAGGAGCAAGCGTCTACCAGCAAGGTCAATGCAGAACTGGAGATATCCTGTGGACCCCATGACCTGTCAGGAACTGCAGAGTCCCACACCTTCCTCCAGACATCTAACCCTGTTCTCGCTGATGGACATTGACTGCTGGAGCTTCTGAAGCAGCTGTTTCATTTAGGGAGACATTTCTGAGACCAGGACTGCTTTGTCTGTGGACACCCATGTGTACATGTGTTTTATGTATGTTCAGTGTACATGTGTGCCTGTTGGCATGTGTGCATGATCCAGCCAGCCTGGTGGAGCCCTGTCCTTTTCTAAGGTGGAGCTCTTTCCTATTAAAGCAGGTGCTGGGGAACACAGCTGAGGCACCGACGTGTGGCTGCTGGCTGCTGTATTTTTTTACTGGGGTGGGGGTGGGGGGAGAGCCCGAGATGAAGACACTGACAGCTTAATGGTCTATCATCCTTGCAGATGATCAGCCTGTCATTAGGGGCTACACCCTGCAAGTCAATGACCTCCTTGTGCTTCAGAGAGGATCCAGAGAGTGGGGAATGGCCACCAAAGATGGGTCATGCAGATGTGCCTGACCTAGCTGAGCCTGATCTGGACCCTAACCTGAGCACCCCATGTGACACCCACAGTCCTCACGAAGACTCCTGTTAGAAGCCCAAACACAAACATGGTCACTTGTGACAGTGTGCAGAGGCACCAGCCTCACCTACACATGCTTACTTTACAGGGACAAGTGTCCGTGTGTCCCACCTATGCACACACCAGATCCATAGGTGTTCATCTGTGACCTCTGCTCATACACAAATGCCCTAGGCAAGTAGGAAAGGTGGTGGCGGGGGGGGGGGGGGGGGGCAGGGAGGTGGCCAGGATACACGGAGGCAGACCACCAAGGGCTCTGGACCTGAGCACTGCAGTCTACACGGGTCCTTTCTCTCTCAGACTATGACAATCACCTTCCAACTTTCAGATGCTTCGTTCGCAGAAGAGGCCAGAGGTGCTCCTCTCAATGTGTAAAGGCACCCACAGACAGGGGCATCAGTGTGGCTGCCTGGGCAGCACTCACTGCCCACCCCTGAGAAGGGCTCAGGTCACAAATGGTGTCTTGTCCCCCGCCAGGATGAGGCAGGTCCCGTGCCTGACCTGTGGCTATCCTTCACTGCGGCTGACAGCGCTTTCCTGGGCTTTATTAACGACCGTGTCAGCCGCTGGCGCGGGATGCTGCCACCGTTTTCAGGTGACAGATCACAAAGGGCCTTCACGGCTATTTATTTCCAGTGACCCTGTCTCCCCTCCATTCCTGCTCACTTAAGAGTTATGAAGGTGGATTGGGATAATTTGATATCGATCTATTTGCTGAGCTAAATTGACCACACGGTAGACGTTAGCAAGGGCACTCAGCTCCACTAGGGCAGGTGGAGGTGGCCCCTGCTCATGGCCACAGTGGGGACACAACAGGGGCCAGCACCAAGGGCCTGGGTCCCAGATGTTGGGGAAATGAGTCTCCTTGGGTGTTAGAAGGTTCTACAAGGACCGTGAGGCACCAACAATGCACCCGTAGGATTGTGACGAGCGTGACAGCGGATGCTTCCCACTCTCACCAGAGATGCCGTGTCCAGAAAACAATCTGCAGTGGCCTTGAAGGCGCCGTACAGAGAATGGCAAGAGAGACCGGTGTGTGTGTGTGTGTGTGTGTGTGTGTGTGTGTGTGCGTGCGCGCGCGCGGCGCGTACACGTGTGAAATACATGCATGAAGGCACAGCTCTCCTGTGGCTATACTGATGTTCTTTTTTCTGTAGAACTAAGCTGGTGCAGCCTCTAGCTTCAGGTTCAGGTCTACGTGATGGTCCCACAGCATCTTTCACTACACTGGGCCACATTAGGGCTCCAGACATCTGCACTACCAATGAGGATGCTGCGGGGGAGGGCTTGCAGGGACCAGTGCCCCCGGGCTTCCCTACTGTCTTCTCGGGCTCAGTTCACCAGGGGAGTGCCTGGCTGCCCTCCGACTTCCAGGTATACAAGGGTTCACTGTCTGGCCAAGAGCCAAGAGTAGGTATGCAGAGCAGGGGTGCCTCCTCCTGTGACCCTGTGAGAGTGCCTTCTGGAAGCTTGGGGACTGAGGTCTGGGCGGGCCTGTGACACTTCTGCTTTGGAAAGTAGGTTCTAGGTGAAGCTGGCTTCTGCAGGGGTGATTCTGAAGGCAGTCAGGGAAGCCGGGGGCTGGGAGGGAAATTTAACGGCAGCTTGGAGGATGAGAGCCTAAGCTCTAGCAGCTACCTGTAGCCATGGCCTAAGCAAGCTTGACTGACCATGAGGAACCCTTTCACAGTGCCTCTCTTCACTTCCTTTCTGGTGTCCAGGCCTAATACACAGACGTCAACCTTGCTCAGGCCATGGGTGTGGCTTACAGTCAGCCTCACCTCCCACCATTCCTGAGGCCGTTTTGCATTGTGCTTTGACTCCGGAGGGCTGCACAGGGTGGCTCCCATGGGCTGCACTGGGTGGTTCCCACGGGCTGCACAGGGTGGCTCCCATAGTCTGCACTGGGTGGCTCCCACGGGCTGCACTGGGTGGCTCCCATAGGCTGCACTGGGTGGCTCCCATAGGCTGCACTGGGTGGCTCCCACGGGCTGCACTGGGTGGCTCCCATAGGCTGCACTGGGTGGCTCCCACGGGCTGCACTGGGTGGCTCCCACAGGCTGCACAGGGTGGCTCCCACGGGCTGCACAGGCGTTCTCTGGGAATCCTGCCACCGACCCTAGGGAGCACAGCCACCAAAATGGACTGGCCTATGGGAGGATCAGACATCCAACAGGTCCTTAAGCATCCTGGTTTCTGGGGCCAGAGCAGCTTCCATTCAACAATTATAGGAGGGAGGGAGAGAGCACACTGTTTCTCCATGTGGCCTGAGGGCACATGCACACATCCAAGCTGGCAGGACACTAAGGTGTCCGTGGGCCTGGAGGACGGAGGTCAGGGAAGCTTTCGGATGTGGACAGGAGAGAAGTCTGGTAAGAAGGCAGCAAAGGGGAGAGAGCACAGGGAAGGACCAGAAAGACCCTAACGGGTGAGGCAGGGTCAAGGAAGGGAGGCTTCAGGGCCATTTGGGGATGGCCTTGGGTGGCTACAGGGACTTTAAATGTTCTGGGGTGACAGTCCCAGCAGCAGGAATCCCTGTGTGTGTGTGTGGGGGGGTGCAGACTCCACCCAGCGCTACAGTTTGGCATCCTGTGTGGACTGGGAGCTGTGACAGCTGCTGATGTGTACACGCAGACGTGTAACATGCAGGTCACAGCCAGAAAGCACAGGGCACTGTCCTCTGTCTTTATTTCGTCTCTTTCCTCAGCATCGCCTGACTCTCTGGGACCTGCCCTTAGGAGAGTCAGCAGCCTTGGGCACCGGGGAGCTGGCCACACACAGGCCACAGCCATGTCCTTCCTGCGCTTGTGAGACTGACACACATCCGTGATCTCAAGGATGACACAGCCAGTGGTCAGGGTCACCCGAGCTCGAACAGTCAACTAGGGTAGAGGAAGCCTCACTTGGGGATTTCATCCCAGTGTTTTTGAATCTGGTCAACCTGATTGCAGGGGAGTGGGGCGTTTCCATTCAAGGATCTCTGGGCCTGCTGCAGGGCCCACAGCACATGATCATCAGGGGGTATCTGCTGTCCTCTGGCCTCGGCCCGCTGGCTCCTCTGGTCACGAGGGGTAGAACTGCCTAAGAAGCTCCTTCTTATTCACCTTTCCCATCTGGTTCCGTGGAATCTCCTCCACCAGCAAGAGCTCCGAGGGTATGGCATAGGGCGCCAGGATACCTCTGCAGAGACAAGCACAGCTTGGGATGATTGCCCCGCCCTGGGGGTATGTAGGCATGACATACCCAGCAGCCATCGTGGGCTCACACCCTGACTCTGTGTTGGGTGACAACAGGATGGCCACCTTGCCCTTTGCAGAGAGAACCATCCTCTTCCCTCTGGCTCCAAGGCCTGCGAAGTCAGGTCGGAGGCAGCAGAGTGACTGGATGTGGACATTGAGCGGGGGAACCAGGGAAGAAGGCAGCAGTGAGGCCCCTGCTCTGCTCATCCAGCCTGGTCTTGTCTTGCCCTGGAGGGAACTGACCACAGGCTTGCCTATTGTTGTTCCCTCCAAAGGTGACTCTGGCACAGTAGAGTGGCCCCTGTAGGTGACAAGCATGGTTAACTACAGAGAAGTAGCTTTTGGGCCACCAGCAGACAGGGGACATTCCTGTTGGTAGGAAAAAGCTGCAGTCCTGATCAGAGTCTCAGATGCACTGAGGTAGGATGTACTCCAAAGGCCACATGGGCCAGCCACAGGTGACTCCTGCAGATGCTCTCCTGCTCCTGTACATGGACAACCCAACCGGAGATCGTGTGTAAGGCCTGGAGTAGAATCCTAGGCTGCCCCCAAGTTCCACTGACCAGAGGCAACTGGTCTTGACTTTACCCAGGGTCGTGAGTGACACATCCAGGATTTCACACTTTTAAGTTCAAATGCACTTTTTAGACTTTAGACCACTCATGGCCTTCTATGTCACACTGTGCTCCTATCTGAACCCCACCGGCTCTTCCGCTACAGACCTGCACATGCTCATGACTCATGTGACAGCTTTGCTGGCCACCTGCAGTAACTGCTCAGACTCCCCAGCAGAGCTTGGTGCCCTGTGGCACTTGGGCTTTGTTTCTTTGCCCACCGTGGGACTGTCCCCACTTCTGGTTGGACTGGCTTTACTCCCTATGGTTTTTACCCCAAGGGTTCCTTTTGGAGACCCCACAAGGAAGGGATCCCAGGCCTCGCAGGGGCCCATCTCCCCTCTGTGTGGCTTCTGGTCCTGCTCTGCTTCCTGGTGCCCATCTTTCTCCTTTTGTCCTGTCTGCCTGGCCTGTGTATTTCTATGTAGAAACTGGGCAGCTTTTTACAGGGAGGTCCAGTGTGCAGTGTCACGTGGGGACTGGGTACAAACCTCTACCATGGGCTGAAGTGGCCAGCTGGCACCCAGTACCAGACAGGGAGGCATAGCACAACCACTGTCTGGACTTCTGGTCCCATCACAAGTAACAGACACGCTAGCGTCCGGATGAACTGTGTGTCTGCGTGGGACTGGGAAGAGGCGGTGGGGATGCTTGCCCTGAACACGGGAGGAAATGTCCAGTCGACTGCTGGTGGTCTCTGAGCCCCTTCCCCAGCTCAGGAATGTCTCCTCTCTGGTGCTGCTGCAAATTCCTGCAAGTGGCACTGGGATCTAGAGACATTCTTTCTGTGTCAACTGAAAAGACTGTACGGCTTTCCCTCTGTAAACACGGCACGCCACACGGACGGGTGTCTGAATGTTTAACCTCACATTTCTGGTATAAGTGCCACGCGATCATGATGTGTTGGCTCTTTTGTGAATAGGACCTAATTTCCAGCATTTGGTTAAGCATTTTGTGTCTGTCTGACAGGAAACTGGTCTGGGCTTCTTGTCTGGTTTTGGTAGCAGGGTCGTGGGTCCCATGAAGTCAGCTGGGAGTGTCCCTCCCCACCGGAATGGACTTGTATGCACTTCGTGGTGTGTCCCCCGAGGTGCTCAGTATCATTTGCTGACAGAGCCTTCTAGGCCTGGCATTTGCTTTATGGTAAAGTTTTTAGCTGGGAACTCAGCTTCACAGACACAGCTCTTCAGCCTCTGGCTTTGGGTCAGCTCTGGTACTACCAGCTCCAAGGACACACTTGAGGCTGTGAGGTCGCACTCTGTGGATAACAGCGACACCTGGGTTCTCTCTGCTTCCTTCTGACTCTCTCTCATCTCACAGCTCAGGCTGGCCTTGAACTTGCTACGTAGCCGAGCTGGGTTGAACTCTTGATGCTCCCACGTCTGTTAGCTCAATGTTTAAATCATAGGTGTGAGCCACTGTGCCCAGCTCTCCCTTTCAATCAATATGGAGAAAATCTGGTGCTCCGTTAGTTCCCTCTCCAGACACTCTCTCTTTCTGGAACTTCAGGAGGCGCACTCCCGTCTCTTCTCCCCACCTGCCTCTCTCTAGTGGTAACTGGACAGCACAGCACTGTGGCCTGAGACGGCATGGCGAGCAGGGCTCCAGGGGAGAAAGTGTGGGTCACCAGCAGTGAGCAGCACCCACCAGGCATGGCCAGGACACCACATGAGGGAGAGGAGCACCTGGGCCTCAGGGTCTCTGCCAGCGGCAGGCTAGCCTTCCCTTGCAGGAGGCACCTGCAGGCTTAGACACTGTTCTCTGGGGAGTGGGTAGGTCTGGGGGTTAAAAGTGGGGATATCTCCTCAGGACCCCTCCCCAAGAAACAACGTGTGGGGAGGCTACCCACTATGGGGACAAAATCTGAGGGGCAGGAAATTCCCTTTGGACAGTCTGCAACTTGGCTCTGCCCTTAGGTCTGGCAGTCTTTCTTGCACTGTCCTGTTCTACACAGCTACAACTCCCAGGATGCGCCAAACCTCAGGGTCTTCTTATACTCAACATGAATACCCAAGCAAGGAGCCCGACTTGAAGCTTAGAGACAGGCCATGAGGAAAGCACTCATGGAGGCCAGGGTAGGACCATAGCCTAAGGAATCCAGGCCAGGGTAGGACCTCCACCCACCGACTACTGTGGATCTCAGCAGAGGATGCCTGGGTGTTTTTCTTCTCAAGAAAGTAATTGTTTAATCAAAGCAGCGACCGGCCAAGCAGACTGTTGCCTCTGCTAAGCTACAGAGCTCCAACTGTGATTTTGCAAATCCAGGGGAATCGGTAATTGCCCAGCTGTGCGGCCCCTGATGAAACAAGGACTCCTGCTGTTTGTGAAGTCTTGTTGGACAGCCAAAAATAGTCCTACGCCGAGAAGAAGTGGGGGGGGGGGGGGCGGGGAGACACAGCAGAAAGGAGAGAACTTCTCCATCTAAAACCCAGAGGTATCCTCCTGGGCCACAGTGGAAGACCAAGGTGGCTCACCCAGCTGTGAAGGTCCCAGTGAGCCCCTCTGTCCTGTGGGTCCTGGGAGGACATCAGAACCCACCAGGGGCTGACATGAGAGACACTGGAGTCTAACACAAAGGATGAGGGTGGAAAAAATAAAAAGCCAGCATGTTGGCAGTGGCACAAGCCCTTAATCCCAGCTCTCGGGAGGCAGAGGCAAGCAGAGCTCTGAGTTCGAGGCCAGCCTGGTCTACAGAGCAAGTTCCAGGACAGCCTGTGCTGTTACACAGAGAAACCCTGTCTCAAAAAACAAAAAACGAGACAAGCAAGTACAGTTGACAGGCTGGAAAGGGCCCCACCCTGGGTCTGAGGAGGGAGCTGCAGGCACAGTCCACAGACACTGAGAGCTAGGGGTACGCCAGACTGTGAAGGCTCCACAGAAAGGCTGAGGCACGAGGCCACCCTCAGGGCAGGAACAGAAAAGGCTGCTGGGCCCAGGCCATTCTGTGGCAGGCTGTGCCAGTCTGGCGGGGTAGGGAGAGGCTGTTGCTCAGCTTAGCGCTGGATTAGCCAGGTGAGGGTCCTCGGCCTCACAATGCTTTGGGGTTTATCTGTAAGTTGAGAAACACATATCTCTGCCTCAGACTACTCCTGACTCCCAATCTAGCTTGCAGGCAGAGGCCCTTCCTGTTGCCAGGTCTGCGCTTATGAGGAAAGACAGCCGCTCAGGGGCCACCTTGCTGACCTTTCCAGCTTCTTCCTCCCCATTTCCAAAATCCAGAATGGTTCACCCCTGCTTCCCAGCTCCTGAAGAGGCCCTTCCCATCCTCCCATTCCAAGATATTCCCTTAGATACCTTAGAACCCACAACAGTCCCTTTTAGCCCTACCTGGCCCATTCCTTGAGATCCCTGTGCGACAGTGAGTGTCCTTCTTGAAGAGCCACTACAGCTGTGACCCGCTGGCCCCATGTCATATCCGGAACTCCAATCACAGCCACATCTGAGGACAGCAGAACATGTTGAGGATACCTGGAAGGCCCTGACGACCACTACAGGTGTGGGTAATGCCAGGCAGTTAATGCAATGCCCGAGCGCCCGGAGCAAGACCATGGGAATGTCCCTCATGGGAGTGGGGCAGCATCCCTAGGGGCTCAGCCTGCTCTTGCTTGATCTGCAGAGCAGGTGCACGTTCTGGCCAGGTCTGTAGGCCCCTCTTGTATAGCAGGCAGCAGCCTGGGGTTGCCATCAGGATCCTGTGTGCTGAAGGCCAGGGAGGGAGCAGGAACACATTTCACAGGATCCCTACTAGCAGGTAGAAGAGGGTCCTTGACAGCCAACACTTAACAGAGTAGAAAAGGTGGTACTGTGTCTTGAGGGCAGTGCTCTGCTAAACCCGAGGTCACCATTCACTCACCTGTGATGCTGGGGTGGGCCAGCAGGTGCCGCTCAATCTCCAGGGCGCTGACTTTATAGCCTCCAGTCTTGATGATGTCCACTGATGTACGCCCTCGGATCCAGTACCTATCATCCTTGAACACAGCAGTGTCTCCTAGAAAAGGGGGTTCTGTGATAGCTCTGGAAAGTCTGGGAGTATCTGGTCACAGGAGACCTTGGTGATCCTGATCACCACCCACAAGAGTCCTAGGGGGCCACATGCATATGTGTGAGTCCCACTATTTCCAGTGTCCGGGCCCACCTCCTGTGGGGACTGGTTCTAATGACATGTGTCCCTCTCCATTCTTTATCCCTATGATACCAGCACCTTGCCTCACAGCCAGCAGAATCCACGGCATGCTAGGAACCCATTGGGCCTCTGGGGTCTGTAACTATCCTGAACTTGTAAGCCAGTGTGGGCCATGTTTTTGTCAGAGCAACGGGCAACAGTGTACGGTATTTTCAGAAAAGAGCAGCAAGCGGTTTACTGCCCATGACTCTGACTCAGGATGAACTACAGCAGGAAAGCAGAAGCCTTGACCCTGACACAATCCATGCACAGCCTCACATAGATACACGCAGGGCACCTCCCTGCCCGGTTCCACTCCTATCCACATAGCTCTGTCATCCTACCGTGGGTGGGTCCTGGTCAT
The DNA here is from genome assembly GCF_949786415.1 of Peromyscus eremicus. Classification (NCBI taxonomy): domain Eukaryota; kingdom Metazoa; phylum Chordata; class Mammalia; order Rodentia; family Cricetidae; genus Peromyscus; species Peromyscus eremicus. The sequence continues at coordinate 85,171,745 of NC_081420.1, forward strand.
TTTCAACTCCTTCTCCGACACGGGGATACCCTGTGATGAACATCCTCCTGCTCTTGATTCCCACCACCCCCAAAGAGCTATGGTGCTTTTCTCCCTAAGCAAAATAATTGTGCCACTTGGCTCTTTTCACAAGGGAGTCTGGGACCCCACAGAAACACTGGCAGTGTCAGGAACAGGGACCAGGCCAGAACACAGGGCTGTATTTCCAGCTGAGGCTCCCTCCTGCACAATGGCGTGGGGGAGGTGTGTGTCTGCACATTAGTGCGCGTGCATGTCCATGCACACACATTTGCATGATTATGACTGTGTGTAGGCATGCAGATGTCAGCGGCAGCTCTGACAGCAGCGATGTCTGTTCACACGCTCCCTGCACTCCCTGTGGGTTATTAGCTGGAATAAATCATAAATATTTCATTATACATCACGTAGTCCGACATGGGAAGGCACCATCCATCACCTTACTACTCCCTGGGACTTGCAGTACAGGGCGTACTCCAGTCTATTAAACAAGATGGATGGGTGGCCTGGACGAGCCCAGGGCTTATTTATGTATGGTAGAGAGGGAAGGCTGGCCCCTGGAGCAAGGACTGGCACTGGGCAGTTCTCTCTCCAGTGTGGCAGCTCTGGATGTAGCAGGTGGCAGAAGAGCTGGATGGATGGCCTCAGCCTAGACTAGGATAGCCCCTTGGGCAGGTACTGACTGGAGGGAGAGGACCCAGGTGTGGGCTACGGAGTATACACAGCTTGTCCTGAGTCCTAAGGGACCCTCCATGATCCCATTCCTGTTGTAGCTCTGGGTCCAGCTGTGCCCCTCAGACTGGAAAGCCCAGTCTTCTACTGGATTATCCTACCCTGTAGGTAGGTATCAGGTTGCTCAACCTCCACAGTGAGGTGGAAGCCTGGCATTGAGGGCCCCAGAATTCTGCACGCACAAGTTCCTGCTTTGAGGCTGTGCTCCCATGCCGCTCTTCTCTCTCTTGAGAAAAGAGATCTGGGCATCGCTGGGCACAGTCTCTTCTTAGGTGGACCCAGTGCCAGAGCTTGAGGACTGGCTCTTGCGTGTGACACACAGGATCACACACTTGGGGAGTCAGGCTGATTGCTCCTCAGGGAGGAGATGCTGTGGACCGGGGAGGGGAGAGCACATGACTAGCTCTCTGGGCGAAAGGCTGGAGTGAGGAGGAATGCAGAGCAGAGGCAATGGTGCCGATGGAAGGGTGTGCCGGGCTGCTCCACAGCAAACGCCTGCCACGGGAATGCTAGGTGCCCTCCGAGGATACCAGCTCTGCAAAGCCACCTCCTGAGTACAACAACAGTAGCTGCCATGGCTTGGGGACAGTGTAGGATGATGGTGCCAGTGTCTGACTACCTTAGTGTCCTCTCTGGCTGGAAGGTACCTGTGTTAGCAGCATTCCTGGGCGGATGGAATTAAGAATCGAGCCTCTGCCTATGACTTCAAACTTCCTTGACTTGGTTATCCTTTATAAACTTACATGTTGGGCAGTGGTGGCGCACGCCTTTAATCCCAGCACTCGGGAGGCAGAGCCAGGCGGATCTCTGTGAGTTCAAGGCCAGCCTGGTCTACAGAGCGAGATCCAGGAAAGGCGCAAAGCTACACAGAGAAACCCTGTCTTGAAAAACAAAACAAACAAACAAACAAACAAAAAAAAACAAACAAACAAAAAAAAAACTTACATGTTACCTCATGCTCTGTCTATAGAACCACTCTGCAGAGTAACTATGGAGGCCACACCCCGGGGTTTCCCTCTGCCCAATGCCACGCTGCTTAGCGCTCATGATTTCCTACAGTCCGGAGGACCTCAACACCAGCGTGCTTTCACAGCTCTGACAATGCTGGCTACGGAGTCTGAGCCATTGGGGGTGAGCTTGGCCTTGATCAACCTTGGCCATCGAGACAGCCTGAATCTCTACAGCTGGTGCCTATGCCCAGGTGATAGCTGGGAGGAGAAAGTGCCAGGCTTCTGCAGTGCTCACATGAGCATCACCAGCCCAGGCCTCCATTTCTACTTGGATGACTGGATTCCATTCTGCTGACCAGGCATGTTCACTGCAGAGTCTGATGCAGGACAAGCAGCCTAGGCCTCTCATCAACACCCCAACCAGAGGGGTCCCGTGCCTTTTGCAGTGTGGCACAGTGGCAGCTCCACGGCTCCAGCCATGTTTTTGCTCTTGTCACTGTCTGATGCTTAGGGACACTACTCTCTCCAGGAGTCTTAGGGACACTACTCTCTCCAGGAGTCTTAGGGACACTATTCTCTCCAGAAGTCTTAGGGACACTACTCTCTTCAGGAGTCTTAGGGACACTATTCTCTCCAGAAGTTTTAGGGACACTACTCTCTTCAGGAGTCTTAGGGACACTACTATCTCCAGGAGTCTTAGGGACACTACTCTCTCCAGGAGTCTTAGGGACACTACTCTCTCCAGGAGTCTTAGGGACACTATTCTCTCCAGAAGTCTTAGGGACACTACTCTCTCCAGGAGTCTTAGGGACACTATTCTCTCCAGAAGTCTTAGGGACACTACTTTCTCTAGGCCACTTGGTATCCTTGGCCTTCAAAGGCCTGAAGGACCCGCAGAGCATGCTGGAGTCGAGGTCTCGTAGACTGTAGGAAATTACAAACTGTAAATAATATGGCATCAGGCAGAGGGGAAACCCCGGTGTGGCCTCCAAGGTTATCCAGAGTGGCTTCTGTGGACAGATCTCAAGCTTAGAAAGGATAGCCAAGCCAAGGTTTGAAGGTAAGCCATAAGCAGAGGCTCAATTCTTAACTTGCCCTCCCAGTAATGCTGCTAAGACAGGTACCTTCCAGGCACAGAGGGGACACCAAGCATCCATGTCCTCATAAAAACTAAGTTTTGGAATTCACAGAGTGCACGGGAGTGTATGGGAGGCGATCTTGATGGTGGTGTTCCCCAGTGGAGACAGAAGCAGGACCTGGTCATTCCCACGGCCAGCCACCACACAGGCTGAGCTGCTTTTGCTCCAGGGCACTGTGCTGAGTCTTTATTCCACATACGGCTGAGCATCGGTGGCTCCATATAAGAACTACTCTAGATGTGCCCTGGGGCCTCATTGTGTTGGGTCCTAGGCTATCTCCAGGTTTCTAAGATTGGCTTAGAAATTGGCTTCCTTTCCTGGGTGGGAATATAGAAGGGTGCTGCCTCTAAAAAAGAGCATGGTGCTGCTCACAATACCCACAAGGCAGAGATGTAGGGTGCCATACTCTTTTCAGGCCACGAGGTTTCTGGGAGGGAGGGGATATTGTCATCATTAGAAAGCTGTACTTAGTGTTAGCATGACAGAGGGAGGCCATGACTGCAGCCTAACTCGGTCAGGCTGCCTCAGTGGCTGAGTTGTCTATACCAGGATATCAGGAGGCTGTGAGCCTGGCTCATCCTGTTTGTGCCCTTGGGCAGAAGGCTTCCTGTTGCCTCAGAAGACAGCTCGGGTACCTGCCAGGGTCCTGAGGTCCTGCCCGGAGACTGCCAGCTGGGATCTCCAGCACAGTCATCCTTAAGCTGCTCATGGTGCTATGTTCCTTCTTCCTGGCACTACTCTGCCTCTGCCCTCCACCCCCCCCACCCCCGCTCTTGCCCTATCTCTGGCTAGTACATTCACAGGAAATCTCCTGGATATCACAGACTCAAGCAGCCTCCTGCTACTTTACTGTCCTGAGCTAATCCCTTAGAAATTCACCTAATTTCTGACTTTTAGACTTCTCAGTGTGGAGCCATTTTGGCCCCTCCAGCTTATCCTGGCCTGTTCAGCACAACCCCATTACCAAGGGCCAAATTAAATAATTATTAATTAAATTATTAATTAGAGACAGGGAGGCTAGGGCCAGCGGGCAGGGAAGAAGCTCCAAGCGCCCGAGACACCAGGCTGCTGGGCTGAGAGTTAAAGACAGAGTCTTCATTTTGAAGAGCACATCAAACAAGTTAAGTAACTTTTACTTTTTATAACAACATATTTGTCAGAATGCATTGATCTGGATTTAGCCCTCCTGCCAATGTGCCTCCTTGGTCTGACCTGACGTGTGCATCGAGGGAATTTTGTTCCGACAGAAACAGCATGCGATCAATAAAATCTTATTACATGGATTTATGCACTGCTTTCAAACCCAGTGCTAGTTCATGTCTCTGCCTTAAACTGTAATTGAAAATAAACCTGTGATAGTCGGATTTCAGTTTCTGGATGCAAGGATGGAGTAGGAGCCAGTCCCTTCCCTGAGGGGCCGTGCCAGGGAAGCACTTCCTGTGGTCAGTTCACTCCCCTGGCTAGGGACCCTACAAACAATAGCACAGCACCCACTCTGCTGAGGACTGAGGGCTGCTAGTCTGGCACGATGCCAGGCATCCACAGGCAGCTGCAGAGTGGCATCCTACACTTGGGCTTCTGGTCCTCAAAGCTTTGGGGACCCAGGACTACCTATCCTGTGGCTGCTCTGTCACATCTGCCAGTTCTGTCTCCCAGCAGCTTCAATCCCACCTGGGCCTCTCCTGTCTGATAGAGGAGGTGGCTGAGGCAGGGAAGGGGAGGCATCATGACCTTGGCAGAGGGGAGGCAGCTGTCACTGGCACCAAAGCAGAAAGCCTCTGAGACCTGAGCCTGGGGGCAGAACCTAGGGAGGTATTAGAAAGAGCAAGGAATAAAAGCAGAACAGATGCAATAACTTCCCAGGATCCTAAACCTCACCCAAACCTGCCTGGGACAGTGGCAGACGAGACACAGCTAGGAAACCCTCAGACAAAATTAACTATAGTTTATTTGATCTTAAAGGCATAAACCCTAAACTAGGGAACAAGCAGGAGAAATTATATTTCAGAAGTTGAATGCCAGAAGGCAGACAGGCACCAGGTGATCAAGAACTGTAGAGCAGGAGCGCCACACGGCAAAGAAAGAACGCACAAGTGTATACTGATCATAGGCCTCTAGATGCCGTGGGCAAAAGAGCAGGGCCTCAAGAAGGAACTGTAGGTACCTGAGACCTACGGATTCTGGCCTCTCCAGCACGAGTAGGTAGCATCCACCAGCCTGAGCTAACTGAGCAAATACTGCATGTGGACTAAATGGGCTGTGGGCACCATCTTTGGGAGTAGGGTCCAGCAGAGGATGGAAGAGTATGAGTTACCAAGTGGCAATACTAGCTCATCATCTGGGAATGGGGGGTCGGCATCCCAGAATCCACCAGTAAGGCTTGGGGGAGAGGATGGAAGCAGCAGTGGTTTTTTGTTTTCACATTAACATTATCCTGGAGTCTTGAGTCTTCTGGGCTGGCTGGGTTGGGAGAGTCTAAGCCATGGATGGATAGGCACATAACTCAGATTTTTAGCTTGCAAACTCCTGCCTAGAGTTCACAGCTCATTAAGTAGAAACAAACCAGGGACCTCCTTTTTCCCGTTTCCACCAGCCAGGAAGGTATTGCTATTTTCTCATCCTCCCAGTTGATAGTCACACAGCAAAGCAAGAGTAAGAAGCTCAAAGGTCAAAAATGAAGACCTATACATACCTCCATTGATTGTGATGCTAAGAGTCTATGGGAAGACTATTAGGGCTTGATCAATCAACAATTGATTAAAAAACCTAAAGCTCTCCAATCCGTCAATGCTAACCTTTAGAGGTCGCACTGGAAGCCTAAGGAGAGCTAAGGAGGCTTCACAGCAGCACTTGGTACTAACCTGACCAAACACGTACAGAACCTCACAGAGAACTTGGCATACACTGGGAGCAGAGGAGAAAATGGAGCCCTCTGCCCAGATGGCAGGGTGGATGGGGTAGTGTCACTTCTTTGCCTGGCTATCCTGGCCCACATCAGGTATGTGGTAAGTAGTGGGCAGTGTCACCATCGGGGGTGGCCTCTTCCAGGCTAAGCTCTGGCTTCTGCATGTCCCAAGTCCCCATGGAAATCCATGTTAGGGGTAGCACAGCCTGTCTGGAGGATTCCAACCCCCAAGACACCCAGTGCCTCTGGGGCTCTGCTAACTCACGCCCTCCCTGCTGATGCCCTGCTCTCCTGATGGGCACGCTAGCACAGACTGCCCACCATGTACAGTTACTATGGTGCAGGAAGGCAAGGTTGGCTCCCAGCCCAGGTCTTGGCTGATTCCAATCCTGCAGGTAAACATCTAGCCTCTATTGACTGCACAGGGGACTCAGGGGTTCACAGACCCTGACTCACAGTACCGTCATGCCTATGGAGGGCATGGGTAAAGGTCAACAGGTTACATCTGAAAACCATCTAAAACCATGCATTCAAGACAATTGAAGCCCAACTCTCCAAAAGTACATGATGGTCTAGTGTCGATCAACATAGAAGGGCAAAACCCCCAAAACTAGCCACACAAAACAGACAACAGCAGAGCCCCAACAGCTAGACACACATGGAGGCAGGGTACAAAATCTGAAGGTGGGGCATCTGTACAGGGAAGGCCCGTTTGGAAGAGCAAGTGCATTTCTCTCTCTTTCTCCCAGTAGCTTGGAAGTCCCTGGTGACTTTCCTCAGATCAGGGGACAGTTCTCTAAGGCCCTGCCTTGCTGGTTTATTAGTAACCACACATGTTAACGTGCACACTGATGGCAGTGATTCATGGCTCCTAAGATCCTACCCACTCTCCTGTAGGGCTCTGACCTTGCTCTTTAGCCTTGGTGGTCCTTAACCAACCCCAGGAGAGTTGCTGTTTCCTCCTGTCACCCGCCACGAACAAAAAGTCTAACTCTGCACTCCAGGCTCACCTGTTACTGCCTGCCTGGGCCCAGCTCCAGAATCACAGGGCCATAGGTAGGCCACACATTCCAAACAGTTTTGTTGGAAGTCTCAGAGTTAGGAGGACTAATGCTGGCAGTGAGGGAGGCCTCTGCTTCTTCCTGAGTAGCCACCAACCTTGTGAGCTTCTCTGCACATCCTCTGGGGCAAGAATAATTGCAGAAGTCGGGTGGCGAAGGTGGGAGCATTAGGGGTCAGGTGGGGGACCCCATCCTCTCATCTTAACCCCGAGGATGACCTGGGAGAGCTGGGGATGAGGCCCTTCCCAAGGGCCTGGGACAGTTTTCTCTCGAGCTTATGCCACAATCCGAGCGGCAGGAGGGACAGCTAGGGAAAGGGTTAAGTTTAATTTATCCTGATTTCTACTTAATATCATGCTCTCCCCGTAGGAGCGGCAGCTGCGAGCTGATTGCACGCTCTCATTATGCAGTCTGTATCGCTAATGGCCTGTGACAAAGGCTTGCCAGCTCCCGGCCTTACCCCCGAGAGCCAATTAAACACACACACTCCCTTCCTGTTTGCAGCACGTTACAATGAAATTAAACTGAATTTCAAAATCGTTTTCTCCTGAAGACATCTCTTTACAATAATTAATGCATGCTATTCCTTTTCGGCAGAGAGGCCCACCCGGAGTGCTCACTGCCCACGTGGCTCCTGCTGCACCCCAGGGCTCCATGAGTCCAGGCATCAGTAAAACCTATAGGGTTTGCTCCCTGTGTTTTTAAAGGGAAGAACACAGCTTTTTTATCCAAACCTAAACACAAGAAGGTGACCACAAAGCAAGTTGGGATTCCCACAGGGATTATTCAGAAGGCTGCTGGAGGGGGCTGCTAAAAGCAGGATTCACTCAAAAGCAGGGCTCCCTACACACTGCACTGAGGGACAATAGTGGGAGGTTTGTTTCCTCCTGATAGCTGGCATTAACCAGGGTGTTTATAGAGGAGCACCGGGGAGCTGTGGGTTACATGCCTACCACTTTCCATCACTGATCTACCGATATAATCACATCAGGTTCCCCTGCCCTGAGCTGGTGACACCCTGGAATAGTGGAGGGCAGGCTCAGGAGCTTGTGGGTCTCTCCCTTGGGCACTCCCTGAAGGTGTTAGATTGATGCCCCTGCCTATCTAGGGTATACTGGCCCAAGGTAGCTGGGATAACACACGTTTCCAGGGCCACCAGACTGAAGGTCACATTTGGCAAACTTATAGATTGCCTCCTTACCTACAAGACCTCCCTCTCTCAGATGAGCCATAGTACCCACTCAGGGCACATGGCCCCCACAAGGCTTTGCTTCCTCCCAAAAGAGCATGGGTGAAACTACCTCTGTCACAATGGCCAGGATGTCACATGGGAAACAGGCCTTTCCTTTCGGAAAGTATCACCTTAAGAACTAGAAAAGTAACCATGTACACAAAAATGTTAGAAATACAGAAGGGCGAAAAGGAAAAACTCCCAGAACCCTGACATCTGAGGGCAGTAACTCATGTGATGTTGATGAACTTCCAGGTAAAAAGCAGGCCAGCAGATAGACACAGCTGTACAGCCATACTGTCTCAGGACATGGGATTCCCACACGATGAGGAGGGGTCTCAGGAGAACGGACACACGGGTGGGGGAGTTACAGTATATGCTGTGTGTCTCCCAGCCTGCTTGGGTCCACTGTACTCACCCATGAGCCACACAGGCCACACAGAGGAGACCAAACTGGAATATGCAAATTAACAACCAAACCAAAACAAGTCATGGTAAGTGAGCCTGCTTCTGACCCCAACGGAGGGAGGGAAGATTTTCAGTGCAAGAGTGTGGCTGTGTGGGTGGACAGGAGCGGTGGTGTACCCAAGAGGGAGAGGAGGTCCTGACCTCAGGGCAGTAGACCCAGAATCATGGGGCATCAACAAGGCTGTGGCAATGTGGCCAGCTGGCAGAGGGATAGTGTAGGAGCTACGTCTTGGGGATAAGGGGCTCCAGGCTCCTTATAAGGGCAGTGAGCCTTTAGACCCTCTTTTCAGTAGCCTGTAGGAGGCTGGGGCACCCCAAAAATGTGTCAAAACAGCAGTCTCCAAACAGCCTCTGCCTGCAGTGGGAGGTTCTAGAACACACAGACTAAGAAACATCCACACCGATCAGACCTCCCTCAAGAGCAGTCCCCTCTGCCACTTCAGAGCTTGGTCCTACCTGTTCTGAACCAGCCATCCGAAGTGAAAGCACTTTTAGTTTCTTCTGGCTTATCCCAGTATTCTCGAAACACAGAGGGTCCCCTAACTAGCAGCTCTCCTTCCTTTTCCTCGAACCCCGGGGTCACCTGCAGAAGTAGGAGAGACATGCAGGTCAGAGCAGGCGAGTGGCTTCCACCTACATCAGAGACCAAATGTTTTTGAAATTAGTTGAAAATCTTGGAAAAAACAGCCGTCAGTGGGTGAACCTCAATCAGGCCCAAGCCAAGGCTCCTCGTGTCCTTGGCCCGGGGCCTGAGGTGGAGGTCAGTGTCTGCCCACTCTTAAACACTGTTCCTGAATCCCATCTCTGTGCACTTCTCAGAAGTTGTGAAACACTGTCACCACGACCCAACCAGCACCCCAGTACAGCCTTTGGGCAGCAACAGCTTTTGTTCAGAGTAACCATCCAAGAGAATTCCTAGATGTTAAGTAGACCGTGCGGCCACGCTGGCACTGTCATGAACTCTACATGTCTTTACCATGGAGCCTCTGTTTGTGGTCATGCTGTGTATCCTGCCATGTCAGATCAGCACACAGGGAATGCCTGGAGCTGGCGGTGATGAGGCTGCTAATGTGTCCACTAATCTTTCCTTCTCATTGTTTTTAGAGTATGATCCTTCCACTTTTTTATTGCTTGAGACAGGGTCTTGTTCTGTAGTACAGGCTGGCCTAGAACTCATGTGTCCAGACTGGCTGCATTGGTGGGTGAAGGAGCCTGCTGCTTCAAACCTGAGGACTTGAGTTTGGTCCCTGGAACAACCCACATTATAGAAGATAACCAATTCTCACAAGTTGCCTCTGACCTCTACATGCATGCTGTGTCACATATATGGGCACACGGACACACACACACACCCAGGATGCCCACTTTTCCTGCTTCTATGAGACCCAGTAATGCAAATCCTAATTAGGGAAATAGGGCAAGAAAAAGAAATGAATAAAATTTTGGAAAGAAGAAATAAAAGGCTCCTATTTGCAAAAGACATGATGGCCTATGTGAGAATCCCCAACATATTACAAAATCAATCAAACAACCTCCCTGAACTAGTGGGTGGATCCAGCCATGTTATTAAAGGATGTGAGCATGCCCACCCCAAGTTAGTTGTATTTCTACAGACTAGTGAAGAACAGCTAGAGACCAGCACTTGCAGCCCCATGTTACTTGAAACAGAAGATAAGGAAGAGGAAGAGGAAAGGTAAGAACGGCCTGAGCATAGACATGTACATAGACAAATCATGTACAGCGGCTGTTTGCTGATAATGGCCCCCATACAAGACAGGTCAGAGCTCCATAACCGGAAAAATACCATGCTCATGGATTGGGACTTAGTAATCGTTAATTCTCCCCTCAGGATTCATAGGTGCAATATGATTCCAATTAAGAACCTAAAATGACTTCCTGTAGGTACAGACAAGCCAGTTCTAAGTCTGAGGGCCTGGGAAGGTGGCTCAGCGGAGAAGCCCTTGCCATGCAAATGGGAGGGTTGGAGTCTGGATCTCCAGAACCCACGTAAAAGCCAGATGTGGTCACGTGTGTCTATAATCCACGCATGCGGCAAGACCAGAGGTGGCAAAGGAGGCCCCGGCAGGCTCCAGGGCAGCTGTCTCAGTGTAAATGGTAGAAAAGAGCCTGCAAGACGGGAGGTGAGGACCGACACCTGAGGTTTTCTTCTCATCTCCACATGCATGCCATGCATGTGTGCACCCCTACATGCAAATAAAACACTGGTATGTGCGAGACTGTCGGGAGGAATAGCTCAGGGGTGGAGCACTTGCCGAGTAGGTACAGGCCCTGGATTTGATCCCCAGCACTGCAAAACTTCAATTTGAAAATTGACATTTGTAGTTAAAGGAACTTTGAAAACAGGAGTTAAGCTGCTGGATCCACACTCCAATGTTAAGCCTCCCTATCACGCCAAAGGAATGAAGACAGCATGGTGCTGGCACGGTCCACACATTCACCCAAGTGTGTGCAACTGACGTCCATCAAGGTTGCATAGGCAAGTTAATGAGGAAAGTGGTCTTCTCAGTAGATTACAGTTGACCAGCTGGAAAACCGTAGATAAAAATTATCTCTTCACACACTAGGCAAGAACTCACCCCAGATAACACATGGACTTAACCCTGAACCAGGCTTTCAGCAGAAAACCTAAGGAAGACTCTTTTAGCTCAGACCCCACACAGGGAAGCTTAAGCCATGGAAGAAATAAAGTAGGCTTGATCAACTTTTAAAACTTGGATCCATACAACACAGGAGACTTAAAAGACAAACCACAGAACTGGAGAACTGGCAAATCACGTAACCCAGACAGAACACTTAAACCCCGTTCTGATTCTGCAATGATGAGGACAGGCTGAACGTCTACTAGAGCAAGACCACACGCGTGCCCACACCTAGTTCTCTCCCCAGGTCTGGTTTTCAAACTCTGGTGACACACCAGGTAAAAGGAAACAACAACAACACATCCCTAACATCAGGAAAACAACGCTCTACAATGACCTGAAGCACAGCGCGGCCATGAGAGAACGCTGGAGGGAAGTGGGTGTCTGTGAAGGGGGATGGACAGCACCTTAGCCACGGGAGCTGACATGTGCTGGACTGCAGACTACACACAAGTGTTAGAAGCTGCCAGCATCCAGAGCAGTGGTCGGGGGCAAAGTCTGGACAATAGTAAAGGCTGGGAGGACTGGCGGAACAGACAGAATCTCCCGTGTTAGTGGGAAGGTGAAGCATCACAGGCCCTCTGCAGAAACAGTTCAGGTAGCTCCCAAATGTGCTGGGCCATGCGAACACCTCCCCCGCCCCCCGCCCCCCCTCCCCCCAGGCAATTACCTTGGAGGAAGAGTTCCTTAGTTGCAGGATCTCAAAATTAACATTCATCAAAACTATTCATCACAACCCAAGTCTGGGAACAACTTGTGTTGGTCAGTGTTTGACACATGATGTTTAGGAGGAAACGACTTGAATGGAGAGCTGGGCTGGGTGCTGGATGGAACCTCCCATCTCGGTAGAGGCTCTGGGTGCTGCTGCTGTACACTATTGATGTATTAACCTCACAGCATGGCCATTTCAGGCCTCCTATTCACCTAGCTGTCCTCACTCCATCTGCAGATCCCATACATCCCAATAATGCCATCAGATTGATCATCTGCTGGTTGTGGCACCAGGAGCCATCCTTGATACCTCTTCAGTGGGCAGCTATCTTACCACACCCCACCTTCCCCTCCAGACACTTCCCTAGGGACCCTGCTGAGTTCTAATGTCTTAGAGCGGCTCTCCCACTCACCATGGTTTAGCCGATCTTGATAGTAAATATCACCTGTTTAAAACTCACTGTGTGGTTTCTGTGTGACTGGAACAAAACAATACACACTCTGCTAACTCAGTAACAGAAGGCATTGCTCTACGCCAGAGTCGCTTCACTCCTGTGGCTAGGAAACCAATCACTATAACCCTACTGAGTGTGACTTTAAGATCTAATAAGTGAGAACTTGAACCTTGCGAAGCCATGTTCCACAGCCAGGTATACAATGGCACCCAAAGACACCAGATCAGTGCCTGGCTCATGTGGTGGGCAGGCAGCAGAGATGGGGACCTTTAATCAGGACATCACCTTGAATCTTAATTTCAGCTTCCATACAATAAGAAACAATAGACACGTATTCCCAGAGGAAGCATACCGGCTTATTAACCCCGAGATACATGTCTGCCCCCACTCAACTCTCAACATATTGCATTTCTGAAATCTGGCTGTGGCTCATCTGCCATGGTAACTTGGATTTTTGACATGGATGCTCTGGGCTCCTGAGGATGTGTGGTATTGTTCCCTGGGTGTCACACCAGCTTTCATCACCACATCAGCACTCAGAGACACAGCAGAGTCAGGGTCCTTAGGACACTAGCTCCCCAAGACTGAGCTCAATCCTCTCCTCAGACGCCTCAAACAGGTTCACCATGTCCAAGGCCACAGACAGATGCCCTCAATCCTAACTGTGCTTATGAGGATATGGGCTACTGTCTAGTCTCAGTGTACAACCTTGCTGTGGTGTCACAATGGGACCATGCTTAGCCACCACAAGAAACATACTTCACTCATGGGGAAGCAGTTGGATTCCCAGTCCCTTTCCAGGCTGTGTTGCTGGCCAGAGGCTGTCAGCAGCATTGGCCCCTTCTTTCCCGTCAGCGGCAAATGTGGCACAGCCCGACCTGACTCCTACATACATGTACACTCAGGACTGTGTGGTCCATCTGTGGCTGAGCCACACTGAAGATGCTGGAATCCCAGAAGTAGGGCAAATGACAAGGAGGCAGGGACCAATACAGGACATCCCATTCCTACATGTCACCTCAGGTCCCTTCATGATACCCTCTTCCTGCTCTGACCTTTCTGGAACTTTCCCCTCCTGAATCTTCCATCCTTCCCCGCCTTTACCACCATGCTCTTCTATCCATCTACATCTGCTTTTGTGATTCCACAAGTCATGGGTGTTAGCCTTCCATGCCTGGCTTATCTGGCTTAAGGATGTCCTCTAGTACCACCCATGTTTTCCCAAATGACAGCACTTCCCCCTTTCTTGAGATCAGGTCTCATCATGTACCCCAGACACACCTGGAATTTATGATTCTACATACAGGCATTCACTGGCACGCCCAGTGTGCCCCCTTTCAAAGGCTGAATGGTCCTCAGTATTCCACTGTGCATACATGCCGCATTCTCTTTATTGAGCTATACACCGAAGCTGATGCTAGTCACTGGCTACTGTGGACAGTGCTGTAGCAAACACATCGCCTCCCTGGCATACAGACATACAGACATAGGCTGCTGGATCTAGTCCTTTTTAAAAAACTTTCCATAGTGACTAAGAACATACTAACTTACGATCCCACAGTGAGCACGGGTCCCTTCACATCCTCACCAGCTGTGTTTTGTCTTTTTTGATAGCTGCCATTCTAACATAGAAGAGTGGCATTTACTTAGGCATTCATTTGTATTCCCTTGACAATTAGTGATATTAGTATTTTCACATACTTGTTGACCACATGGATGTCAATTTGTAATTAGTGTCTATTCGGGTCTTTCGCCTCTTTCAACAGGGTTACTTATTTCCTTGCCAGTGAGCAGAGTTCCTTCTAGATTTCAGATGTTTGGTTTTCTTTGTGTTTTTTTTTCAATGTGTAGGACATTAATGTGCTCAGAGGAAGGCAATGTATTCTGTAACCTCCTCACACAATGACCGATTTCTATTGGGTGTGTAATAAACAGAGGAGCCATTCTTCAGGCACCTTGCTCTGAGCACACCCCAGATGTTCGTTCTTATCACATGCATGGTTCCCACGTAGTCCCTCCCACTCTGTCCGACATCTCTTCACCATCATCTCACTGGCAGAAGCTTTCTTAGTTAACCTGATCCAGCAACTGACTTTGGCTCTCGCCTGCTGTTTCTGAAGTCGTATCCAATCATCTCTGCCTAAACCACTGTTACCTAGCATCCCATCCTCTAGTAATTTCAGTTTCTGATGCTGCATTTAAGAACCTGTCACTTAGACTCAGTTCTTTCATATAGTCTGGTTTCACTGGATCTTTGCTTGTTTTTGAGTTAGCACCCCAATAAGTGACTCGGTCTTGTAGTGGGTACCTGTTCCACCTATGACCTTCAAGTACCAGCCCCTAGGGCGTGGCCTCGGGGCTAGCTTAAGATGAGGGGCAGTACACCTGGCCCTCTTCTCCCTCGTGGGCTTGGATGGTGCGGACTAACTCAGGAGGCAGGAACAGCACGGGACAGGACATCAGCCTTCCAGGACTCTGCGACGATTTTGTCTATTCTGTTCAGTGAGTTGTTCTCCCCAAAATAATTTCTGAACAAATAGTTCCTTCATCAATATCTATGGATTATCTGCAATACAGACTGGCCTTGAACTCACTACGTAGGCCCAGGCTGGCTTCACAAGTGCTGTGACGACAGGTGTGTAGCCCCATCCTGCTCTGATTCTGTTTTTCTGTGTGTGGGCATCTGGTTTTCCCAACATTTACTGATGACACAGTCTTCTTCCTAAAACATCTCCTTGGAACTTTTAAAAAACTAGAAACAGTATCTATCTAAGTATGGGCTTAAAATTTTATCTGCGGCCGGGCGGTGGTGGCGCACGCCTTTAATCTCAGCACTCGGGAGGCAGAGCCAGGCGGATCTCTGTGAGTTCGAGGCCGGCCTGGGCTACCAAGTGAGTTCCAAGAAAGGCGCAAAGCTACACAGAGAAACCCTGTCTCGAAAAACCAAAAAAAAAAAAATTTTTATCTGCATATGTATGAGGGTTTGTCTACATGCACATATGTACACCACAAATTTGGAGTGTCCTCAGAGGCCAAAAGAGGGTGTTGGATCCCCTGGAACTGGAGTTACAGACGGTTGTGAGCTCCCATGTGGGTGCTGGGAAGCATACCCAGGTCCTCTGCAAGAGCAGCTATGTTCTTAAGAGCTGAGCCATTTCTCCAGGCCTGCTTTTCTCAACTGCTTATCAATGTTTAACAGTTTCCGGTGTAGAGATCCTTTACCTCCCTAGTTAAGTTTATTCCCAGGTAGTTTATTTAACTGGGTGAATGGGTACACATGGGGAAGCCAAAGTACACCTTGTAGGGGTCAATTCTCTCCTTCCCCATGACTCCTGGGGATGAAGTTCAGGTCATCTGGCTCGGCAGCAAGTGTCTGCTTCTGCCGAACCATCTCAGTGGTGCTAGTTTATAATTGTTTAAATGGTATTATATTGGGATTATTTTCTTGACTTTTTTTTCTAGATAGCTCACTATTAGTAGTGTATGGAAATGCTGATTGTACATCCTGCAACTTCTGACTTTGATCTGATAGTGTTTTGGGGTTGTGTATATATAATTTCCTATCACCTGTAAACAGGATAATTTTATTTTCCCCTTTCCAGGTGTGGTAGCTTTTATTTTTGTATCTGATACTTGAGCTAAATCTTCTAGAATTGTGCTGAAGAGTAACAAAAACCAGTTATACTTGTTTTAGACTGTGAAGAAAAGGCCTTTAGCTTCTGCCCATTCAGGGGACGCTGGCTGCAGTTTGTTGGATATGGACTTTTGGTTGAGGCACATCCTTTTTCTATCTAATTTGCTTAGAATTTGTCATCAAGTGCTGTTGAATGTCAACAAATGTGTTTTCTGTATCCACTGAAATTATTTAAACAATAGGAAATATATAGAGAAAAGAGTAGGTAAGTGGTGGCTTGGGGCCCAGGAGGAGAGTGAGTAGGGAAAGGTATACAACCCTGTGAAAATATTACGGACCACTGGGCAGAACACTCACAGGGTGAACTGTACACAAATCACACCTCAATGAAGTACTTTAAATCAAGGCCCAGGCAGTACTAAACTACATAATTTGTTTTCCTGGGGGCAACGGCAGGGAGACCCCGAGATCCTGGGAGAGAAATCGGTTCCCCGGGAATGATCAGGGCTGGAGGCTCTTAGGACAGTGCCGGCAGAGGAGAGGGCTGAGGCAACAGGAGAAAAGTCGAGGCAGGGTGCTCCCTGAGGGCCTCACATTCCAAGCACTCCTTCCAAGGGCATTTGGGGAGGCAGGCCCCACACTCAGGAGAAATGACCGGGGCTGCAGAGATGGCTCAGCAGTTAAGAACACTAGCAGCTCTTCCAGAGGACCCGGGCTGGATTCTCAGCAACCCAGTTGAGCCCCCAGGTGTCTGTAACTCCAGTTCCAGAGAATCCAAAGTCCTCTTCTGGCCTCCACAGGTACCAGGCACGTACTTGGTGCAGACAGACGTGCAGACAAAACACTCACAAACATGGGGGGGGGGTTGGCGCTGAGAAGCTAAGCTGCCTGCCATCTAAGCTGGTTGCAAGTGACCTGCCTTTTGGTTTGAAGATTCCTCACTTGGGATCAGCTGTCTCCTAAGTAGCCCTGTGTAGAGAGGGTAAGTACACCCATCTCACAGGACACACAGCCTGGCAGTGGTCATCCCCATCTGAACAAGAGCTGTTAGGTAAAGGACGCCCATGTTTGACCCCTCCACGTGAGGCAGGTGCAGCAGTTGGCACATCAGGACAGAAGCAGAGATGAGGAGGTAGGAAAGGAAGTAGGGGGGCGGGGCAGAGCGAGAGAAGGCACAACAGAGCAGTCTGCTGACCAGAGTGACGGCCTGCGTGTGGAGAAGTGATGAGCTAATTAATTTTTGTAGAGAAGCAAGTTTGCTGCCCCCAGCCCACCCTTATCACTGCTGCATCCTCAGCAAGAGAAGTAGTTCTGTGTAAAGGCCCTGCTTACAGGGTGGCATTATCCACAGCTGTGCAGCCATTTATCTGTTGATAGACCCCTATTGTCGCTGGTTGGTGTTTGGCTCTCATGTAAGCGAGCAATTTGAGAAAATAAAAAATAAATAAATAAAGAGACAAAGCCTGATGCACTCACAGGGCTTGCAGCAGGAGCCAGCTGGAGAGCCAAGGCACATGAAATATGCATCAGAGCCAACAAAGCGGGCTGAGCGCACGGAGGAGCATTCACCTCTTCAACAGTGAGGGGTCAGACTCGGGGAGCCCCGTGAGCCTCCACTCGGAGGGACCTGTGAAGGTTGAATAACTTTAGAGGGAGCCCTGTCCACAGCGGGGAAGGACAGGCAGTGTTCCTCCAGAGCCTCACTGCCTGCCCAAGCTGCGGGACTCAGGAAGCCGGGCTACCGGGAGGCAGATACGTGGGACACTGGCTATGATGCACCATGCCGAGGGCTGTGCACTATGGGGCTAACTAGGCTCCAGGAGAGGTGAGGAGGCAGAGGTCTCCGGCACGAGAACCAGGCTTGGGAGCCCCTGCCATGTAGTGAGTGTTTGTCTTCTACTGGTCCCCTTCTGAAGGATCCAGAGGCCCATTCCTCTCACTTCAAATGGGATTGTGCCCAGGGCCACTCTCTGGAGAAGAAAGCCTCAACTCACAGCCCTGAGCTGTTAGGATCCGCCTAGATCCAGAATACACCACTCCCGCCCTCTCCTCCTCCCAGAGTCCTCCTGAGATTATAAACGGTGTCAGGCTGATATCTGGATAAGCTCTTGAGGATCTGAGACCTAAGGCAGCTGCTGTTTTAGGGGCCTGTATCCTCAAGGATCCTTGAGTTTAGAAAGGCCAGGGAATCCACAGCAAGGAGTCATGAGTGACCACCCTAGTGCTCCTGGCAGGCAGGCTCCAGGGCCCAGAGGATGCCAGCTGATGTAGCTCTCAGGAGCTTCAGCAGGCCGACAGGGATGGCCCCTCCAAAGTAACAACACGGTATCACTGACCACAGAAAACATGTCTGTCCTCTGTCTCCGAGATAGACTAGGACAAGATAAGGGGTTTGTTTGTTTTTTCCCTCACCACGGATCTGACCAGGTAATCTTTCCTAACTATGGCAGGGGTATGAAGAGACTTCGAGGCGAGCACATGATAAGTCCTAGGCTTTAGCTGTTTATGTGACTACTCGTGGAACTGAGGGCCTGTGCATGTCAGGCAAGCACTCAACCACTGAGTCACCCAAGTCCAAAGTCATAAACTTTTAAGTCAGAGAATCTGACTTTGTCAAAATGCCACACACTGCCACATACTCAAAGGAACGGCATCCCATCTTCAGACTGCTGAGGATGTGGCACAGAACAGCATGCTCATGAGGGGTCATGCCAACAGGGCATCGTCTCTCATCACAGCAGCCACAGCTGGTTCAGTGAGATGGAATGCACGGTCAGAGCAGAAGCCATGCCGGGCCAGAGGGGCCGGGACATCAGTACCCTGTAAAGGCAGCACCTGGCTGAGGCCACACACCCTGGAGGTCGAGCACAGAGGTCTATGTGGGCAGATGCCTGCTGTAGCCCTGAACAAAGGTAGAAAGTACCTTCTAGAAGGCAGTGGGCAGTGCCCACAGGAAGTTCCACCTGCTAGGCTGGCATTCTCGGGCTACCAGCAGCAGCCCCAGATGCATGTCCCCCATGGACAGTGGGCACAGTGGACACAAGTCACTGACTACAAGTGGGGCTTTTATTAGTGGGAGAAAATCCCAACATTTAAAGTCAGGTTCTGGAAGCCTCACAGATAAATGGCTTAGGACTTATAAGTATGAGCAAACAAAGTGTCTATGAACTCAGCTCAAAATGCTGAGTGTCTGTGTACTGTACACTAAATACACATGTACATACATGTGCACGGACAGAGACAGTCTAATCTCTGTCTCTGTCTCTGTCTCTGTCTCTCTCTCATGCCATAGTCACCATCTCTAGCTAGGAACCCAGTTTCCCCGACGATGGACTAGGATGTCGAAGGCACTTAGCCATCAGCAAGGTGATAACAGACTCAGAATTGACAATATTTGGGCCAAGCAGACACCCCATGGAGGGCTGTGGCCGTGGAAGAGCCCATACAATCTAGGCCTAGGTGTGGAGGTGAGATCTCAACACGGGCATCCTCCTGCCCCCACCTGACACTTCTCTTTGTGGGCGCTTTCCATTCACTGACAGATACCACAGGTGTGTGGCTTTGCCTCTTGCTTCAGGCACAAGAGCCTGGCGGCCATCTGCCAGACTTGGTTCTCAAGTCTTGAGAACCATCTTTTCATGACAGCCAAAAGCAAACCTGACCAGACAGGATCTGCAGTGAGGGAGAGGCCACACACGACATCACAACAGGTTACAGTTGCCAATGGTGCCCCGAGTGGGTTCTCACTGCCCTTGCACGAGGGCAGCCCCGGGCACTGGAGTGCAGCTGGGTGATGCAGGGCCCTCTGTCCAGCTGGGGTGAGACACTGAGTGCCAGAGTGGGCCAGTGCCCTTTGCATGACTGCTGGAGGGAGAGCAGGCTCTTCTTGGCCCAGGCAGCATCCACTTTGCCTGCCATCTGGTGGAGTCTCAGGGCATCTCAGACTCTCAATCCAGGGAGTCTGGCTGGTGATCTCTAGGGAATGAGGGTCCACGCTTGCTCTGGGGCTCCAGAGCAGCTGCTATAAATCTTAGCCCCATGATAACCCTACACTGGCATGCACCCCTCTTACCTCTCGGAGTCTATCCGAGCCACCCCCATCCCTGGAGCCCTGAGTATAGCTGTCCCAGGCTGGCTGCCGATCCTTTCAGTTTTAAGTGTCTCTGCAGACAGCATCAGCTGAAGAAATGTGAGCCACGGTGGTTCAGGTGAGCAGCAGCTTGCCGTGTAGGTGCTAAGCAGCTACATCTCACCCTCAGACAGCTGTCCTTCCTGCCCCGACCCACCCTGTCCTCACAATGATTCTGCCATTTTCTGAGGAGCAGGTGTTCCTGAGGCCCACTGTTCAAGGACACCTGAGTGAGAAGAGTCACCGTGACGTAGCTGTTAACCTTCCATCTACCCTCCTTGGCAGAATCCATCAACGCACAGAGGCCTGGGACTGGTCAAGCCGGGCAGAGGCAGGAGGCCTGAATGTGCATTGTTACCTGAGCTGAGGGTGGGGTAGGCAGGGCACAGTCTTAAGAGCCAGGTGAAGTTTGGTGATTACAGACATTTCAACATGTAGGGTGGCAGAGGCAGGGCCAGTTAAGGGGGGGACTCTTGGGCCAACTTGAGGAGGCCTGTGGTCAGGGGAGATAAGATAGCCAGTCAGGTCAGGGGATGAAGGGGATCCTTCAGAGAAGGCTGACCACAGAAGGAAGAGTCCAGAGAAAGGCACTGAGACAGTTCCAGGGCAGGCAAGAGACCGCTGACCCCCACCCCCACCAGGGAAGGGGTGAGAAGTGTTCCCGGGACAATGGAACATTTCATGACATCACTGCTTTTCAGACTTAAGCTCAGAGCCACCAGGTCCCACTTGCCTGCTCTCAGGAGCACCTGCAACCATTTCTCCCTTGGTGGAGGCTAAGGTTAGTAAGGGCAGGCGCACAAAGACCTTAACAGCTACCTCTGCAGGGGTGGACTCCAGGGAGTGCTGGAGCACCTGTCAGCAGGGTGAAGGAAGGGACGCAAGGGAGGACACAAGACTCCTTGCCCATTGGCCTTTCCCAGGGCGACAGCACCAGCTGCACGTAACACCCAGCCAGTCTCTGAGATAATCATTTCCTTTCAGGTCAAAATTCCACTTCCTATGAATCTTAAACTTCTCTTTGGCTGAGGTGCCTTATGATCAGTTCTTAGCTCTTCTTCTTTTCTTTTTAAAAAAAGAAGATTTATTTGTCTTAATTTTATGTGCACTGGTGTTTTGCTTGCATGTATGTCTATGTGAGGATATTGGGTCCCCTGGAACTGGAGTCACAGACAGTTGTGAGCTGCCACGTGGGTGCTGGGAATTGAACCCAGGTCCTCTAGAAGAGCAGTCAGTGCTCTTAACCACTGAGCCATCTCTGAAGCCCCCTCAGTTCTTAGCTCTTAAAATCCTCCATGAGAGAAGAGAGCATCCTCCTCTTGGCCATGGCTGCTAAGTTAAGAGTCATGTATAAAGTTGAGAACCACCTTCCTGGAGTTGAAGCATTACTTAAGCACACAGGGCTCCAGGTGGTACCAGCACCTGACATCTCAATATTCCCACAGGCCCAGTCTGTGGGAATTACTGCTGTGCTACCCCAAGCTTCTTCTTAGTAAAACCATAGGACCCCTCTGGATGTCCCCCAGGGACAGAGCTATGGGGAGGAGCTGGAACCAGCAATTAGGAGCAAGGCACATCCAGGCTGAGCTCCCTCCTGGGAGGGTACGGGAAGACCCTCATGGGTGAGGCCCAGACACGTTAGCCTATAGCCCCAGTCACAGGCGGGGAAGAACCCTCTAAAAGACGGCCTCACCTTTGTCTCCTTCTCATTTCCCTCTGCATGGATGATGTAGGGAGAACCCTTCTGCGGGTTTTCTGAGACGATGCGTACTTCCACTCCTGGCAGTGGGGTCCCCACAGAACCTGTAAAAAATGAGAAGGAAGGTAGGAATTGGATAGTTGCCCTCCTGGGTTTGGGACAAGCGTCCTCGTGTATATGGGACACTGGGATCACTGTCAGGAGTGGATCACGTGCTCGGTGACTGCAAGGAAAGACGTGGGGAGGGTTGCAAACAGTGCATGTGAGCAGCCAGCCAAAGGCCTGCCCAGATCTCACTGACACTATGGGAGTAGCTGCTGGTGCACAACCAGAGACACTCACTGCTGATCATACGGCCTTGCAACTGCCATGGTGGGTTCTTCACTGCTCCTGTCTGGTCAAGGAGAGCGGGCCACCCGGCTGGATGTGCAGGAACTGACTAACGCAGGCCACTGGTGTGTCCCAGAAAGGGCTGAGGTGGAAGCGGGTGGGGTTCTCTGTAAACTGGGCTGCCCCATTTTTTTTTTTTAAATTACACTTCCTCCTGCAAGGTTGAGACAGAATCTGGCTGGTAGGGATGTGTCCAGAAGCCCCCACACTTCTGGACAATGCCCTGTGTTGAAGCATCACTCTGCTGTTGGCTTGGGGCCCAAGCTCACATGCCTTGGTGCCAACACATGAACAGCAGGAACAGAGTGGAGAGCAAACAGGTCACCACACCCAGGAATGAGGTCAATGTCCAAACACACCTTTCTCCTGAGAATTCACTTTATAGTTTCAGGGTCTTTATTTTAAGCACTGTAGTTAATGGGAGTCTGTGACAGGACAAGTTTTCCAAGTGGCAACTCAGTGAACCACACACACACACACACACACACACACACACACACACACACACACACACTTTGCATCCTGGGTTCAGCTTCTTAGTGAGGTGATTGCACTGTCCCTGTTTTAGGTAGGATCCTCCATGGCTGGGGTTCCACACAGAGGGTCAGGAGGCATGGCGATGGAGCAGGTGCTCTAGGGCATTCTCGGCTCCAGGTGTGGAGGTGCCTAAGCCTCACCTTTAGAGTGAGTCACCACCAGTGAGACAGCTAAGCAGCATCCTTCCTGCTCTGACTTTGGGGTTCTAAGACTTTAAAAATCAGGGTGACCATGTGTGGCATCCTTAATCATTTCAAAATGCAGTGAGGATCCATGAAACTGTGGCCTCTGCTCTGTGGTAGAAAGGGGACAAGGGGAGAGGGCGGCTGTCACCTTGAGGAGGTGCTTCTGGCCCTGTAGTCTGCTGCAGAGGACAGTGTCCTCTGTGTCCCTCTCGTCAAAGTGCAGGTGGACCGGGAGTCACATGTAGGGCACTGGGAATGGAAGGGGACAGCTGTGGGGCAGCCGGTACCTGGCAGGCGAGCCTCCATCAGGGGGTTGGACAGGGCCATGCCAATCTCCGTCATACCATAGCGCTCCAGTAGCGTGTGGCCCGTGACATTCTTCCACTTCTCCAGCAGGGGGACAGGCAGGGCAGCCGAGCCTGACACCATCAGCCTAGGCAGCACAACCACAGGGGCTTAGCTCTGATGGGGGCAGCTCACAGCACACTTCCCTGTGAGCGCGCAGAACAGGTGCGTGGGATGGTCCTCTCCTATCTCTGTACTCAACATTCATGATAAAGGTGAGTTTTTAGAAAAGTTTCTTTTCAGTGTGTTTCTGTAAATTCACGCAGGTCTTTCAAAGGGATGTTAGCTAAAGCAGCATCTTTGGTGATACCACAAATAATTACGATGCTGCTCATCAACAGCCCTAAACAAGTGATCAGGACAGGATGGTGGCAATGGTTGCGTGCCTCATGGAGGAAAGGCCACAACACTGCAGGAGGCAGGTGCTGTGTGAGCAGAGCTGCTGAAGCTGGAAGACACATGGGGGTGGGGGTGGGGAGAGGCGGGGGGAGGGGGACGGGACCGGCAACTGGAGGCGACAATGGCAGAGACAGTGGGTGGTGCTCAAGTCCCTGAGCCGCTTTCTGCTACCATCCCATGCCCGCCACTTGCAGAAAGGAAGGCCCTTTGTGTGTCATCTAAACTGAAGCAGGAAGCAGCCCCAACCTCCTCCAGAGGTGTATGGCCAACAAGAGCCCCGACGGTCTCATGCTGAGGATTCTGTATTTCAGAAATGGCAACTGTGCCTGTGGTTCTTTGGGGTTGGTGGAATCTACTGATCCTTCCCTAGCTCTGGATCCTGAGCACTGGGTGCCCCCGAGTGCTTCAGCTGACAGGCCTGGGTAGGGGCCCAGAGAGGAGGCCATCAGCAGCACCATCTGAAGCAGGGCTCTGATTTCCCCAAAGCATCTATTTGGAAAGGGAGCATAAGAGCAGAGCAAAAATGCAATGCTATCACATTTGTCTCAGATAATCCAGAAGTCTCTTAGGGATACAAGGCACTGCTTCCTGAGCCCAGATGTGTGGCAGGAACAGTGGCTGCTGGGTACCCACATAAGTCGTGCTTGGAGTTGGTTTTCTTTCTTTCTTTCTTTCTTTCTTTCTTTCTTTCTTTCTTTCTTTCTTTCTTTCTTTCTTTCTTCTAATTCAGGATTTAATACTTTCCTTAAGAGTCGGAAGGTTGGGAGGGAATATAGCATCAGTGAGCATCTGTTAAAAATTGACGCCATGTGAGGATTCTTTCATCTCCAAAGTAAGATAGGATCACTTCCTGGTCAATAGCCTGAGCTGGAGCTGGCGGCGGACACATCAGGGTCAGGCCCTGTCCTAACTCAGCTTGGAGTTTTAAGTCAGAGCTGTCCCTGCAAGTCTGTCGGCCAGCTTCAGTCCCCTTCCCATGTGCCACATCCTTGTTCCTCTGGCAGAAGAGAAGCACCCTAGCCCTGGTCTGTGTGTGATGATCAAGTAAGCCACACTATGATCACTTCTAGTGAGCAAATCATATTTCGACATAAAGCTGGGAAAGAAATGATATCCGTGGCTCACAGGAGAGAGAAGGGCAACTTCACACCACTGAACAGCCCACAGGCCTCAGCTCATGGCTGTGAGGAGACAGGAGGATGTCAGCAGCAGGTGCAGAGTGAGGGGAGGTCTCAGAGACAAGTCAGAGAGGACCAGGGAAGAGGTTGGTTCAGTCCTCAGCCTTCCACAGGCAGAGAAGCTGACAGATGTAAGAGACAGAGGTACCAGGAGTAGACATACATGGGGGTACAGACGACAGAGAGAGAGGGAGAGGGGGAGGGAGAGAGAGAGAGAGAGAGAGAGAGAGAGAGAGAGAGAGAGAGAATGAATTCAGGCAGAGGACACACATGTATGCACAGAGCCACCATTTAAAGGGAGAGAACTGAGCAGACACTAAAAATGAGTTATGCCTGCTGACTACCAAGCTTCATGGGGCAGGGGAGGGGCGGGGGAGCGGAAATATGGGCTCTTTCCACCCACCTGATCTTTTCTTCACAAACTGCACGCACGAAATCCTGGACACGGGGCTGTGTGAAATGCTTGTCATAGTAATCCAGCAGTTTGCTGTAGATCGTGGGCACTGCCATAAACACATTAATCCGTGGAGCTTCTGAACTCAAGAACTTTTC
This sequence comes from Peromyscus eremicus, assembly GCF_949786415.1. Lineage (NCBI taxonomy): Eukaryota > Metazoa > Chordata > Mammalia > Rodentia > Cricetidae > Peromyscus > Peromyscus eremicus. Next base: position 85,197,123 of record NC_081420.1, read on the forward strand.
CCAAACCTAGAGGGAAACGGGAAGCGGCATTCAGCAGCTGGAAGACAGCACAGCGGCCTCCTGTCTCCATCCCAGATCTCTCCTCCTGACGGAAGCTGTTTCCTGGGTGAGATGAATGTGGCCATCAGTGGCCTCCAGTTCAGAGGGACTCCTGTAACACTGAAACATTCCATGGGACACTGTGTCTGGCCTATGAGGAGGAACATTCCAGAAGCAACTGCAGTCAGAAGCAACCTTAGCTCAACTGCAGCCACACCGTGGGGCAGCCTTGGGAATCTGGACAGTGCTCAACACAGGTAGGAGGCAGGTCTGTTGTCTTATCCAAAAAGCTTCACATGAACTTTGCCATTTTACTCCTTAATAAATTTCTAATCAGATTTCATATAAAAGCATTTAAATTTCTTACCAGTTGGGTTTTTATTTCAATATAATCAGTATAAGGTATGTAGGACAGGACTGAATAGTATCATGTTATCATCACAGGCAAGGGCAGAGTCTGGCTCATGAATTAAAAATTCCAGATTGTCAAAAAGTCAGTTCCTCACACAATCCTCCAATTCCCAACAATCTTCACCTTGCAGAGACTGACCAGAGGTTCTGGTATCTTACACTGACAGGCAAAGGTCCCAAGAGTCAGAACAAAGGTGAAGTCTTGCTCCTCCCTGTTCCCAGAGTAGAAGCCACTAACAGTGTGAGCCCAGCCTGTTCTAATGCAGTGTCCTTAAGCTGCTCCTCTGGAGACACTGCCATTCTCAGTGATGATGGCCTCATTGTCATTTCCCCTCCACAGGGCCAACACCATGTCCCTGATGCCTGTCTGCTGGAAAAGGGGGGAGCACAGTGACTCCCGTGGGTCCTCCAGCAGGAGTTCCTCTGCAGTGGAACCAGAGAAGATGTGACAGGGGACAGCCTGCCTTCTCATGTCCCTGAGCTTGTAGAGGGCATCAAGCCGTGGGTTTAGACACGGGGAAATGATGCTGATTAAACACACAGTGATTTGGGGGCATGAAGGAGAGGTGACTACTGGAGTTGGGTGCACTGAATGGGGAGATGCAGCCTCAGGCCCAGGAGCAGATGCCTCCAGAAGCCATAAAAAGAAAGATGCAGAGACCTCCATGAACCTTCCGATGGAACTCCCTCCAATACCTTGGTTTGGGCTCTACCAGGCAGCTAGGAGAATAAATGTATGCTGTTCTAACCCTCCAGCCTGTAGAGTCACCGGGCTGCTAAGAACCCTGGATCAGGACTCACCTGCTGAGCACTGAACTCCGGCAGCATCACACAGGTGGCTCCTACCCAGAGCGGACAGAGCAGCTTGTTGACCACGCCGTGGACATGGTGCAGAGGCAGGACGTGAAGGATCGCGTCATGTTTTGTCCATGCCCATGAATGGACCAGCCCAGTCACCTGTGGGGAAATAGCACTGCCTAAGAACAGGGATGAGAGGGTGTGGGCATGGCACAGGTACACAAGTGGTCCAGGGGGTCCTGAGAGAGAGAAGGGAGAATAAAGATGATTCTTCGCTCCTTCCTTTCAGTGGCTCCTGAAGAAGGGAAGTAACTGGGTCCTCCCACTTATTGTGTGAAGGGAACACAGACACCTACCTGGAGACTGCAGAGACCCTAGAAAGCCTAGGAACAGAACAGGCTCTGCAAACACTGTGGAAGGCAGAGGTGGGATTTTGGTACTGCTGCCCACAGCATGGTCCCCTGCAAAGGACAGATGGCAGCCGAGTTCAGGTTTGAACCTGCACCAGCCTAGCATAGCTGCCTACCTGTGGTCCCTGTACCACTCAGCTGTAACAGGAGTCACGAGGCAGATGTCCAGGCGTATCCTCAGCTCTCACTGAGAAGCCATGTGGACAAGGCTCCTTCGTGTTCCCTGGACCATCCACGTGAGGATGCTGGCCCCACCACAGCCCAGGTTCACTGGCTGCCTTCCCTTGTGTTGGCTTTCATTTTACTGTATTGCTTCTACTCTACAGAAGACTTCGCTGTACATACACAAACTTTCCAGAAAGTGAGCGGAGTCAGACAAGGAGCGAGAGACTGACAGGTTTGCCAAGGTGGTTCCGGAAGTGACTGAATACAAGGTAGTGTACGAGGCAGGGGGCGACACAGGAGCTACTCCTCTTTCTGGGGTGCTCTTACAAATCCCAACCTAATCACACAGCCTGACTATGCGACTCTACAGTCTTGGTGGTCATTCAGCAAAGCATGTCTGGACCCTACTCAGTGGTGGCTGGGATAGTGAGAGGGGAAGAAGCAGAGGCCTCTGGAGCACACCCAGCACTCACCACGGCTGCTATGTTACGGTGGGTGCTCAGTGCACCCTTGGGCTTCCCTGTGGTCCCACTGGTGTAGAAGATCATAGCACCCCGGTCATGCCAATCCCTCTCTTGGACCAGCTGCTCTATGGGATGCTCGGCCGCTCCATGGTAGATGGCAGGCGTGAGGGGCAGAAGAGGGACTCCCAGCCTCTGGGCCACTGGCCTTAGCCGCTCCAGGTACTCCTGGCCAACCACGAGCACAGAGCTCCGGGAGTCCTGGATGAAATACTCCAGCTGGGCCTCAGGGTGCTTCCAGTAGAGTGGGACGGCAACACCACCACTCATCCAGGAGGCCCACTGAGTTACAACATAGGAGACATCATTGGAGCACAGGAAGGAAATCCTCTCCTCCGGGAGGTCCCCAACCTTACAACCCCGAAGCCTGCAGATCTCCTGGGCCAGGCAAAGGCTGCGGTCATAAAGCTCCCTGTAGGTGTGACGGCCATGTTTGTCAATAAGGGCAATCCTGTCCCCAAAGGCCAGGGCGCGGATGAACACTGGGGCATTCCCATCTGTGCAGGCCTCTGGAGCTGTATGCAGGAGGCCATGTCCTCTGTGTCTTCTGGGAGCCAGCTGACTGGAGGCCAAGGACCAGATGAGACGCCTGAAGGGTAGTGTCAAGAGGGGTGGCATCACACCAACAAACCACTGGCTGGGCTGGGGAGGAGAGTGCAGTGTGTGAGTGTTTGCCCGGGTCACCCAAACCTTGCCCACAGCAAGGTTTAAAATATACCCTCCAAACACCCCAAAAGGCTGCAGAAACTCTTAACATACCACCCCCTAAACAGAGAGGCTAACATTCTTGATCATACAACATCTTTAAAAAGTGTCTAGCTTTTTAGTTAGTTTCTTTAAAGATTTCAAAAACATGCAAAATTCCCAAGTAATTTTAAGTTAGGAAAACCAAACAAAATATACTTAAGGTAAATCCTGAATAGGAGTTTTGGGAATTTTGAGCCTGGAAAATCACTAGTCAGTAGAAGCAGGTATCACAGGGACTCAAAAGGCACCCTTGTGGAATATTTAACTGTGTAAAGGTGTGTTACATTTGTTTCTGCTGAGGAATGTTACTGTAACTGTGTAAAGGTGTGTTACATTTGTTTCTGCTGAGGAATGTTACTGTAACTGTGTGAAGGTGTGTTACATTTGTTTCTGCTGAGGAATGTTACTGTAACTGTGTAAAGGTGTGTTACATTTGTTTCTGCTGCCTTTGTTTAATTATGTAAAATTGTGATGCTGTTTTATTTTGTCTGCCTAAGGCATCTGATTGGTCTAATAAAAAGGTAAATGGCCAATAGGTAGGCAGGAGAGGGAGAGGCGGGGCTAGTGGGCAGAGAGACTAAGTAGGAGGAGGAATCTAGGCTGGAGAGAAGAGAATGAGGGAGAAAGAGAGGGACATGCCTGGAGCTAGAAGCCAGGCAGCCGCCAGACAGACAGACATGAGAAGCAGAAAAGTAGGACATTCAGAAAGAAAGGTAAAAAAGCCCCAACACTTTAAAATGTAGATAAAGAGAAACAGATTAAAATAAGAGCTAAGGGCTGGGCGGTGGTGGTGCACGCCTTTAATCCCAGCACTCGGAAGGCAGAGGCAGGCAGATCTCTGCGAGTCGAGGCCAGGAAAGGCGTAAAGCTACACAGAGAAACCCTGTCTCGAAAAACAAAAACAAAACAAAACAAAACAAAACAAAACAAAAAAAAGCTAAGGCTGAGCATTCTTAACTAATATGAAGTCCCCATGTCATGATTTGAGAGTGGGTTGGTGGCCCAAAAGAAAAAGCCTGGTACACACCCTTGCCACTTCTCGACAGCACACCCCAAAAGGTAGCCATTCAGGAACTGCAACCCAGCAGGGCTTTAGGAAGGCAAGGTCACAGGCCAGGGAGCATCAGTTTGTTTCTTTTCCTCCCGCTTTAGGTTGAAAGAGAACTCTTCAGTCTGTCTTCTCAAAAACCACTACTAAATTACAACTGAAATAAGCAGAGGAAGAGCGCTCAGGGAGAGGGGAGATGTCACTGCTTAGTTCTGTTGGGATGCTCCACAGGATGCTCCTCTGGGGACCCTGAAGTCCATTCCAGGACAACACAGAGGGGCCATCATACTTCCACACTGGCTCTGCATATGGCATCTAATAGGTCCAGAGGCCACCCAATATTCAGATCTGCTTCCCAGTGCTAGCTAGCAAGATCCCTTCCTTTGGTTCTATAACCCTCATGTCACATGTCATCCCTGCCTAGGCGCCTGGCAGCGAGAAGACAGTCCCCATCCCCCGTCCATTTGGCCTCCGGCGGTTAGAACACATCACTCCCCACTGAGGCCCTCTGGCTTCTGCTACACCTATCCAGCAATCACCGTGGCTTTCATCAGAACAGCCTCCCCAATCACAGTTATGAGACAAGAGGCCACACCTGCTTTGGCAGGAGCAACTGAGCTGGAGGAAGTGACTCAGCACCAAGTTTATGGTGAGCTGATGGTGTTGTGACCTGTTCTTACAGAGGCACTAAGTGCTGGAATGTTAGACACTACTCAATGCTAGAGGTCAGTAAAGACACCTGCTGAGGAGACCTCTGCCACCGTCCCAGGTCACGTGTCTAACATTTCCCCATAGACATAACAGCTGGCACTCTCTGGGGTGAAAGCTGGAGGCCCGAACTATCCTAGAAGGCCCAGGAGAAGGACAAAGGCAAGAATGACCATACCTCGCCCCACCTCCCTTCTGTTCCCTCCACATCTCACAGCATGACCTCATGTAACATTCCCTCTGTGAGGTCTGTCTCCATTAGCATGCTCTCTCTGACACATACTCTGGAAACTTCTCTTTCATTAACTTGCCAGGGCAAACCAACACATCATTATCTGCTACCGGTGCTAAAAGCAGCTTTGTTGCTTGTTTGTTTTTTCCGAGACAGGGTTTCTCTGTGTAGTTCTGGTGCCTGTCCTGGATCTCACTCTGTAGGCTAGCCTTGAACTCACAGAGATCCGCCTGGCTCTGCCTCCCAGTGCTGGGATTAAAGGCGTGCCCCACCACCACCCGGCCCATTTTTTTTAGACAGAGTTTCACTATGTAGCTCTAGCTGTCCTGGAACTCTCTCAGTAGGCCAGGCTGGCCTCAAACTCAGATCTGCTGCCTCTGCCTCTTGTCTCCAGAGTGCTGGGATTAAAGGTATGTTGTCACCACACTAGGACAGCTTTGTTCTCTTAATACTTAAATAATTTATCTAACAAAACAAATTCTCCATCAATAAATACTCCTAGAACTAAATTTTGTTCTGTGCTCGAGATCTTTGGGTATGACTTTGTTTCCCTGGCTCCTTGCTGGGGTTAGATAGCTTCTCTAGCCAGGCACTCTGGTCAAGAGAGCAGGGAAACTCGGCCTCACTCCTCTGTGCAGGAGTCTAGCTCATGGCTGCTTGGAGGCCCTGTGCACACTGGCTCTGCACATGTCAGTTCTCAAGCACACTGGCCCCTGGAGAACACCTGCGGTCTAGACGAGGCAGCGAGGGTCCAGAGCTGCTCTCAGCCCTACTCCACAAGGGCTCAGAGCTCCTGGCCTGTTCACACCCTGGATTTCCACTTCTACAGGGCTAGGCAAGAGAAGCCAAGGACTTGACAGCTGTGTGGGCTTCCAGAAGTCAGGGAGCATAAAGTAAATTAGGGAGCTTTAATTCTCACTCCAACAAATCCCCCTCTATCTGTTTTACAGTCGGAGATGCCAAAACCAAGAAAAACTCAAAGACAAGACCTACTGTGTGGAATTTCAGAATTAAAGACTTGTGGCCAGATTCCTGTGGGTTAGAGTGTGAGATGTCTCGGAATGCTCTGGATGAATGGGAAGGACAAGACATTTGGTATTCGGCTATTGTCTCTGCACAAGGGAACAGGAAACAGAGAAACCCAAACGGAAGACCTGCTGTGTGAGAGACACCAGGAGTCTCCCCCACAATTCTATACCACAGCCTTCAAAATGGTACAACTCTCCTGAAGTACCTGGAGAGGGGATGGAGCACTAGGGAAGTAGTACCTGCCCTTCACCCAGGTGTGGGAGCTCATCAGCATCTGGAAGCTGTACAAAGGAACCCCAAGGACCGGGTTCCTGATGAAGAGCTGCCCCGAGAGACTATGGCACACAGGAACAACATACAGGGCCATGGGAGAGCAGTCTTGATCTAGGCCTCTAGACCTGGGGAGACCAAGAACTTGAGTCATGAGAGAGAAGCCCTCTCAGCGGTAGCACCAATACTTAAAACCCTTTCCCCCCATGTTAACACTATGACCTTAGTGCAAAAAGATGTGCACAGCCGGGCGGTGGTGGCGCACGCCTTTAATCCCAGCACTCGGGAGGCAGAGCCAGGCGGATCTCTGTGAGTTCGAGGCCAGCCTGGGCTACCGAGTGAGTCCCAGGAGAGGCGCAAAGCTACACAGAGAAACCCTGTCTCGAAAAACCAAAAAAAAAATAAAAAAATAAAAAAAAAAATAAAAATAAAAAAAAATAAAAAGATGTGCACATAGGATGCTCACACAAGTGGTAGTTAGTTAAACTGAAACTAACCAATGGTCCTCAGAAAAAGCCTAGGGAGATAGTGCACAGACATTCAAATATGCATGTCCAACAGGGTGCTGGCTTCCACTAATCTCTGTGTACCTCGCTTTTGACACCACCATATCATGTGAGGTGGTAGGGCTGAGCCAACACGGCTAACCAGGAAAAGCAACATAGTAGCATAGCCACAAGATTCAGAGCAGGCAGTTGGTTATGTAGCTGCAGAACTCTGTATGGACCCTACTTATAAGGAAACACCACTGCCCTCTGGGGCAGAGTCCTCAGCCCTGAAGGTTGGTGGCATTCCTATCATGAACAGACACTGAGGTGTCAAAGCAAGCTCCTTGTGGAAAAGACTTACAGTTCCCATGGGGCCCCAATGCTGTGAGAAGATGCTCACAGCAGGAAGAACAGTGACAGCCATGAGGAGGATACACTGCCCCTGGGGTGGTCAGTCAGGGAGGATGACAGAGGGTAAGGGCAAACTGAATCCTGTATGGACAGCTGTACACATGCTGGGAGGCATTGCTGGACCACCTTCAATTCTTATAAGTTCTACCATGCCCACTCTGAGGCATTGCCTTACTCTCCCATATGTGAAAATGGGACCAGTCCAGGCCTCCAAAGCTGCTTTGGTCTTCAGGCATGAACCTGGTCCAAGCACTTATTCATCTGTCGGTGCTGAGCTAACTCCCAGCTCATCCCATCAGAGCCAGCTCTTCAGAGCAAAACAGTCTGTCTATTGACAGCATCTGGCTGTGCATGGTCCTCTGACCCCCTGCAGGTCCAGGGATGCCAGAGAATGCCATGTCATACCTGTGGCTTAGGAACTGTCAAAACTACAATTTTAAAGTAGCACTCACAAATTAAAACAAAAAACAAACAAAAACCCAAAAGGAAAAAAGATATCCATTCTACATAATAAACTATCATTTTAAAAAGACATCTGGAGCCGGGCGGTGGTGGCGCACGCCTCTAATCCCAGCACTCGGGAGGCAGAGCCAGGCGGATCTCTGTGAGTTCGAGGCCAGCCTGGGCTACCAAGTGAGTTCCAGGAAAAGGCGCAAAGCTACACAGAGAAACCCTGTCTCGAAAAACAAACAAACAAACAAACAAAAAACAACAAAAAGACATCTGGGAGCTGGGGGTGTATTGCTAAGTGCTTTTGCCTAAAATGCAGGAAGCCCTCATTCCCCAGTACCACCTAAAACGGGCCAAGTAAAGGCAGGAGGTTCAGAAGTTGAAGGTTACTCTTAGCTAAATAGTAAGTTCAAGGCCAGCTTGGACACATGAGACCCTATCCTTAAAATTTCAAAATGAAGCCATGGAAAGGTATGTTTACATCCATCTCAAGTCCAAGAACAGCAGGGAGACCTGTTTCGCAATAATCACGTTGGCCTTGGGGAGAGCACTTAGAACATTCACGTTTTCAGTTACTCCCTTGAGGGACAGCACAGGTTCACCTGTGCTCCTGCAGCAACATCTGGAGCCTCCCACAAGTCTTAGTGGTCGGCCACAAACAAGTCCCTCCCAGGATGAAAACCAAAACAACTTCTCTTTTAGAGAAATTCCCCGTCCCGCTTCCAAGTCCAGCAGCCCTTCCTTGAAGGCACACTTGTCCTGCCCACGCCGCCATAGTCTGCTTTCGGGACCCATTTGCCTTTCGGAGCCAGGCCTCTGGGAACTTGCATCCCACGTGGAACAAATCAAAGGGAGAAGCTCCGCTATGACTTCAGCTCTGGGAGAAGGGCATGAGTTTAACATACAGCAGAAGTTTCGCGCACGCGCGCGATGACGGACAGCTGCCCAACAGCTCCCACTATCACCTGATCAGCTCCAGCTCACCTCAACACCCCCTTTCTTGTTCTCTGCAACGCGCTCACCTGGGGTCAGACGAGGGTCACTGGGGGTGGGGCACGGGCCTGAGAGGCCAGGTGGGTGGATCAGGCCGGAATGAGTCCTACACCTAAAAATATCCGCAGGCGAAATGTGTCCGTCTCCCTAATCTGTCCCTGTGTGCATAGCCTGGGTAATGAGTTCCGGACTCGAGCGTTCCGGCTTATTCACATACCAAGACCGGTCTGTGCAGGACTGCCAAAGGGTGGTCTTCAGGTGCCTAAAAGTCGTCACCAGACCTCTGGATCCATTGTCCTGATAGATTAAGTGCTGCGGGTTGCTTGCATTGCGTCAGCTTTAACTTTTTTTTTTTTTTTTTTTTTTAGACAGGGTCTCATGTAGCCCAAGCTGGCTTTGAACTCATTATGTAGCCAAGGATGACCTACCTCTACCCCTTGAGTGCTGATTAATGACAGGTTTGTCTCACCACATATGGCTTATGTAGTGCTGAGGATCAAACCCAGGTCTTCACACATGCACTCCAACAACTCTGAGCTATATTCTCAGCCCTCAATGTTCATTTTAATAGGCACCATTGTCGCCGCAGCAGGAGGGACTATACAACTATGGACAACATCTTCTCCAAATAGAATGTAAGTGGATCCCTTGGTCCCTGAAGAGGGGCTCCCTGGCTTGCAGCTAGGAGTCTGAATATTAAAGGTGATTTTTAAATCTGTGACACATTGTGTGAGAATTCCTCCTCACAGGAACTGTGCAGGGTCTTCTTTTGTTCTTTATTTTGAGACAAGGTCTCGCTCTATAGCATAGGCTGGCACCAAACTCATGGCAATCCCCCTGCCTCAGTCTCTTGAATATTGGGATTACAGGTCTGTGCCACCACAGCCAGCTTTAGGGTAGAATCTTACACTTTCTGTACAATAAAGGAAAACATTAAATGTTAGACACCGAGTCCATTTGTCAGTGACAGAAAAGCCAGAGACACAGCTCCACCACCTGCAGCAGCCCGAGAAGCTTCACAGACCTCCACATCAGTCAAATGGGGATTCTTGACTTTCAAGATGTCAGTATGAAGCAAAATTGGAGTTGTTAAGCCATGGTTTCAGCATAGTTTTAAGCATAGACATTCAGACAGACTGATTGGTGGGAGAACTGATTTAGGGCAAGGATGGTATAGATCCAAGTATGGATGTGGACTTCTGAGGAGAGCACACAGTGTTTTTACAATAGCCATATACACAATTCAGGCAGCTTCTGAAATTGTATTGGAATTTATACCCTAGGCCCCAGGACTTCTATGCTTAAATGTCTACTTCCAAAGCAGAAACCTAGACATGACCTTGAGATGCGAGTTAGCTTCTGTAACCCCTGGATCTCGGGGACTGTCAAGAATCTGGATTTGGGTTTGGAGTGGCCCAGTCGTTAGCATAAACCCTGGGTTTGATTCCCAGCACTGTATAAGCCAGGCTTGGTGGTATATGCCTATAATCCCAGCACTTGGGACGTGGAAGCAAAAGGATTAGAAATTTAAGGTTGGGTTACATACAATTGTCTCAAAAATGAAACAAGAATGACAGAAGGGATGGAGAGATGACTCAGCAGTCAAGAGCATCTATCCCTCTCCCAGAAGATCTGGGTTTGATTCCAAGCACTTATACCGGGAAGTTCACAACTGCCTGTCACTCTAGCTCCAGGGAGATCCTGCTTCTGTGGATACACCCATACGTACACACACACACACACACACACACACACACACACACACACACACACACACAAACAACAAGAGACCCATTGTTTGTATGAACAGGATGGTGGCACTGGTAAGCATGGTGGTGGTAGTGAGTCTCAGTGGTCACTCTGCAGGGGAAGCCTGACAGTGTCCAGTTCCACCCATCGCCCGAACTTCTGATTAGCATTTCAGTGACCACAGCACAAGCTGTCGGGAATGAACAGCCATTGGGGTTAGCCAGATAGCCATTTATATGAGAGACGTGGGCTAACACAGTCAAAACAAATGTGGAGAGCAGGGATGGCCACGTGAGGACTACTTCAAAGCAACCCCTGTCACTGTCATCAGAGCTGAGGTACAAGGTCCCACAAGACCAAGAGCAAGATTCTGCAACAGAGAGCTTCGCTAAGACCTGATGGCCAGGAAGACCAGTGGCCAAGCATAATCCCCCACCGGAGGACTGGAAACAAGGAACTATCTGGACAAAAGGCTGAGGTGGTAACAGAAGGTGAAGAGATTGGGTGGGCCTGCTGGGGGAGTCCAGCAGGCAGGATTTGAGGTTTCTGGAAGGGAAAGTAGAAGAGACAAAACAAGAGAACTCACAAGAGAAATTCAAAAGAGCCAGCAGAGACAAGGAGACAAGGTCACCGAGGGCCTGGGACAGTGGATTAAATGGCCACTTCAACTTAGCAAATGGAAGAGTGGGGAATGTAGCAATTGCCGCCCCCCCCCCCCAGGCTGTGATCACAAGGAACCAGAACACTTACTGCTGCTGAAAAGTGTCATCTCCGTCACCGGCTCCCCACAGTGGTTCAGGGCAGGTACCTACCCACAGCTGTGAGATAAATGGGGGTAGCCAGACAGCAGCACCTGCAGCCTTAGGCAGGAAGCCAGTTCCCACCTGCCCCCCACCCCGCCCCCACGGAGGTGGCTGAGCCATCCCACGTGACATTTTCAGCTCAACTCAAGATGCAATCTCTTTTTTCACCTTGGGTTCAGGTGGTCAAGATGACTCTGTACGTTCTACAGCACCCCTCACACCTCAGACACCAGACCTCAGACATTTCCCCATATCACCTGCCTCCATACTCCAGACACCTGCTGTCCCCCCACATACATATACCTGCCCTTCCCAGAAAAGAAAATCTCATAGCTGGAGCATCTTGGAAGGGGACTCAGCCCCTCCCACTTAGTCCTTTGCACCTCCAGCTTAATGAGCACAAACTGCTGGGGGCGCCTGGGTCACACCTTCTCACTTGATTGAAGCACAACATGGATCTGGCTGGCAGGGGTTTGCTCATGAGGGGAACTTCCGCAAGCTGTGAACACATTACCTTCTGCAGGCAGTTCTGGGAGCTGCTGCTGCCTGTTCTGGGGGACTCTGCACTGGTGTCCTGGTAAGGCCTGGCCCCTAGGAGCACCGGGGACACCTGCACCTGGTGACTAAGAGAAGAGGCCATGACAGACTGACCTGTCACTGGCTTTCTGTGCCCAGGCTGGTCCAGCCTACATGGAACGGGGCTGACCTGAATCTATAGCTAGACACTGCCAGTGGTTATGTGCACTTCCAGGGAGGTCGTGGAAGGAACCATAGCCTTCTTGCTCCCTTGATTGATTGATCATGTGCCTAGGGAATCCAGCGTCCATGAAGTGAACACTGGGGAACAGCCCGTGGAGGGTCTGCCTGGCAAAAAACAGAGGCTTCGGCACACTACTCCATGAAGAGCCTGCTGGCCAGCAAATCCCACAACACCTGTGGACTCTGAAGGCCACCTACAATGTTGTGGGAGGCTTGACCTTCTATGTTATCCTGGATTCCTGATGCTCATAACTGTGTAGGATAACTTTGTTATTTTCACCCATGAAGTTTTGGTCTCATATATATGAAGAAATGGTCTCATATATTCCAGGCCGCCCTCAAACTCATTTTGTAGCTGAAGATAAAGATGACCTTGGACTCCTGCTCCTTCTGTCTCTGTTGTTCAAGCTCTGGGATTACTTTCATGTGCTACCATACCCAGTTTATGTGGTACTGGGGATTGAACCTAGGGCTTCATGCATGCTGGCTAAGAGCTTTACCACCTGAGCCATATCCCTAACCCTGTAAGCAGTGACATTCTGAGGCACTGTGAATATAGCAACAGAGGAGTAATGCAAGACTTCCATCAGTGAGGGCTGTGTGTGTTGGCAGATGAACTTCCTGGACCCTCATCTCCTCATCTATAGGCGAGGCCATCTCCAGTAAGTGTTATAAAAATCAAATAAAGAATCCCATGTAGGACACAGTGCCAGAAGAGCAAACACTAGACACAGGCACCATTCTGTTACAAATCATCTTTATAAATCTATATCATAGAGCAGTAAGGACTCAGACAATCTGGTTCAAGAATCAGGCTTCAAGAAAGGCTGTATGTGAAAAATGACAGATTGGTTCCCAAAAGGCCAGCAGTATAGGGACATGGGGAGCTAGGAGGAACATCATATTTAGCAAAAGGGATAGCAGGACAAGGTCAGTGTGTCAGGGATGCCAAGTGCTCATTTGAGGGTGCCTGGATGGTACACAGGATGGGAGGCTGTGGGTTTGTGGGAGTCAGAGGAAAGTTCTAGAATTAAAGAGACTAGTAACTAATTGGAGGGAATCAGGTCTGCTGGAGAGCTTAGAGTCACTATGGGGCTATAGCCAGGGCCTTGAGGCTATGACTCATCACGGTGAGGTAACCCTGAGCCCATGAGGCAGATATGTGGGGTTTGCTGAGGAAGTGGAGGAGGAAATAGACAGAGGCAATGGGTTGGAGATCAGAACTTTGGATGACCATGTAGTTCATGATGGTATCAGCCTGAGGACACTAGTGCTCCAGGGTCATCCTGAAGCTGATGGTTGCTCCAGCTGAGAAGCAGACTCAAGGAGGTCATGACAGATGAGCCCAAGGAGTGAGGAGAGAAGAAATCATAGGACTCAAAAGGCAGCTGCCACCCATGACCTGGTTCCTACTGTGCAATAAGTAATGGACACCTTAATCCAGGTCCCCAGTCCCCTCGCAGAGCTATTGGTAGGTACCTTGACTTAGAGTGGGATTACATCTTAGTGAACCCCTTGGAAATCCGTAAAGCATTTTAGACGGGCGTGATGGGGTGGGGGCTGGGGAGATAGCTCAGAGGATGTGAGTGTTTGCTGCACAACCATGGGGTTCTGGGTTTGGATCTGCAGCACCCTTGTGAAAAAAAAAACTGGGCATGGTTATGTGTGCCTGTAACTCCAGTAAACTGGTTGTCATCTAAGCTGAGAACTCTGTGGACTTAGTGAGAGACCCTGTCTCAAGGGGACAAGTGGAGAACAATAGAGGATACCCAATTCTCTCCTCTAGTGTGGATAATGACCCCACATACACACGCCACGTGTTGAGCATGGTGGCGCACACTTGTATCCTAACACTTGAGAGGCTGAAACAGGAGGATCATGAGTTTGGGGCCAGCTCATGGGCTACATAAACCCTGTCTTCAAAAAAGTCTTAACAGAAAAGACTTCATGCACACAACCTAAAAGTACGGTGGCTTAGCGGTAGGACACAGCGGTGCCGCTGTGTCCTCTCTCCTGGCTGTGGCCCGTTGCTGCTTTGCAGCATCTTGAGGGAACGTCATGCTTCAAGTGGCTGGTCTAGGAAGAGATCAGTATCTAAAATCTACAGTTTCTACCGAATTCAAACTCGTTCACACCATCATGAAGCTGAGGATTTTGGTGTTGGGTTTGGTGTGGGATTCCTAACACACTTGTCAATGTCCTGAGCAATGGGAACTCAGATAAGATGTCTAATTTTTGGGTTTGTCTGTGGTCCCTGACTCATAGCCACCTCTTTAACAAGTCATAGAAATTAGAGATTAGAATTTCTCTTCTTCAAGCAGGTCACAGAAGCTTAAGTCCCAGAGAAGCATCTAGATAGACAAGCCTTGCTGAGTATCCCCAGCTGGGCACAGGGGTTAGCTCTCCCTTTGCCCAGCCACACCTCCACACATGCCCATGGTTCTGTCATGCTCAGACTATGATGTCTGTATAAAGGCCCAAGAGGAGAGGAGAGGGGAGCCTGTGGGCAACTAAACACCCTGGAGGCTGGCATACCCAAACTGTAGGATCTGAAGTTCCTGCACCGAGGACACTGACAGGCCTTTCCCTATCCCTCTTGTCTAGCTGGCCTTCTTATCCTGATTTACTTCCTTTTAAATAAACCAGTAGACATTTCCTTGAGTTCTATGAACTGCTTCAGCAAACTGACTGAACTGGCTAATCAGAACCCAGGATTTAAAGCCAGGCGGTTGGAAGCACAGACCACGACCTATCGCTTGCTCTGACTATATCCACTTTTTGGCTCCTCTGTCTAAATCCATGCCTAGCCCACAAGGCCCACTGCCCATGTAAAGACCTCACTCACACAGCCTCTCTGTCCACGTCTACACTTCATCTACACATCCCCTCTGTCCACATTATCTATACTTCCTCTACACAACCCCATTGCCTGGGCTTGGAGAAGGTTCTGGGCACATTCCAGGAACCCACAGAGGGCCTGACACTACATTTACTCCAGTACATACAGCACATGGCCGGCCTCTTCTGAGGTGTGAGTAAACAAAGCAGCCCCACAGGGCCATGTGGTAGACAGGGCACTGTGTGGGACTGACTAGGGGTCGGAGACCCTGGCATGGGCATGTTGAAACCCCAATCCTGCCAGAACGCCTTTCCCATGAAGCCATGAATGCCAGGCCTCACAGGGCAAAAATATCCAAGTGCCACATATGTGGGTTCCTGCAGCTGACACCAGCTTGGCGTGGGTGCTCCCAGGGACTGGCTCCTTCCACATGGCACAGCAGCACAGCTGCCAGCTTTGTGAGGCAGCTGTGAGAGGTGCCCCGCCTGCCCCTTGAGGTGCCAGTTGGGAGGCAGCCGACTCTCTTCCGCAGACTACCTGTGGCTGGGGATATATTTCCTGGCGACTGAAAATTTGATTTGTTTCCAAATCTTCCATCCGCTTCCCACCTGTCATTCCTCCTGCCTCGCTCCTCCTCGCCCTCCTCCGCCTTCCATCAGCAGCCCCAGCCCCCACCAATCTCATCACAGCCCATGTGCCTCTCAGCACCGGTGCCAGGCGGCAGGCACCACCTACACCATCTGAGGAGTAGCATCTCCCTGCCACTGGTGCCAGGCTGGGGCAGATGAGAACTGTCAGTGCCATGGGCCATGGTCCAGGGCTCCCTGAGCTCCCATATTGACCTCCAGGGAGAGAAGTACCAGTCTGAGGCCCCTGAAACTGAGAGAATCCAGAAACGAGGGCCAGGTTCTGTGCTGCCTTTGAGGCATGAAAGGGAGCTTTACGATACAGCAAGGCTCCGCATGAACCGAGGGAAACGGATGTGAACGGGGAGATCCACCGAGGCTACGGCCTGAACGGGAGCCCCAAGCAGACCATGTGTGTGCACTCAATGAACCCCTCAGCCTGAGGAAGAATCTGGAACACAACTTAGAATGTTTCCATTTCCCAGGTGTGCTCCTATCTGAAATTGCTCTTTCTGGCATCCAGGTCACCCCAGACTCTGCAAAGGGCCCCAGGTATGTGGCCTAACTATGGATAGCACCTGGT
Organism: Peromyscus eremicus; assembly: GCF_949786415.1. Taxonomy (NCBI): domain Eukaryota; kingdom Metazoa; phylum Chordata; class Mammalia; order Rodentia; family Cricetidae; genus Peromyscus; species Peromyscus eremicus. Next base: position 85,213,202 of record NC_081420.1, read on the forward strand.
CTGACCTGGGCTTTGAGTGCTGGGATAAGATGGTGGGAGTTCCTCCGTTCTCCATGGCACAGCTGTGCGGGAGGGAGGGAGAACTGAGATTAGGATGGACTGGAAAGGGAGACAGGACCCTGTGAAGGGGTTAGGCCTTTGAAACCTTCTCCTCTGGGAAGACTCTCAGGGTATTCGAAGAGTCAGGAGTCAGGAGGGGCTAGCACCCACCCCTGGGGGAGACTGGCTCCTGAGTCACTGACAGACCCAGGTCCCCAAGGCTGACCCCCAGGTAAGGCCCCTGGGCTGCTACAGTAGGAAGAAGAAGCGCAGGACTGTGGGGGTGGGGAGAGCAAAGCCTTGAAAAGAAGAAAGAACAAGTATTTAAAAAATAAAATGAGCCAGGCAGTGGTGGCGCATGCCTTTAATCCCAGCACTCGGGAGGCAGAAGGCAGGTGGAGTTCGGGGTCAGCCTGGTCTACAGAGTGAGTTCCAGGACAGCCAGGTCTACACAGAGAAACCCTGTCTCAAAAAACCAAAAGTAACTAAGTAAGTAAGTGCTGCAGGCCACGGGAATATATCATAAGAACTCAGCTGGTTTTGGCAAAGTCACTACCTAGAGGGATCAAGGATTTCCTCCAGAGGAAGCCAAATTCCAAGGAGCTTTTGGTGTTACTTGGCTTGTTATATATCAGCTGTCTTCTGTTATGAAAATCATGTGTGCCTTCATAGTTTTCCCAATTGACTTTTCCCTAAGAAGGGCTAACAGTAAGGACTGATCACTCTCTGAACATACACATTCCAGGTATTTGGAGAACAGCCTCAGGAAAGGCTTTCTCTGGAATCAGATATCTCTCTTAGCCACTTTCCAAGACTAGCAGTAATGACAGTCCACATGCAAGTCTCCTGATTTAAGGTAAATTCCGCAAGGAGACACCGCCTAGGTCAGGTGGAGGTTAAGTAATAGCTTTACACAATTTAGCTCGGACCCTCCTTTCTTACAGCCTTACTAACTTTATAGACCTTTAACTCCTTACCTAACCACTTCTAGGAATATTTAGATAACTTTCTGTGCTGACAGCTATGCTCAGCCAGAACCCCAGTTCAAGTCTCCCTGTAATTATCATCATTGGCAGCATCCGGCCAGGTCCATCCCCAGATGGAGGAAAGTACCTTATCAGAGATACTTCCGTACTCTCTAAGAACAGACTTAAGCATCCAGACTACCTGTTTGAGAAGGCCTGACGGATGTGCTAATTAAGCTTAACTTCCTCCTTTCCCAAATCTTACCTCCGGTTCCAGATCTCCCTTTAACTATCACCAGAGGCATCTACCTGTACACAGGTTGCCTAGCGACCAAGCACACTTTCCCCCACCCTGCAGAAAAATGGCAGATAGCTTGGACAGATAGGAGCCACAGGAAAAAAGAAGACAGTTTTATTTTCTCCCATTGACCTAGCAACTTATAGATTCTTAACATTTTCTACTAATCACATTTAAGACTATAGTTGAGCACATAAGATTCCCTCTTCTTAGATATTACCCGAATTTAGCCTTTAGTTAATTCATTTCCCCATTGGTCACTTCCCTTTGGGGTTACAAATGATAATTAATGGTTATTGCCTCTCAATGTGATTCTTATCACCCCTCCGTTTGACCCTGGAAGCCCGGCTTTATATACCAGGACTTCCAGGGCACAGAGACAGAGAAGAGAAAAGAAAATGAAAGAACTAGATGAGTAAGAACTTGAGAGGAACAAACTGAGATGGGGAAGAACTAGATTGAAGGGCTAGAAGAGAGTACTAGAGGAATGAGATGGAAGATGAGGAAGAGTCAGATGGGAAAGCCCTAGCTGGGTAAGAACAAGGTGAAAAGGACCTAGATGAGGCAGAGTTAGGACGAGAGAATTAAGATAGAACTTAAGAGGGAACAGTAGATAAACTGAGAGAAATCAGGCAAGAAAGGATCTAGGCACGAGAACAGAACTGAAGCTGTGTATATAGGATGTTATGCCAGAGGAATTAAAGCAAGTGGACTATAGAGCTCAGTGTGCTGAGATTCTATTTCCTGAAAATAGTCCTCGCCGTTAGTAGTTCTCTCTCCTGAGCCCCTGGGATGTATAATATTAAGGCTGGTCCCTCTAATATTATACAAGAAGTAAGTAAATAAATAAATAAATAAATAAATAAAATGATGCTAGTTGTGTTAGTCAGGGTTCTCTAGAGTCACAGAACTTGTAGAATAGATCTCTCTCTCTCATATATATATGAATTTATTGGAATAACTTACAGGCTGCAGTCCAACAATGGCTAGCTGTGAATGGAAAGAATGCAGTAGTTGCTCAGTCTCACGAGGCTGGGTGTTTCAGTTGGCCTTCTGTAAATGCTGGAATCCTGTAGAAGGAGGTGCCAATGTCAGTGAAGGAACGGATGTGCTGACAAGGCAAAGAACAAGCAAACTCTTTTTTCTTCCATGTCCTTACATAGGCGTCCAGCAGAAGGTGTGGTCCAGATTAAAGGTGTGCCTTCCCACATCAAGGTCTGGATTAAAGGTGTGTGCCATCCAGCCTCAAGATCTGGATCAAAAAAGCCTGAGTCTTCCTGCTTCACGATCCAGATCAAAGGTGTGCCCTCCACTTCTGGGTTGTAGTTCATTCCAGACATAGTCAAGTTGACAGCCAAGAATAGCCATCACCCCAGAAGAGGGAGAACTCCACATTTCCTGAATCTTTTCAGACCTCCACACTGACAGATGTGACTGAAGCGACCAGCAGCTTGGGTCACCCTACTGTGAGTGGCCAGGAGGTCCCAGGAGATGAGTACCAGGGCCTTCAGGATGGACCAAGCTTTTGATCTGCTTGGTGTGGAGGAAAAGGAGGTCTAAGGGTCTTAGTGCTGCGCCATGGGGGTCTCTGGAAATGCTAGAGAATCAAGACTCCAGAGAGGCTCGATACAGTTTGTGGTGGTTAATCTTGAGTGCCAACTTGATGAGATTTAGTGTCATTGTGGAAATAAGTCTCTGGACTTGTCTGTGAGGGACTGTGTAGATTAAGTTAGCTGAGGTGAGAAAATATACCTTAAATATGGGCAATGTTGTTCTGTGGGCTGGAGTTCTGGACCACATACAAAGAAGACAACAAGCTTTCTGACTATGGAAACAGCGTCCTGCCACCATGACTTCCTTCCCCATCATGATGGACTCTACCCTGGAACTGTGAACCAAAATGGACTCTCCCTTAAGCTGCTTTTTTTTTTTTTTTTTTTTTTGGTTCTTTTAGAGACAGGGTTTCTCCGTGTAGCTTTGCGCCTGTCCTGGAACTCACTCTGTAGCCCAGGCTGGCCTCGAACTCACAGAGATCCGCCTGGCTCTGCCTCCCGAGTGCTGGGATTAAAGGCGTGCGCCACCACCGCCCGGCTTTAAGCTGCTTTTTGCCAGGGTATTTTTTCATATCAATAAGACAAGTAACTGATACACAATCCAAGACACAGCCACAATGTGCTGGGTGCTGTCCACGGGGCCTCTAGCAGGGTTCTCCAAGACCTGAACCCGACCTCCAGATGACCCCTGAAAGGTGAGGTGATGCATTGATGAGGAGCCACCAGGCCTGGACCTGTATCCCTGCCCCCAGCCCTGCCCAGTCACTTTTAGAGTCACTTGTGATCATCTTGCCCCAGGTCTGGGCCTGACTCCGTGAGTGAAAGGCTATGATGCAGGTTCCAATATCAAGTAGGACATGCACAAGCCAGCTGCTTTCACCATCCTTGGCCACCATCAAGGCCAGCTGCTGCTTCGTTTTCTGGGATAGCTGTGTTGGGGTGGCATCATACAAAGACAGTCTTCACTCTTGCTGCTTTTTGGTAAGCAGTTCATTTGCCAGGACAGGGATGTTATGGTTGGTGACAGCTACCTGGAATTCCTACACCACCTTCCCTTGCAGAAGGCTGGTCTGCTTGGGGGCCTCATGGTTTCTTGTCCCTTCTTTTCTGGGATCTAGCCCCTCCCCCAAAAAAACACTTTGGGTCTCATGTCCTTGGTACTAAGTGAGGCTTTTTCTTGGTGGTATCAAAGGTTGACAGACAGAAACAGAAGCCTCAGGAGTTGAGGATCATGGGCATTTCAAGGAAGCTGAGAACTGAGGATCTTATGTATCTTCTAAACACACGTGAACACACACACAGACACATTCACATGGGTGTACACCCTCCTACACATGTACAAGCTCACAGTCAATGACCAAATGTACTCCTGTATGGCTCTGTATACGTTTACACAACACAGTAGACAAAGGCATGCAGACTAATCTGGGGACTCGTGCATTCGTGCACACACCCACATGTAAACATATACACATACACACAAATGTCCACAGTACACACACTCTTACACATATTATCAAATGCACGCATTCATCTACATCTACCTCACCATGAACCTGAGCTACTGATAGCACAAAAGGTGGGCTCAGTGGGGACACAGGAATCAGTGTCCTGCTGCAGTCATGCTACATCAGCCTGGGATGTGACATCAGTCAGAGGCTGGGCTTTCTTTTCTGCTCTGCATATCTGTGAGCCCAGTTAGGGGCTGGGCAGGGCTCTAGGAGTCAAAGTGCTCAGACTTGCCGTCCTACAGACATGCTGGGTCAGAGCCTTTTTCCTCCTCAGGCTCTGGGGCCAAGCACACTACACAAGCCTGAATGTCACCAGCTGGACACACCAGTGAGAGAGGGTACCCTGTAACAGGGATGAGGCTGCCTCTGGTGACCCATCTGTCACACAGGGCTAGGCTGGCTCTATGGTGGTCAGCAGCGGAGTAACAGGTACACAGGTCTCAGAGGATGGGAGGTGTAGCCATATCTCTCCTCTTTTTCTGAGGACACCACCCACCCCAGTAAGCCTCATCTTAACTTGGTCTCCTCTGCAGAACTCTTATTTCCAAACAAGGTCACCTTCTGAAGGTCTGTGCAGGCGTGAATGCTGGGGATGAGGGGATAGTGCTCACCCCAGTTCAGGAAATGACATCAGAAGGGCTGGGACTTCTCTAAGGGGACTTTGGCCTCAGAATCCTGGATTCTAAGGAAGAGAACTGACTGGGCTGGATGCCTCTCAGAGCACTGTGGTAGAAGCCAGCTTTCTTGGATTGATTTTACCTTTTCCAATAAATTTCCTCCATGTTACCAAATTAATTAATGTTTACTAAAGAAAAGCTTTTTTTTTCAGTTTAGTTTAGTTTAGTTTAGTTGGTAGAATGCCTCTATAATATGCACAAAGCCCTGTGTTCCACCCCCAGCACTACATAGACAGGGCAAGGTGATGCATGCCTGTAATCCCAGCACTCAAGAGGTAGAGACAGGAGGATCAGATGATCTCTGCTAACAGAAAGTTCCAAGACAGCCTGGGCTATGTGAGATCCTGTTTATAAAGAATTACATGTATTCCCCAAGGCAGAAGCAGTATGTTAACGTTTCGACATGTCTATGCTGTTTTCTACAACCAGAACCCCTTTTGTATTTAGTTACTTAGTTATGTATGTGTGTGTGTTGAGGCATGTGGAGGTCAGAGGACAACCCAGAGGAATCAGTTCCTTCCACATACAATACGGGTCCCAGGGGTCGAACTCAGATCCTTAGGAGTGGCAGCAACAGCCCTTCCCTGCTGAGCCATCCCACCGGTCCACAAATACTGTTTAAAAGCACAATTTTGGGTCATAGAGGGATCCTGTATTGTCACTTACTTGTACTATTTCAGGTAGTCTTTTGAGGCCTCTAAATAGTCACCTCTGTAGCTGTGATTTATTTGTTATTCATTAATATTTTTGGGGTGCTATATATCAAGTCCAGGGAGAACTCATCCCAACTTGTCATGGTAGCAAGTCACCAGGCTCTTCTGTCGCCTGGGATGGTAGGTGCATGATTCCTGCTTTCAGTAACATAAATCATGGGTATTCAGCTTCCTTGCCAACAGATCCCCAGGATAAATAAATTCCTAACAGAGGAATGATGAGATCAAAACATAAAAAATGTCTAATTTTTTAAAATGTCTTGCCAAGTTGTCCTTAACCCCAAAGTCAAGGTTTGTCCTCATTGCTGAAGCAGATGTGGGCCAACCCACACTCTCTGCTACCTGGCACGGATGCCAGATATTCATCTACACGTGTGTTCATCAGCTCAGGCCATTCTCAACACTCCAGATGAGAAGACAAAGGCACACAGAGCAGAAGGCGCAGCCCCCCCCCCCATGGAAACACCTTTGCACAGCCTATGGCAGCACCATGGCCAGAGGGAAAGGCAATTTGCAGCCAAAAGGTAATGGGCACAGGTGAACTGCTGAAGTTACCTCTTTCTTAAGAGCCTTGGCTAGCCTGGCGGTGGTGGCACACGCCTTTAATCCCAGCACTTGGGAGGCAGAGCCAGGCAGATCTCTGTGAGTTCGAGGCCAGCCTGGGCTACAGAGTGAGTTCCAGGAAAGGCACAAAGCTACACAGAGAAACCCTGTCTCAAAAAACCAAAAAAAAAAAAAAAAAAAAAAAGAGCCTTGGCTAACTCATCACCACAGCTGCCTCCTGGAATGTGGTGTGTCAGAGTGCATCACGGAGCAGCAGGCCTGAGGTAAGCAATGTCTTTATAAAGAGTTCTGCAAGCTTTTTAAGACAAATGAGTCTCTGATCTGCCACACTTCCCAGGGGACTCTAAGGAAAGTAGGCAACCCTTCAAGGCCAAGCCTAGTGATGAACCACTGCTTGTGTGCCCACTCATCAGCTCGGACATCTACTTTTCCAAATGACAAGACATTTACTTCTGGACCAGCATAACCAAGATGGCGTTGCCGGTGTCAGCCTGCTTTCCTCCCGCAGTGAGATGTCAGGAGAGACTCCCGGCACTCAGCATGTGATGGGGCTGGGCATGGACCAATGGGTCATCTGGGCTGAGAGCAAAACCTTCAGAACTGCCTGTTTGCTGTTCTCCCCAAGCCCTGGCTTGGGCTCCACCTGCTGTTCCCATTCACCCTCCGAACAGCCCTGTGCTTATGTACCATCATCCACCTCCAGACAAGGACCTAGAGTCAGGCTGCTCAGCGTAGCTCACAGCCAACTGGGTAGAGCTTCCTGGCAGGTCACCTGCATGGGCTCCCTGAAATGACAGTCATCAATTATCATCCCCTGTAGTTGAGATGATTCACCGGCCTGCTCGATATTCAGTCCTCTCTCACTGGCTACCTTTGCGGTCTGTGGCTGTGGCCAGATCCGAGCAGATGTGGGCTGGCTTACGATCTCCTGGGACTATCCTATTAGGTCCCCCAGAGCGCCTCCTCCCCTTCTCCCCACCCAGCGATGCCTGGGAACCTTCTCTGATCTCTGTGTTTCTGATTTAAATGCTCCCCAGAGCTTGCCTGCTGTGTGCAGTATGGCATCTGGGTAGAATAACTGTAACAGCTGAGCACCATGCGCTTGTGGCTCTGGGCATTCTGGAGTGGGCTTGGTGCCAGTCTGTCTGTAGTGCAGAAGGCATTGCCCTCATGTGCCCTTTATGAATCTACTGAGCCTCTCTGGGCCTCGGTTTCCCTTCTTGCACTTCTCAGGGTCCTTACTACACAGCGTGGCCCATCTGCCCTTGAGCAGGAGCCAATGTCTGTGGGAAGCCTGTGCTTGACAGCTTGGGTAGTCTGCCAGATCCAGCGCCTTGTGCCTTACAAACCGAAAGCTCAGGCCCGGGAGGACGTGGCTTGTGGGGATAGGAAGAGGGGAAGTATTATGGGCAAGGAATGATACCTAGGTAAGGCCCATACCCACTGTGGCATTATCCCCAGATGAGTTAAGATGGACACACTGTTAACATTCACTGTCTTCCTGCTCAGTGCCAACACTAAACTGGCGGAGCCACACAAAGCTCCCCCATTTATACTTGTCACACCCTGCCTGACATACCAAACCCCCAGCATGACCAGGGGTGTCTGTTTTGTTTTCTATTGCTGTGATAAACACCACGACCCAAAACAGCTTAGGGGATGACAGGGCTGATGTGGCTTCCATGTCATAGTACGTCATTTAGGAAGTCAATGAAGGAGCCCAAGGCAGGAGGAACCTGGAGGCAAAAACTGAAGCAGAGATCATGAGGAGTGCTGCTTCCTGGTTCACTCAGTCTGATATATATATATATATATATAGATAGATAGATAGATAGATAGATAGATAGATAGATAGATAGATAGCCAGGCCTACCAGCCCAAGGATGGCACCACAATGGGCTAGGTCCTACAACATCAGTTATTAATCAAGAGAATGCTGCTCCACAGACATACCCGCAGGCTAATCTGATAGATGTCAATCCCACTCATGAGGTCTTCACTCTCCTCCTCTGCCAAAGGTCTCACTGTTAATATCACTAGACCAGTGGCTTCAGCATGTGGATTTTGAGAGAATAAAAAAGCAGTTAGTCCCTTATACCCCTTAGAAGACCTCGGTGTCCTTATAGGGACACTGAATCTGTCCTCACAGACTCCTCTAGAATCAGCCTGGAAGGGGCAAAATGACAAGGACTTAAAGGGACCCATTGAAGCTTAGCCTTTACCACCTGGGGTTAGAGCACTTTCTCTAACACTGAGCACAGGACCAGGCTGTCTAGGCAGCACCCTGTACACACAAGAGTCACAGCTGTGGCCAGTGCTGGCTTGTGTTCTCAGTACCCAGGCTTCCTGCTGCGTGACTGTCAGGCCCCCTGGCCAGACAGAGCACTGCCAGGGATGAAGTCCTGCCAGCAGTGTGTCTGGCCTTGTGGCCCTGGGGACAAGGGCATATGTGTTTGTGCACAGAAGCTTCCCATCCATAGCGGTCACCCGGCACGTACCTGCAGTCCCAGGACTTAGGAATTACAGTAGCATCATTAGCATGGCCTGGTCAGCTCCAGGGCATCCTGAGGACTGTTGCTTCTAGCCTCAACCTTGTTTCAGCTGGGAGACTCTAGGAGGCTTTCAAAACAAAACGATAAACAACAACAACAAAAAAATAAATAAATCTAAGCATCTAAAAATAGGGAAAAATTCCCACTGAAGGAGCCCCCTTGAGGCCAGTCTGTATTTATCCCCACACCGTGTATTACCCTTTTGACAGATGGAGAAACTAAGGCCCAGAGAGGTCCATCAGCTTTCTCAGGACCTCATAGCAATCCACAGCAGAGCAGGTTAGACCTCTGCACCTGTGTGTCTGTTTAGACCAGGGCAGGTGTCTGTGCTGCTTTGCAAATATTTGCTGATGGCGTTGATAACGCAGGCAGCCCTAAGGCCCATCTGTGTCGGAAAGAGCTCCTGATGGTGCCTGCAGGCAGGCTCAACTCCATTGTCTCTGAAATGAGGACCTGGATGTCAGCCAGAGAGGTGTTTTATTTGGCCAACATCATGAGCATATTCTAAAGCCTGGCCTTCCTTGGGCAGGATGCAACCTCTCTGTTCACTGTTCCTCCTCTTCCCACCCTCTCCTTACCTCTGGCACCCTTCCTGTGCCATTCCTGCTCCTGTCTACAGAGGTGGATCGGTACAGCATCAGGACAGGAGGCAGAGCTGGCCTCCTCCACCTTCCCATCCTTGACTTGGTGGATCCCAGAAGCTTTTCCTAGTTTTCAAATCCTCGATATAACAAGTATGTACCTGCATCAGGAGCTCAGGTTGGTGGCACAGGACACTGCTATCATCATTCCCACTGTCAGGCACAAAGCCCAAGGGGCTTTCCTGGAGGAAGTGTAAGTGTCCCCTGGGAGACAATTCCCAGGAGCTCCAGGTGGGTGGGCCTCTGCTTGGAGACCAGCTCATAGCCTATCCAGACAGGATCTCAGTTTCAGGGAAACCTGGATTTTGGTTCCAGCTGCTGTTGGGACCCAGTCTTCCTTATGTTGAATATAGGATTGGATGGTTTACATGTTTTTATCACATTCATATGGCTGTAAGTCCTCCTCCCTGAATGTCTTCCATGGAAGGCCAAAACTCATGTATTCCAAACCTGTAAACAGAACCACTCAAGTTCCTGGAGGCAGGTTGGAAGTTTGCTATCCCAGTGCGTGAAGAGAGAGAGGTCACAGAACTACCATCTCTAAGGAACCTATTTTGAGAAAAGGAACAGACATTAGATCCTCCCCAGGTACGTGGTTCTCTGACCACTCATTCTCCAGGAGTGGAGGGGCTGAGTGACCACTCAAAGATGCCATGTGCAGGGTCCCAGAATATGACTGACCAGTTTTGCTATTTCAAAATCATGTGCCCTTGGACAGGTGATCCTGAACCCTAGTGCTCTTGTCCAGAGTCAGTGGCTTCCAGCCAAGGGCTAAATGACACCTGTCACCTATTCAATAAATAAGGCCATACCTGCCAAAATCCCAGTGGCCACCCTGGGTGTGATGTAGGCTGATGGCTCTGGTCCCAGCCTCTGGTGTTCATGGTTGTGGTAGTTTACATGACAAATGTCCTTTATAAGCCAGGCATTTGGGTACTTGGTCCTCAGTGGGTGGAGATGTTTGGGGAGGTCTGGGAGATATGGCCTTGCTAGAAGAATTACTTTACTTGTGGGGAGGCGTTGAGAGTTCAAAGCTGTGCTCCACTTTCAGTTCACTCTCTGCTTCCTGCTTGTGGTAAAGATGTGATCTCTCAGCTTCCTGCTCCTGCCACCCAGCCCGCTGCCATGTACCCTCATCATGGTGGACTCTTTATCCCTCTGGAACCATAAGCCAAAACAAAGTCCTTTTTCCATAAGTCACTTTTGGCCATGGTGTTTTATCACAGTAACACCAAAGTAACTAATACAAGGGTATTCATTTCATCCCCTCAGCCATGGGCAGGGAGTGGAGGCTGGCCAGAGACAGGGGCCAAGTGCTGTACACCCTAAGGGAGGGCTGTGTGGGGTTGAAGCCCCAGTGGGCTCTGCATAGCTGTCTCAGCATCCAAAGGTTTCTAAATCAGGACCACGCTTCCATTTCTACAAAGCTCTGATGCTATGACTGGTCTTGTCTCTGCTTCTAACCTGAGTCGGGTTGACAATATTGCAGCTACTTCTCCATTCAGTGCTGAGCAAGTGTTCACTGGGTCCTGAGGACAGGGATATGATCATACTCCCAGGCCAGTCGCCATGGTGCAGAAGCCAGTGTGGGAGAGTAGCGCCCTGTGTGTGTGATGTGCCAGATGCCCATCTGATTGACCATTGTGCAGAAAATTGATTCCACTGAGACAACAAGGTGGTGCAGTGGGTACAGGTACCTGCCAACAAGTTTGACAACCCGAATTGGGTCTGTGGGACCCACAACGTGGAAGGAGAGAGTCAATTTCTGCAAACTGTACTCTGACTGCCACATACACACTAGAGCACATGCACACACACACACATAAACAAGCAAACAAACAAATAAATATTTAAATAAAACTTCCTTCACCTCAAGGGCAGACAGCTATGCTGTGTGTGTCATTATAATGGGTAAGTGGGGGGAGGGTCTCAAATCAACCAGCTTCCAACATGTTTAAGAGGCAGTTTCTCCCTCTTCAGCTGACACCCAGTGCCCCCCTCAGATGGAGTATCAAAAAAGACCAACCTCGCCGGGCAGTGGTGGCGCACACCTTTAATCCCAGCACTCGGGAGGCAGAGGCAGGCGGATCTCCGTGAGTTCGAGGCCAGCCTGGTCAACAGCGCGAGCTCCAGGAAAGGCACCAAAACTACACAGAGAAACCCTGTCTCGAAAAACAAAACAAACAAACAAACAAAAAAGACCAACCTCAAGATGAGGAGGGTATCATGAAACTCAGGCTGCCATAGAGCCCTCTGGTAAAGAGGCCCATGAGCTAGGACTACCATTTGTTCTCTACTCCAGAGAAAGATATCTAGAGCATAGTGATGTTTATCTGTAATTCCAGGCAGGAGGGTCATGAGTTTGAGGCCAGCCTGGGCTATATAGCAAGACATTGTCTCAAAAAAAAATTCAAAAGAAAAAGAAAATAGATTGGCCTCTTACCTTGATAATCTTCCGAGTGAACTCAAATACCCTGGCCAGCCACACCCAGCGCAGACTGAGCAATTTCACTTCCCGGTCCCCGGGGTGGGTGGCACCCGGCACTGCGGTGGAATGTTCCGACACCCACACACTGAACACTTCTGTTCTGGCACAGCTGTGCGGACCTTTGGGAACTGGAGGCCTCAGAGCTAGAAAAGTCTGGCTCTCAGCACGTCCTGGCCAGGGCCTCAGCATGGCCTGGCCGGGGCCTCAGCATGGCCTGGCCGGGGACAGCAGCATGGCCTGGCTGGGGACAGCACTTCTGCTGTCATGCGTCTGGCTACAGCTGCAGCCCAGAAGTCTCAACCCTTTGGTGGATGACGAACTACAGAGCCAGCTCACAGGCTCCTTGCTCACCTGTGGGGACTATGCCTTGGTGCTATGGGGGTTCTATGCCAGCCCTGGCTCTGTGACACCCTCCTTTGGCACTAGACAGAAAAGGCCTTTCCATCCATGGGGGTGAAAAGGGGATAGATATTTCTGGAAGCAGAGCCAGTGTGGTCTGGCAGAGGTAGAGCCTCTAGCAGGTTGTGGCCTGGTTTTCCTTATACTTGAAGCCTTGGGTGCTTCCAGAAGAGGATTGTAAAGGCCACAGGATAGCCTCTGGGGGCAAGGCTGGTTCCTAGTCAAGGTTGGCCTGGACTTGTGGTGACAGTCTGAGGCGCCACTGGAGAGGGTGTCCCAGAGGAAATGTCATAGCATTGTGGTTTGTTTACAGCAGCAGATTGGTGTAGTTGGGAGAGCTGGGATGACCAAACACACAGTGTTCCCCATGAGTGTCCACACGGCTTGGCAGCTTGCTTCCGGGGAGAGGAAGCAGCAGCCAGCAGGATGGCTGCCTGCGCTGGGAAAGGAACAGGAACTTGTAACTGTTCTCACTGGCAGATGACAGGACTGAGGTTCAGAGACGAACACAAGCTGTCCTGGGCAGCTGTACTAGGTAGCAATCCTCGGGAGCCATCTTGGGTCCCAGTATGTCATGCTCTACTGTCTCTTGCTTGAGGCCAGAGGAGCCAGTAAATGAGGGGTGGTGTCTTGTACACAGCAGAAGTAGAGTAGACAGGCCTGAGCTATGCGGACTACAGGATGTGAGACAAAGGTAGAGCCGGAAGGTGGCCAGGGCTCTGACGCTCAGCACAGGGGCAGTCCTGTGTTTTCTTCCCCCACTGGGCCAGTGACACCTGGGTCAGACTCAAGGCTGATGGATGCACGCCTTTCAGTAGACTAGCCCTGGGTGACCCATGTCTCTCATGCCACACGGCTTTCTGTAGTCCCGTGATCTAGGATGGGTGGGCGGGGAAATTCAGGACAAAAGCTCAGTCAGCTCAGGTGAAGCTCATCTCATTGTTCCCAGGCCATCTTCAGGTCCCCCTGGGAGTCTTTCCTTGGCCTAGCTAGCTGGAGCACCCCTGGGGTCATGGTCTACCTTGATGTTATCTCTCACCACGGCTCTGGTCTTCTATAGGGACTCTATGGCTGCCCCAGATCCCTCAGAGTCCAGGAACGGTCTTCCTCTTCAAAGAGTGGCCTCTGGTGTGGAAACCTCAGAGACCCTGCTGCTCACGATGCAGAAAGAAGAGCTCAAGGCCAGAGCACAGAGGACAGCGGCCCTCAGCTACATATGGGGTCACTAAGCAGCCAGTTTCTGATGTCTCCAGCCCACTCCCACCTGTGCCCTGACAGGCGTGCGGCACTTTGTCACTCGGTGAAGAGTGTGGCTCTTGGGGAAGGTAGGATGTGACCTCAGAATCCAAGTCAGTATCTTCTAAGATGGGCTGCTCTGAACAGAGGACACTTCTGGGAAAGAGAGGAGAAGGGAGACACCAGAGCTGGGCCATACTTGGTCCCCTCAATGACCAGAGGTATGGTTTTTTTTTTGTTGTTTTTTTTTTTTGCTTTTTGGTTTTTGTTGGTTCATTTGTTTTGTTTGTTTGTTTGTTTGTTTTGGGGGGTTGGTTTTTCAAGACAGGGTTTCTCTGTGTAACAGTCCTGGCTGTCCTGGAACTGGCTCTGTAGACCAGGCTGGCCTTGAACTCACAGAAATCAGCCTGCTTCTGCCTCCGAGTGCTAGGATTAAAGGTGTGCACCACCACTGCCCAGCTGTCCTGAGACTCTTGATTAGGAAGGTGAACATGGGTTCAGGGACGTCCATGGTTAGGACTGGCTTGAAGCCAAGGATGTCACCTCTGTCCTTCCCAACACATCTAGCTCGAGGGAAATGCCGGAGCTGCCTTCCAATATTTTCAGACGAGCTCAAGAACAGCAAGGGGACATTTTGATGGGGACATTTGAAGTCCAGCAGCTTTCACACTTTTCACTTTATGAACACCCTTAGGTGTCTGTCTGCAGAAGCCTCCTGGGTGTCCCCCCTCTCTCTTCCACCTGCCAAGCTCATGCCCTTACTCCATCACAGCAGACCAGTCTGCTTTTGATTGGCTCTGTCTGCTGTTCACAGCACTTCCTGCTTTCCTGTCTTCTCGAGCCCTACGACCTCACTGAAGTCCCCTTTAAGAGTCTGCTCCACCCACTGCCATCTCTCCCAGCCTGCATCCACGTGGCTCTGATGGTGGGAAGCACCAGCAAGTGGCACCAGCCAGTGTAAGCCACATGCATTACCACGTCCTTGGCTCTGTGACTCCAGCTATGAAGAGCATATCCTGAGAACAGCAGTCCTTGGAAACCCATCACTGTTCTCTCCAAGAACAGACCTCACAAGCACACGACCTCCCTGAGCTGAGGGCATCTGTGCACTCAGGGCCCCCGAAAGGACTTGCTGAATGGTAAAGATCAAAATCTTGGTCTTGGGCCAAGAAAGTTGGGGCTTCTCTAGAAGGGCTGTGTCAGAGATGTGTTTTACTTCCTAGTTTTTAAAGTCATAGAGTATTTCTTCTTCTCTTAAACATTTCCCTAAGTGTCACCTGTACTTTCTTGTAGGGAAAAGCACCAACCGTGAGGCAGCAGGGGACAGTGATGACACCAGGCCGACAGTGAAGGAAATTCTTGGTGTTTCCAAGTAGGCGTTTTCAGGGTACAGACTCTGCAGAGTCACGCTGGTGTTGGTCCAGCACCTTCTGAGTACTGTGCAGGTGAAGACAGATTACAGAGGTGAGGGATCTTGAATGCGAGCACACAGGGCACTTCAGAGAAAGTTCCAGAACTCCAGGAAAGATGAACTGTCCAAACAGACTCTGGAGGCCTGTCCAAGTCTTCCCTGCTAGGCTGGAGTGGGGGCAGGGCAGCATGGCCAGGGAAGGGGCTGGGCTTGGCTCTGCGGATCTAATGCGCACACAGCAGCTCCTCCTCACTAGAGGATCACTAGAGGTTTCAGAAACAGAGTCCATGTACCTAAAATTTTTTTTTTTTAAAAGCACAGACAATCCTTTTAAATCTCTCCTTAACCACACAGGAGGAAACAGGAGAAATGAGATACCCTCCCCTAGACGGCTCATCATAAACCCAGTCTCCACATCTTCCTGTCTTCAAACTTGTTCACGGTGGCTTCTTTCTTCATGCCAGGGGAGCAGGCCACAACCTTCAAATACAAGTCTCCAGGGGAGCCATGGGAAGGCTCAAGGTAGGTGTGTGTGTGTGTGTGTGTGTGTGTGTGTGTGTGTGTAGGGGGCTCACTTCTACATACCCAAGACTGTCCTCCTACCACAGGAGAAGTTCAGCCTGATATGAGACTTCAATCAAAATGATTTATCTCCCCAAACCCTGAAAATATTTCTGTTACTTCCAGAATTTATTGTTTGAATAAACTGACATATTTAATGCAATGCTTTAAATGTGACATTTAAACAAACTTATTAATCTAACATGATGCTTGAACCTCTTCTTCCTGCCTAGAAGTTAGTATAATTATTTCCTTATTCTCAATATTCTAAATACCTTTCTGAGTTCTTGTTTTTGTTTTTCAAGACAGGGTTTCTCTGTGTAACAGCTCTGCTGTCCCAGAACTCACTTTGGAGACCAGGCTGGCTTCGAACTCACAGAGATCCACCTGCCTCTGCCTCCTGAGTGCTGGGATTAAAGGCCTGTGCCACACGCCCCCAGCCTTCCTTTACCAATTATTTTAAAAAATAAGTTCATTATGATGTACATTTTCATACACGTGGTAGCATCTTTCCTAGTATTGTTTTCTTCTCAGATCATCTAATTTCACCAGATGAACAATTTCCCTTTAAATGGAGGAAAGTTTTCCCAGGTTATATCTTAGGTCATCGCTCTGCCCCTCCAGGAACATCAGCTGCCTGGGATGGCCACTGGCTTCTCTGCTTTTCATTTCCTGTAGCCATTTCTACAGCTGTGGATTCTGTTTTGCATTCTAGCATAGCTTCAGGTTCACTTGTCCAGCCACTGGCACAAAGATCCGCCTGCCTCTGTCTCCTGGGTACTGGGGTTGAAGGTGTGTGTCACCCTACTCTGCCTGGCACCACTTCTTAATAGCTTGTTTGAGATGTGGCTGACATGTGACACAGTGCATGTATTTTAAAGTGTGGGTTCCAGGGCTAGTAAGATTGTTCAGAGGTAAACGTGCTTGTTATGCAAGTCTGAGGCTCTGAATTGGATCCCTGGACTCCACAGTGGAAGGAGAAAACTGACTCCTGAAAGTTGTCTTCTGACTTCTGTTTGTGCACAGTGGCGCAACGCACTCTCCCCTTACCCATAAGAACAACAACAACAATAATAAATAAACACAACTGAAAACTCTAAAGTACAAATCCCCAAGTCTGACTTAGTGTTCAGTCACAAAGCCATAGCTGCCATCTGGTCCCTGGCAGAGCCATCTTCCAGACTTTCTCCTAATACTCTGTCCACTGTGCTAATCGTGCTGGCTAGTTTTATGTCAACTTGACACAAGCTATAGTCATTGAAGAGGAGAGAGCCTCAACTGAGGCAATGCCTCCATAAGATCAGGCTGTAGACAAGTCTGTAGGGCATCTTCTTAATTAGTGATTGACGGAGGAGAGCCCAGCCACTGTGGATGATGCCATCCCTGGACGGGTGATCCTGGGTTCTATGAGAAAGCAGGCTGAGCAAGCCAGTAAACAGCACCCCTCCACTGCCCCTGCATCAGCTCCTGTCTCCAGGTTCCTGCCCTGTTTGAGTTCCTGTCCTGACTTTCTTCAATAATGAACAGCAATATGGAAGTGTAAGCCAAATAAACCCTTTCCTCCCCAACTTGCTTTTGGTCATGATGTTTCATCACAGCAATAGTAACCCTAACTAAGGCACTATACATCCTTGTCACTCTCTCCTGTCCAGATGCACAATAACCAGTAAGTGTCTCCCCCCTCACCATGTGTGTGCATATGTCCTGTGTATAAATGCAGATGTGTCCATACTGCGGCAGGTATGTGGAGGTCAGAAAACAATCTTAGGTATCAGATGTCAGTTGGCATCAGTCCTTGCCTTCCACCTTGTTTGAGGCAGGGTTTCTGAGATGCTTTTCCATTGCATCCACCAGGCAAGTAGCCCGAGAGCTGCTGAGGATTCTCCTATCTATGTGTCAGCTTTTACATGGGTTATGGTGCATCAAAGTGTCAAGAGCTACCCACCTGTGGCTGTTTGGAATCATCTTTGGTGTTGGTCATGGGACAATGTTAGCTTCACAAAATCTGTCAGAGATTGTTTCTTCCAGTTGCATTTTCTGGAAAAATTTCAGGGTGACTGGAGTTCATTGTTCCCAGAATGTCCCAGTGAATGCATCTGGGATTGGAGATTTCTTTGTGGGGACCCCACAGGTGATGCATTCAACCTCCCAAATG
The DNA here is from genome assembly GCF_949786415.1 of Peromyscus eremicus. Classification (NCBI taxonomy): domain Eukaryota; kingdom Metazoa; phylum Chordata; class Mammalia; order Rodentia; family Cricetidae; genus Peromyscus; species Peromyscus eremicus. The sequence goes on from NC_081420.1 coordinate 85,230,965, forward strand.
GTTGTATGGTGTGTAGACAGGCCATTTCATCTTGGTTGAGACTTAGTATGCTGTGCTCTGGGGTAATCTACTCACCTTCCCCAGTTGTGGAGCATGGGAGAGCGACGTGGACCATGGCATTCCTCTGCTGCCTTTTCCTGTAGGCAGGGCCTCCCCAAGTCAGCCCTAATAGCCTTGATCTGTCTCCGCACATTGAGCTTTGTCAAGCTTGCAAAAAGCCTATTGGTTCTATAAAAATCTCCTAAATGAACAAGCATTGCACTGAAATCTATATAAAGCTAAATGTCTGGAAAAACTGTGGATAAAATGGCCGAACTCAAGATCGGAGGTGACAAACATATTACATGCTTCTGTCAGACTTTGACTAATCAAATTAGCACAAAAAAAATTAGAGGAACTGAGAACTATTGTTAATTAAGTTAAATAAGTAGATCCAAATTTAAGCTCTGTACCCTCCCTTCAGGAAACACCTCTTCAAATTCCCTTATAGCAAGCCCTACAACTGTTCATGTTTTAGGTGGCTTTGGGAGTTTTGGAAAATCTCCAAAAGCAGGATGGAATAACCAAGCCTGGTTTCCTTAGGACTTGCCCAGTAAGAGTGGCAGAGGACTCGTGTCCTGGGAAACTAAGCCTGCATGACCAGATGAGCCAGAATCAATCAGGTTACCTTCTCACACCTCAACACACTAAAATCAGTGGTTAAGAGTCTGCTATGAGCCAGGTGGTGGTGGCGGCGCACGCATTTAGTTCCAGCACTCGGGAGGCAGAGGCAAGCGGATCTCTGTGAGTTTAAGGCCAGCCTGGGCTACAGAGTGAGTTCTAAGAAAGGCGCCAAAACTACACAGAGAAACCCTGTTTCGAAAAACAAAACAAAAAACAAGAACAGGGCCGGGCGGTGGTGGCGCACGCCTTTAATCCCAGCACTCGAGAGGCAGAGCCAGGCGGATCTCTGTGAGTTCGAGGCCAGCCTGGGCTACCAAGTGAGTCCCAGGAAAGGTGCAAAGCTACACAGAGAAACCCTGTCTGGAAAAAACAAAAAAACAAAAAAACAAAAAACAAAAAAAAACAAAAACAAAAACAAAAAAAAATAGTTTGCTATGACCCCTAATTTGGAAGGAAAAGCACAATCTGGTTGACGATTTTAATAAAAGGGAAACAAATACTTTAATTACAAGCTATCCAGAAAGAATGCACAGTCATCTAGACCTTTATCTTGTACAAACTGCCAAAAGCTGTAGCTCACACAATGTCTTTGTCATATGTGGGGAAAATAGTATCAAAATGGAAACTAAACCAAAAGTAACAGGTAATGAATATAGGTAAAGCAGGAAAAGTCAACTAGGATAAGGAGTCACGAAGGAGGTGTTGGGAGATTTCCTGATGAAAGAGCAGCCAGGACTGGAGAGATGACTCAGAGGTTAAGAGTCATCTCTCCAGCTGTTCTTCCAAAGGTCCTGAGTTCAATTCCCAGCAACCACATGGTATACATAATAAATAAATACATCCTAAAAAAAAAAAAGAAGTCAGAAATTGCACACAGGCCTGGGGATAACGCAGATGGGTCCTGCATTAGCTGAGGTGGGCAAGGCTGTGCAACACCTAGGGACAGCGACAAGGGATAGCACTGAAGGAAAGGTGCTGTGCTCCACCCAAAGCAACAGAGTGGAGAAAATGAAAGAAATGGTTGTTTGTGTGATGGTGCTAATGCCTGTCACACACAAGGAATTCTCATCAATCAACAGCTAAATGAAAGGCCAGTAAGAAAATGAGTGAGAAATAAAACATTATAGCTTAAGAGTAAGGGGGAAAACCCAGCTGGCCAAAAATTGATACCTGGACACTAAGAAGCGCTGAACTTCCCAGAACTAGGAGTTAACATTGCTAACTTCACACCCACCCATTTTACCTGTTGAGCAGGTGCACAAGAGAAGTGTGACAAATAGAGACCGGTAGGTGGCGGGAGGGAGAGCTATTTTCATAAAGGAGCACCACAGAAGGCATGCAGGCCACATCCATGGGTCACACATGGCTCACACACGTATATCACAAGCATTTATCACACGTATGAATTGCTGGGGCTGACCCACCAGGGCATATTTTAGAAAGTTATCTTCAGGAAGTGTAGAAGGTTTACTTAAAGACCTACCTAGGAGCTAACTAAATAAACACAAATAGATGAACAAGGCCCTAGGCCCAGCCCAGACCCATGTCAGACCTAAAGCCATTTGGGTACCCTAGGTGGTTCAACGACCCTGCGCTGTCCTAGTTAGCTTTAATTGTCAACTTGGCATAGTCCAGAGTCAGCTGCAAGTTGAAGCCTCAGTTGAGGAATAGCCTTGATCAAGCTGGCCTGTGAACATGTCTGTGAGGAACTGAGGTAGGAAGGCCCATCCTGTTGTAGGCAGAGTCATTCCCTAGGCTGTGTGAAAAAGCTCGTCAAACGTGAGCCCGGGAACAAGCCAGGAAATGAGCCAGTAAGCAGCGTTTCTGTTTTCGGCCCTGACTTTCCTCAGTGATAGACCCTAACCTGGGAGCTGTGCAGTAAAACAAGCCCTTCCCTCTGGTAAGTTGTTTTTGGTCACAGTGTTTATAGCAGCAACAGAAACCAGAATGCCCATCAAGGTCAGCGGTGGGTCCTCTCTCCTCCACTGTCCTGCACCAAGGTCAGGGGTGGGTCCTCTCTCCTCCACTGTCCTGCACCAAGGTCATCACCTGGGTCACTTTTCTGGAGCCATGCTGGTCCAGGCTTAGGTGCAACAATCCCCTTGAGTGATCAAGGACACAGTATGGACACAGCCAGGACTTTTCCTTCATTCTCTTGGTCCAAAGAACATCCATCTCAGGCTAGAAGCTGAGAAGCTGCTGAGTGCCAACTCTAGATGCCCCAGGCTTCGCAGGCCATTGAGGCACCATAGGAATGATGGCCAGGTCAGTCCAGGAATCTTGAACATGGGGACCTCCAAAGGCAGAGAGATGGCCCCTGGATCTGCTACCCTAAGCTCTGGACCCTTCTTTCTAAGACAGGAAGCCAACCTTACTTCTGTCTCCTGAACTCCAGGCTCGGGGTGACACCTGTGATACAGTCTCCTGGAGATGGCCCTGAAGCAGGGTGTACCCCAGGCTGTGTCCTGTTCTCTCACACTTAGGCTCTCTTGGGGTGACACCTGCCTGACCAGACCACCACCTCAGAAAGCTCAGCCTAGGTCTACTTAAATGTCTGATGTTTCACTTTGACAGTGGGGTCCCCAACCCATGCCCAGGACATGCATATGTTCAGTCACAGGTTCAATGACAGTGGCTGCTTAGCCCTCTTCATGTTATTTGAAGGAACAGGAACTGTCAACACCACAGGGTAAGGTAGGAGATCCTGAGAAGCTTTTCCCACATAGTTCTGAATGTGCACAGCCATTCTTGCTGGTGGACAGACGCCTGAGAAGATGCACACACTCTCTAGGCTGCCCCATTGTCAGAGGACAGAGAGAGCTTGGAAGCCGAGGGTCTTGGCAAGCTTGCAGGCATACACTGGAAGACTGAAGATTGGTACCTACTTGGATTAGAGCACCCAATGCTGGACTTAGACTTGGGGTGTGGGTATAAACCAAAATGGGATGGTTCCTGATCCTCATTTTGGGGGTGTTTCGAGGATGTTTGAAGCTAAGTTTAGGTCAACTACTACTGAATATAGCGAGTGAAGGAAAACTTAACTCCTCTGACAAAAAAAAAACCCCAAAACAAAAAACCCACAATGCCTGAAAACGCAATTAGGCCGAACAACTAGGTACAGATTGGTCTCAAGTGAAAGAGCCTGGGATGACCGTTGACCCAGAGCCAGCCAGATGGCCAAGGCTAAGAAGACAAGGGTCAGTGAAGTAGATGGAGGGAAGGGGCTGCTTGTCGGCTGGCCTCGCCCCGCTGACCTGGGCTGGTGCTGTGTTCAGTTCTTCCTGCCTTTGATGTCCTTCCTGCACAGGAGATGGGGTGAGCAGGGGCAAAGGTGAAAAATGGGTAGTCAAGGTTGGATGGTCACTGAGGAGGGACGGAGTCCAGTTCTTTCCTCTCCTTGATCTCTCTCAGAGGGAGCAACTCTCATGACTGGCTGTAGTACCTACAACAAGTAAAGGGATTGGTTACCGGATCCGGGAGAGGTGAAGTGCAGTCCAGCGGTGTTCTCTGGAGAACTCTACTCGGTCTACCATCCAGCATCCAGGATCACCAGGAACCAAGAGAGCCAGCATATCTGGATCTTGGGTCTTAAGGGCTCCTGTCTTGGCCCCACCTCAGGGGCAGGTCATAGGTAGGCGTGACAGTTACCGGAAGCCTCACTGGGGGTAGTACTTCCAGGTCAAAGCTGGAGCAGCTACCCACTACAACTGGCCCCGATTCTGGGCTCCAGATCAATTCTAAGAAAGGAACGGAGCAGGTCAAGGGATGAGTACCATGTGACCACAGAGTCTGCCTTTCATCACAGAAGCCATACTGTCCCGAGGCCCCACAGAGCCTCTACCACATCTCTCAGAAGCATGATCTAGTCGGTGGACAAAACTGAAGTCCTTACCCACAACAAAGAAAACAAATGCCATCAAGAAGGCAGGAGGCTCTGATGGTCTCACTGCCCTGGGGCAGCTAGCTGGAGGTCTGACCACTTTCCTCTTTTTCCATTTTCTGTCCCCCACCTGGGTTTGGCCTTGGCTCTCATGTCCCCTGGGTACCTCTTCTGGTCACCCAAGACTGAGGTCAGGACCTGAAGGTTAACCCAAAACACCCAGAAATCTCTGTTCTGTGGCTACTAGATTCTTGGCCAGTGAGCAGACCACACCAGGGTTCTCAGTGTATGTTCCAGAATTGGTCTCAAAAATCAATACCCTTCCAGGAATGGGCACCAGGGGTTGGATGTGGTCACAGTAGCACAGGCCAGTTGGGGGTGTCCAGCTGTATTAGACAATGATGAGGGAGGTGGGTAGCGAGGCAGGGTTCAGGATGGCTGAGGCCAGAGCATGCTTGGAAGGACCAAGCCAGTTAAAAGGTGTACCCAATCAGGAGGCTCCAAAATGTGACATGGATTTGCGTTTCCTTTTGATTCCTTCCTGGTGGTTTACGTAAGAGGCAGCGTACTGGGGCCAGGAAGGGACGGAACCATGGGGCTGGGTTTACACCAGCTCTGCGAAGCCCCTCCGCTCTGCCCCCGCCTGCGAGGGGCTTTCTTGGCTAGGTCTGTTCCTGACAGAAGGGATGCGTGTTGTCGGGGGTGGGGGGCTTGGCATGTGTGTGTGTGTGTGAGAGAGAGAGTATGTGTGTGTGTTTAAAATACAGAAAAAAGAAGCATGGCTTTCCTCAGCTGCAGAGGCGGGCCGGGCTCTGTCCGTGCCAACTCCCTCACAGCGGGCACCATGGGGACACAGGAGGCACAGGAAGACTGCAGAGGTGAGGGATGGGTATGGAGAAAGATGGACGCTTGCCATCTTGAGTGCCGGCGGCTGCATGAGGCCAAACCCCATGAACAAAACCCACAGCAGATTGCTGGCAGCCCATGTTAGGAGGCAGAAGACAGTTGGCAGCGGTGCCGCAGAGGACAGCCTGGGAGCAGGTGGATGTAGGCAAGGCCAGCATGGAACAGGTAAGGACAGAGTGGGGCTCGCTAAAGTGTAGGTTCCTGGTATCCGTGTTGGGGTGCAGGTGGGGGCTGAGTCTGACCTGGGTGCGGGTCCCTTGGCATGGCAGCTTTCAGAGAGGGCCAGATCTGAGGGAATCTGGCTGCCTCCTATCCAGATCACCTCCATGTAACCTCTGGGCCCTTTAATATGTCTTGGTGCCCGCTACTTCCCCATGTGTACTTGACTGGTGCTCTAAAGATGTGGGGTGCGTTGGCCTGGGTGGGCCATCTGGAACTGTGAATACAGCAGCCGCACCTCACGGTGGTCTCAAGGCTGCATCATCTCCACCAATGTCCGTACTTGCAGGGATGGTCCTCTCCACCCTGGTTACGCAAGGCCCCCTGACCATGAAGGGCTAGATCTGTTTCCTTTGGCAGCTGGGTCAGGATGAGCTGGGGTTATGCTAGAAGGTCCCGGAGCATCCCGGAGCATCCAGAGAAATGCGCTCCACTCTCTCAGTCTTTCCAGAGTCCTCATCCTTGCCCACAGCCAGGCTTGGCACCTCGGTGCCTGTGTGCAGATCGATGGGACTGAAGCCAAATGTGCTGTCAAAGGGATCCGGGTGCCAGTGCCAAGGAGCCAGCTGCTGAGGGCACGGGTGGGGTGGGTCCCAGAGGGGAGGGGCATGTGGCTGAGCTTTCCTAGCGGCTCCAAGGACGAAACCCACTCCTTCCTTAGTGGTCACAGGCTGGTCAGAGAGGGTAGGGCTGAGGATGGGAATATTCCATCTGGTACAGCACGGGAGGTCCCAGGTGGCCAACGAGGACCAGGCAGAGATATGGGGGCTGCCCTTGTGCCCAGGTACCTTTCCTTAAGTGAGGTTCCAGGCAAACATGGAAATGAGCCTCCCTCCTTGCCCCTCTTCCCATCTTTTCCTTCCACAACAGAGGCTGGCATGGGCTCTGGGACTCGTGCCTCAGGCTGATGGGATAGCAAGAGGGACAGCTGGGCCGCCTTGGTACTTGGGCCACTCTGTTCCAGTGTCATGCTCTAGGAAGTCACTCTAATCTCAGAAAGGTGTCATTCAAGGAGGCCTGGGCACTCAGGTAAGCAGAGACATTAGCTTTGGTGCAGGCTCTGTGGTGCCCAGCTCTTCCTCCATCAGGCTGGTCTAGGCTTTGGGACTGTGGAGAGTGTAGTCTAGAGCCCAGCTGAGCAGAGGAGCCTCTGCAGAAGGATCAGGGAGGGGCCTGAAGGTCAAGAGACTGAGAAGCAAGGTTCAGAGACTGGAAGGCACCAGGTTCATTGTCTGGGGCAGGCCATGGGGAAAAGGGAGAGATTCCAGGGGAGGCTCAGAGCCCAGCAAAGGCTGAGCTGTAGATGTCCCACGGGCAACCCAGTAGGAAAAGGCTACCAGACATCAGCACTGCTTAGCCAATCAGAGCTCTCTCCTTACAGCCTGGGGGAGGCACTGTCACAGTGGGCTACAGCCTTTAGACACAGGATAGCTAAAGCCTTGTGAGGAGAGAGTTCCCTTTGAAAACCCTGGAAGGAGCCAGTTCCTGGTACTGCTCTGCACAGGGCTGCGGATGAGTAGGCATGCGCCCACTGGGCATTTGGAAAAAAGAGGTGAGAAGATAGACCTGCTGTGGTCACTGCTACATACGGACCAAAGGGTTGGTTCTCAGCTAGAAGGAAACAAGGTGACCAGCTCAAGGGAAGGGCTCAAAGGGGAGATCCCAGTCAGGCTTCCTGCTCCGAAGCACAGACTCAGCATCATCCACCCCCTCAGAGCCCGGGGTTCTCAGAAGCAAACTTTGGGACATTAGTGCTGGCCCAGTCTGACCTAGATCCGGGCTCAGTTGATGACAAGGACCTGTCTATAGTCACCAGGCCTGTTTGGTTGGCCAGAGTCTGGGTGGACCCTCTGGCTGTCTGGCTCTGCGGACCAGGTCGGTACGGTAGAATGGGTGGGAGTCAGAAAGAGCTGGAAACGGCTGTGGACTCAGTTCACTGTGCACACTTTGCCCTGGGGAGTCTGGGTTCACGCAGCTGGGCAAGCTGCCATTGGTCTGATGTTCCCCTGGCAAGGGAACATGCTGGCCTGGTTCAGAGTCCCAGGAGTCTTCAGGTGGTCCTAGCTGTCCACTGTGACCCTGTGGCCCTTAGCACAGCCTCAGTCCACAACACAAACATACTTGTCAGGGGAGAGACCCTACATACGCACTGGACCTTCCACTAGCTTCAGGCCAGTGTAGGTGGTATACCTGTCTGTCTGTCACCTCTGCCTATGGGGAGTATTAGCTTGTCTCCAGTATGGAACTCCCTGGAGGCCCTCCCATTCAGAGCTGCTATGTTTTGACCTGGAGGGCAGGTATAGGGTGGTTGATTACCCCATACTGGGCAGGTCTTTGCTGATGTCGATAGAGGTAAAACAGCAGGGCTGGGGGCCCTCTGGATGGGGAAGAGCTGTATACCCACCTGCCCTTTTGTCCTGGGCTCTACAGTGCCTGAGGATCAGGAGGCAGGCAGGGAGGTTGGCATCCCACCTGCCTCCCAGCTCCTTCCTCCCCCTCTGCCTCCCGAATTTCACAGTGCCTGCTTTCTGCGCTGGCCCAGCTCCCTGGAGACTCCACCAGATGTTCCTGGGCTGCGCGTTGCTCCCTAATGAAAGATTCATGCAGTCGCTCTGCCTCTTGACACAAAAACCTTCTGCAGCTTCCCCACGACCAGGAGCTTGGCAGCTAGCTCCCCCAATGTTGAGTGTGAGCCGGCACCTACCAAGAACATTCCATGGGCTCTGGACCAGATTCACCCCTTGTCCAGAGAAGAGTCAGGGTCACCTGTGGCTTTATCCTTCTCCCTGTCCCAGGACCGCTCTGACTCCATTCTGGACACCCAGGGCCAAGGGTCAGCAGCTAAGCATAGCAACATGGTCTTGGCTTTGAAGGGCGGGAGAGCTCATAGTGCGTGGGACAAGCTACTCCATGGGGGACAGACACCCCCCCCCCAAGAGCATCCCACTCTATCCAGCAAGTCCAGGGATAGTGGACTGCCCATGTCCTCCATTGTCCCACACTAACATGTCAAGCCTATGGCCCACCTATATTCCTCTTGCTGGGCGTGGCTGACCAGTCTGATTCCTGACATCCATCCCCTGGCTCCTCTGAGAGAAAATCTCCAGCTACAGGCTCTGTAGCTGGAGGCTGAGCTTGCTAATGTGGAGCAAAGGACCCGGCTGTGCCCTCTGTGTGTCACGCTCCCCTGCAGCCCTCAGAAGCCCTCAGGAAAGCCTAGCTACTGCGTTCAACAGAGAATTGGCCTACCAGGTCTGGAAATATGGTGAACAGAAAACAGCTCACGGCCACTCCCAGCCATGTCTACAGGAGGCCATAGACTGGGTATGGTTACTTCTTAAGGCTCACATGCAAACTATTGGCACAGGTGGGCAAGGCACCCATACCAGCCTTAGACTGGGGCAGGTTCCTGTGGCCAGTTTGTGGCCCTCCTTTTAAAGTCAGTGGCCCGAGCAAGTGGCACAGTCTCTCCATCCCTCAGCCTTTGGGTTGTGCTGCTCTGTCAGGACCTGGACCTGATCCCCTCCTAACGGCACAGTCTCATCTTGCAGGGTTGGCCACATAGGAACTCTGCCTAGTGGAACTCTCGGTTGTCATTCCGCTGGTGGATTGGATTCTTAGTCTATCCCAAGTCCTGGGTACATCCAAAGAGCTCTGAGTCTGGCCTGCCTGGACCTCATGCCCCATTCACTCCTCCCATTGGCCTTGGTCTCCACGTTCCTGGGCCCGACACTGGTACCTTTGCTAGGCTAATATATATATATATATATATATATATATATATATATATATATATATATATATATATATATATATATATGACACCTGAATGCCACCCACTTACTCCCACCTCACTAACAGCACAAGACAGTTCACCAGGTACAGGGCTCCTGCGTCTGTGGAGCATTCTTTTCACAGGACTGTCCTCACCCGAGTGTGGCTGTTGCTCTGCTGTCAGGAAGATTCTCAAGTGAGACAGAAGGTCCAGGAACCCCTTTACCAAACATCAAGCTTAGGGTCTGAACCCCTTTACCAAACATCAAGCTTAGGGTCTGAACCCCTTTACCAAACATCAAGCTTAGGGTCTGAACCCTTTTACCAAACATCAAGCTTAGGGTCTGAACCCCTTTACCAAACATCATGCTTAGGGTCTGAACCCCTTTACCAGACATCATGCTTAGGGTCTGAACCCCTTTACTACACATTATGTTTAAGGTCCCATACAAAGTCAAGGTTCTGCCGGCCCTTGCTCCTGGACTATTAAATGAGGGTGGGGGCAGTGTGCCAATGCTTCACTCACTCGTCACAGAGGTGGATGACTTGCTGAGTGTCTGTGAGCAGAGCCGCGTCACGGCTTCCATGGCCCCAGGCCCCAGCCTCATCACTAGTTCTCTCTGCTTATGTTCCTTGATGCCCTGCTCATAGGATGCTCTGATCATGGTTCTGGGTGGGAAGAGATGGGTGGGATTGAGAGAGAGAGAGGTCCCAGGGAAGAGTTAGGTGCTGAGAGCATGGCTGAGGGTCACTAGCCCTGGGTCAAGTGTCTGTAATATGATCCCGGTCACAAGGTCACAAACTCAGAGCACTTGGCTCACTGCCTGCCCAAATCTCACCCTCCAGAATGGCAGCTGGTGATGACCAGGCACATTCTGCCACTGACAGTGACTTCTTAGGGTTTAGACAACCCCATCCTTTCACCTCTTCCTTGGGGCCACCCTCATGTAGGGCCAGGAGATCCTTGGGGCTGCAGGAGTTTCCAGTTCAACCTCTTTCACGAGGCCCCAAGGGGCTTCTGTGCCATAGTAAAGAGGACCTGGAGCCCCTGAGAGCATGATTCCTGGCTTTCAGAGTGTGGATCTTGGCTCCGTGGTCCTTCTCCTGATGAGCTGTGAGGTTGTCTGCCTCTCCTGTGGTGTGCAGGTACAATGGAGTGCTGCCCTGAGACCCTCAGGACACTGCTGAACTTGAGGGCCTGCAATGTGTATCAGAAGAGAAGTAAAGAGCCCGGGTGGGCATTTTACAAAGACTTCCACACCATCCCAGTGGGACTGCCAAATCCCTGGTCAGCGGAGAGGCAAAGCAAAACCTAAATCTTTTACCAAGGGGTGACAAATGTCAGAGTCACCACTGCGGGGGCTGTGAGACCCTGGAGCTCCTGTTCATGATTGACAGCCACAATAGGTTGAATGAAAACTCCTATCTTCTTCCCGCCGGCCTGGGACCAAGGAGCCCTTTGCTCTACTCAGGCTCAGGGGCTGCCCCCATGGGAGTAGCCCAGCAGGCTCACTGAGGCACCAGGGCTGTCTACTTCCATTTGGCCTTGGGTCAAATCTTTGTCTCTGTCAGTTGCCTGACTTAGATGACTGTCTCTGACCACAGCAAAGTAGAAACTCAGCAGGTTGTGGACCACAGAGCTAGGAGCTGTACTGGTGGATCTCCTAGTTCAGTGTCTCCACAGTTAAGGAAGGAAATAGCTCAGAGAGGTCACAGTGCTTCCCTGAGGCCATAAAGCTGCCTGGGGCCAGAGCCAGGATTGAAGAGGCCAGGACCCTTACTTGGAGCCCTGGCCTCCTTTTGGGGACCAGCCACCAGGAACTGGAGCAGCAACCTCTCTCACCCAGGAACTCTTCAAAGGGACTCCCAGCCCTTCCAAGTTCACTGAATCCAGGACTACTGCCCTTCCCCCACACAGGCAGTAGGTTTGGAAAGAATAGGTTGGAGTCAGGAAGGGTCTGGGCCATGTCTTCCCTCCCTTCCCTGGCCCCCGCTGCCTCTCCCCACGCTGCCAGCGAGGTAATAAGCTATGCGTGTCGTGTAGAAATGAAACATGTTCTGCAGAACAAATGGTGTTAATTTGCAGCAAGCTCCGCAGCCCAGCATTACAGAGCGCCTGGAGGGCGGCTGCAGCAGCTGCGCCAGAATTAACAGCCTCGTGCAGCGAATTAGTAGAGCCATGCATCACCATCAGAGGGACAAAGCCCCCTGAACCCCAAGACCCCCACAGCTCTGTGCTCCAGGGAGGGAGCTGGTTCCTGGTGGTAAGAAAGGAAGTTGTGGGTCTCTTCCCTTCTGGAGGTTCTAACCCACAGGAATCAGGGGTTCCACCTAGGCCACCTATAGCTGGCCTTCCAGAACTGGGGTCACTGCATGGCCAGCTGTTGTCAAAATACACCTGGGGCCTGTCCTCGTTGGGAGCCTGAGCTCTCGATGCCCACTGCAGAGGACTCACAGGATAACACCTCCTGTCCTTGCCTGTAGATTGTGCTCCAGGCCTTTCACTCAGCCCTCCCCACCAGAGGCCTAATTAATCTGCCTGTCTATTTACTTCTACTTATTGCTCGAATATCGGGCTGCTTGGAGCTGCTGCCGGTCTGTATTGATCGCTCTGAGATGCACCATCTCCCTGGCGATTCGTCTTCCTCTGCGGCCCGCCATCCATCCCGCTGACGAGAGTGTCTGCCCTGGGTGTTAGGAGAAAGCTGCAAATTGCACGTTACATCTTAATGGGCAATTCCAGTAACTTCATTGCATCTGATGAATATTTAACATCACCCATCCATCCCCATGTCGCTACCCAAGGGGGGGGGGCGTTGGGGGAGTCCGGGACTTCCACTTGCTGTCTTCTGCCTTGTACCTTCTGAATCTGGAAATCTTGGCTCTTCTCCCTGGACAGGTGGGAAGATGGCAAGTCAGGGAGGGAGAAGGGCATGTTCATTTGTCTGTGCTGTGCAGAGCTCAGGGTACTGTCTCTTGTTTTCCAGCACTGGTCTTGCTTCAGCTACAGGTCCCTGCCTCCCTTCTCCTCTGTGAATTAGAAGCTCATTCTGGAATGCATGTCTTCTCTTGGGGACCCAAAGTATGATTCTGCTTTTGAGACCTGTGCTGAACACTGGAGGCTTCCCATGAACACTTGTAGAGTGATGGACTAATGGGTAAATGAGCCAACAAGAACCTGGACTCAGAATCATAGAACTTCAGGCAAGTGTCTAGAAAGTGTCTACCACTCCGGTAGTATAATAGGGAAACTGAGGGCTGCCGAGGGGAGATTATTTGCTCAGCCACAGCCCTGGGTCTGAGGCTGTGGCTTGTGGCAGTCCACTGACCACGCTGGCCTCCTCAGTCTAGTCCCATACAGCTCTTAGGTAGGGGAATTGAGGGGAGGCCTATATTTCTCTCCAATCAAGGTCTTGGGATAGCTTGCAGGTCCTGAGGTCACAGCCTTCCTGCTGGAAAGGGTACCTGTGCCAGGTTGTATCCATAAGACTGCAGCTGGGTCTCACTCACTCCCCAACCCAGCTGCTTCCGTTCCTCCACACACACTGACAGAGGTAAAGGCATCTGTAATTGCAAAAAATCATTCTTAGTTATCTTGATAACTAAGAATACACACTGTTTCACGTCCCACAGGCTGTGAGTTTGGCATACCGCTGGCTCTGCTGCCTCCACGGTTAAGACACATACCGCTTTGTCTCTCATCCCTAAACTGGAAGGCAAGGTACTGACTGCTGAGAAGCCGCAAAGTTTTGAGCCTTTAACTTGGGATGCTGGTGTCGGGGAGATCTAGATCAAGCTCAGCCTCGGCCTTCAGCTATGCCAATTTCTTTATCTGTAGACAGAGACTTACACTTACTGTTATTCAGTGTGCATGTGTCAGGATTCAATGTAAGAACATAATTTGTACTTCTGGTACCAAGTCTGTGTTGTGAAGATAATGGTGGTGATAATGGTGATGGTGTTGATAGTAATGACCGTAGTGATAATGAAGATGGTGATGATGGTGTTGGTGATGATGGTGCTGGTGATGGTGGTGATAACGATAGTAACTGGTGGTGGTGCTGGCGTGGTAGTGACGGTGATGACTGACCGTCCTAGTGGCCATTATGGTTGTGACAGGCTTGCAGTGTGAGTGGATTTGGATTGCTGAACCCTTCCGGGACCTCCCACACTGTTTGGCTCACACTTCAGAAAGGAGCTTCCTCTTCTGCAGCTATACAACTTCCAGTGTGTCCAGCAGATCAGGGGTGGCCTCATTAATCCTCCCACCAGCCTCCTGACTGGCAGACCTCAAGCATGTTGAGGTACAGGCCTGAGGCCATGGCTGCTACTGAGATTGCAGGACAACACTGTTTTGTAGGAATTTAGAGAGGAAGGGAAAGGTCACACTCAGACTCTTGGAACAGCAAACATCTAGGCTCCACGTGACTCAAGGACTGTGGTGAAACCCGACAGAAAAAGCAGCCGGGAAGCACCAGGAGGAGACCACGCCCTGGTCTCACCTGGTCCAGTGTTGTGGAGATCAGCAGTCAGTTCATTGAGAGGGAGCCCAAGGAGAGGCTGTGCTAAGACAGGGCTCCGTGTTCAGAAAACCAAGGCAGGAAGGGACAGCTAGCCTCTGTCCAGCAGAAATTGGGAGGCTGTGACTGACAGGCAAGGAGGGTAGGCTTCATCAGTAGATTAAGTAATAAAAGGTTCCAGGTCTGGACCCACCTTCCGCTTTCAGAATGGTCAGCTCCTGAGCCCAGCTCTCCTACCCTTCCTATCCATTGCTGGCACCAGGCAATCTCTATTTTATTTCTGTTACTCAGACTCCCATTTTTCTGAGAAGATCCACTTGAGATCAATATTTACCTACAGTGGCAACACAACACGTCTGGGTGGTGGATGCTGTGACTGAGGCATGTTGGAGTGACCTTCTGGCTCTAGCTGAAAGGCCTTAAGAGATACTTCACCCTTCCCTCTATACTTCTGGGCTCTGCTGACAGTGCTCACACAGCATCCCTGCTGTGGTGCTGGCTGTGGGTACCAGCAGTGTGGAAGGCCTGTGGGGTGGGGGGTTAGGTGGGGGAGGATCTTGTTTGTCAGGGCAGGAATAAAGGTGCTTAGCTGGTGGGGAACTGGAGAGTAGATGGCTATTCATGGTCTCTCCTCTCCCCCTAGAGCAACAGCACAGAGCCGCCCCTGGCCTCTGAACCCACCACCAGACCAGGGGTGGCTGGCGGTCACTGCCTGGTTACATCTGCTGTGCACGCGAGAGCACTTCCAGATGTCCCAGAAGGACCCGCTCGAATGTCAATTCCATCTTCTCACAATCATTTTCCGCATCCTCTTAGCGCCGCAAGAACGCAGCCTGCTCGTTTGAATGCATAATTAGCCCAAGCATTCTACCTCGCTAATTTCAAGGCAGGGGACGCCAGTGGAGGGGGCTTAGGAATTTGCATATTAATTTAGCCGAGGGAGAGAAAAATTGTTTACCACTTTCTCGCAGTTGCTCACAGAGGACTTAACTCTTTGTACTCTCCATCTGGAGCCTCCGGGAGGGAGTGCATGGGGGTGCAGCTAACCCTCCCCCAAAGACCCTGCCTACCCAACTCAGCCCACCTAGGAGCTACTGGACCACTCTGGGGTGCCCCTGAACACACTATTGGGTTCAGCTAGCTGTCCCTGACTTTACGGAGCCACGTTTCTAGCCCCTTCCATGTTAGACAGTGTGGGGACTCACGGATGACCCCAAGCACTCCTCCTTGGCTGATCTTTAGGAGCCAGGCGTGAGTCCTTTTGCCACTTCACTGCCTCTACATATTTGTCTGCTGGTTTGTTCCACAATTGTTCACCGTGTCCCACGTCTAGGGTCCATATAGTGCTGGGCATGTAAGACGTGGCAGGTTAGCCACGGCTGCCCTGCCTTCCTCACAGGCTAATTACTGGCTGTGGTGGTGGTCAATGATGGGAGAGATGCTACAAATAGCTCCCAGCATTCCCTGGAGTAAGCATCCCCTGGAGAGTCCAGGACCTGCAGGAAGTACCGTTTGCCTTGGCTCTTGCAGAATGCGATGCTTCTCCAGCTGATGGAGCTGGTGTGAGGAAGGAGGCGAAGGGACACCGAGACACAGGGGAATGGGCCGGTGGTCCCCACCATATTTAGGGGCTTGTGATGTGTCAGGCCAGGGCTGAACGGTGGACTCAAGTGTGTGTCCTAAAAACAGTCAGACCTCCCTGAGCCGGCACGTTGCCTGGTGTAGTGAGTTGCAGTGATTGTAGGCGACTCTGGTTCTCATCAGGACTGTGTTTCCACAGTGCAAAAATGACAGTGTTTGCTGCACATGATGACTTCCCGGAGGACTAAGCTGTGGCAGCTCTAAGTACTGGAAACGAGTTTCATGTGGCTTGGTTCTTCATAACAGAGAAGCTTTGCTGGAGGCAGGTTTAGGCCCATTAGGAAGGGCCAGGCGGGAGGGCTGTTAGGGTCCCGAGTACCCATGGCAGGCAGAAGGCAAAGGTCTGAGAACAGAAATCAAGACGCTGGGAATCTGGAGTTCTGGGGAGCCATAGTTGAAGTCTTTTGGCCACATGGAATGGATGAACACCAAGATGTCCTCCAGCTGAGGCCCTCTCTAGACAAACATGGACCATGCAAGTTCCCACAGAGCCCACATGGCCTTGGCATCGATGGCCACTTCAAGCAAGGAGCCAAGTCCTCTTTGCAATATCAGTGGCCTAGAGACCCAGAGGCAAGCTGCTCACCATCTGTGGCCTTCCTGGGATTTTTCTCACCGCCCTCAGTCTGCACATTTGCAAAGTGGCCCGGGGTGAACCCAGAGAGCCTTGCACTGAGCCTGACTCTTGGCACATGCCCAGTGAGACCAACGCCCAGAAGTACTGATCCCGCGGTCAGTAGACAGGACTGATGACTACAAGAACCCTATCATTCAACAGCAGAGTCAGGGTCTTGGTGACCAGACTGGAGGCCTAGCAATCGAGGGGCATGGCTGAGGTCCGAGAAACAAGGGTGATAAGAACACTCTGGAACAGGACTGGGCCAGCTATCTCAGAAGCCTATTGTGGGCAGGACGGAACAGAGGCAGTAGAACCGAAGCGTAAAATGAGACCTAGAACTGGGAAACTGCTGGCCATGATGTGAGTGAGGGGCTGCTGGGAACCACACACTGACGGGACCCTGCAGGAGCAAGTGCTGAAGACACACTTGGTCCCCATATAAGGAATCAGAGCCCCTGACCCAGCTGGACTTCTGGACTCACAGACTTAGAGGGCTAGAGGCAGGGCTGAGCCTTTTTGTGGTTTAGCCAAGTTCAACTAAGATGTGCGCCTGTGACACCAGAAGAGGCACACAGAGTTCAGTAGCTCATCCCAAGCCCCATAACCATCAGCAGAACACTCTTCCGGTCCCTCAGGGGAACCATCAGGTGTATGTTTAAAGGGGGAGGTTTTATAGGATGAGGATTTGATAGTGCTGGAAGACCCTAGGGACACATCCCAAAGCTCAGAGGGCACAGAGACCAACGCCTACTACCTAGGGAGGAAGGTACAACAGGGAACAGGTGTGAGGCTAGTTCCATCTGGGAGGTCACAATTGCTATTCTTTTTGATAGACAGAAGGGATGGACACACCTCCCCCAATCCTGTATCCACCTTGCCTGTGCCCAGGGCCACATCTCTTCTCCCCTGACTCCCTGGGGCTTCCTGCATAGGAAAAGGCAAGGCTCATGAACTAAAGTGTAAGGCTTTGTTTGAGAGTAGAGAGCAGAGGCCCAAGGATCCCAGGTGTGCAGCCAATACAGGTTCCTGGGTCAGTGTAGATCCAGAGTCCAGACTCCCTTCATGGGCCTCTCTAACAAAGTGCTCACCCACCTAGGGTCTCAGAGCTCCAGGGGAGGCAAAAGAGCTTCCATACTTCACAGCTAGCCAAGCCCAGCTGAGAGAAACTTGGTCCTGGCTATCCTCTCTGGCTTCCTTCCCCCTGTGGGCTCCCTCCCTCCCGAAGATCCCCTTTCTTTCCTTCCTTTCCTTCTGTGTCTCCTTCTTTCTCTGAACCTCAACTCTCCAGGGTTTATAGTGGCCCAAGCCCTTCTTTCTCCTGCCCCAGCAGGTGTTCATCGGAGACTTATGAGATGAATGGTTAATGGGTAGGAAGTTGGTCTTTGGGTAGGGGACATGGCTGTGGCTAGGAGAGGGTCACATTCATGTGAACTCTAAAGGCCAGGGCAAGAAGTCTGTAGCCAGGCTGCCCTTATTGCATAGGAGGGCAGGCACTGCCCCGTAGCAGGGCGGGAGCCCTGGGGAAGCAGGAACAGCTTGCTCAGGCCCCCTGCCGCTCCTGCTCATCCAAGTGAGGCAGGCTGGCTTCCTTTGTGTGGATGTGTGGGCGTTGTGGGCTGGGTCTGGAGGTAATTTGTCTGCCTCCTGCAGCTGGGCTGTCATCTCACATCTGTGAAGCAGCTTCATTTCACTGTCATTAAAAATCCCAGGTCTGACAGGTAGCAAAAATCCAACGTGAAAACAACATCCCAGGGACCAGCCTTGGCTCCGGTGGGAGTCTTGCTCCTGACCCGTCTACTCCCTCAGGGAGGCCAGATGGGAGTTGGCCTTCTGCTCTGTCCTGGAGAGGGCTGGCTGAGTTGAACAGGTGTTCACTGCTGCCCAAGACAGAAGAAGCAGAGAGTGAAGGAGCAGAGGGGAAGCTGTGGGAAGGCAGAGACCCATCCCAGCCACTTGCTACCTGGGCTGTGCCACACAGCCATCTGGAGGGGCCAAGTACTACCCACCCATAGATAAAGCAAGGAGGTCCCAGAGATCCAGGCACACACACACCCAGGCCCTACTACCTTGGTTTCAGCCTCTGCTGGAACCTCCTGGGAGGGGACCCTGCCAGGGGTCAGGCTGGTTATTCCTGATAGGTCCTTTTTCTGCTTACTTGACACCTCTGTTTTTCTGGGTAAGGGCAAGAGCCCCATTGAGAAAGTCTGGCAGGGTCAAGAGAAATCCCAGTATGTCCCACTCTCTTTCCTGATGTCCCTGAGCCCTTTAGTACAGGGTCTGGACTCCAGGAGCTGAGCCAGACTCCAGCCCAGCCCCACCTCTTGAAGCCTCTCCAGGAAGTGAGAGGCTGTCTTCTCTGAACCTCAGGGGCTTCAGCTCAAAAGAGTAGTGAGTGCATGGGATGCATCCAGTCCCGGCACAATACTGGATTTTAACCTCAAGAAGGAGAGCAGCCTGCAGGGAGACCACCACTCACAACTCTGCCGTGGGCTGCTGAAAAGCACTTGGATCCTGGGGAAATGATAGTTGCTTCATTCTCTCCTCTTACAGGAGACCAAGCCCACAGGAGATACCAGGCCCTACCATAGATCTGACACCTTACCTATCCACCAGGAGGCAGGCTCAGAGTAGCCTGCACAATGGTACTGAGCCTGTCCTGGGTCACTGCAGACCTGTATGCACTTGTCCCCACCAGAACCCAGGGCTTGGTTTTGAGGCCTCATCAGGTAAATCTGTGAGCGGGACCTGGATTGGGTGGAGCCTGCAGTCTTAGGGCAGCGCACAGGTAGCGTTACTATCTAGAGATGTCCTAGGACTCTAAGCATTGCTGATTGCTCCTGCTGGGGAGTCGGGAAGCCCTCCTGAGGCCTGGAGCCCCTCCTGGAGCCGAGAAGCCCAGCACAGGGAGGGTTAAGCGCTGATGATAGCTTTATCTCTGCATCAGTGTACATAATGTGCTGTGCATTTGCATACTGCAGTGTGCGCTCAATTAAAATGAACTTTTAATTTCTTCTAAGTAAATTACTTCTTGCCGGTACGTGATGTGCACAAATGTCAGAATAATGGGAGAGCCTTAATGAGCTGGGGAGTGGATCTGTTGGGGGCTGCCTGGAACAACCCCTGCGACACACATGTCTACATGCCACACTGACATGGGGCACACACTGTCCCTCAGGCAGGCCACATGCCAACCTGTGACTGCTGGTTGTATCTTTTCTATCCTCACCGTACACACCCTGGCTGGGTCATTATTAGTGTAGGGCTTACACCGTCTCCCACTCAGCAGTGGTCTTCTCCCTGTGTGCTTCAGATGCTTACACACCCACATATAGAGGGTTCCCCTGAGGAACATGTGGATTCATCCAGCCTCTCTTTTCCCTTCTACTCCTTATTTTGGCTGGAAACGATGATATAGGTTTAAAGGGCTTGAGGCGATTGGAACTGAAGGCAACCGGAAGTCAGCAGCGAGCAGACTCCCTCCACCCTCGTGGGACCAGCGCCTGAGGGCAGATCTGATGCACGCAGAAGGGTAGGTGATACTGGATCTGGTCAGAGGGGGAGTGGAAAATCGGACCAAGACACACAGCAAGTGCAGGGTGAAGACCGTCACCCCGAGGCCTGACCTCACCCATTTGATTGCAAGTATCTATCAGAGACTATAAGGAGCTTCATCAGTCTTCAACACAGCTGGCATGGATGGGCTGAGGGGGAGCCCAGCGGAGCTCCCAGGCCCAGGCCTCCGGCCCAAGGCATTAGCCTCACTCAATACTTGTTTCAGTACCTTGGAGAGGTCCAGAAACAGGCGGGGCAGTGGACCTCCCCCCATCTCGGTCCTGTTAACCAGGCCCTGCCCTTTTCCACAGAGGCAGCAGACCAGAACACCATTGTGGTACCACAAGTCTAGGATCAGCACTGGCTCCGACACTCACAGGTCTCACGGCCCTGAACATAATCACTTGGGATCTCTTAGCCTCTTGTATGTATGTGTCTGGGCCTGAGGGTGCCCCAGGCCACATTTAAATCTCTGCTCTAGGAGCCAGCGAGATGGCTTGGAGGGCAAAAGATGCTTGGTGCTGAGTCTGACAACCTGAGTTTGATGCCTGGGATCCACATGTTAGAAGGGAACTGACTCATACAAGTTGTCCTCTCACCTCCATGAGTGCACAGTAGCGTGTACATGCCCACATGCACACACACACACACACACACACACACACACACACACAGCAAGAATAAATAAGATATATAACCCTCCATTCCAAGTTATGTTGGAGCAACTCCTAAGTGTCTCTGGGACCCTAGACCACCTGCAGAACCTAAATTGGTCTCACTGGGTCTGAGGCCACTGCCTGACATCTGGCAGTGCCACCAGTGCAGCGGAGGTGACAGTGCCTGCCACTACTCTCCTTAGGTGTGCAACTGCTGTGAGCCAGACTTCTGACAGCCACAGCTGGGCCTCTCATATCTATCTCCCCAAGCCCCTTGGGTCTAGACTTGTCAACAACTGTGCCAGGAGGGGCTGATCTACAGACTGCGGCCTTTGTGGAGGAAGGTGGCGCCAGCCGCACAAACCTTGACGAGAAGGCATCGCTGAACAGTGTGGCTGCGTGCATCCTGCTCCGCAGAGGGAAGTCAGGGAGGGTTTCCTGGAGGAGGGAGGCAGCAAATTGATTATGAAGGGCACACCAGGATGGGTGACCCTGAGGGGACACAGGGTAAGGAGCACAGGCTTGACTGGGCTGGAGGAGCATGTCTAGTTTGAGCCTGCATCTGGGGTCCTAGAAGATGCAGTTACCATGGAAAGAGTGGGGGTCAGGGGAGCATCAGTGAGAGGTGCAGGCCCCATAGCCCACATGGCTGAAAGACAACCATATGGGGGTAGTCCTCATAGCTATGGCTGCTAAAGGAGAGGAGCAGATGGGAAATGATGGATGCATTGGACACACAGAGTGAGGGAAGGGATTTAGGAGAAGACTCGCCATGGAACAGGAGGGGTGGGGACTGTGACTCGGGTCCAGCCCCAGGATGACATACTGAGGTTTGAAAGATAAAGCTGAGCGTGCATAAGTGAGTTGTTACTGTCCCAGTCAAGGAAGGTGACCCTGTGTGGAGGCCAGTGTAGAGCAGAAACCTTCAGAGAATCCTCCCGTGACCAGCCCAGGGTGACAGATGGGGAGGCCAGTGACAGTCTTCACTGGAAAGGTATAATAATTAAGCACCAGCAGGTCACATGGTCACTGAGACAGAAGAAAGGAGCCAGTTCCAGCCTGGCAGGGTTGCCTGTGTGTGTGGTCTCTATGAAGCAGTGAATGGCGCCTCTGCCTGTCCACCTGCCCAGCGACCCCTGCAGGCTCACTGGAGGTCCCCATAGCTGTGCTGGCTGGGCAGGAGGCTGGCTACATGGAATGTTCCTCTCTGCTGTACCCACCTCAGATGGGCACTCACCCTCTAGGACCTCTGACCAGCCAAGCTATACATGTTGGCCCTCCCCACAAGGACTTACCAATCCCCTCACCCCACCTTTGCCACAAGGCCCTGCCTGTTCCCCAGCCACCAGACCCCAGAATGCTCTCTCCATTCTGATCTGCCCATGAGTGATAGCTGGAGGCTGAGTCAAAGACAGGCCCAGCACACAGTAAGGAATAGGTTGGTGAGGCCCCAGCTCCAGCTTTATGTGCATTTGAGCTATAATAACTGTCACACTCCAGCTCTTGTGATACCCAAGGACCCATCCAGCTCCACTAGCCGCGCTCTTCCCACCAAGTGGGGGAGGGGATGCATCTTTAGCAATCCCAGTGGCTGAACTGACAGGATGAACCACTCTAAGATCCCTTCCTTCCTATTTTTCATACCCATCTTTCCCCTGAAGAGGCCTGACAGTTGCCACTCCCCTGGAATTTGGGATCTGCATATTCAGGTGTGTACACATAGGTATGTGTGCTCATGTATGCGTGTGGGCATGTCAGGTATGTGTGCATGCCCGTGTGCACGCATGAGGTGACTAGAGCTCAGCTTTCCCCCCATTGGTGAAATTTACATTGAACCACAAATTAATTTCATAATTTTTTCCTCTCTAATTATGCCAACATCTGTTGCAAGGCAAGCTGTGCGTGTGCATTTTAATATCCCTCCCCTGCCCGCCTGCTCACAGCATTGCTGTCTGTCTCTGACTGAACTTTTCAATAATTATCGCCAAGAGAAGATCTCGACTTCCATTTCTCTTGCTGCTCGAGAGGGGGAGAGAGATGATGGGGGAGGGAAAGAGAGAGCAGAGTGAGGGGGGCAGAGGGAAAGGGAAGGTAAGGAAGGGCCAAAGGGAGTCACGGCACATGGGTGGGTGGTGGGGACCTCTGTATTCCTTCAGGAAGACAGTGTGGCTGTGGGGGGAACATAGGGGCAAGACAGGGGGAGAGCAGCTGGGAGCCACGTGTGTCATGGCCAGAGACATAGCTGCTTTCTCAAGGCCGGGAGGTGGAGGTGTAGCCCTTGGTCTCCTGGGAGCACTCCACACTCACAGAGTCGGTGAGGAATCATGGGTTTGCACCATCCAGCTTGGGAACCCTGGTACCTCCTCTGTGTGGGGTCCTGCATGGGTCCCTGAGACAGCCTCTGGTCCTGACAGGAGGCCGAGTCTGGCACCTGTATGTGGTACCCATACTTAAAAAGAAGGTGCTTCTGGGTGTGCTGAGAAAGAGTATTGGCACCCCTTGCCAACCTTCCCACCAGCAGCCACCTGCTGGCCCAAGGAAGAGGGTGACCCCAGAAGCATCGGAGACAAGGGATGCTCCAGAAACAATCCTCCATCCTACCCTTTGACTGAGTGTACCCATTCAGTGCCTGAATGTGTGAGTGTGTGTGTGTGTGTGTGTGTGTGTGTGTGAGCATGTTGTATGTGTAAACTTGAGGGCTTTGCACATGTATATGCTTTTGTGCTCAGGCACACATGTAAGCATGAGTTATTTGTGTGTTTATGCACACGTGTGTGCCTTTGTAGACCTGCATTTACTAACTTCTGCTTAGCCCTGCCCAGCAAATGGACCCCAGAGAGATTGCATGCATCAGGGCCCTTGTTTGCTGGCAAGCCTGAAATCTGGCTCTATATCTTGTGTGCATCTTGGGAAGCTAGGCAGGCACTGGCCCTCTCCCATGAGTTTCAGTCTCCTCAGCATTTAACAAGAGTCAAACATCCAGCATCCATAGAGAGGTCACTTGCATGCAGCAGCTGTTCCCTGAATCAAGTGAAGGCATGTGATCTCAGCTCTGGTCCTTCTGTGGAGATGGAGACTAGCACTTCAGAAGTGGGTTTGCATGCCCTGAACCTGTTACTTCCTCTCTTCTCATTACTGGAAGAGTCCCCCATTGGTCCCCTTGCTGCTCAGGTCCTCCTTTCTGCAGCCCATCCACCAACAGTGGCCACAGTGAAACTTACGAGCATAATGCTTAACTTGAAGCTGCCTGTCACTCTTCACTGACCTCTGGATCACATCCACTATCCTGTGACAGCACTCTGGGGCTGATCCCTCATCCTCAGTACTTGTGAAGTGCACCTGAGCTCCACTCTCTGGAGTCCCCCAGCCCTTTCACATGCCCTCCTTCCCAGCCCTCCTCCTGGTGACTCACGACCTTGCTTGGTGTCTCCTAGGAGGGCTTCCAAGCTTGCTCCAGGTGGGCTGAGGCTGCCCAAGCTCATGCCACACAGGCTTCCTGGTAGACATCACTTGCCTGTTTCTCTGCTCCCCCTACCTTTATTCCAGGCTCACAGCTTTTCCAGGGCAGAGCATTTCATCTCAACCCCAGAGCCTGAACCATGGTTGACGTTTAAGGACATTCCGTTAAATACTGAACAAATCCCAAAGCAGAAACACATTTGCCAGCTCCCCTGGATCTATTTCTGGGATTGTGGCGTCCAAAGACCCTCATCTTTGCATTCTAGACATCCACTCTGCCCAGCAGAAAGCAAGCAGGGGTGAGGAAGAGCAGCCCCCACTCAAACCCATGTCTGTAGACACTGTGTGCTGACATCAACAAGGTAACCACTACGCTCCCAAAAAGGCCTGCGCACTTTCCTCAGGTGAAGTGCTAGCCTGTGGAGCATTGGCAGGCTCAGAGTGAGACTCTTCCCCCTGCAGAGACCCCCAAATGTACCCGATGACATCACATCTGAATGGCCTCTGGGGGGATGGAAAAGGCTCCAGTGGGACCAGGGTACTGAAGGAATCCCATCACAGGTGGAAGGACGGGAAGTTAGGGAAGGAGGTGGACGGTGAGACTGCTTCTGGCCATGATTAGAATAACAGACGTCGGAATTACATGCCTGCCAAAGACAGCTGCTTAGCTGCACAACCCCTGCGCATGGTGGTTTAGATGTAGAATGTCTTCTGGAAGGCTCTTATGTGGGATGCTTGGTTCCCAGCTGTGGATCCAATCCTTGAGAGGTGACTGGATCCTGAGAGTTCTGACTTCCTCAGTGAATAGATCCACTGAGAGATTCATACTAAGATGGCACTACTGGGGGCGGGGCCTGGTGGGAGATGGCGCTCACTGGGGGCATCCCTTAGCGGGTATCTTGTCCTGGGCTCTTCCTTTCTATTCTCTCTCCTTTCTTTCCCTTCCATTCCTCTCCTCCTTCCTTCTCCCCTCCCTCTCTTCCCCTCCCCGTCTTCCGGCTGCTGTGAGGTGAGAAGTCTCTATCACACTCTACTGCTGTATGATACTCTACCTCCCTCAGGCCCAAAGCAGTAGGGCCGGTTGACCTCGTACTAAAGCCGGTGAAACTGTGAGCCAATGTGACTCTGCCCATTTTAAGTCGTCAGGTCTGACACAGCAGTGAAATTGTGACCAACTGAATGGAACAAGCATTTTCAGGTGCTGCACAGACAGCTACAAACCACCCCCAGCTTTCTGCCTGGAGAAGGTTCTCAGGCCTCTGCTGAGTGAGGTGGAGACCAGTACAGCGCACTAGTCTTAGCAGATAGAGGAAGCAGGGGTTGGTGTTCAAGGGTACTGAGGTGTCTGCAATTAGTGGAGTATAGAGAGAAGGAAGCTATGCAAATAAGAGGCCAGAGCTGTACACAGGAGTTCCCTGGAACCACACATGACAAGAGCAGAAATGCACAGGCCCCACGAGAACTGTCACCAGAGGGTGGAGAGGTGATGTGGCACCAGCGACAGTGTTCGGGTTGGGCAGACGGGGTGCAAATACTGGCTGGTGGCCCTGGAAAGGCAAGTCTCGAGAGCAGGGTGATGAGGGCCCCAGCACAGAAGTGCCAGGTAGCCGTCTTTGTTAACAGGTTCAAAACAGCTTTGCTGGGTAAACTTCATGGCTGAAACAAATATTATCCTCTTCATAGAAAAGATCTCAGAGGACAAACCCAGAGAGGGGTGACCCAGATGTTGAAATTAGAAGAGAGAGATTTGAGTGAAAGACAGGTGAGCAGCCGTTTGGACCACAGAAAAATGATGAGTAGACACGAATATGGATCCATTTTTAAAAATACAAGTTTAAGCACAATTTTAAAAACTCAACAGGGCTATAGACATGCTTCGGCCCTTGTTTAATAGTCATGAAGCCCTGGATTTGATCCCCAGCACTATATAAACCAGGCACAATGGCCGCTTGCACCTATAATCCAAGAACTCACGATGTGTTTACAGGAGGATCAGATGTTCAAGGTCATCCTCAGCTACCGACTGAATTGGAGGCCATCCTGGGATACATGAGACCCTGACTTAAAAATAGAACAACAAAAATCCTACCACCTGTGGTAGAATTCCAAGCAGTATCACATGTATGTGATCAGGACCTGGAAGGAGAGGACAGAGATTCAGATCAGATGAAAAATATCAATCCACAAATCAATAAAGGTCATGTGGCATAAAATTGAAAAGCAGGCACATTGTGGGCAAACTACTAACACCAAAGCTAAAGAGACCACCCCAGAAGCAGGCAGAGAAAAACAGGTGTGTCACAGACAGGGGCACATGGTAAGGAATACTGATGACTTCTAATCAGAAGCCATGCAAGCCAGAGGCAGCAGGAGAGTGTCTTTAAAATGTTGAAACAAACCTATAAACAAAGAAAAGTGAAACATCCTTCAAGAATTAAGGTGAAATAAAACATTTTCAGGTAAACAAAATCTGAGGAAGTCCATCATAGCAGACATGTGTGTAGGCACCGTGAAGTCCTTCAAGACAGAGAGAAAATGGTCAGGAGAGCCTCAGACCAACCCAGAAAGGAAGCCAAGAGAATGAGGTAACACAAAGTCTCTTCAGATGATGACAAGATAGAAATAATGGCGTCTGGTGGGGAGCATGGTATGTGCAGAAGAAGTGTGTGATTTCAACACAGGACAGGAGGGAAGAGGTACCACAGCATCATCCTTCCATAGCATCAGATCAATTCAGTGTAGCTGTGATAGGAGTCCAAAGCAAAGACATCATAATCCTCAGAGCAGCTGCCAAAAATAAGGGAAGCTCGGAGGTGTATCTCCTAAGTAAAATCAATAGCCAAATGATTCAAAAGTAGGCAAGAAGGAAAATAGGAAACAAAAAAAAAAACCCAAGTTTCTATAAAAGACAAATAGCAAGATCGTTTAAATTCAATCATGTTAATAATTAAATTAAATATAAATGGGTTAATATTTGGTTAAAAAGCAGAGGGAAGGGCTGGGGAGAGTTGGTTGGATCCCCAGCACCACAAAAAAGGAAAGGAAACAAAATGAGGGCCAGTGAGATGGCTCAGTGGGAAAGGTGCCCCTAAGCCTGACAACCTGAGTTCAATCCCCCAAACTCACATGGTGGAAGGAGAGGGCTGACCCCTGAAAGCTGTCCTCTGACCTCCACGCAATGCTGTGACGAAGGAGTATGCATGCACGTGGGTGCCCCCCTCCCCACCCCAACACAAACATAATTTTTAAAAATTGTAGAGGAAAGGAAACCAGGAGTGGTTATACTAATAGAGGACAGAGTAGCCTGCAGACAGTGTTATTAGAGCTGAAGAGAAACGCATCAGCTATGAACTCATAAGGAAGACCCATAGTCATACATGAGTCTACTCAGAGTTTTCAAAGTCAGGCGGTGGTGGTGTGTGCCTTTAATCCTAGCACTTGGGAGGCAGAGGCAGACAGATCTCTGTTAGTTCGAGGCTAGCCTGGTCTACAAAGTGAGTTCCAGGACAGTCAGGGATACAGAGAATCCTTTCTCCAACAAACAAACAAAAACAAAAGAAAGAAAGAAAAAATAAAAGTTTCAAAAAAACATGAAGCAAAACTAGGCAGATCTAAATGGAAACAGACAAACTCAGTCTCAGGTTTCAACATCCCTGTCAAATGTGTAGATGGACAATCAGGAGGAGGGACGATGAGGAGAAGAAAGAAGCTAAAGACAGTATTTCAACCACCATGACCTCATTGGTATTCATAGATCCTTCACCCAACCGGAGCAGAATACACAGGAATTTTTCCTAAATGCAAATAAGAGGAAAATGGCAATATTTTGGACAACTTTATTCCAATACATTGGACACTGAAGGAGGCTGGGTAATTTTGACACAGTCAGAGAACTTACTTAAACTCTTTCTACCAAACTCCCATGTCTCCTACCAAAAAAGAAAACAAAACCCTGGAAATCTGAACAAACAACTAACAAGTCCCTCTTCTTTCCCTTGTCGCTTTAGGTGCCAGGACGTTCAGAGCAGGACCCCGGTCTCGACAGAGGACAGTCACCTATGACATAGACAGTCTGCGGTTTCTACAATTGCTCTTTTGTTTTCTGACGTTTCTCAAACTTGCCTTGGAAGCAGATGTATACATGTTACAAATAAAATTTCCAGAAGAACCAGTCTCTGTCCACAAGGGGCCTTGGCATCTGCTGGCCTGTCTGAGCTTGGCATTCTGAAGACCGTCCCACTGGAGTGCCCCCAGCTGTGGCTTCTTCTCTAGCCACCTCTGGAGTCCGCACCTACAGAAGCCCCACCCTTGCTTTGCCTCTCAACCCGGTTCAGGCAGCCCCATCCTTCTCGGCTACAGCCCTGCTATGGCCAGCCTTCCCAAGCTCCAGTCCTGCAGCCTGGAGGCTCAGGACGCCCCTGGGGCCACTGCTGCCAAGCACAGAGTTGAGAGCCATGGGATCCCTGGACACCAGCATCTCTGCTCTATGCACTCAGGGGCTCTGCAGTCAGCACCACCTTGGCTTACAGCCCCAACAGGACACGGGAACATTGAAGGGGGACGTCTATCAGTTTCTTCCAAGGCCAATCCGTGGCTCCCCTCTGCAAAGTCACTGTGTGTGGGATCCTTGGTCTCTGCTCATATGTTACTTGCTTGGACCGTGGGGACCACAAACATGCCTGTGAGCTGGGTGGCTACAGGGCCACACATGTGGCAATCCTCAGCAGACACACGTGGAAGGCTAAGTTGTGGCCTTCGGCAGCCTGAGTCCTCACCTTGGAGGGGGAGACTGGCTGCCTGCCCTGCACAGAGAAGGATAAAGACGCTGGGCTCAGACCCACCATCCCTAGACTGACGAGACCTCCCCTGGACTCAGTGGTGACAGTATGCATCCAAGGGCTGTCACAGAGGAAAAGGCAGAGGCTAGGATTCCCAGCCCCGTTCCCACCTCTGGAAAAAGCGGGCGGCCCCAGCCCACCCCCTCCTCCGATGTTTGCTGTTTTGTTGTTGTTGTTAATTCCTCACCAGGTGGAACCAGCACTGTGGGGCTTAATTAAGCTCAGCCAGCTGTTGCTGAACACGGGATGCAGTGCGCGGCGGCGGCAGCGGCGGCGGCAGAGTCAGCCCGGAGCTGTGGAGCAGGGAGGGCTGGGGCCGCAGAATCCCAGGCCAAGATGGAGTGTGGCCCGAGTTTGGGGAGTAGAAAGCTGGGGCTGCCAGGGGGACTCTGTGGGGAGGTCCAAGGATGTTCAGCTGCTGCTTTCCCTCTCCTCCCCTCCCCCATGCATTGACGGATCGCAGGTCCTGAGAACCGAGACCCACCCACCCTCACACAGGACAAAAGGAAACGGAAACGTCAGAGATGAGAGTCCAGGGAAGGTCTTCAGGACACGCTGCTCAACACTAGGGCAGGAGTTCTGGAATGAGCATGAGAGAGAGAGAGAGAGAGAGAGAGAGAGAGAGAGAGAGAGAGAGAGAGAGAGAGAGAGAGAGAGAACGGGGATAGGTGTGGTGGAGGGAGGGATATATGTGGTATTGGGGGCTGTGTAGCAGAGTGTGCATACATGTGTGTTGGAGGGGAAACGTGTATGTGTATGCATGCATGCATGCAGTGGTAGAGAACATGTGAACACATACACTGGGATGTGTGTACGGGGTGGGTCAGGGTGAGTGTACAGAGGTTCTCTGTTCTCACTGGCGGTGGTCAGACGGCTCTGTTTTCCCTCTGGTGTTTCACGGAACTTTACTCACCATTTCCATGAGACATTAATAGCTATTTCAACAAACTGTTTAGTTGGGAGTGCAAAGCTCTGGGCCAAACAAAGAGGAGCTGCTATGGTGTTGCAGTCCTTCTCTGCCCCTTGCAGCCCATCCTTGCAAGGGACGGGGCACCCCAGGAACCTTTTCTCTGCGGTGTCAGTAAGTTGAACACACGCTAGCAGATGTCTGGTTCCAGGAGTCAGGTGTAGAAAGTGGAGGGAGCTGGGAACTAAAATGAGGGTCCATTCCTTTATCTCTGGAGTAAGAAAAGAAATGGACCACGCCCATCCCTCAGACTCCGACTCCCTCCTATCAAAATGTCAGCCACCCCAGAGAGAAAAAGAATCTCTAGACAGAACAGAAGACATCCCAGTGACCAGCAAAGGTAGCCAGCCCTGGGTGGGCCACTGCCACACATCTGTCTGTTCACATAACAGTGACAACCACAACAAAACCACATAGCCAGGACCAGTGAGGATTAAGAGTGACAGGCACACTTGCTCACAGGCCACAGGGGCTAGCTCCGTCCCTCCATTCTAGGGAGCTGTTAGCTAGAGGAGTAACAGTGACCCATGACTCCTCACTCCACCTGTCATTCCTGTAGACAAGGACTTCTGTGAAAGCATGGGGTGAAGTGAGTTCACTTCTGTGGCTGGGTAGAAAGGAGAAAACAATATCATTCTGGGGGTATACTCCAGTTTCATAAGTCCGTCAACAAAACTGCACCCTCTGGGGATAGGCAGGCAGCATTGCCCTGAGGAATGAGAGACCGGAAGGAGGAAGGAAGGGTTCAGATCCTGTGTGTTTGGAAGTATGAAACTCCATGCAGTGTCTCCGGAGAGCCTAGGCATGTGCCAGGGGCATGGTTGGCTAGCATTTTCCCAGGGTTGTGTACAGCAGTCACCTGACCCCACCTTTGCTCACTGTGGTTTTTTATGACTGTCACTACCCGGTGCCTAAGGTCTTGTTTGGGATCAGATGAAGAGCAGGTGTCTCCAGAGCCCACACAGATGTCTTTGTTATAGCTAAGATCAGGAGTCCCCGTGGGTTTCCAGCCCCATCTGAAGACCATCTGAACCCACTGTTCGCCAGCTGCCTCTGGAGAAGAGACTGAGGGCAGGTGAGGAACCAGCCCCTCTGTCCTCCTGGCTCTCACAGCTTGGCTTCACCTGCTCTGGGCCTCACCTGAAACCACACTTGAGCAGCTGGCTCAGGCCCTGCCCACTAATGTTGCTTGTCCCCCACCCCATATTACTTGTCCACGACCTCATTCCCAGTTGATGTACAAGCTCCTTAGGTGATTGACACACACCTCACCCAATGAGCTAGCAGGTCTGTTTTGACTCCTGCTAAGGAAGTGTACCTGAGACTGGAGTAGTTTAGGGATGTGCTGCATGAAGTCGGGGACCCTTGGCTCCCTCGATTGGTCTGTGGGTGGACTGTTCTGACCTTGGGAACTTTGTTCTGGCCAGATGGATAGCAGGGGGCCTCTCCAGATACTTTCCATATTTGCTCTTCTTTGTGTCCTGGGATTTTTTTTTCAATGGGTCTGTACTGCTGGGATTGAATCCAGGATCTTGTACACGCTAGACAGGCATCCAGCACTGAGCCGTGGTCCAGCCCTACCAGACTTGCTCTTGTTGAGCTCCCCTCCTTTAGGAAGATGCCCAGATTGTGGTAATTTTTGCAGGGTGGCCCTCTGAGGAATAACACCTTTGGTGAGGTCAAAGTGCACAAAGCTACCATTCTGCCAAAATGCTGTGACATAGTCAATAGGAGTTTTGACACAAAGTTGACACCGGCTGAGAAAGAGGAGCCAGGAGACCAGGCTGTCTGGAGTAAACCCAGCCCACATCTGCCAGCCACAAAAGTGGGACCTCAGATTCCTCTGTTCCTGCCCAGCACCCGTGGGGCTGAAGTTCAATTAAAGTTGCAGGCCAGGAGCTCAGAATATCCCAGGCAGGCCTCATGACAGCGTGTATGCATCTGAGAAATTCTCATTTGGGGAGAGCAGACTGGAGATCCCCTGGTGGGCAGGAAAGGGCAGCCAGAGGCCCTTGCGAGTGGGTCCCAGAAGTGTACAGCCACAGTGCTGGCCCTGCCTAAGCTCCAGGAAGGGTCTTCCACTCAGAAATAGTCAAGGACTATGCAAAACTCTCCACCATAAGTTATTTATAATTTGATTTAACTATTTTCCATTTCACTCTATTTCCAAAGTTCTCCCTTTGGGTTTCTTGATCTGGGTCTCCTCTCCTTTTGGGGAAGAAGCCCTGGCCACAGTGGCCACCAGCTGGATCTGTCAAAGTCTGTGGTGACACCAGAATCCCCAGGAGCCCTCCAAGGTAGTGGGATACAGCATCCGGGGGAGCTGGGAGCCTGGGGATGCTCCACCAGCCCAGTTACACCTGTACCACTCATTCATCCTCCCACCCTTGTTCCAACCCAGGCCTACTCACCCCCAACAACATCTGACCATATCACTCTTCCAAGTGGTCATCCAGATCCCCACCTCCTCCTGGCCCTGGTTCTGACTCAAGAGGAGCTGATTCCTGACAAAAGGAACTAGGGGTGGCTTTGCCCACTACTTACTCAGCTGGCCTGGGCTACATTCCATGGGTTTCAGGGTCAGGCCACATGGGAAAGTCCTATGGAGCTGGAGGGAAGTGGTCTTCTACAGTTCCTGCCTGCTGTGCTACGATTACACCTTTGTGCCTTTTTGGCTTCTCAGAGTCAGGTTACCACCCTCATGAGGTCACAGGCACCTCATGAGGTACCATTCATCTGTGCTCTGGGGGCAGCCCTCAATTCATAGATGCCTCTCTCATGCACTTGGAAGCATCTCCAGCATGGACCACCAGAGCAGGACCTGGATACACATGTAGACCGAGTGTGAGCAGTGCCTGTCACAAGTCCATGAGCAGTGTCACAGTTTAGATGTGACGTTTCCTCCAGAAGACTGCTCTTGTGGTAGGCTTACATTCTAATCCGGCAGCATTCAGAGCTGGAGCCTCTGGGAGGTGACAGGGTCACCAAGACTGATGATATTAGCAGGAAATAGTGGGAGGTAGGAGATAGGATCTGGATGGAGGAGGTAGGGAACCGGAGGCATGGCTTTGGAAGATACAGCTTTTCCTCCGAGGCTTCCCCGCTGTCTATCTCCTACTGCCTCTTGGATGCCATGAAGTGAGCAGCTTTGCTCTGCCACATGGTCCTGCCAGGGTACTCTGCCTCACCTCAGGCCCACAGGACTACAGCTGGCTGATCACAGACTGGAGCCTCAGAAACCAGGAGCCAAAATAAACCTTTTTAATTTTAAAATTCTTGCCACATTCATTTATTGTGCGTGTATGTACCCATGCATGCCCCAGCACGAATGTGGAGGTCAAAGAACAACTTTTGGAAGTCATTTTTCTCCCTTCTGCCCTGTAGGTCCTGGGGACTGAACTCAAGTCATTAGACTTGGCAGCAAGTGCATTTAACTGCTGAGCCATCCGCCCCCAAGTAATTCTTTTAAAATAGATTTTCTCAGGTATTGTCCTAGTGAAGAAAAGCTGACTAAATAAACAATACACATATTTATATTCATTTATATATTCATATGTCCCCAATAATATAAATATAAATTGAATTTTCTCAATTATATAAGTTGATGCATCCTAGTTATATACTCATATATCCCAATCTCTCTCTCTCTCCATATATATATATATATATATATATATATATATATATATATATATATATGTATATATCACCAGGTATATCCTCAGATAGCCCAATTGTATATGCCCATTCATCTCCAATCATGTATCACATACCCCATGCATTTAAATGTGGTTCCACTTCTCTGAGTTTTAATGGATATTCATGCCAATCTCCCCACCAGTGACCTAAAAGGAGTCCTGGGAAACAGACAGTGGAAATAATCAAAGGAAAAGTACACTCCCTAGAAACATGACTGTCGGGAAATGATGTCAAAACAAAAGTCCCCCTCCCTCTTCCTCCTTCCTTGTTTTTTCCTTCCCCTGTGTCTCTCCCTGTCTCCCTCCGTCTCTGGGCCCTCTCTGGTGACTCCCATTCCCCTCCTACATACCCAGGCCTCAGATCTTCCATGGGTTGTCATGGCGACGACTGCAGGGTGGATGCCATGTTTCCCAGTCAATGAAAGGTCAGTGTCATGGGTAGAACAGCAGCCTCAGGCCCCACCTCAGGCTTCTTACAACTATATAGAGCCCGTGACACACCTTCCAGCACCCCTTGACATTTCCATTTATCCCAGGCATGGATAAACCTGGGATGTCAGGTTTTATCCCTGTGTCTAGAAACAGAGTCTAGACACTCCTCTATGTCCACTGTGTATGTTGTTCCTTTCAATTCCCTGGTGGCCGGCAGGTCCCACAGCCATAAGGCACAGCGAGAACTCCAACCTGGCGCCCAAACCCCCATTTGCTATGTCTTATTTGCAAAGCTGAGGTGCTGGGGCTAGTGGCCAGCTCTGGAGGCCAGTGTGCTCATCAGCCTGTTTGCTGATCCCCAAGGTCATCTGTCGTGGGAACCACACCCTTTGAGAACTGTCCATCCTCCAGAGGCAGCAGTTGAGTCAGGGCACAGTCTCTGGCTTAGTTTTGTTTTTTGTTTTTTTTTCCCTCCCCAGAGCTGAGGACCGAACCCAGGGCCTTGCGCTTGCTAGGCAAGCGCTCTACCACTGAGCTAAATCCCCAACCTTTTCTGGCTTAGTTTTGTTTCTTGTTGCCGTGCTAAAATATACTATTAAAAAAAGCCATTTAGGGAAGAAAGGGTTTATTTTAGCTCATAATTCCTGGCTATAGTCCGTCATAGCAGGGGAGACACAGAGGCAGGCACTTGGTAGAACTGTCACGTTACCCTTGAAGTCAAGAGCCGAGAGCAATGGATTAACGGATGTGTGCTAGCGCTCAGCTTGCTTTTCACACGCCCTGGAATAGTTCACCCACAATGGGCAGATCTTCCCATCTCAATTAATGTAATCAAAATAATCCCTCACAGGCCTAATGTTGACAGTCCCTCACTGAGACTCTTTTCTCAGGAGATTGCAGATTTTGCCAAGTTGACAGTTAAAACTGACCCTCACAACATCAGAGACTTGGATGTGGACACGTGGGCAGGTCACAGAGCCTCTGACATCTCCATAACCCACTCTGGAGAGAGACCCTCCTGTTTGCATTCCCACCCATCTGTCAATTATTCTAATGAATGACAGCATGGCTAGTGTTTACCTGAGCCTTCTGGCCCCTTTTCTGGCATTTGGTCATCAAGGAGCCAGTCCTAAAATAGACTCATCCTGGGGGAGATAGGTGGTAGACTGGGAGTGGCGAGGGGCGGGGCAGCCACTAGAATGTGGCTGCATTCAAGGGCAGGATCGGATCCTTTCAAAAACTGGGAGGATCCTGTCAATCAAAGCCACACCTCAAAGATGAGGACCTCAGCATGTTCCTGCCCCTTATTCATAAGCCATCTCTCACTGTACTCAGTACATTTTCCTGAGGTGCAGAAAGGCCTGACCCTGTGTGCTGTTTGCTCTCTGGGATTAAGAGGCAGCAAGGATAGCAGAATGTGGAGGAGAGGACAGAACGATGCTGCGGCCCGTTTGCACCCCCAGTGTCCTTGTTGGGAGTTTCTGTGTCAAGCTCGCAGTGACAAGACAGGCTCAGTGGTGGGGCGACAAGTCTGAAGCCATTCAAGCAGGGAGGGTAGAGCCAGTGTGTGACCCAACTTTATCCCAAGGTCCAGCTAAGGTCAGACAAAGTAGCCCTCTGTGCCTCAGTTTCCCCAGCTATGGTAGGGTTGTGGGAAGCAGGCATGCAACTGTGCTCAGTGAGTTCACACATGCTGTATAGGCTGATGAAGTTTGAGACTCCTCTCCCAAGCCACTTCTTCAAGCCTTTTGTGACTGTGGTAGTTTGAAAGAAAATGACCCCCAAAGGGAGTGACTCTATTAGGAGGTGTGACCTTGTTGGAGTAGGTATGGCTTTATTAAAGGAAGTGTGTCACTGTGGAGGTGGGCTTTGAGATCTCATATATGCTCAAGCCACGCCCAGTGAGACAGACCACTTCCTGTTGCCTGATGGTCAAGACCTTGAACTCTCAGCTACCTCTCCAGCACCGTGTCTGCCTGCACGATGCCATGTCCTGTCATGATGATAATGGACTGAACCTCTGAAACCTCTGAAGCCACCACAATTAAACATTTTCCTTTGTAAGAGTTGCCGTGGTCATGGTGTCTCTTCACAGCAATGGAAACCCTAAGACCGTGAGTAATGGTAGGACCCTTCCTGGAGGGGAGGGAGGGGTCTGGGGCCTGGAAGGTGGCAAAGGTTTCTCTTCCCTGGAGCAACACGCTTGGTGGGCCAGTCTACTCCTCCTGGAAATACTTAAATGTAGCTAGAAAATATTTGAAGCAGGAGTGTGAGACAAGAGCAGCAGGAGACGGAGAGGGTCATGGCTTCCAAGGGAGGGGTGAAGGCAGGGCTTTTCTGGAAGTCTTATCTGGGCCTGTGGAGCTAAGCACATGCCAGCTACATGCTCTGCTGCGGACTGAACTCAGCCTATGGGTGAGATGCA
Organism: Peromyscus eremicus; assembly: GCF_949786415.1. Taxonomy (NCBI): domain Eukaryota; kingdom Metazoa; phylum Chordata; class Mammalia; order Rodentia; family Cricetidae; genus Peromyscus; species Peromyscus eremicus. Next base: position 85,267,214 of record NC_081420.1, read on the forward strand.
GCTCTACCTTGTCCAGCGTAAGACCTTGTCTCTGGCCATCCTGGCATCTCTTCCTCTGACCCTTCAAGCCCCCTCATGAGTTTGCAGCAAACCAGAGAGAATCCAGCATCTGCCAGCCCAAGAAAGCAGAGTTGGGGGCCCTGGAGAAATGGTTCAGCCAATGGTTAAGAGCTCTGGCTGCTTTTCCAGAGGACCCTGGCTCGATTCCCAGCACTTACATGTCGGCTCACGGCCATCTCTAACTCCAGTCCCGGGGGATCCTATGCCCTCTTCTGGCCTCAAGTACCTTGCACACACGTGGTACAAAGAAATACATGCAGGCAAAACACTCACACACATAAAATAAAAATAAAACAATTCCTGAGGTGGGGATAGGGATCACTCGAACAAGGATAGAGATAGTGGAATTCCTTGTTCTACAAGTAGATCATGGGTGTATGGCTTCTATATCTCATGGCTTCCAACATCTCACCTGGAGTACGCTCCAGCATAAGCTCCCATTGGATCTGCCCCCTTGGCCCTTCACCTTCCTGTCACCTCCCCCCACACACACACACAAAGGGCCACTTGCCACCAGACCCTGCCTCCAGTTATACAGCTACGTAGCCCAACCAAGATATCCAAGCATGAGCTGTGACCAGGATGGTATGTTAGGGTGTTGTACCCAGAGGCAGGGGGGCATGCTGACCACATCTCTCTTTTCAGCCATTGCACCATTCAGTGCCTCTGCCTGAAGCATCTTTCCTTCCACGTGACACCCGAGTGACCCTAGGCTCCCCGTACCCATCCATCCTGTATCCCAAATCCCTCCCAGCGTCTAAACCTTTCTCCTCCTCTGCCAGCGTGTCCAGGAGCTCCCACACACCAGGCTCTGTTCTCAGATCTGGGTCAGAGACACAGAGGACATGGTGTTTCCTGGCGTGTGGGGTGAGGACCTCAGAATGAACAGCGATAGGTTGAAGAAGGCCTCTCTAGGGAGGAGGTATCTAAACAGATGAGATGATGAGCTGCCAGCTGCCTGGATACCTGGATCACGCAAAGGCTGCATACACAAAGAGACTGGACCAAAGTCAAACAAACCACAGAAGACCAAGTCAGGCGGCCTACCGCACACGGTGGCAGCCAGGAGCCTTGGGGTCTGAGCAGGAGAGCAGCCTTGGCTGGCGCAGTTCCAGCAGTAACCCTGCTGCTCGGGGCATGTCCCTGCTCTCCCTTCCTGTGATAAATGTACTTGTGTGATCCAGCATCCAGCCAGGCTCTGACAGGCTGAGGGCTTAAGGGAAGAGGTGAGTGGGATGCCAGCACATACTTCTCAAGGCGGGTGAGATCTGCCTTGAGCATACATTCAGAGCTCAGGAGGACTCCAGGGACAGCTGTAACCCCCTGGCATCCCCTCCACCAGGTGTTTGAATCCTCCCCACCTGGTCCCTCCATCTGCATGCAAAAACCTCATCTCTAAGAGAAAGTTGAGACCCAGAGACAATGCAGAGGAGAGGAGCTGTAAGGAAAGCATTTGATGATGAGTCAAGCTATTGATGGTTGCGCTCAAAACCCCCCGTATTTTCCACGGCCTTTAAATGCCTGCAAGCGGATTAATAAGGTCTTGGTAATAGCTGGCAGTCTATATTTATTCTATCTGCGATGCCAGTTGGTCAGGCCGTGTGAATATTGATGATGGCCGGGATTGAGGGCAGCGGCGCCTGGCTTTATCTCGCTCATGCAGGCTGCCAGAACCCTTATCAGCCAGACCGGCTGCTGCAGCTGCGTCTCCCGCAGGCCCGCCCCGCCCCGCCCCCACTGCTGGCTTTATAATCAGAAGAGAAGTTGCTGCCTTGATATTTCCATTTTTATCTCTCCTATTTACTTCATTTAACGTCTTTCAGGGAATATTTTCTCTGCAAGAAGGCAAGTCTGTGGGTCGCCTACATCTTGCTGCCCCCACCCCCGCCCCTTGCCTAAGCGGGAGAAAAGGGGGAGAGGTGGAGGCCCCCCTCCCCACTCTAGCCCTTTGGTTCCTGTCCCTGCCTGCGGTGGAGGCTATGTTCTCCTCTGGCTCCACGCTCATGGGCTCTTCTCCAGGCTTTCTGTCTTTGCTCCTCACCCAGGGCCGTGGTTTCCACCCTCTCCGTCCCACGAGAGACCCATAGCTCCGCGTCCCCTTGGCAGTTAAGGCACCTGACCCACAAGCCCCTGAGGCTGCACCCCATGCTGGTTTACCGTGCAGACAGGGCTCAGAGGGTCCCCGAAGGGGCCCATGCTGCCTGCCTGTGGTTCAGAGCTCCTGGCTTGTCTCCTCACACAGCCCCTGATTTCAGGAGACGTGGTTATCTTCTTTTCACAGACGAGGAAACCAAGGTTCTGGGAGGTTATCAGCTGTGGCCACTTGCTTTGGCTGGAAACTTGTGACAGAGAGGGAAGGACAGCAGTCAGGCTGGGACAGGCCATGTGTGCACCAGGCTTCGGAAGGAGCTGGGGCTGAGTGCAAGCCCTACTCACCTTTGGATTTTCTCACTTTTGCAGAGGGACGGTGCTGCCCTTAGTGCCCCCTTCAGGCAGCTCCTAAGAGGTGCACCCTGTGGCTGCGCCTGGGGAAGGTCTCCTGGCGTGGCTGCCCTCTGTGTCACACACCCCCAACCCCACAGATCCTTGGTCCAAGATCATCAGCTCTCCTGTCACAGGCCAGTGTCTTAAACCTTGTAATGGCAAACATTGACCTTATTTTTTACAAAGGTCTTTGCAGGTGACGTTAAGTGAAGAATCTTTGTGATGAGATCACTTGAGTTGGGGCCATCCTAAACGTGCTGACTGAGTTCTTAGAAGAGGAAGATTCAGACATACATGGGCACCACCACATGAGGCAGGCACTTCAGGAGGGAGTCAGCCTGGCATCCAGGTAGTGGGAGGGGGGGCTGTGTGTGTGTGTGTGTGTATCCCAGAGGAAGATGTTGGGTGTCTTCTCCACCTTATTTTTTGAGACAAGATTTCTCACTGAACTTGAAACTCTCCATGTTGAGCTTCTTTCCCTACCTACCAATGCTGCAGTTACAGGCATACACTGTCATTCCTGGCGTTTATATGGGTGCTGGGGATTCGAACTAAGATCTTTTTTCTTTTACAGCAAATGCTCTTACCCATTGAACCATCTGCCCAACCCTGACTGCTGTGTTAAGCCCCCAGTATGGAATCGTCTGTCCCAGAAGTTCCAGGAAGCTCTCACTGGAGAGGCCACTATCTGTGAGCCCCTCTTAGCTCCAGTGAGGACCCAGTCCACTATGAATCCTCAACAATGAACCAAGTGCCTCCTGCCCAAAGCTGCCTAAGGGATGTTTGTTGAATGATTAACTTTACAGGGAGGAATTGGCCTGTTGTCAGGAGGCTCCAGCACACCTGGAGTCAGCCAACAGGTTCAGGGGTGCCAAGCTCAGGAAACCTAGAACCACAGGGTGGTCATGGCCATGGGTCTCCAAGCATGCACCCCTACTCCCCGGGCCTCACAGTTAGATGCCCCTCGTTCTGGAGATTCTGAGCCTCTGTTCAGAGATCTGAGCTGTGGCAATTCCCAAGTCATTCTTGGTGGAGCAAAGCTGCCCAGTTCACCCAGATGCTCTTATGAGGACCTGGTGAGGCCCACTGAGACATACCCTGAAGTCTTCTACCCTGGAATTAAAAAAGAAAGTCCTGGAGCCTGGCAGAACTCCATGTGATTTTTGTCACTAAAGAGGAAAGTCGGGGGTTAAGGGGAAAGAAGGTTCCCCTCACTCTCTTTATTTGAAGGTAGTGAAACTTTGGTAACACCCCAACAGCTCAGTAAGACACCTGAGGGTCAGATCCTGCTTGAAAGGTGGGTCATCTGCCCTTTGGTCTCCCCAACACACACTGCTGGATCACATGGAAGGCACATAAGGGTCTGGCCATTCCCCAGTAGCTTAGAGAACATCCAGATGTTCAGGCCAGAAGAAACAGAAAAAGGGAGACTGGAGGAGGAAGTGGACACAGAGATAGCAAGGGGTGGGTGTCAGAGGGACATGCTGGATCCTGGGAGGGGGCTCTGATGGTGTGGACACTAGAGATAGTGGGTCTGTAAGATGGGTACATGATACGGTCAGAAAGGAGAGTTTCTTCCCCAGGAGGCCCGATAAGGAGAAGGTGCTGGGGAATCCCCAGTGTGGCTTCAGCCATAGGTCCAGAGAAGAGGCCAGAGGAAGCAGAGAAACCAGGTTGCAGTCCCATGTGCAGGTGGCCTGGCACAGGTGGGCACTGGGGGTTGAGGGGAGCAGATGTCATAGGCAAATTGAGCTAAGAGACCTGGAATGAAAGAGTCACAGTACACTGGAGTGGGAGGACCTGAAAGAAACCAGAGTCAACGATGAAGGTCAGCCACGGTTACGTAGGTGTTGTTGTCAAGGGCCCATTCCTCCTGGCAATAAAAAGAACAACTGGTTATACACCCAAGAGGAGTACGTCTGGAACCGAGCAAGAGGAGCTGAAAAGCCAAATGGAAAAAGCCCATGCTGTGGCTCTGTTTTCATGGAGTCCCCAGCTGGTAAGTGAGGTGAGGCAATGTCCCATCTGAGTGACTGGGGGTGGGGGTGGATTCCGAGGAGGTGAAGTGCTGATAAAAGGGACAATACATCCGACAGGACCCTCCGTTTGTCCAAAGGGATGGAACTGTCACCTTGTGATATGTTGACTTTGCTGCATGTAAATTGCTACTGGGTGACACTGATTGCAGTAAGTGACAGTGTACGGGGGGGGGGGGGCACAGCATAGACACTGACTGTTGCTCAGTGTGTCTGTCAGCTGTGCCTCGGGAGCAAGCGTCCTGCCGTGACGGCTCTCTGAACTTCCTGCACAGTTATTGGGACAGGCTTGGACTGGCTGTGTCTGTTCTTCTCATGAGGGATACAGGATCAGCCCCTAGAGGCCATTCAGGAGCCGGTGGTGGGACCTCGCTGTCCATAGCCGCTGCTCCTACATGTAGACTGTAGACCCCACATTCCACAGGCCTGAGGCTTAGGAGGCAGCCTTGCAGGCCCTTCCCAGAGAGATGGTGGGGGTGGACCCTCAGGCAAAGCAAGGAAGGCTTGGGGTCCTGGTCAAGCTGGCACTGTCTGACACCTGGGAGGTACCACAGGGCTCCAAGGGAGGGACGAGGGCTGAGGCAGTGGGACGGAAGGACCCACCACGGAGCTCAGATGAACAGAACCCCAGGTGGGCTGGAGCTATGGCAGGCACCGGCTACCCTGGGCCCTTGATGTATTTTGACTCCCTTGATGCCTATGTGGCCATTGTGGAAGAAAAAGAAGCATAGGTAGGTCCATAGGTCCCACAGGCGTGTGGGAAGAGACGGGTCTGAAGCAAAGCAGCCCCGCTATGGGTTTTCTGCCCCCTCTGAGTATCTGGGCCGTGGACAGTGGAGGGCAGTCTAGGGCTACCTGGGACCTCAAGCCTCTGCTCTGAGACCAGGCTCATCCTCAGTTTTCAGCCTCCTTTGCAGAGGATGCTCCATTTGCTCTTCCTGCCAGCCGGGCGATCTGCCAGGCCGCACAGCTGTGTGCCAGATGCAGAAGGCCAGGGGGCAGCTGTCCATCTGCCTCTTCTCTCAGGCAGCGCCTATTTTTAGAGGCAAAGCCTTAAAGCCGGGATTCAGGCAAGCCTGCCAGCTGTGGGTGGGCTAGAGAGGGCTCGGCAGGACCACTGAAGTGAGAGGCAAGCAGCCACCAGAGTGTGTGGCCAAGGTCTCAGCCTGGGGCCCCGAGGCCTGGGCCGTCTGCTCCGTTCCAGTCTTGCTTTTCCTCACTCCCTCCTCTCTGGGAACACCTACGCCTGCCTGGCCTCAGGTTCCAGCCTTCTTGGAGCTTCCCCCTCTCCTGACTATCACCCTCCAAAAATGAGGCTCCCCTTTGACCTCTTCACCCTTCATCTCCATCACCCTCTGTCCCTCACAGCTCTCATCTCATGTTATGAGGTAGGGAACAACCATTGGCCTCTGCCCCACCAACCTACTGTCTCAGGGTTATTGGGGCAACTCCAGTTGCTCTCCCACCCAGGATCGTCTGGATCCTGCCCCCACCTGCCAGCAGATGCCTTGGGTGGCCCCCTCTGCACCACCCATCCTGGAGGCCATCAGTTCTCACTCCCAACCCCACAGCAGCTACCTTGCTCCCCTGGCACAGTCCAGTTTCTCCACCTCATCTGTCTCTGGTCTCATCTGATGATGACGTCACACGCACAAGGCCTGCAATGCCGGCATTTCTGATGGCAACTCCACTGCAGCCAGCCACACCAGTACTGAACACCAAGACCTCACTACCCTGGTGCCTTTTGTCTTCCATGATCGAACTGGGTCTCTGGCTCCCTCCCTTCCAAGTCCTTGCTCCAATTTCCACAGCTGGGGAATCCCTGGCCAACACCCAGCCTCCCCTGACCACTCCTGGCTGTGGTATTTCTTACTGTGTGGTCAGATTGTGTCTGCTGTGTCCTCCAGATTGGACGTGACTGTCACCATCTTGAAGGGTTGGCCTGTTGACAGTCTGTGGTGGAGGTGGGACTCATGAGGCTCATGGGACTCACCAGGCCCCTCCCCCAGGTTATATCAGAGATGGAAGGCTGACCAGGCAGGACTCTTGCCCATAAATTGTCTGGAGAATTCCGTAGAAGTTCCATTGGTATAGTCAGTCACCTGTGAGTCCTCCGTGTGTCTGTAAGGAACTCCAATAAACTCACTGGTCCACCGTGCCGGACTTCAGTGGAATTCTTTGGTCAGTGTGTGTCCTTTCTATCTGGAGTGAATAACATTTCTTTACCTCTTGGGGCGGGGCGGGGAGGATCTTAATAAGGTAAAAATCGGGCTTTACTATTACCTTCCAAAGACTGGGGGAGATTGGCACTACCCTCAAAGACAGAGAAGTAGGGCAGATGACCTTGTCGCATCCTCATTTAATTCATCCACTGGTCTAGGCCTTATGAAAGTCAGACCATCGCTAGCAGAAGAGAATGACTGGCACCAACATAACCAAATGCCCAAGCTGTAGGTGCTGTGCCAGTCCTGGGCTCCACGGTATCCATCCCCAACATGGGATCCACATCTGCCACCTACTTTTCCCAGTTCCTTACCTAGGGGTGTCCCAGAGGGCCCCTCCCACATGGTCTGTATAGGATGACACCAAGGGCCGTGTCAGCTCAGGATATAAGGCCTGTATGTTAACAGAGTGTCACACGTTCACATGTTCTAATACCAGGTAAGCAGGCAGAGAAGGTATTCTGGAGTGGTAGAGGGGCACGCCGTCATGGTGCTGCAGCTATCCAGAGAGTCAGTAGCCCACTGGAGTGAGTCCCTTCCTAGGCCCCTGGGACTCAGTCATACTTTGAACTCAGCTGTGCCCATGTTCAAGAAAACAGTGGGGTGCAGAGCAAGGGTGGACCTGTGGCTCTTGGTTATGAGTTAGGCACTGGGACAAAGAGGTGTACAAGGATGGAGTAAAAGCCACAGCTGCCTGGCTGCCTCATACCCATGACTGACCATGTTCGAAGTTCCTCGACACTAAGGTAGGTCGGGGATGATCTGGTGGCATCCTGCTGAACCCTGATATGTCCCAAGGAGGCCTATCCAGGTCCTATGAAGGCTCAGAAATCATCCCAGTATGGCACGTGGCCTACAATGTGGCCTGAGCCAGTCCAGCTCCTGGTCCCCCATGGTATCAGATGAGGCAGAGGAAGCTTGTCTCCAGGTGACCACATTGTCACAAAGCCCAGACCCTGCAGCATCAGCCTGTGCTTGGGATCTCTCTGGGCTGCTTCTGGCTCTGAAGGGCTTTGTTTTAGGGCCTTTGGATATCAGTCCAGCTGTGGTCGCCAGCCACAGACGTATTTTGACTCAGTCTCAAGGCCCAGTTGAGAGTAATGCGGGGGTCTGTCTAAGCCATTTAAGTGGAAATTATGCAAGGAGCAGATGTGTGTCCTTTTAGACAGTAGAGAAAGGCTCAAACCAGGGTAGGGTGGGAGGGCAAGGCAGTTGGCTCCTTACAGAGGAGGCAGAGCTGCGTCTGATCCTGGTCAAGGGAAGAGTAAGGCTTGTATTAAGAGATACTCACATTAGTGGAAAGTAGAGAGAAAGGCAGGAAATGGCCCTGGTAGGGGAGATGGTAGAGAAAGCTGATGGAGGCCTGGTCCTGAGGGTGTGCACGTCACAGCTAAAAGACCAGGCCAATACAAAGATAAATGAAAAAAGACATACCGTCAATACAAAGTTAAATGAAAAAAGATGTACCGCCGTTACCTGTCCAGGTGTGAGAATAAGTGCACTCTGTGCAAGGGACGAGTGTAGACAAACTCTTTGTGGATGCATGTGCCAATCACACACATGCTGTTTTCAAAACAGCCTGGTTTAGAGATTGCTGGCTTAGGGGCCATGACTGCTTCTGGAATGCCACAGCTTGGGGACCACATGATCAGGACTGACTGAGTCCATAGTGCAGCCATCTGGGGACTAGAGGACAGTGATGTCTAGCACTTGACATGGTGCTGGGTTGGAACACTTGCTCTACCTTGTCCTGAGGAAACTCTGGGTCCTAGTACACTCATATAATTTGGGAAGGGGCCATAGAAGAAAGTTTCTCAAAAGGAGATTGACCTACCCACCTACCCACCCACAGTCCCCAAGCCACAGTGTAGACCCAAGATAAGAGCCGAGGGAAGGAGGATGATGTTGACAGGCCTCCTTGGGGGTCTCCACTATTCGGGATGCAATGTCCTCCACCCCTGACCAAACTCACGTGTATCTAATAATCTTGTTCCCCAGCCTCAGGGACCTGGTTCCCTCTGGGCAGTCCCTGGCTCCCATCCAGACATTAAGACTTCAGCCACCCCTAGAACTGAATCACAATAACTACAGAGAAGCCATGCACACACCGGGCACCTGGCAGACTAAGGGGGTGACATTGGCAAAGCCCGGGGGAGCCTAGGAAACACCATAGCCTCTGGGACATTGAGCTCACCTCCAGGAAAATACTGTCCTGATTCCTTCTACCGTGTCTGGCACCATCTTCAAAACATATCATAGCCTTCGGGCTGCTCTCCCTGCTTCTGCTATTGCCATCATGGGGGACAATGCACTCACTTTGCTTCCTTTCTCTTCTTGAGACAACACTAGAGAAGATGCTCTGTATGTGTGGACCCCTCTCCATGTGAAACCCAAAGCAAAACACAGACCATCAAATTGGCTAAGCCCCAGCCATGCATCTGAGCAAAGGGCTAAAGGCAGCAGGGGAGAGGGCCCCTGGGGAAGGTGTTCCAGGAAGAAGGAAGCAGGTGTAAAGGCCCTGGGGTGGCCATGCCCCACATACCCACCTGCTGTCTGTCTCTATTCAGAGCTACAGCCTCCAGGCCAGGCTCAATGTAGGAGCTCAGGTCAAAGGCCCCAGCTGGACCCCCGACCCCCCACCCTCCCAGATGGGAGGTGAAGCTTTTTGTAGGTCAGCCTCAGGATGTTCCCTTGGCCTCTTCCGGAAGCTCCTGGGGCTGGGGGTAAGGCAGCATGGGGAGCTAGGGCGCAGGCAGCAGGTGCTGTTTCTAACAGCCTTGACTGTCTGCCAGTCGCCTCTGAAATCCACAGCACATCTGTGCTCCTCAGTTGGCGGACAGATGGGCCCCAGCCTAGTATTTCTGGATTCAGTTAGACTTGGGGGCTGATGTAAGTAAGACACAGCGCAGGTGCCCTGGTGGTCAGGCAGGAGAGGAAGGTAAGCATGGGAGAAGGGACAGGGTCAGATGCCTGTTTTGCTTGGGGCTGAGGACTGTACCCAGGCCAGAGACATTGCTGGGTACCTGGGGAGGACTCTGCTTGTGCACCTTGGCTGTGGATTTTGGTAGATATGCCCTGGAGAGATGACAGTGCGGTGACCCTCACCCTCAGTTCATCCCAGTTGTGACAACAGCAGGCTGAGCCCTGGAAGATAAACACAGAGCAAGGCAAAGCTGAGCCGGAGGGCGGGTGCCTTGGCTGATTCTGCCATCAGCAACTGCTGTGTCCTTTAATCAAGTCGCAGCAGGAAAGCCCTGACCCACACCCAGTATCTCCCCCTGCCCCATGCCACCTTTGGGGCTGGCCTGGGGAAGTTCCCAGGAAGGAGATAAGGCTGCGGATGTGGGTGTGCCCAAGCTTCAGAGTTCCAACCAGATCCTGTGAGACAATGACCCTGGTGACCACACAGGGTAGGAAGTGGGAAAGAGGATGCTTGGCTGTGAAGCCTGGCACAGGAAAGTGGCCTGCTCCTGTGGCTAAGGCCTCCTGGCTGCCACACTGACCCCCCCTGGGAGCTTCTGCATTCATATTTCCTCTCCCAACAGCCTCCCAGGTCCATCTCACAGTGGGGAAACTGAGGACTTTTACAGTAGGGAGGCTGACCCAAATCACAGACACGGCTGTGCAAAACTAAGCTTTTTGTTTTGCCTGTACACAGCGACACTTCTGCCCTTTGCCAGGGGTACCTAAGAGACCTGATGGTCCAGCCTGTGTCTTGAGTCCCATACGTCACCAACCATGGATGATAATAGGCACCAGATTCCTACCCCGGAGGGTTCCAGGAAGCTGGGGGGGGGGGGGAGACACTCCAATAGTATAAAACTCCGGCAAGCAAGCTGAGCCCTGCATCTTCAAGCCCCTGCCCTGTGTGGTTGAATGTGCAGCATCCAGCTGGTCACACTTGGTCCTGGACTAAGACACAGAGCATCAGCTCTTTTCTGCGTCACACGGAGATGAGCTGAACACCCACTACACATCAGCCATGACCCAGGATCCCGTAGACGCAGCAGCGAAGAAGTAGAACAGAGTTGTGTTGTGCTGAAAGTGAGAGGCTTGAGACTCAGGTTCCATGGCAAGAACAGCCTTCATCTGGGCTCCGCATATGTTCAGAGACAGACTTGCAGTCAAGCCACATAGAAAACCTCATGGTATTCAGAAGGGACAGTGGGGCTCTGGAAATGCTACCTGGCCCTGGCCATGTCCCCAGCATGCACACAGCTGGCAGCAGGGCAGTGTGTATGATGGGCACCCCAAAGATCCTGGTGTTCGCAGTCCTGGGCTTTGCCCAGGAGGGAAGCACATGGCTCTACAGGCCTGAGCTGCCCTCATCGTTGTATCTAGACGTGGCAGGGCAGCCAACACAGCTGGAGCTAAAGTGTAGTTCACATCCAGATGAAACACACGGTGTTCCGTGTCGACCCAGTGAACGGTAAGACCTGGGGATGGGGGTGTCACTGTGGCATGCTGGAGGGTCCTGTTGTTAAAATGTCCTGTAGCTCACCCTACAGCATCCCACTATTGGGGGTGGCCAGTCAACATGGCTCGGGCTCTTTCCCAACCTTGGTCTCTTCCTCCCTTTCTCAGAACGGCCTCCCCAGCCTCCTCCGAGTCTTGCTTCCATCCTGACTCTCTTAGATGCACATGGCACCTCTATGAACTGCCCAAAGCAAGGGCACTCAGGCCCTGCCAACCTCCCTGGAAAGCCATGTACAGCCATGATAGAGTTAGTCAACACTTGACCCCCCCCCCAGAGGTTTCTGGGAATGATTTTCTTCCCTGAGTGTAGTGATAAGAAGTTATGATCGTTGTGGGGCTAGAGAGGTGGCTCAGTGGTTAAGAGCACACACTGCTCTTCCAGAGGATCTGAGTTCAATTCCCAGCACCCACATCAGGTGGCTCACAACTACCTGTAGCCCCAGCTCCAGGGGTACCTCACACCTCTGACCTCTGTGGGCACTTGCACTCATGTGCACAAACCCTACATACACATAATTAAAGTAATAATAAGAAGAAAGAAGTTGTGAATGTTGAAGGCTTTGGTGGTCATCCTGGAGCATGAGTTGGCAAGCCAGTTGACCAAGCATATTCAGAGCATGTGAATAGAAAGAGCTAGTGTCCCTAAAAACACCATGGCCTCCACATACCTCATCCAGAACTGTGGGCCAGTTAGACATGTGGACCTGCTTCTGTTCTTTGCCCGCTCAACATTGGAGAAGGCATCAGATTCCTTGACTGCGCTCCCATAGGAACCATTGCTCCCAGCCATTTCTGGGGGTTCACCGTCTCAAATCCCAGGACCTCATGTCTGTCTGGAAAGACTTTAGACAGACCATGAGGAAAGAGGAGAGCCAGTGGGTGTTATGGCCACCGAGGAGGCTGCTCGGCCTCAAGTGCAGAGCTTGGGACTTGGCCTTGATTAGAAGGGAGAAGGAGCAGGTGTGTTTTATTTTATTACTTTATTTTCTGCAATTTTAGGCAGGAACTTAGGGTCCTATGATGCCAGAGGAACACTCACCACTAGGCCACACCACTCAGAGCATATTCTGAGTGAAGATGTTATGGGTACCATCTGTTCATGTTTTGTCCCTCAGCAGTGTTCCAGGTCTTCTGAAGGACATTCAGTCCTCGGGGGGACAAAAGGCAGGAGTTCTGAGATGCCTCACATGGACAGGAGAACCCTGAGGGAATGGTCCTGTGAGAGCTATCTGGCTACCACACCAGGCCACCAGTGGGCACCTATTTCTTGCTAACCACAGTCTCACCAGGGTTGGAGAAAAAGCTAAGAAAAGGATGAGGTGGTGTTAAGGGATGTGTACGGCACCCTCACTGGGTTGCCGAGGCCCCTCCTTAATGCGGGCTCACTTATTCCTCACATCCAGGGCAGCAGGTGCAGCCTGTAATAGGTAAGGGAGGTGGGTGCATCCAACCAAGGGCAGGCTGGAACCCAGGCCTGTTTACCAGGCTCTCAGCAGTCTGTGCACAGGGAGCTAACTCCACAGGCACAGCCTGGCCTCGCCACCCTGCCTCACAGCCTCCCGAGGACGGTGGTACAGCTTGGGAGGAAGCCATCTGGCCCTGACTCCAGGCTTCCACAGAGACACTCCCGATGAGGCCTCATCTCCCAGCTGCTCTCTCTGCTGAAAATATTTACATCCAAATATGTCCCAGTGTGCCATGCTTCTGCCTCAAGCCAGCCTGGGCGTCTGTCCTCACCACCTGGGAGGCACGGTGCGACTTCAGCAGCAGCAGCTCCACAAAGCCCAGAGTGAACAAGAAACCAGGGCTGGCTGGCCGCCACCCACCCTGCAAGGCACTCTGCCTCGGGGCCTTTGCACCTGCTCCTGGCATTACTCCAAGCTGCTCCCCACAGAGTATGTGCAGTTCACATGGGTCACATGGGGCTGCAGGCTCATGTCACCTCTCTAAGCCTTCCCTGCCTAACACCATGTCAGATCTCTCAGGCTATAGCCTGGGTCGTTTTCTCTGCAGCCATCTTGTGCCATGCTGTTTCATCCATTGCTGGTTTTTTCCTGTCTCTCTTGTGATATCTGACCTCTGGGACAAAGATTATGCCCTCAGCAGCTTCCAGTTTCCAGCTTCCTGATAGGACTTTAGAAATGCTGGTCTGAAGGGTGGGGTGGGCTGAGTGCACAGGGTATAGAACCCTGGGTTCAGACACTTACTAACCTCCAGCGGTCACCCATGCCTCTAGTTTCCTTTTTCAAAATGGGGACAAACAGTAACCACCACAGGGCCCTGTTGTGAAAATGTCCTGTAGCCGTCATCATGGAGGTCCACAGCTTTGGAGGTGTGGGGAGACAGCCCAGTCTGAAGTCATGTCTGAGATCAGGACACTCACCCTTAAAGGTTTGGAGAAGAGTAACACCTCTGCTGAAGTTGCCCCAGGATCTCACGGGACCTGCTGTATATAGAGGAGGGGTGTGTGTGTGTGTGTGTGTGTGTGTGTGTGTGTGTGTGTGTGTGTAGAGGACCTCTAAATATGGAGACAGAGCTTCTAAGTAATGAAGTCTTTCCACGGGGGCTGGAAAGATAGCCCACTGGTCAAGACTTCATACTGCTCTTGCAGAGGACCTGAGTTCAGTTCCCAGCACCTGCACTGGGTGATATACAACCTCTTGTAAGTCTAGCTTCTAGGAAATCCATTGCCTCTTCGGGCACTGCATTCACATGTGTACACATGTCCACACACTTACACACAGTTTAAAATAATAAAAAATAAAATAAAATAAATAAGGCCCACAAGGCAGCGGCAATCCAATCCAATACAGATGCTTGTAAGGAGACATTAGGTGCTAGACAACATCTGGCTATGGGAACACAGAGGAAGAACCCTAAGGATAACAGAAAGTGGCCATCAGCAAAGCCAAGAGATACCGCAGAAGAAACCCGACCTTGAAACTCCAGCCTCCAGAACTGAGGAACTTTATTATGGTTTTTGTTATACAACCAAACTGACTGAATCACCTTCCTGCCCCTTCCAGGTCCCAGGAACTGCCGGCAACAACCCTGGTGATCCCTAGATTGCAGCCACATTCCTGCAGTCTTTGCCTGTCTTCTGAAACCCACAATGCCTTGTTCCCTCCACTGTCAGGGTAGCCCAGGTGCCACCAGCAGTCCAGCAGGTGCTGTGTGTGCCATGCTGGGGGCCACTTGTGACACAGGCCATGTTCCGATCTGGATTCTGCTCAGTGGCTGGCAGAAGCCCCACCCTACCTTCCTTCCAGCCATGCACATGTGTGTGGCCAGGGCAGCCCTAGATGCTTGCTGGCTTGTTTCCTTATTTCTCAAATGAGACATGGGATAATTTCCAGGAGGTCTGAAAAACCTTTCCTGGAGGTTTGAAAAGAGCCAACAAGCCTCTGTCACCCTGTCTGCTGAGTGGTGAGGTCAGTGTCCCCCAGCTTCTAAGACAGACCACAGCAATGGGATTTCCTAGGTCGGAAAGCACAATACAGGACTAGAGAGATAGCTCGGTGGTTAAAGGCGCTGGCTGCTCCTCCAGAGGACACAGGTTCCGTTCCCAACACCCATGTTGGGCAGCTCACAACCGTCTGTAACTCCAGCTTCCGTGGACCCAACACCTTCTTCCATCTTCCCCAAACACTTGCATGCACATTGGCATACACATACAGAAACACACACACACACACACACACACACACACACACACACCACACACCACACACACACACACACACACACACAGAGGCGGGGGAATAAAAATAAATCTAGAAAGAAAGAACAGCACAGCATCTGGGGCAATCCAGCAGCTGCTTTGTCACTCAGCTGCCCTGAGCTGCAGGCGGAGTCCTGACACCTTGGTCACATCAGAATGCCTGCTAGACTGAAGAGACAGTGGAGGAAGGGCGCAGGGATGGTTGGCGCGAGGAGGTGGTTGAGAAAGCTGACTGAAGGAGCACTCAAGAGGAGAGCCCTGCCAAAGCAGGGGGAATGTCCCAGCCCAGTGCCCTGTGTGTGCAAAGGCCCTGGGCATGCTATACCTGCCTGAGTCCTGAATAGCAGACTGACTAAGTGAGATCAGGGTGAGAGCAGAGGAGGTCTCAGACCCTCAATTAGGAAGATCCCCAAGTCCTGTCCCCCTACACACACACCTGCAAGCCTCTAAAAACCCAGAGGTCTGGCTTTCCTGAGCCCACCAGAGTTCCTAGGAGTTCCGGTCCTCCGGAGACCTTACATGAGTGCCTCCTGGCACTAAGCAGACTAGACTGGACGTACACAGGGAGAGCAGAGTGCTGAAGGAAGCAGGGGCCAGGGGAGGGTCCTTGGACAAGGGAATGGCTGAGAAGAGTTGACTGGCTGCCCTGCAAAGCTAACATCCTGATGGATGTCTGTCAGACAGAGCGGAGGTCTGTGGGGTGAGAGGAGTCAGCTCCCTTCTCTTCCCTCCCTTCTGTCCTTTCCCCCATCCTCCCTCCCTTTAGTCAGGCCATCAGAGGCCAAGCCTCGTGTCCCCCAAGCTCAGTATTCTAGCCTAGCGCGCCACGAACAGAGACCCAGTACAATAGGGAACACCCGAGTCCCTTCATGGTGTGGCCACAAGCCCTGAGGGATGTCCAGATTTGATACCGGACAGATATAGGCTCCGTTGCCTCAGACTGGCCTGCCTGAGAGGGGCCAGGAGCAGGTGAGAAGGTCAAGCCAAAGTCAGCCTGCCCACAAAGACGGTGATATAAACAGTGGTTTCTAACCACAGGTCAGCACCTGCCCATCCAGACTGTCTTGGCTGCAAGTGTCCACAGCATACACACATTGGTCACTCATGGGGGGTGGGGTTGTTCAGCATTAGAACACTAACATCCAGGAGTGTTTCAGACATGATTGTTTCCAGGGATTCAGAGTTGGCTCTGGTCCCTTTGTTCCACAACAGTTCCCCTGGCACAGCAGCCAACTCATCCCACCCTACTCCTGGAGGAAAAAAACACCAAACCTTCCCACAAAGGCTTGTAGGCCAGACAGAGGGGCCACCCTGTATCACTGCAGTGGAATGGGTGGACAGAGCAGTTAGCCACTCCGAATGAAGTTCTCAAAGGAGCTGGTGGGAAAGCGGACAGGCAGACGCAATCCCCTGCTTTCTGCTTGTTACTCAATGCTGTGCTGTCCGGGGAGGCCAAGGAACCTGAGGAAGTGGGAGAAGGACAAGAATGCGGGGGGCGGGAGGGGGGGCAAAGAGGAAAGGAGTAGGCAGAGGAGGCAGGGGGATGCTCGGGGAGGAATCACTCTCAACCTGTTGACCCCCCACCCCACCCCAGGTCAGGGATGGGAGCTGGCCCTACCCGCAAAGAACCTGGCCAGGGTGCTGAGGTCCTCATTTCTCTGCCAAGTTGGAAGCTTACACTACAGGGGGATCCGCCCTTCACGTTAGCTGGGATGGGCTGTAGGGGCGGCATGGCAAGTCTCTCTCCTAGCCTCTGCTGTCCTCACGTGATACATGATCACCTCTCTCTCAGAGTCCCAGCAACCTAGGACAGGGTAACACCCCAGAATCCATTGCATCACAGAGGGTGGACACTGGCTGGCCATAGGCAGCCTGGCCAGGGCCAGGTCTTATTCCCAGAGGCCCAGGACAGCTGGGAATGCCCCTAAAGGAAAATGAACAGTTTCTTAGGAGGCTAGGGATGTGGATGTCAGGGTGGCCACCTGGGGCTACAGGGAACATCACCTTCAGGGCAGATTTGGGATGGCTGTTACATCGGAGCTTTGGTTTCCAAGAGTGAAGGTGAACATAGGGATGCTCAGTCCCTCTGGCACAGAGACCTTTTCTTTCAAGATGACCAAAACCCCAAACCATCAATATCTACAGATGTGGCATGAAACATAATAGCCAGTCATAAGGGGGCTGGAGCGATGGCTCAGAGGTTAAGAGCACTGGCTGTTCTTCCAGAGGTCCTGAGTTCAATTCCCAGCAACCACATGGTGGCTCACAGCCATCTGTAATGGGACCTGGTGCCCTCTTCTGGAATGCAGGCAGAACACTGTATACATAATAAATAAATAAATCTTTAAAAAAAAAATAGCCAGTCATAAAATACCACTTGACACAGAAGAATAAAGAAAAGGAGGCCTCTCAAAGGAATTGAGAGAAAGAAGCCAGACAAAAGAGATGTTCAGGATAGGGTGACTCAGTTGGTAGAGTGTTTACCTGTCATGCACAAGGTCCTAAGACGTATCCCCACAACTGCATAAACCTGGCACGAGGCACACAGCTGTCATCTCAGAACTCAGGGAGTGGAGGCCGGCAGACCAGGAGTTTAAGGCCAGTCTAGGATATACGAGACTGTAAAAAACAAGAAAGAAAGGAAGGAGGGAGGGAAGGAGAGAGAGAGAGAGAGAGAGAGAGAGAGAGAGAGAGAGAGAGAGAGAGAGAGAGAGAGAAATACTTGGTGTTGATTCTGATCACAGAAAATTCTAGAAACTACAAACAACTCCGCATTGGCCGAGCAAGACCTCCCCCTATAGTGGGAGGGGAGGCAATGGAGTTGCTGGGGACTATCCCAGCATAGTGTGAGCTGTCACAGTACCACTTGGACCCAACTCCAGGCCTTTCCCCTCCAGATGGAGAGAGGTTTGAGTAAGAATGGCCCCTATAGGCTCACACAATCGAATGCTTAGTCACCAGAGAGTGGAATTCTTTGAAAGGATTGTTGGAGGAAGTGTGTCACTGGGGGTGGGCTTTGAGGTTTCAAAAGCCCATGCCAGGACTAGGCCCTTTCTGCCCAGGGATCCAGATGTAGCCACCATGATGATAATGGACTAACCCTGAAACTGTAAACAAACCCCCAGTCAAATGCATTCATTGATAAGTCACCTTGGTCAGAGCGTCTCTTCACAGGAGTAGAACAGTGACTAAGACAGGTACAGAGTCTGGCTGCCTTCAGCCGTCATGGTCTCCTAAGGAGAAGGATCTAGGACAGGAGAAACAAGAACCTGAGCAGCCTGCAGGAGGAACATCAGGCATGAGGGAGGGTCAGAGAGCAGGAGGCTAAGAGACCAAGTCGTGCCAGAAAGAGAGGTCCTGAGGCCCCTCTCTGACACCTCCCCCATGTAGCCCTCAGGTCCATCCCTTGAACCTCAGCCCCTGAGGGCTCATGGGAACAGATTCAAATGCCCCCAGGCTCTGCCTCAGCAGGGTTTCATGACAAATGCCCATGGCCAGGCACACCTTGGGGTGCCTGAACCTCCCTTCTGGCCCTCTGCCTCCATCCCACTGCAGTGGCTGGAACTTGTATTGAACACGATGGGGTAAGACAGGGGCTTCGAACCTTCAGAATCTGAGGCTTCAAGGTGGTATGGGCCTAGGCATACCTCAAGCCCTGTGCAGGAACACTTGGGGCATGTGGACAGTAAACGTGCAGGGAGCAGAATCATTGGCTTGGCTGAGCTCCGAGGGGTTCAGAGAGTAGTTTCTCTGGAGAATTCTACAGCTGGGATCTGTATGCTAATGAGAAAGCTTAAGCTGAAGAGAAAAAGGAAAGTAATTTGCAGCCTAGAGAAAGCAACCCTCTACAGCCACACTAGGATGAACCTTCAACTCTAAAGTTAAGCAAGAGACACCAACAGCAGGCAGGGTCCACAGGGTAGTACTTTCATGACACCAGATTCTCAACAAGGAAGCCAGAGAGCAGCCAGCATGGGACATGGGACACGGGGGGTGGGGGTGGGGCATGGGACCAGGATGGGGACATGACACTGATTTAAAATTTTTTATTATATTTCTCTCTCTCTCTCTCTCTCTCTCTCTCTCTCTCTCTCTCTCTCTCTCTCTCTCTCTCTCTCTCTCTCTCTCTGTGTGTGTGTGTATGTGTGTGTGTGCACATAGGTCACAGAATGAAAATGTACAGAGTTGGTTCTCTCCTTCCACTGTGTGGGTCCCAGGGATGAAACGTAGTTGTCAAGCTTGGTGTCAATTGTCTTTACCCACTGAGCAATTTCACCAGCCCTACCTGTTGTTTTAAGATGTTAAGTTAAAAGCCAGGCATGGTGGCACGTGCCTATCATTCCAACACTTGAGAGGTAGAGGCAAGAACATCAGGAGTTCGAGGCCAGTCTCAGTTACACAGCACGTTGGAGGGCAGCCTAGGTTCCTTGAGGCCTTATCTAAAAAGAAAAAGAAATGGTTTACAGGTTTAGTGAAAGTGAGGGACTGGTCCATAAGCAGTACATCCTCTAAACTTGTATGTATAGCACAGAAAAAAATGTTACTAGAAGCCTCGTTTTTAAAAGAGCGATGCAAATTTTTTTCCTGGCAGATACAGGTTAAGTTCCCTTCTATTTAATTCTGAGGTCATGGCAGTGGCGGCGCTGTAGTTGTTGGTAAGAGTGCTGGTTGGCACCGAGGGGAGAACCTTCCTGAGAAAACCTGGTTAGTCACAACAGTGACTAATCAGATTGTAGGGGTAACTCTAAGAGTCCCCCCAAATCCTTCCAGGTGCCTAGAACACCAGTCATCCCCTTGGCCGGGCCTGCGGGGGCCCGCCATGACCACGACACACCTGCGAAGAGCCTACCCCCAGAAGGAAGGGCGGCACCCTTAGTATGGCTGTGAAGGCGGAGTCGGAGGCCCCAAGGGAAGCTGGCCAGCAAACACCAGGTTCCATGGCTGCTCTTTCACTCCACAGATCAGGCTATAGGCAACAGAGATTCAGAATGTTCTAGAACATGAGTACATTGTCCAGAACCAATCCACCCTCTTTTAAGCTGCCCGCAACACCAAAGGGCGATAGATGGAGTGGAAAAAAAAATACAAAGGAAGCAGTGTCCAGGCTTAAGGGAGGTTCTCCAGTTTCTGCCCCTGTGGTTCACGCACCTGCTGCCCAGGCCAGCTGCACTTCTGGCTTCCCAGACTCAAAGGAAGTGAAATTAGAGCAGACTGCTGAGGAGAGCAGCTCCACAAGAAGGATGAGCCACCAGCCCCAACATCACAGTCATACAGAAACCGGGGGCCGCCCTGCACACTGGCCCCTTAAAGGGAAAGTGGCTTCTGGAGGGGCTCCCCCACCGATGGGCAGGCAGCACCCAGGCTCTCAGGATGCCTGCCTCTTGAGGGTCACTGCGTGGTGTGTTGGGTTGTGTAGAGGCTGGCCTCTCCCTTGGGGAGCCTTGGTTTCCTGTTCTGTAGTAGGGGCTGAGAGACCCAGTCTTGATGTAGCAGTAGCAGAGGTAATTAGGACCTTGAGCCTGGAAGTGAGGGTCACAGGCACATCCAGATTCGCCAGCCTGAGCTCAGCCTGGTTGGAGAATCCCAGCCCTCTTACAGAGTGGTTGGGTGACCTCCCGAGATGTGACGGTGACAGCAATGCTGACAGTTGTGTCTCACCAGGGGCTGAGTGGGTTCTACGAGGTCACAGGCAGGCCTAGCACGTCCAGGTGCTCAGCAGATGTACTTCCTGTGTGGTTTGGCGGATTTATTTACGTTCTCTGAAGCACCCTAAGAAGTGGCTGGCAAAGGTATAATATGCGAACCCCCAAAAGATGAGGACCCCTACTCTAGCCCAGTCCTCACCTGGGGTTAATTCCAAACTGCACTTAAGCCTAGGGACCCACCAAAACAGGCTTGTCCTCTCCAGACGTACATCCGATCATCACAGTCCCTCATCCCGGATTTCCACGTGTCACCCAGACATGTGCTGCATCACCTGCTCTGTGGTTCTGAGTTTGTTCAGCCACACCCTGAGCTGGGCAAGGTTGGTGGCCAGCACTGGCCAGGCTCACCTGGCACTCAGGTGAACGGTTCCTGCTACGCACTCTAACTAGACACACCTCACTTGAGACCTGAAAGCAGAGGCTGATGGCCTGCTACTACTCAGTTCACATGGAGCTGCACATGAAACTGTCCTCCTAATCTGGGGTGGCTGGGACTTACAGCCCTCTTTCCAGGATTTAGTGGCTGGAGACATCAACCTTCTGACCCTATCCTTTTTGTGTAAAACAGGTTGCTATGAGACTTGAATAGCCTCATGTTTTCATCCATCTCTCTGTCCACCCATCCATCCATTATCCATCCATCCATCTATCTATCTATCTATCTATCTATCCATCTATCTATCTATCTACCCAGCAGTCATGGAGTCTCATAAACCAGGAGAGGAGACAAGAGTAAGCGGGGTATCTGCTTACCTCCTGTCTCCACAGCCTCTGTACCCCACTCCCAGCTCTCTGACTAGACTGCAGATTCCCAAAGACCTGGAAGGAAGCCTGCCTGGATCCCCAACCTAGAATCACTCAGCCACATTATCTGGGGGCTTTGATGGCCAGCTGTCTCCTACAGTACAGAAGCAAGGCCATCTTGCTACCCTGGCATGGGAAGAGTGTGAAGGTACAGGAGGAAGCCCCCAAGCCCTGGCCTGGCATAAAGCTCGGTGCAGACTACAGACAGCCATGGGTCCTGCAGGGAGCCACCGCCCCTCTCAAGTTCTCTGCAGTCACTTCCTTCCCCACTCCTTATCTATTGGACCACCCAGCTCAGAAAGCCACAGCCAACGTCTACTTCCCCACAAACATCAACTGCCCTCCTGGGGGCATAGTGAGCGGATGATCACCCCCAGGTGCTGGGGCAGCCCC
Source organism: Peromyscus eremicus (assembly GCF_949786415.1). NCBI lineage: Eukaryota > Metazoa > Chordata > Mammalia > Rodentia > Cricetidae > Peromyscus > Peromyscus eremicus. The sequence continues at coordinate 85,289,115 of NC_081420.1, forward strand.
CCACTTGTGGGCAACTTTCTTCTCTTTCAAACCCCACCTCTGTCAGGCCGGCTGATTGGAAAGGCATGAGGACAGGGCAATAAGCAATTCAGAGCCTCCTTTTGAAAGCGGAAGCATCCCATCTGCGGGCCCCGCAGGTGCAAGCCAGGAACATCTGCCTTCGAGCTGAGGAGGAGCTACCCGCTCCCACCAGCCGCACCCAGGGTCCACCCCTGCTGCCTCTTGGGTGTGGGGATGTCTACCCAAGCCCCTTGCTGCCCCAATCCAAAACCTCCCTTGGCTCACTCACTTTGATATACTGGCAACAGTTGGCTCAGGTGTACTGATGCTGTGGGCCATGGGCAGACACACCTCTCTGCCTCTGCCCTCCAGAGGTGCAGGAGCCTGGCCCAGCAGGACTGTTGGCACTGCAAATAAGTAGACAAAATACCAGTCCCCTCTGTTGATCCCACACTCCACCCTCATCAGAACATGGCAAGTACGGTGACACTCGTGGACAGTCCTCGCTCACAACGAGGTCCTCTGTCCCTAAACCCTGAAGAGAGCAGTCAGCCAGCATGGTAGAAAGGGCAAGCAGACCTCATCCATGTTCCAGAAGTCTCCAACTCAAGGCCTAACCATATAGCTAGTCTACCCTTAACTTCAAGACACCCAAATGCCAAGACAATAACATCCAGGGAGACCTGATGACATGGGGTTTTTAGTAACCAACTATGTACAGGAACAACCTAAACATTAAATCAGAGTGAAGAAGCATAGAGATCCTAGTGGCATCCTTAGCACCATGTCTAAGAACCCCCACCAGGTTTAAGAGAACACGATTCCTTTCTGTGAAACCACCCAGTAGTTGTCATCACCATTCAGTAAATGGCTTTCTCTGGAACCTAAACCTAGGATGGCATTATTTCTGCTAGTAGTCAACTGGGGAAGGGCCTGGAGTTCCTCCCAAGTAGACAGCCTTCCCAGCAAGTTCTGGGCTGCCAGGCAGAGGGGCCCACTGCCTACATGTGGCTTGTTTGGCTCAAGCTCCCCGTGGGTAAGCTGGTATAGGACTGTGTTTCCACCACCTGGCAGACTGTGACCCCGATGCTGCTCAAGGCCAGGCATAAGGTGACAATGGAGATTCTTAGAGGGCACAGTTGACTAGAGAACCCCCGATGGTGCAGAGAGCCCACCCGAGCCCTGCGTGAGCAGGAGGCTGGTCAGAGTCCTGACCAGGCTCACTCCTGACCGTACCCCCGGAGGCCTTTCATTGGGTGATGAATAGAAGGGGGTTCTTGGGCAAAGTGGGAGAGTCTCTGGATCTCCCAGGCCACAGGAAGGGCTATACCCCATGGGAAGCTAGGCCGATGAGCCAGGGACTCTCCCTGGCCAGGATGAACACTACCCCAGGTGGAGGAAACACACTCCATGAGCCACACCAGAGTGGGTCCAGTGGGAGGTTGCCGGGTTGCAGGCAGGATAGGAGGAAGTTGTTGGAAAGTCAAACCGGAATGGCATGGTGGAGAGAGAACCGGCAGCCAGGCAGATGGTTCCTGCCGAGGAAGCACTGGGCACAGCTGCAGTCCCCCGACCCCCACCGCATTATCACTGCGACACAGCTGGCTGCCTCACCCCTGAAGGCTGCAGGAGGACCTCCCCCATGCTGTCCCCAAGCCCGCCCCATGTCACATGAGGCCCTGCAGCCTCCCACCCTCTGTCCAGGGCTACAACCCAGCTCTGCGGCAGTAGAGACTAGAAGGACCTAGGGCCTCCAAGGGACAGAGGCAGGGACACCAAGACAACAAAGCTGTCCCATCCCTCCAGTTCTTTCCAGATCCCAAGAAGTCAGAGAAGGCGCTTCAGGGTGGGTATTGGAAGCCGGCATCTCACCCCAGCTCCCAGCACCTGCTCCATCTGCAGCTCCATGTCCCAGGCATCTACCACACTGGAGAGTGGGGCATTGCTCTCAGGACCCCGGGGTCTTCGGCATGGCAGCCCAGGTAAGAGGCTGGGGAGGATTGGAGAGACAGCAGCTGGGAAAGGTGGGGCAGGTGACAGGAAGGTGACATCTCCAAGCTGCTGTGCGTGTGCCCAACTTTGTTGACAACGTGGCCGTGTTGACCTACCTCAAATATCAACACAGTCCCCCCACCAACAGGGAAGCGTCCCTCACAGCTGGGGCAGGTGGCCCCATAAGAGCAGGGCAGGTGCCAAGCCTGAGTCCTGGCCCCACCCAGAGGCAGGTGCCTGGCTCTGTGTGAGAAGGAATGGGCTCTGTTTTCTACAGTGGGGGCTGAGGCTAGAAGTCAGGGGCTCACAGATGCTTCCAGGTGCAGAGCCTCAATGCAGGCTGGATTAGGGGTCAAAGGCAGGAACAGTGAGCCCAGCTATACGAGCATATTACTTCCAGCAGGGCAGTGGGGGAAATGGGGACCCTTCTCACCCTCAGGAGTTGCTGGTTCTAGGAAGGGACCCAGAAAGCTGCTAGGCTCCTCTACATCTCTGACTCCACTCCTAGAACTCCAGGGACTCAGAGATACAAGCAGGTGGCTCCATCTCCAGCCCACAGCCAACCACGTGGTCACACTCCAGGCAACCTTCGGAACTTTCCTGAGCCCACAGTTCTGAGTCCCACAATATGCTTGCTGTGGCAGTCAAATTCATGTCCAGACCCTGGGCCTGGGGCACCCTTTTCTTCAGAGAGAACCACGGTGAGGCTGGTCCAAACCTGCAGCTGGCCCAAGGCCCTGACATCCAAACCCCCAAGCATCCAGAGACATATAGGACTCAAATGACGGTGCCGGGTATTCATGGCCCAACTTCCCAAACAACATGTGTTATTTGTGGCTTCTCCCAGGTGAGGGGATTCAAAGACACCTGTGAAAATGTGCTTGTTCACGGACCCAGGTGTGAATACCCTGCAGGTGGGTGCAAGGGAGATGTCTACCCTGGACTAGGTCTTTTCTCCCCTTCTACCCCCGTCTCCCACATGGCTTCTCTGAGACTGGGAAGGAGACAAGAGGTGAGCTGGATGTGGAAGAAAGACCACTGTGTCATTTGGATGGAACAGTAACCCTAGAAGCTCAGGCCACAAAGTGTATGTGAACTTGGTTGTGCCAGCAACATGGATGTAGTATTGGTGGGATGGGGTTGCCCAGAGCAGACAGTCTGTGTATATCTCTGACAGAATACCCATCCTCCAGTTTAATGTCCCCAAGGTCACTTTGTGCATACCACATTCCCTAAAAATAACCTCCACCCAGGGGACCAATGTGGGACTCTGCAGTGCTAGAAAACACCACCAGAGGCAGCATGGAGCTGGGCCCCTTGGTAGATATAATGACTAAGAAGGTTCTGGGTCATCTGTAAACTTCCAGGAATCTGTGTAAATCTTGGAGACAGAACATGGGCTAATTGGTTTCACTCAAATCATTGCAAGAGTAGAGAGGTTTGAAACTGAGTGCCAAGAATCTCTTTCTCTACAAAGCCGGAATATTCAGAACGCTCGAAGCTGTGCTCGTGGTTAATGGCAGCAGGAGAGGTATCTGCTGTGAGCTGGGACATGGAGGGCTATGGGTAAAGTGTATGAGGAGGACAAGGACTTTCACTGTCCCTGTGACAGGGCGAGGAATGAGGAGTCAGCATTGCACAGGGCAATCCCACCCCCGGAATGATGGTGCGGCATCCCGGTCTGTTGCGGACCTCAGAGTGCAGAGGGCCAGAAGCAGACCAAGTAGAGTGTTAGCAGGCTCGTGTTTATTAGGTGCCTACTGTGTGCACTAGGAGCAGCGTGAGCGCTGCCTGTCACATATGGAGACCTTGAAACCCACTCACAGACATTGTAGCTAGAGGATCCCACAGGGGAGGCTCAGGCAGTGAACCCCAAGGAGTAACTAAGTCAGGTGGTTTGCTGGTGTGGCTTTAGAGAAACAACATGGGGCCCAGTTGAGCAGGAGGTAGGGAGTGTCCCTAAGTGGAGGAGCCCAGGCAGAGGCAGGAGGGCGGGGCGCAGAGGAGCACTGGCAGCAAGGACACCAGGGCCTCTTGGTCCAGATTGGAGTTCTGAGCCCATCACTGGGCTGGCTGGATTCTACTATACATTCCCTCCTCCCTCTTCTTCCTCCCCTTCCCCTCCCCGCTGCTCTGCCATCCTCCTCCTTCTTCCAGGCTATCATTTGAATGCCCAGGTTCCTTCTTCATGCATAGATTCTACTAACCCTGGGTAGAAGATATTCAGGAAAAACACATCTGAACTGAGTTCTTGTAGGTCTGTCTACTTGCGTCAGACATCACATCATCCAGTGCTCACAGGACACACCCAGGGTCTGCGCAAATGTGGGGCCACTTTGTATGAGTGACTTGATACCATGCACTTTGGTGTTCTCACGTAGGCCCCTGGAAACAGTTCCCGGTGATAACAAGGGATGAGTGGGGAGCTGACACAACAGCAGTAGGTTCTCCCACGGGCAGGGACCAGGCTTAGTTACAGGGTCACACCTCCACCAGCACAGCTACCCTGCCTCTTCCAGCTCCTCCTACATCCAGGCACCCCTCATCTACGGGCGACTAGGTGCAGGATGGAGTCGGGGTGCTGGCCAGAGGGTCTGGTGTATGCTCCAGCTGCCCCCTCAAGGGGAGAACCAGAATCTTACTCTGATGGCAGATCCCATGGGCACCAGCCTCCAGGGGCACAGAGAACATCCCCAGGGCAGCCACAGTAAAGCTCAACATAGAAGCCATGGATGTTAACACTTCACACTTAGCCGCCATGGGGGCTGCCCAGCCTCTGTGCCCGTTAGTGAGAACCAAGCTTTGCCAGGGATGATGTGACTCACGCAGGAGGCAGGTTCCCAACAGATAGGAGAGGCTAATGCCGGAGCAAACTTCTGAGGCTGACATGTTCCAAACAGAGGGACGGTGGGGCCCATGGGAATCTGCAGAGAGTTAACAGTGACCATTGGCCCTCGTCCGCTGATATGATGGTGACCTTTGACCTAAATCTGTGTGAGTGACTGTGATCACTCACCCACATCGGCTTGAAATGAGGCGACCTCTGACCAGCATCTGCATAAGGTGGTGGTGGCTTTTGACTCCAGTCTGAACGATGTGGAGATGACCTCTGACTCATGCTGTGCCAAAGCACCGTCAGAGTGTCCTTCCTGTTAGGCACACCAGCTCCTGTAGTGTGCCGTGACCTTGAGCTCCAGCCTCACCTTCCAGCCCTTCTTCCTTACTCAGGCCTGACACATTCAGAAGCCTGAAGCGATGGTTCGTGGCCCACTCAGACTCCACCTCTGCCTCTGTCTTGCTGGCCTCATGGTCTCAGGAGCTTTTGTGGGAGGTCGTACCAGCCTTGAGAGATAGCAGAAGATAACACAGAGGCTCCAAAGAGTACCCAGCATGCTCTGCTGAGCCTGCAGCCTAGACTCAGGAGCACATGGGTTCAGATCTATCTGTGGTAAGTCAGATAGCCCCACAAGGTCAGCTCCTGGGTGAAGGGGCCAATTGCAGAGAGAGCCAGAAACACACGGGTTGAAAAGTGAACAAACCGTAAGGGACTGCTTGCAAAAGTCAGACCGAGGGAGGAAGGCAGAGCCCCCAGCCCGAGCAGGCAGAGAATGGAGGGATTAGGAGGAAAGTGGGGGCCTGAATTCAAGTCTTCCTCCTGCCGCCTCTGTGGATAGTGCACTCATCCACTCACACAATGTCCAGATCTAGATAAGGTAAAAGGCCTCTGCTCCAATCCCTGGTGTTTTTCTCCTCCTGCCCTGAGGCTAAGTAGACAGTCCCTTCTGGGACACAGCCCTGTCATTCCCACACCACATACCCTCTCCAGCGGTGAGACTAGCTGGAAGCCACGAGGAAGGTGTATGCACAGACAGGGTGAAGTCCAGGCCAGCTTCCTGTAGAAAGTGTTCCCAATGGGACAGCTGGAGACCACTCTTCAGGCAAGGGCGACTTTCAATTCTCAATGCAAGTTGAGCAAGCAGAAAGCTTGTTGGCGGGTGTGCTAATATATATAGGCCTCTCTGGTCTCTGTTCCCTGAGGGGATGCCCATCCTGTGCTCCCTCAGAACTATTTACTTCAGTAGGGGAAGCCAAGGGAAGAGAGAAAGGGGCCTCTTTGAAAGTGGTCCACCCACCCCTGGGAGTAGTATGAAGGTGTTGCGAGCACAGTGCTGGACCCAAGGTCAGACCACATGGAAGCTGGTGAATTCTCCATGAAATTCCCAGGTGCATGTCTACCCAGCCCAGGATGGCCACTCAGAAGGAGAGGAACCCTGCCCAAGGAGGCTCTTGCAGCTCTCTTAACTGAGCAGAACTGCTTGCCGCCCATTGGAAGAATGATGGATCTGATAGACACAGGCACCCTTGGGGCGCCCCCTGGGTTCATAACCCTGAATGTCTAGCCCATCCCGCCCACTTGTCCTGTGGGGCCTCTGGCCATCTGGCTGCTTTGCAAACACCAGGGCCTTTGCACATCCTTTCCAGCTGCATTCTGCCCCTTGCAGTTTCTTCACTTGATGAGCTCCACGGTGTTTCCCCAGTCTATGTGTGACATATCATCTGTCCCTCTCAATTGCATTTGGCTCCATAAGGTTGGGTCTCAGGCTGCCTAGACCAAGAGAAGGGTGTGCTCAGGAGCGACTAGGACTGGAAGGGAAAGGGATGTCCCTGGAGAGGTGCAGCCATGACAAGCTCACAAAGCATAGGTTGGGCAGATACCACCAGGGCAAGCAAATGTTACCAGGGTCTACAATGCAGGGCAAGGGGGAGAACATGGTTTCTTGGTCATGGATGCAAGGATACACCCCTTCTGCCATGTCCACTGTTGGCCTCCAGCGTAGCAAGATCAGGGCAAGCTACCCTGAATTCTAGGTGAGTGAGGATCCTAGAGGCACACTGAACCTCCTAGTTAGGAGGTCCCAACTTCCTCCAAGGCAGAGGGACAGGGGACACAGTAGCCTCTTGCAGTCAAGGGACATCTCCCCCGGAGGATATAAGGGGGAGCCATGACACAGAGAACAGTGTCGACCCTTGGAGGCCCAAGAGCAGTAGGCTTTAACTCGTTTGGTCCTTCAATTTGCTATCTTCCTATCACCATGTTGTCTACAGAGGAGGACACAGAATCAGAGAGGAAGTACTACACAGTAGTGAGCGACATCAGGCCATCACCTACCAAACCTATGCCCCCTTCCTGCCACCAGCATGCAGAAAAGCCAAATGGCCTGCCTGGACTCAAACTACAAGTCCTGGCCAGGGTGGACTCAGGGCCCGCTGTGTGGAGCTGATCTCCAGGAGAAAACCAGAAGTGAGGAGGAATCTTATGAAAGGGTCCCCTTGGCACTGGATCCTCTGTGCGGGAGTTTGAGCTCAGCAGAAGCACCCTAAACTTGACTCCACAGGGGCTCTGCTTGCTCCTAGAAGACCAAGCATGCCTTGAAGCCCAGCTGATGGCAATAACTGTCACAGGGCAAAGCTGCCCTACCAGGGCCCCAACAACAGTGCCCTGACAGACCTCCCTCTATTTGGGAACCTTGTCTCTGGCTTCACTCACTACTGAAATTCGAGTTGGTTTTGAAGCTGAGGGTCCGTAGAGTGGAGCCCTAGGTGGGGGAGAGGCAAGGACAAAAAGCTTCTTCTCTGCCAGAGGAAGGATGAAGCCCCAGAATCTTTCGGGAAGCCCTGAGGGCAGAGGCAGATGAACGGAGCTGGCATTAGGTCAGTAGCTGGGCTTCTTGAGGCCAAGTTCATCCTAACGATGCAGCCTATGTCCTGGCTCCACAGGCCAGGTTTAGCCCATGTCCCTGGGCCCCCAAGCTACAGAGAGTCTACCACATAGATCTGTGCCGTGGTGAGCTGGGCCTCCTGGCTTATAAAGTGTGAGGGTGGGACCAAACTTTAAAGATGGGAATCGGTTCCACCCGCTGCCACACCTGGCTGTGACCAGACGGTGGCAAACCCCGCTTAGTGAGCCTGGCATGGAACTGGGTGAGGAAAGGCTCACCCTGGCTTGGCCCCCTCAGCTCTGCTCTATCTCCCTCATCACTTCCTAGGGTCTCCAGCTCCCACCCCATCAGGACCGATCCTAAACATAAGGGGAGGAGCCACAAGGCCTTGCCAAAGCCAGAGGAACTGGGAGTCCACCCCACCCTCCAACCCAGGTGCACTCTGAGTATCTGGAAAGTCCCAGCTCTGGGGGAGGGGAGTGTTGATTGAGGGGGTCAGAAGGCCCCATGTTGTGTCTACACAGCCCCTCGCTGCAGCCCCTGGCCCAGCGCACCTGTGTTCCAGGGACAGCAAGGCCTGCTGGGCACATGTGGTTCTACCAGAATCTGGGGGTCCTCAGAAAATGTCCCTTGGCACACCCAGGGCCTCAGCTGCTGTTTCCTGCTGCTCCATCCTATGAAGAGAAAAGGAATAGGTTTCCCCACACACCTTCAGAGAATGAAACAGAGGCCCAGGTGAGGCTGTTGTGTCGGCTCTGGCCACCCCTTGAATCACGCCTTCACAGCTACATTGTGTACCTCCCTCTGCCCCACTTGCTCCGTGGAACCTTTCTAAAGTTCCCGACATCAGGCAGACATCTCTGTGCAACAGCCAGTTTTCTCACTGTAGAAGTGGAGACAATAACTGCCTGGCTCTGCCCCAGATCCATGCAAGCTAGCCAAGTGGGCAGTGCCAACACTCAGAGCTATGCTAGACGTAAGCACCCTCTGAGGCTCCCATTTCGTCTGCAGCATGCCTCCCAGACACTGTGGGGTTACATTGTCACACTAAGAGCATTATATCCTATGCTCTCTGCTGCTCTGTACTGGTGCCCATGGAGGCTGCTGGTCCCTGGGGTGGATAAGCCACATAACCCACACGTTCACTTCTCTGCTTCCCTGGTGAGAATTGAGCCCCTGACTCCCCTGTTAAAAAAGATTCTCAGATGAGGGTCCTTTCTCTTCTTTCCTTGTGCCCACATCCAAACACGAGGGCAAGAGCAGGCAACAGGCCACGTCCTGGTCTTTAGCAGAGGCCCAAGTCCGAAGTGGCTACGGCTCTTGCTCTCAGGAGAAAGAGGTTGGACTCAGAGGGTGGTAATGGGAACAGAGGATAGGTCCCTGGTTTGTTTGGCCTCAAGTGCCAAGATAAGGCAGAAATGCAGGGTCACAGCTCACATTCAGAAAGGATTTTTGTGCCATCCAAGTGCCCAATAATAACTCTTGGGGATCCTACAGGCCCTGGCACAGATCCTTCGAAGAGGGTACTAGGCACTAAGTGGGGATGGATGCCTGGTGAGGATGGGCAGGTTGAGCCATGTCTGCCTGGCCCAGATGTGGGAGAGAGGTGGAGGATACCTCGCTGTGCTGAGTGATGGGAGAGGAGCCAAGAGTTCTAAGGGCACCCAGCCCGAATATCGGGCTCTGCTCACTGGCAGCGTACTCACAAATGTCCTCTGACCCTTCACGAGGTGACCCACCCTGGTACCCTGCTCGTCAGTAGCTCCTGGCTAAGGCACTTCAGGGAGACACGTGAGATTGTGCAGGCCAGTGCACACAAGGCTTAGGGACCTGGGAAAGTCTACACAGTGGCCTGTGGGAATCACCTCAACCCTGCCCCTAGGGCGGAAGGAAGAGGGAGGGCAGCTTACTCTGCTGTGTGGGTGGTCAAGGGGAATTCTGACCTCCTTTCTGTGGACTCTCTGTGCAGGCCCTGGCCTCCCCTCCACAGCCCGAGTTTAGCAGTTGGTCAGGGGGAGGGGTTGTTCATTGCAGAAGCCAGTGATTCTGTGGTACTTTTTCACTTTTGACTTGCACGGTCTCTAAAATTATTTGTTCACGTAATTACAAATTGGCCTCACTTAGCTTGGTCACACAAGAACTTTGGTTGTTTCTTTCTTTTCTTTTTTTTTTAGTGGATAACAATGGCTCAGTGTGCAATGGAATTTTCACAGGTTGGTTATGGCTGGCACCTCACCACTCAGTCATGCAGATCAGGGTCAGAGCATCTCACCTGCCACACAAAGTCATGCATTGGCAAGTGCCGAACACCCCATAGTAGATATGACCGTATTATAGCAGCCGCATACAGGGACTCTTGTTATCCAGGTCAGCATCTTGTGGCAAGTATCTTTATGAACCAGGAGATGGACATAGGACCTTGGCGAGGGTGCCCAGCGGAGTATGGGCAGATGAGTGGTTGGATGGATGGATGATATATGTATGTATAAGTATTTATGGAGGGTAGATATATAGATGATGGATAGATTGATAGAGGATGGTGGTAGGTGGATGGATAGAGATGGATAGTTGATAGATAAATGAATTGTAGATGAATAGATGGATGGATGGTGGATAATGAATGGGATGGATGGATGATAGACGGAGGGATGGATGGGTTATGGATGATGGATGGATGGATGGATGGATGGATGATAGATAAAGCATCTTATATTTTTATCTCCTGTCTGAAAACTCTATCCAGGAAGGATCTGGACCCTGATTTAAAAAGGATGGCTTTGAACTGCAAATAGCAGGAAGCCTAGTCAGGGACCTGTACACAGTCTGTGCGGTGCCACATAGCAAAAGCCCAAAGGCACGTGGTCCAGCTGGAAGAGCAGTGGCACCCGTCTGGGACCCGGGTGGTTCATCCGGTCGGCTTCACTAGCCTCTTGCTTGAGGACACAAAGTGTCCGTCCCACCTCCAGGCTTTGTGTCTGTGTTCCAGCAGGGAGAGAGAGGAAGAAGGGCGGAAGACCAAGGTTGGGCTTAGGTAGAAATCCGTCTTCAGACTTCCACTTATGCCTCACAACAGGGGTCTATTCTGTCCACAAACAGTGTTGGGCCCTCCTTGTAGGCCATTTATGGTCCACTCAGCACCTGTCCACCAGAGCCGTCGTCCTGAGTGTCAGTGCCCAGCACGGAAACCCTTACTCAGGATCCTGTCCGAGCTGTGGAGCAATGCCTCTCCACCCTTGGAGTCTACAACAGAGACACCCAGAAGCTGAAAAGTGCCAGAACTTGAAGGTCTATTGATTCCCTCCACCTTGTCTCTGTCCACCACCAGGCTCTACCACAGTCCCTCTCTCTCTCTCTCTCTCTCTCTCTCTCTCTCACACACATACACACACACACACACACACACACACACACACACACACACACGCACACCCCTAGACAACTTCTCCTTTCCTTCCTGGAACAGTTCTCCTCCTGGCAACCACACTGCCCTCAGCTTCTCCCCAGCAGTTTCAGGCCCTGCAGTTATTTTAGATCCCAGCCACACCCAGAGACCCCCCCCCCCGACAGGCCACCTCGTCTTGAGGAGGCTGCACCCCCTGATCACCCCCGAGTGAGTGGAGAGCCAGTGGCTCTAAGGTGCTTCCTGTAGCTGCACTTTTACTAAAGTGGTATCACCCAGCTGTTTCTCACTCTATGCCTCAGTTGCCATAACAGGGTATAGTCAGTGCGGTTCACACCTCTGCCCACCTGCTCTCAAATCCTTTGCAGCTCCCTAAAAGAAGTCCTGTTCCCATGATCATTACCCCCTGTCCCCTCCTTCCCTGGCCACCACTAACTGGTTCTCTGTCTCTGTTGGATTTTCCTGTTCTGGACATCTCTTATCAAAGAGATCATATGTCATTCAGGCCCCTACTTCCCACTTCTCAGTTGGTGCCATGTTTTCAGGGTCACCTGTGTGTAGAGTATCAGAGATGACTAGCATCCAATCCTGTGGACTGCCTCTTTCTCAGTTTGTCTGCCCTTTCCTCTTGGTCTGAGGAGAACCCAGCCCCATCACCTACAGGCTGCATGTCCTCCTCAGTAAGTCTTTGTTTACCTGATCCATGTAATGAGGACAGTGGTCACGGCAGTGTGAGGATATGATGTGGTAGGAGGTAGCATTGTGATCTGGATGTCACCTCTACCTTTACTGCCCTGGACTTGGAAGGGCATTGCTGTCACTACACAAGCTCTGACTCAGTTTACACTCTAACTCAATGGGTGTGAGTGTGGTTGGGTCAGCACTGAAAGTCCAGGGTGTCACCCTGGGGCAGTGAGAGGTAGGGAGAGGAGGTGGTTCTGGTGTAGTTCTGACTAGGATCCTCCTCCAAGGACACTGGCTGGGTCTCTAGACCTGCAGTTTGAAAACTGTAGGAGAAAGGCGAGCACCTGTCGAGGGTCCTCCAGGAGTGTTGATGGGCAGCTGGCCTTGGACACCCCACTGGGGTATCAGAGCTCCAATAGACCTCTATTCCAGGTTGACCTGGGTGCTCTGGGCCTCAGATTCGGGGCATGGTTATGTGTTGTGTATCCCAGGCTAGGGTGAACTTAGATATGGTGGTAAATGCCAGCACTGAGGTGCAGAGGCAGGAGGATGGCCACAAGTTCCAGGCTAGCTGGGATACACAGTGCGTTGCAGGATTTGTCACTTGCTTTCCCACTGCTGTGACAACATCCCTGACAAAGCAGCTCAAGGGAGGAAGGGTTTGTTTTGTCTTAGTCTGAGGGGACCGTCCGTCATGGCAAGAAGTCATGGAGACAAGAGGCATGAGGCATCTGGTCACACTGCATCTGCAACCAGGAAACAGAGGTGAAAGCTGACGTTCCTCCCACATCTTCCTCTCTAGTTAGTTCAAGACCCCTGCCCATACACACGTTGTAGCTGGGGAAGTTGAAGTTGGTGGCAGGATGGGGGTCTTAAGAGGAGGGGTATCAGATTCTGGGGTAGAAGGTTTCTGTGGGAGACACCTAGAAATGGTCATGTCACTTCGACGTTTATCTTACACACGTGTTGTAAGCTAATGGTACCATGCAGCTCAGTACTCAGAAACAGACCTTCATCCTAAAATGCTAGACATGGCATAGAGGAGGAGTTCCAGGTGTTAACCGCACCGGAGTGGGACTGGGATAGTTCTCTCCTCCCCAGCTTCTGGCTTTCCTAATCCTGTTCTCCACATGCTCATCTACCAACCGACACCAGCCCATAAAGGCAGTGGCCATACAACTCCAGATGGGACCCCAAATTTTACCAGACCCACAGACAGCTTCTCTTGCAACATAGGAAGGTATGACAGCCAGCTCTGGCCAGGTTGGTGGTACCCTTCCTTGGACTGACCCAACCCTCTGGCACCCTCAGCACACTAAGGAAACTGAGGCTGTAGAGAAAACGGGATTCCTGGAGCAGCTGCAGAGGCTGGACTGAGCCCAGGCCAGGCGAGGGAGGGAAGTCAGCCCCTCTGCAAAACCCAAGGGTTTGGATTAACATTCATGGGATGTCGTCAGCCAAACAAACGCAAATGTTTATTTTCCCAGCGGTAAATTACAACTTCAATAGACAGAAATTACGGTCCTGGGCCTTGAAAAGCAGTGACAGGTGCCTTGTCCCTGGATGGTCACACGGTCTAAAACGGTTGAGTCCAAGAGCCCCCAGCTCATTCAGGGCTCCCGGCTGCCCTCCCCCACCCCTCAGACGTGTGCTGCCCACCAGACATATTTCCAGGCCTGCAGCACATCCAGTGAGTAGCCTAGGAGCCCAGGGCCAGTTCTCCAGGCACATAACCACTCTCCACAGAGTGACTATCATCAGCCCTCCACCACTGGCCTTGTCCGCAGCACACTTAGAAACCCCAAGAAGGACACAGAACAAAAACCACACAGTCTAGTGTGACCTCCCATAAGGTGACTGGCATGGTGATGCCCAGAGCCTCAGCCCTTGCTTTTGGTCTTTTCTGCCCTCCACCATTGATATGGAGGTACCCAGGCAGATCAAGAGAGGGAGGTGTGGTCTTCCGCCATTATGTCTTGACCCTTTTTTTTTTTTTTTTTTTTTTTGGTTTTTCGAGACAGGGTTTCTCTGTGTAGCTTTGCGCCTTTTCTGGAACTCACTTGGTAGCCCAGGCTGGCCTCGAACTCACAGAGATCCGCCTGGCTCTGCCTCCCGAGTGCTGGGATTAAAGGCGTGCGCCACCACCGCCCGGCATGTCTTGACCCTTTATCCTCAGACAATACCCTAGAGACAAAGCTCTAGTCCCATAACCAGGCATATCATCATCTCAGCTGCAAAGCACCCTGGGAAGGCAAGGATAGGCAGGTAGGGCAGCTCCCATACCCCTTTGGACAGCGTTTCTCTGAGTATATTCGAGTCATTTGACACAACAACCCCACAGGGGCTCCTGGCTACTCTGGCCACATGCCCTTCTGGCCTACAGAAGACATGGTCTCATAAGTCTGAAGGGCAGGGGAGTTGGGTGGAGCAGACCCTGGCCTGGAGAGCTTAGAAGTCTGAGATGCAAGCCTCCCAGAGACTTTCCTCTCCAAGGCTCAGCTTCCTTATGCACAAAGTCAGTGAACTGGCTGGGGAACTCTGAGAATCTTCACACTGTGATGAACATCCTTAACTCCTCTCCCTGGATGAAGGGCAGTGCCTGTGACCTGCTCCCTTTTCTCTGGACCCATGGCTGGGAGTCCAGGATTAGTCTGTGGACTCACTGGGGTTATAGGGGCAGCAGATCAGATCAAGCACTAAGCAGAACATAGGAAGTGACTCCCCCAACCTGGGCATAGCTACCAGTTAACACTGTTCTTCTCTCTTCTGTCATTGCCTGAAAAGGTGGGGACATAACTGACAGATAGATTAGGCCAGGCTGGATCCATGAATGGTTATTTATTCCATCATTTGTGTTCAATGGCACCATCCTTGCAGAGTCTCAGTGTTGATGGAGTCCTGACATCTTGCACCTCAGCATCCAGTGGGTGCAGTAAGCCACAAGTTCTGATGCTGGGGGCCTCCTTTGAATCAAGGAGAATCACAGATCTATGATCATGGGGACAGGACAGGGGAAGGTTTCCCATGGGATTTGTTGAGGCTCAGCAGGACCTGCACTGAGAATGTGTGCCTGCAAAATGTTCTAGATAGAGTGTCTATGGAACTGGAGCTGGGAGGGCTGTGGAGGAGGCGGCTCAGGAGCTGGCCCTTATCTGGAGCTGGAGAGGACAGCACCAGCCTCCCCATGTCACACTCTCCCATGTGGAGATGGATGGAGAGAGAAGCTCCCACCACCAGGCCTGGCTCCGGTGATAACAAACGGCCTGTCAGCAGCAGACACTGTGGGTCGAGAGATCATCGGCTGCCTGGGCTTGATGGATGAGCTGTGGTGGCTTCTATGTGCTCCCAGCAAGCCTGTTCCCATCACAGCCGGCACTGGCTTACAGGAGCCACTCAGCTCTGAGTGTGCAGTAGAAGGACAGCCAGGTGTGGGTCATTCAGGATTCTGGGGCTACAAGTGACAGAAACCAGCTCCGGGGAGTCAGTCAAGCACATCTGTGACATGAGGCTGTCTGTCCTTGCCCTCTGTCCTCCCCTGTCCATTCTGCTCTGTGTCCCAGCAGATGGCCCTGGGCAATTCTGCCATTACCTCCCATGTAGAACCAGAGGCATGCTTTCCCTTCCTGTTAGTAAAAACAATCCCAGAGAAGGTCTGTGAGTGGCCAGGTGGTCACCACCCTCCTTATCTGAACCAAGCGCCCACTTAAGGCCAAGGAACAGGGGCAGAGAAGCCACAGAGCTAGGGTGCTGAAATGGCACCAAGCCAGGTGGTCCTGTTGATTATTACTAGGGTGGGGTGCAAGCTGGAATTTGGTGATGTTTTAAAAAGCAAAAACAGAGCCAATATAGTTGTACATACCTATAATCCTATCATTCAGGAGCCTGAGACAGGAAGATTGCCCATAGGTCCAAGGCCAGCCAAGACTACATAGTAAGTGCTAGGCCAGTCAAAACTAACTATGTAGCAAGAATGCCTATATGTCTGTATATTATCACGTAAGCAAAAACAGAACAGTAGAACAAAGCACATGTGTAAATATTCTAAAGAGAAAAAATGTGAAGTTAGAATGTTTCCTAGGGGGTGGCCTGAAATGACACGAAGTCACTTGTGAGTGTGTGCAATGGCATTGAATTCCAGGAGCGGAAAAGCGGTGGACAGCAGCCAGATGGTACCTCAGAGCAGAGCAGGGAGCAGATAAGCCACGGAAAGACACGGATGAAGAGGGAGGGAGAGGGACTCAGTGTGAAGGAGGTTCAGGGGAGCCCCTGCTTAAGGCAGAAGAGTGGAAACAGCTGACCTTGGGAGGGGTCATCCCCATTTTATCTTCTCATGGAACTTCCCTATTCATACACTTCTCCAATTTGTATTTTTGTTTGCATTTGGTTCTACCTACCTATCAATCAATCTATTATCCATCTATCTATTATCTATCATCTATCAATCACGTATGTATATATGTGATAGATATAGAAATATGTATATATGCATGTATATATCCTCTCTGCATGTATGTATGTATGAGTGCATGTGGAGACTGGGGCACAACCTTGAGTGTCTCACCGGCCCAGAATTTGCTGAGTAGCCTTCATTGACTGACCAGTGAACCCCAGAAATCTGTCTCACCTCCCCAGTGCTGGCATTACAAGCCCAGGCCACCACACCTGGCTTTTTTACCCGGGTACTGGAGATCAAAGTCATGTCCTCATGTCAGCATGGCAAGTGCTTTCCTCAGCACCATCCAGCCCTGCTGTTTCCTCTTCCTTCTTCGTGTATTGTAGGCTTCGGTCCTTTGGGCACATGTCCCAGCCTGTTTCTCATCTTTCAGGGTGACTCAGGACCCTGGGGAGTGCAGAAGCTGTCACCACTGCACAGTCAGATGTGTCCTTCTTGAGGTCCTGTGCTGACTTACAACCTTTCCAGACGCTCTTATCTGCCAGTGTTTGCAGTGTCTTGTACTTCACATTGTATTCTTTAGCTATAGGAAGTTGATTTTCGCAAGTGAAGTTGGAAATACGTAGTATATTTACTCACAGTGGGACCTAGCCCTGATACAGTCTGCAAGAGGACTCCACATCTCTGGGGACATCACACGGTGCTTGATCGTACCCCGACTCCTTGGTGTGCACGTCAGCAGATTGCCTCAAGTGTGCTTGGCAGTGTCTCATCTGAAGCTGGACCAAGACAAGAGAACAGGACCTGTCTTTGGTCCTCTTGACACGTCTATGGCTGTGGCTCCCACTGATTGCAGGGCTTACAGTCACCCCGCACACACACCCCTCCAGCCTAGAGGAGAGTGAAGGGGAGGAGCAACAGCTTGGAGGCCCCCACAGTGCAGAAAGCATGTCCCAAAGGAGGACACACAAGGGATATGCGCACTCACTCAGCCCCGTGTGCTGCTGCGGCCCTTTTCCCCGGGGCATCCCCTTGGGTCTTCCCTAATCCATGGCCTGCTCTCTCCTCTTCCTCAGTGACAAAACATGGACCCAGTTCTTCTCTGTCCACTAGAGGACCACCATAGCACAGTGAGGTTCTGGGTCTTGTTTCACAGTCACTCAGGATGGGTGATGGGCCTTCCACCTTCTCGTTAGGCAGTGGCAAGGACAGCTGGAGACTTTGGTAGATGAATTCTAATGTGTAACTTTCTGGATCAGTCTTAAGTCTCTTCATGACGATGGCCACGGTGCCCCACAAATGTGCATCACCCTGAGCAAGCACTCCTGCAGAGCATGTCTACACCACTGTCAGCTCCTATGATTTTCCAAACCTTGGTTTTGCATACAGGTGAGAAGCAGAGTCCAGATAACTCATCCCAGGGGTCTTAGCAGACAAGGGAAGCGCGACGTCTTCCTGTAGTCAGAGGTCATCAGGGCTTCCAAGAGGGAGAGACGTCTGTGGAAGCCTCCTCTCCTCTCTGACTTCAGGAGGATCCTACAGGAGGGTGCAGATGGGGTGGCCCCAGGAGTTCTGGGTGCAGGATGGGAGTTGATGATCTGGGAGACCTGTGTCGGCAGCTTCTGTGGTTTATGTAGTGTCATTCCACTCACTAAGGCCACTTCTGAGCCACTCTGCCCCCCTCCACCTGGTCCCAACCCTTCCCATAGTGGTGTCCTTGCCAAAAGCTCACACTTGTTCCCTGCTGTCTGGAAGAGACAGAGGCAGCCATCTGTCCATCTTCCTTCGTTGAGACTGCCATACACTGTACAGTTTGGCTGGTAGATGGCCCCAAGAGGGGTGGGGAAGCCAACAGGCTGAGACTAAACCAGGAAATTCAGAAGCCAGGTGGGGAACAAAATGGATGGAGGTTTCTGGGTGAAGCTATAACCCATCCCAGCCGCCACCACAAGACTTGAGTCTCCCAGGGCCAGCTTCCTCATTTCTGCAGAAATGCAGCATTCCCAAGCAGGCATGTGAAAAGCACCTAGACCTCAACAGAGGAGGGAGGCAGCAGGCGCCTCTCTCTAGAGCTGCACTCTTTGAGGTAGCCTGGCCAGAGGCTGTTTTCTGTCCAGCTTAGAGCTGGAGTTTCAACTACCTGGATTTGTACACACCGTGATTCATCATTTTACCTGGAGAACCTAACCTCACAACTCCTTCATCTCAGCCTTCCCCCTCCTTCTCTTTTTCCCCTCCCCCTTTCCCCTCCTCCTTCTCCTCCTCCTCCTCCCCCCTCTCTTCCTCCTCAACAGAGTTTCTCTCTATAGCCCAGGCTGACCTAGAACTCACCATCTTTCTGCTTTGGCTCCCAAATGCTGGGGTTATAAGCATTGGACCTTGCACCTGGCTGAGTCTTGTTGAATAGAATAGAATTGTGCATTGAGGGAAAGAGGATCTGTGTAAGAATCCAGGTGCTAGACCCGAGCCCATTCCCCTAGGCCTTTCCAATTGTGCTTACCCTTTACTATTTACATGAGATGCTTAAAATGTCATTGATATCTATATTTTTTGTCTCCCAGGCTTTTTAAAATAAATAGACCAAGCTTTCTAGAGTAGATTTGGGTTTGCAGGGAGACTGGTCAGAAAGCAGAGCTGCCCTGGATCCCCACAACATCAGCAGTGTCACTGGTGTCTGACAGTTCTAACAACTGAGGGGACACAGGCACACTATTACTGACCAGAACCCAAATTTACGACGAGCTCCTCTGTGGGTTGAGTATTCTGTGTGCTTAGATAAATGTCTGATGATAGTGCCCACATCAAAATGCCATCCAGAGTAGCCTGCCTTACCCCCACCTGCTCCCCAACCAGGCCCAGGGGTATAGGGGTTGGAGGGGGCAAAGGGCTCCTACTGAGCCAGAAAAAGCAGAAGCCAGGCCCTCAGATCTTTCCACTGTCCTTTTCTTCTTTACGTTTGGAGTATGTCCTGTTAGTTGGGTCACAGAGAACTGCCCTCTCCAATGGGCTTCTTCACTTAGCAAGGTGTACTGGAGATCCCTCCAGGTTTTTTCATCCTCTTATGAATGAATAACATCCACCATCTGATGTGTCCCAGGCGGTGATGTCTATTCAGTGATGGATCCATTGCTTCTAACTTGGCAATTACAAATAAAATTTGCTGTAAGCAGTTGCTGGCAGGCTTCTTTCTAGACAGACAGCTTTTGTTTGCTTGCTTTTGGTGATGGTGGTGGTAGGTCTATTTTGTTCTGAACTTTTGATCCTCCTCCACTACCTTCTGAGTGCTAAGATTCCAGGCACACACCGCCATACATAGTTTATAAGGTTCTGGAGATCGAACCAGGTCTTTGTACCTTCTGGGCAAGCACTCTATCAACTGAACTACACCTCCAGCCTGGAAGATTCTGTTTGCTTGTTTTAAGTTGCAGTGTGTGTGTGTGTGTGTGTGTGTGTGTGTGTGTGTGTGTGTGTTCGCCTGTAACCAAAGGACAGCTTGCAGAAGCATACAAATGAAAGTCAGAGGACAACTTGTGAGTCAGTTCTCTCCTTCCACCATGTGGGTCCTGGGGATTGAACTCCAGTTGTCAGGCTTGGAGGTAAGCACTCTCACCCAGAGTCACCTTTTTTACCCAGCCCCAAAGTTTTTAAACTCACTTAGGGAACACCAAGAGGCAGGCAGGTGGGCTGTAGGGCAGGAGTGCTTAGTTTGGGGATAGTGCCAAACCTGCTTCCAAAGTCCTCCTCTGCATCCCTCAGCGAAGGACCTAAGCTCCTGCTGCTGGGTTTGCATCCCTTGGTTACACATGAAGTGTGCGCCTTTACTCGGGTACTTTCAGGTACTTTGCCTTTATCTTCCTTGAGAGACATCTGTTCGGGCATCTGACCCACATTAATGGGGCTGTTTGTTTTCTTATTGGTTAATCTTATGGACTCTTGGCTTATTTTGGATGACAGTCCTTTTCCAGATCTGTGTTTTACACATATGTTATCTAGATTGTGACATGTCTTATTCTTTTAACAATATCTTTGGCACAGAAGAAGTTTTAAAGTTCAAAATTCTAATTATTAAGACTTTTCTTCCATAGATCATACATCTGGTTATAGTTAAAATCTCATTGTTTAGACCTTAAAAACATAAAGTTTTTAAGGAGAGTTTATTTTAAAATAGATAACAGCACCTATCAATTATCTATGACTCATTAGATGCTGTTTTGTCTTATTTTATTTTATTGGACACAGTCTCACTGTATAGCCCTGGCTAGACTAAAACTCACTATATATCTGATGCTGGCCTTGAACTCACAGAGATCTACCTGCCTCTGCTTCTTGAGTGCAGGGATTAAAAGTGTGTGCCAACGTGCCTGGCCTAGATATTCTTTGATTTTTAAATATCAGTATTTTGTCAGCTTTTCTTGGCAGATAGCTAAACTCCTATCGAAGGTTTTTCGATATCACAGAGAAGTGTTTAAAGGAGTCTAAAGCTATTCAGAGTTATTGTTGAAGGTCAACAGCAAGTGACAGCTGGGACTCGGGCTGGGCTGGCCCTAATGGAACACTCAGCTCTGCCAAACACTAGCTTGTGACATTGAGGTCCCCAGCATCCTCCTCAGGCAGGCAGACTGGCAGGAAGATCATCTCCCAGGGCTACAGAGAGCAAGGTAGGAAAGGGTAGGTGCCTGACCCCTGGCATGGGCTCCATTGTAGGCTTTCTAGGGTACCAGAAAAGAGTTCAATCCTAATAGAGGGAGTGTGAGTCAAGAATCCCTGAGCAAATATTTTCATGCCAATTTTGTTTACATCAAAATCCTGAGCTGGGAGCTATGAGGGAAAGAGGTGCTGCCCTTTTGGGGGTCAGGATGGCAGAAGGAACCCAAGGGCTGCTGGAAGTGTTGGACTCTGAGACTGTTTTCCTTAGAGAAAAGATATCCATTCCAAAGAGAGCCCCCGGCTCCAAGTCAAAGCAGGTGAGTCTGGTGATAGCTCTGTACTGCGCCCTTGGCCAGGCACAGCACCTCTCAGAGCCCCAACGGGGGGGGGGGGGCAGAGACCAGATCAAGGTGGAGAGCTGCCTTGACTGGGGAAAGCCACAGTGCCATACCAAGGGAAGTGGCTTCTCTGAATTGAATTGAGCCTTGTCTCTACAGACAATAAACACAATAAAAGCTCCAGGCAGCACCTGGTTTCCTGATCCCACTGTCTCTAGCACGTCCATTAGACCCCCGGTGCTTGGTGATTATTTGTTGTTCTGAGTAGGTGTGTGTACATACCGTTTGTGTGGTCGAGAGCTTCCCTGAGGTAACATGACTAAGAACTGTGACCTGGCCATTTCCACAAGGAACCAGCCCTTAGTGAAGTAGCAGGAAGGCCAAGAGGGCAGGAGACTTGGCTTCTCTGCCTAACAAATGGGTTCTGGAAACATCTTTCTAGCTAGTGGAAAATGTAGGGACAGCAGCTGCTGGGACCCATTGCACACAAAGGCGTCCTCGGGGGCCCCCATCATCCCTGCCCTATCCAGCAGCCATGGCTTTCTCAGGAGAGCCTTCTGAACGGGGAGGTTCACTGTCACATTGGAATCTGTACCTCCCGCAGAGGTTGTGAGCACTTTTCAAGTCCAGTGGCCACTAACCACAAAACAGACACGGCACCAGCACCGGGTGGGAAAGCCCTGCAGCCCAACCTGAGGGTCCAGCTCCTGCATCAGGCTGAGCTCCCAGACACTGGCTTAAGAGCTCTGCTGTCAAGCTGCTGCACCGAGGCAGCTCTTCATGATAGCATCTCTGAAGGGAACCGTGCTTTGCTTTCTCACGGCACATGGCAAAAGTCCCTTCATGCTAGCAGTCCACACAGCTGGTGTCCATATGCCTGGTATGTAACGTCTGCGGTCTCAAGCCATATATCCAACCCTGCTAGATCCACATTCCCCTGTGAAACGGACTCAGGACCCTCCACTCTTCTGCAGGATGGATGCAGACCATGTGGCCAGGTACAACCATGAAGAGAGATCTGAAAATGTGGACACTGTAGGTTCCCTCAGACTAGGGTTAGATACCATTCATTCTCCACAGAGGGAGATCCAGGAGGCCAAGGAGGCCAGGAGGATGGGGCAGGAAGGCTGTTTTGTGTTTCAAGAACGCAGAAGTGGGTTCCTGAGAGGAACCCCCAAAACTGGGGAAAAACAGGCCAGTACGGCAAGCGTGGAAAGAGAGGGAGATTTTTTTGGCATATTGCTAGATTTTCATTCTTCCCATGCAGATTTATGCCTAATGAGATGAAAATCAAGGCCCCGCTGATCTGAAGTTCTGGCCCCTTCTGTCTCTGCAGACCGTGACCCTGGGTATCCCCCTAATCTCAAAGAAGTCAAGTGTATGTGGGACCGTGGGAAGCGAGTTTGCTCAAATGTACTAACCAGAGGAACGCTGGGACTTGTCGCAGGGCGCAGGCAAAGTGGGCAAAGCGGGTGGGGAGAAGGCTCAGAGGAAGAGGAGAAAGTAGGACGCGGACAGGCAGAAATAGCGGCTGGGGGCTTTTCCTCAGGTTGACATTAAAATGAATGATATGCAAACGAATGCAAAGCATATGCGAACGCCAGGCCCGAGGGCGGTGGGGAGAACCAGATCCTGAGCCCCTCTTGCCGCAGGTCGCCTGGCGCCTTGGGGACCAAGGCCGTGCGCGGCGGGCGTAGCGCGCCCCCTGCCGGCCGGACACGAAGGTGGCCCGGGTCCCGGGAGGGCTTGCGGGAGGGGGGTGGGGGGTGCGGCGGCCGAAGGAGGGGCACCCGCCTCCCGTCCGGGAGTAGACACCGCGGCTCCGGGAGCAGCGACGCCGTCGGGCTGCGATTGCTCCGAGGTGGGTGTGCGCGGTGCGCTCAGCTCGCCCGCCCTCCCGGGGCGCGGCCTGCGCGGGGCGGGGGCGCACAGTGAGGAGTCCGCCCCGCACCGCACCGGGTTGCCCCGCGCCGCACGCACTCCTCCGCACCCTGGCTAAGCGTTGGGGCTCCTCGGCCGGTTCCCACTCCACAGCCCCTCACTCCTGCACCCACACAGGGTCCCAAGCGTGGCCTGGCGCTCTTGAGGTCCCTGAGTCCTGAGTCGGGCCCCACAGCCAAGTCCGCCGGGCGCGTCCCGGGGCCCGGCGGCCACCCGGGCGGTGGAGGCGGGAGCCGCTCTGGGTGTTGGGCGGCGCCGGGCGCACGGAACCGGGCCTCTCTCCCGCGGCCGGCGCCCCGGGGCGGAGCGAACGCGATGGGCGCCGGGCTGGAGGCAGGTGGCGCAGCGGCGGCGGGGCGCGGGAGGCGGGGGCGGAGCGCGCGGGGCGGGGGCCGCGGGGCTCCGTGAGACGCGCGGGCGAGCGCGCGGCAGCAGAGCCGAAGGCACGGCGGCTGGACCCGGCGGCCGCCGAGGCCGAAACCGCCCGGGCGGCGTGCGCGCTTTGTTCCCGCGCTGGGGGCCGAGCGCACTCGGCATGGCCCAGGCGGCCGCCCCGCGCGCCCCGACCCCGCCGCGCGCCTGAGCCCCGCGCGGCGCGAGAAGACAGCGTGCGGATCGCCCCCAAGTTATGGAGGTGGCGACCGAGTGAGAAGGAAAAGCCACTTCGGGAACCGGGTTGCGAGAGAGCGACGGTCCGCTGGAGCTCCAGACCGTAAGTGTCGCCTCTGCCCGGCTCAACGCCGACGCTGTCACCCTACTCTGCCTGTGGCTGCCCTCCTGGGGTCCCGCACTGCGCCCTCCGCCCTAGCCTGACCACTTTACAAAGTTCATGCCAACATCAGGGTGGAGCCAACTCTGCCCACTCATTTGACCGAATGCACCCACCATAGGTGAGAAGACAGCTTGACCTGTCCAGGGTGTGTGCGGTTAACCTTTAAGTGGGAGCTGAGTCGGTGGAGGAGTACGGGTGCCCCACCGCCACCCGCAGGCGCCCCCCTCGGGTGCCGAGCTTCCTGACAAAGGCTGGTAGCCTGAATGTCAGTGCTCAGGGACTGACTGGAGAAGCAGAGGGCAACCCCGGGGGAGATGGGGCTGGCAGGAGAGGGTCTGCTGCTTCCTCTAGCCCTTCCCCCTCTTATTTTGGTCCCTGGATCAGCCATTAAGGCCTTGGGGCTGAGCATCCTTCCTGGTGGTGGGGAGGGGATCATGACCACCCTCCCTGGGGTCCTGACAGCCAGGTGCAGGCACAGCCTCCGGCTCTGATCCTTCTCACAGCCTTTGGGAACGGTCCATCTGTGTGTAGGGCAGGCCCTGAGCCAGGCTGTGGGAACAGCGGGGAGGAGGTGTGAGCACCGTGGAGGGACAGATGGCTGGAGATTCAGCCGGAGTCGGGCTGACTAAGGTGGAGCAGAAGGCAGCCAGGCTGGCAGCTCCTGGCTTGGAGCCGCTGACTCTGAATGCAGAGTCCCGAACTTAGTGTGTTTGGGCTTCTTGACCACAGTGCTGAATAGACCCCTACCCCATGAATAGAACTATCTGATCATGTGAGCTGAAGCTGACTTTCAGAGCCCAGTTCCTCTAAATAACAGAAAATCTCATGCTCCTGTTTGTGGGGTTGATCCCAGTAACTGTCACACCAGTCCCTCCTACCCTGAGGCCAGGATGTGGCTTCATTATGTCTGGCTGGGTGTGTGCTTCCTCCCAGCGATCAGAAACAGGAGGTTCCCAGGCAGCCACTCAGAGGATGGGGCTGGCTGAAGACAAAGGGAGCGGTCACTGTGCCCTGGCATTGCCCTTGCAAGTTGCTGGAAGGTTTCAGAAACTTCTCAAGGCTGGGATTCTCTCATCTCTGCCCCCCCCCCCCAAATCCCAGGGGCTGGCCTGAGAGAGTTCAGCCATACCTGGCCAGAATGCACTTGGCTCCCGGCCTGGGAAGAGGTAGGAAAGCTCTGTGAATGATTCCTGGCCTTGTGCATGGAAGGTTGCGGATAGGGGTACACTGGGGTCATGTTGTACCCCCACCCTCATGCACCGAAGAGTGGAAGCTAGAAAATGTGGCTGTCCCCAGTTGGCACTGGGAGCCCACCACGCTGATAAAATGACGCTATTTGGGACTATGTTTTGCAGGGCCACAGCCACTCTTGTGCATTGAGAGGGAAAAGCAGAGAGAGAAGGAAACCTGCTAACAGAAGGAACAGATGTGATGCTCGGTGCTGCCCGGGAGCTAGACAGACGCAGGGAGGGAGAATATCACGTTAGGACTGATTTTCTGGCGGAATCCACCCTCATGGGAGGTGCTGTGATCTTGGTGATTGGGGAGAGAGGGAGGGCCATGTGTACCTGGCACACCACCATGTTGTTGCCGTGTGCCAAGCTCAGGCTGGCATATGGAAGACACCCCTGGACAGCTCCCTGCAGGATGCTCTGGAGCTGTGGTGGGCCACCCACCACCCCTTGAGGTCCCTGTCCAGCTTCTCTTCCCCTGTCACTGGGTTATCCATGTAATTGAGTTACCACCTCCAGGAAATCTCTCTGATTGGACTCCACATATTTTCATTTCTGCATGACTGGGAGAAACTCGTTTTCCTTCCTACACAAGGATCTGGAGATGCAAATGCTGGCAGGCTGGGTCACTGGGCCACAAGATCTGAGCCAGTGGGGTTGCCCACACCAAGGAGGGCTAGGCTTAGCTGCAGCCTCCTCTGAGGCAGGCAGGAGGGTATGTCAAGAGAGGCATTTCCCACCACCTTCTGGAATGGTCTTCCCTCCCCTGCTGCGCTGAAAGCAGGATGAATTTGGGGGTTTCTGATTCATTCTCCGCCTCCCACATGCCAGGGCAGTGGGATGATGGTAAATTAAATGGATCTGGATTTCCTCCACCACCAAGAGGGACGAGAACCCACCTAGCTCATTCATGTCTGCACGGATGTGCATGCACACACAAGTGTGCACAGAATCCAGCACAGAACAAGCAGCACACAGGCTGCTGGGTTGGCTGTGCCTGAGGAAAGGGTACTGCCTCCATGGAGCTCCCTTGCCTGGCCATTGTTCCCTGCACTTGCCCACTCTGGGTCTGCTTGCTACGGAGCAGGGGTCACAGCATCTTCTTTAGCAGTGACTATGATCTTTAGAATTTACTCATTGTCTTGTCTCGATGAGTGCCCTGTGAGAGCGCCTTGGTGGGGTTTGATGACTAGCTGGCCTCTCCCAGCTTTGTGGTCTGCCCTGCCTGTGTCCTGGGATCCTTATGCCAGGTCTTCTCTTCAGCATCCTTGGAGCTCTGAGTATATATATGCCAAGGGCTGCAAGCGCCCAGGGTTGATGCTATGGGTGGGGAGCCCTCTGCTGGGCTTCCTCAGGCAAGTGGGGTAGAGCGGTCTTACAGTCCCTGATCAGCCCCATTGCTAACATTATTGGCCTTCATGAAGCTGGGCCACCCCATCCCTGGTTCAGACCTCACAGAATCGGCATGTGGGGGTGTCACTCAAAACACTCTGGAAACCACTGGAACAATGTTTGGCTGTTACAGTGAACACAAACCCATTGTAGGAGAAACCCACATCCACTGGGTAGTGTCATCCCCCGGGTACCCTGAAGGTGGTCAACAGCGGGGCTGTGCTGAGGCTACTCTGCCTGTACATAGCTGGCCCTGGAGAGTGTTTGCCACTGTGAACTAAAAGTCTGTCCCATGCCATGTAGAGGTAGGTAGATGACAGAAATAACCCCGGGGGCAGTCCACCTCACCTTTAGGACCTCAGGCTTGCCAGATCCAGCACTGGCCTGCCTCATCTCGCTGGGTCCTTGCAGTGACCCCAAAGTAGCAGCCAATGTCACTGCCCCACTTTACAAACCCAGAGGGATTCTTTGGACCCCAGAGGCTGATGGACACTTGGGATTCCCCTGACTTCTGATCCAACAAATGAGTTGGCTAACAGCCATGCAGATTCTATGTGTATCTAGGTTGACCAGTTGTACCCCTGGGGGAGACTGGGGGGACCAGAGAGGTACAGAACTCCTTGGGGGATAGGCCACAGGCCTGAGGCTCCTTTTTACAAGGATGTCCAGCCTCTAGACCAGATGAGGGGTATGGGGCTCTGTTGCTATCCTAATAAAGTGGTCACTTGCTGTATTCCCCTCGTGGCTCTCAGTCTCCCCAGATGAGTGAGTCAACATTCTCCTTTTCTGGTGGACATGTCGCCCGACTTTCCTGGGCACAGTGAGCAAACCCAGTTCTGTTTCTGAGGTCCCCAGACTGGAGCAGGGTGTGAGAGCTGGGTTGCCAGGGCTTCCCTTGTATGGAAAACGGTGCTTCCCCTCAGTGGGGAAGGCTGGGCAGAGCCTGGCATCCGGGTGTGCACCTGAGATGGTGGAAGTGATAAGCACTCCGGTTCCTCCTTTCCACCTCCAGGCTCAGCCCCGGAAAGTGGCTTGCCAGAGACTGTCCCTTCCCTTGAGCGACAGCGCACTTCCTGAGGCAATAAAACAGAAGTTCAAGCTCCTGCTTTTTGTAATTTGTGAGACCTCAGAGCAAGCCAGATGTCACTGGGAAGGAAAACAAAGATGCATTTGGCCATAATAAGGAAGATTTCTCCAGGCCAAGACTCCCATAGCACAGCCTGCAGCTCCCTTTCAGCCTCCTGGGGCCAGTTTCTCCCTGTGCTCTGAGCCTCCCAGGCAGGCCCTGAGGCCTCTCATGGGGGTAGCAGAACAGTCTCCTGATTACTCAAGGGAGAAGCGACAGAGGCAATGAGGGAATGGGAACATGGGAACACTCCCTGACACTCCTAGGGACAGGTCCAGAGGGCCCTTCGTATACCTCAGTAGCCAAGGTTGACTGGTGGGAATCAGAAGGACGTTCACCCTGGCCCACCCCACCCCATCCTAGAGCATCAAGGAGACAGCCCAGAGAAAACCCAGTTCAGCTGTGGTGGGTCCCATACTACAGAGAAGGCAAGTGCGAGAGATTCGGGGCCCCTACCCATCTGTGGAATCTCTCTCCTGTCCTCAGAAAGGAAAGGGACAACACTTGGGCTTTCAAAGCCTCATCCACAACTATGTGACATGCTGCAAATTACTTGCCCTCCCTGTGCCTCTGATTTCAATTATGTCTGTTGGGTACAGACTGTCCTATCCACTCTTCAGAACACCTAGTGCCATCTCTGGGTCTGGAGTAGATGAAAGCATCAGGTAGCTATACTCAGGTCTCTCTCCTTTCTTCCTGACCCTGTGCTGAAGGCTTGCTCTCTTGTTCTAGCGAGCAAGATGGCCTTGGCCTCCTACACAGCACCCTCCTCTCAAGGGGACAGCAGTGAACACGGAGCCAAGCCTTGGGGCTCTGTGTGCCGTGTGTGCCCTTTGAACATCCATTTTATGGAAAGAAAACCAGAGCTGGCAGAGCATACCCTGAAGCTGCTCAAATAGAAGAAGCTACCAGGTGTGCACATAGTGCCGTCACTGACCGCTGTGGCTCTCGGGATGTGGTGTGTACTGCAGGGTGTACTGTACCCAGGGTCTTGGAGTGGCTTTGCAGAGGTGACCCATTTAGCTGAAGCCTCTACCAGGAAGGACTCTGGCCTACATCCCCAAGGCTTTCCTCTGGACTGGGGAAGATCACCGTGCAGAGCCTGGAGAGGCCCCGCAGCATCCAAACAGAGGTCACAGGGATGTGTGTCCGGTGGGACTGCCGAGGGGGCCTGGGCTGATAGTTTGTGTGCCTAAGGACCTGGTCAGTCTGTGGCAGGCATCCAGCACATAGGACACCTCCAGCTGTCACTCTGCCCCCATCATCTTTCCAAAGACCATCAACTTGTCTGCAGGGCACTGTGTGTGGCTCTATAGAGGGTACCTGGGCAGGGCTGCCGCACAGACAATGAACAACAGCTAGACTTTGAGGCAGGGCTTTGGGACCTGTGTGCACATGTATGCAAGCGGGTACAGGTGCGCAGGGTGTGTGCAGGTGAATGTGTGTGCAGTGCAGACACACAGTGTATCTTGTCGGGGACCACTTGGCATGTTTTCAGGCTTCTTCCAGTTATAGTATGTCTGTCCCTCCCTCATCCCCCTCCAGGTAGGTTCTCACTCTAAGCCTTAAGCTGGCCTGAAACTCCTTATATAGACCAGACCGGCCTCAAACTCTTGGAGATCCACCTGCCCCTGCCTCTGCTTCCTGGGTGCTGGGATTAAAAGTGTACACCACCATGCCCAGCTTCTGTATCTGAATAATGCTCCACTGTGTGGATATGGTGAACATAGTATTTCTGAATTCCCACTGTCCCTCACTTGAAAGGTGTGCTGTTTCCCACCCTGGTTCTGCTGACTTGTGCTACTGTGGGCATCAGGCAGGTCCTGGGGAGTGGACTTTATAGGTCTGTGTTCACTGGCTTTCAAAGGATAAACCGAAGAGAAAAGCCACCTGCCTGGTGGCCAGGGCTGGCTGTGTGGTTGGTTACCTAGTCCTCCCTGCCAGGGACAGGTAGGATAAGGAGTGCCACCCAAGGTCCCCTGCTGGCTTCGGGATGCCTGACCAGTGCCTGTGGGGGGTTGTTTGAACAGCAGCGGTTCTGCCTGCAAGCTGTCATCGTGTTTGATTCCACAAACAGCCACTGGGCTCCTCAGCACCTGCTCTGTGACCAGATGGTCTAAACCCAGTTCTGTCCCCAGCCTTTCTGCTTCTGCCCTTGCTCCCAAGTCCATCCTGTGTGAGCAGCCAGAGGAGTCCCCGCTAATGCCCGTTGTATGTAGCCCTCAGGAAGGAAATGGAGCCACAGATTGTAAGACCACATAATCTCATCCCACTGGCCACCCGCTTTGTTCTGCCTCTGGGACCTTTGCACTGCCTGCTTCCCTCTGCCTGTGATACTCTCCCCGTCCCCCCCCCCAGGATGTACACGGCTCCCACCTTCCCGTCTTTGCCCAAACGTTGCCTCTTAGATGACACCTGCCCGTCCTCACCTCCTCTGCTCCATTTGCTCAGTGGTAGAACTCGCCCTACACTGTGCCGTCTTCTGTTTCCAAGTATCAGGACCAGCCAGCTGCCCTGCTATCTCCAGGGGCAGGTTTTGTCTGTCCCAAACCTCCTCCTTTGGAGAGGGAAGGTGTTCTGCAACAGGTCTGTGTCTAGCTGCTACAGGGCTCCGAGCCGTGGGGCTGAGGGAGCATCACTTGCTGAATCCTCTGTTTGTTCCCTCTCTGTCTGTACCCCACCCCTGCCTACAGAGTGGCAGGGTCTTGGGGGTCTCAGGCCCACCAGTCCAGGAGGCAGCTTGAGGTTAGCCTGGATGTTCCTTGAACTGTTGACCTCCCAGGCAGACATTTCCTGAGGGACCACACCAGGTGATTGTGGCCCCTCTAGGTACAGGAGAGGAACCGACAGGGAGGGCAGCAGCTCACTGAGGACCCCAGATTTCACCCCTTTGCATAGATAGGACAGATGGTCCCACAAGATGGCTGTTTTGCTGTACTCACAGGTTCTGGGGCAGGATGGGGACAGGGCCCATGGGGACAGCATCCCTGCCCCATGTCATGTCTCCTGGGCATTTCATGCCTTGGCCACCAGGGCTACCAGTAGCAACCTGAGTAGTGGGAGGTCAGCGCTGCGGTCACAGCTTTTCCTAAGCTGACCTTGGAGTCCTGAAGTGCTTTCAATGTGGCCTTGGGTGGAGGCCTGAGCAGCTGTACTGTCTGCTGGAAGCGGGGGGGGGGGGGGGGGGGGGGGGGCGGGGTTGGGGGGAGTTAAAGTCAAGCTGACCTCTGGGCACATACAAGGTCAGGACAGGCTGGACCTTGGGCACCCCAGTAGTGTCTATACCCTGTGTGGATGATGCCAGGCCTGAGGAGAAAGTGGTATGGTGGGGGAGGTAGATGGTCTGTTCCCCACTTGCTTCTCAGTCTCCCCCAGAGGCCAGTCCATCTTGTAGTCACTGTCCTGTCCACCCCACCCTGGAGCAGCTGAGATCCATCTCTGGCTGGTATGCCCCCTGTAGCCAAGGTTGCTGTCTCCCTGGCTACCTGGCTCTGACCCTTACAGGACAGGGAGGCTGGTGGGGAAGAGCAGATGCCCCACCTCCCATGGCCCAGCCCCTCTTCCAGCTCCTGGACAGAGGGCAGAATCCCAGTACCAGATCCCCTGGGGGACACAGTGAGCCAATTATTTTTTACTTCTCGCCAAATCTGGAAGCAGTAGCCCTCCCAATGTGCAGAGTGTTGCGGGAGTTCAGTGCTCCCCGTATAACCATCCCTGCAGTAGGGATGGGTGGGCTGCACGTGGGAACCCTAGCCTGGCTGCACAGTAGCTCCAAATGTTGCAGGGCTGCCCTTGGCTCCCCTCATCTGAGACGTTGGCCTGGAGCTGCACCCACAGGCTCACAGATGGGCAAGGGCTCTACAGATGGGTGGACAGCCTGCACTCACGCCAAAGTTCTGAGACTGTCCTCAGTTGAAACAAAATGCAGTAGGTAGGGACTGTTCCTTTGACAGTGACTGGCACCTGCTGCAGGCTAGTGCGGTCCAGAACTTAGCAAATGCTGCCCTGTGTCTGAGGGACAGTGAGTGGAGGAGATAAGTGATGGAGTCTCAACCTGGACCATGGGAGCTCCCTGGCTGGCTCTGGCCTCCTGGTAAAGGGACTGTGCTGAAACCTGCAGGGGGACAGAGCCAATAACCATTCCACAAAGCTTTTTGTGGTTGTGCAAAGGCCCTGAGGCGGGAGCGTGCCTGACACACGAGGGGAACAGCAAGGACACTCAGGATGCAGAAGCACCCAGGGTGAACAATGAGGGAAAGTTGAGAAGTGCTTGGGAGGCTGTCCTGTGGTGCTGTGGGGACCTGGCCTCAGCAGGCATAAATCACTGGACATGAAAAAGCAAGGGGTGTCTTATGCCAACCCTCTTGGCACTGAAGCACCCAAGGACCTGATATAGTGATCCCACTCTACCCCCAACCCAATATATATATATATATGGTATTGATATATTTTACAGATGGGGAAACTGAGGTTTATGAGTCCCTATCCTCAAACCTCAAGCCAGCAGCCAGTTTGTCCCTAATGAAGATCCCTACCAACTGGTCTCCCTGCAGTCACATGCTTGGTGTGGTGGGTGCTCATCACACTCTTGAGATAAAGGGCTGGGGACAGCCACAGGTCATCAGTCTGACATAACACATGATACACACACTCCCCAAGGCTTGGCCTGGTGACTGCCACCAATCAGAGGGACACCAGTATTGGGGAGGTCAGGGTAGGATGCTGGAACCCTCAGGCACCCCAAAGGTAGTGGCAGACTGCAGTTTGTTGTGCTGGACTTAGGGAGAGGACCTGAGGCCTTGGGCTGTACCTCAGTGGCGAGCATTCTCCTGGTGTGTGTAAGACCCTGGGCTCCACCCCAGTGCAAAATGATGTCAGAGGAGCTTGTCACAGCCATTAAACACCAGAGCCACCCTGTCCTGTGTAGCAGTGGCACCCTGAGCCCCAGGAGACACAGATGCATTGCCTGTCACTGGTTGTTCTAAGTTTCTTCTCTTGCTGGGATAAAGCACCCTGGCCAAAAGCAGGGTTTATTCATCTTAACAATTCCAAGTCATAGTTCATCACAGAGGGTAGAAACTAAAGAGAGGCTTGCTTGCTATTCCACATAGTATAACCTCCAAGGACTACAGCCAAAGAAGTGCAGCAGGAACAATGGAGAGTGCTGCTTGCTAGCTGGCTTGCAGGCTGGCTTATACACAACCAGCTTTCTTGCGTAGTTCTAGTTCGGGGGGGCCCCCTGCCAAGGGAATGGTGCCTCCCACGGTGGGGTGGACCTGCCTACCTCAATTAACAACCAGGACAGTGCCCTGCAGACATGCCCATGATCTATGCAATTCTTCAGTTGAGACTTTCCTGTCAGATGACTCTAGGTTGTGTCGAGTTGGCAGTTAAAGCTAACCATAATACCTGAATATCCTAGGATGGAGCTCCCTGACCTCTCAGTGTGGTGTCGCTTCTTTCTCTGATGGGAAAAGTCAGTCTCCAGCATGGAGGTCATGGCCCTTAACCCTCCAGTAAGCAGGAAAGAAGTAGGCAAAGTGAGAGCCTGCTGAAGGATATACAGACACACACACACACACACACACACACACACACACACACACACACACTCTGGCCTCTCTCCTAAGAACATTCTTACAAGGGTGGGCTACAGAGGACAGACCTCCCCCCCATACCAGCTGCTTATACTACCCTCCTTCTCTGCTTAGCAAAGTGACCTGGCAGGTTCCCATGCATGTTGGAGTTCCTAGCTGTTTTTCACACCTATGGATCCCTAGAATCTCAATGGTATGACCTCAGGCAGCTCCATACCCTCTGTGAGACTCTGTTGTCCTCGCTGTTAATGGAAGCAATCCCAGAGCTGAGCACCTGGGGAGCACCTCTTCCCAGGAAAATTCCCCAAGGGATCCACCCCCACATCTCAAGGTCCCCTGAGACCATTTGGTGGGATGAGTCAAAATACCCATAAGGTTCCTGCTGGAAAGGGAAGCAGCTTAGCCAGCCCCACAGCTCCCCCAGAGCAGCTGCACCAGCATCAACACCAACACCAGCCCATCTGCCTGCCTGGAACCTTCCCAGGGCTAGGAGAGATTGACTAGGATAGGGAGGAAAGTTTCCACCCACTGTGGACCATCCTCTTGTCCTAAAGCTGGGAAGGGAGGGGTAGAGCTGGGCTGTGCAACTCCACGGTCACTCTGTGTCCACCATGATGTGGTATAGAGCTGAGATGGTGTGGATACCCCCTGCCTTAGACATGGCCCACACACAAGGCTTGCAAATGTGCCTTTCTCCACATAGTCCCAGGACCTTTGCTTTATCTCTGTGGATCACTGTGTGCTCCCCAGATCCAGGGCTTGGTAGATGAGCCTGAGCATGATGAGTCCTTTACTATATGGTGGCTTATGCTTGTAATCCCAGCACCCAAGAGGCTGAAGCAGGAGGAATGATAGGAATTCAAAGCTAACTTGACCTATATGCTGGGTTTCAGACCACCCTGGGCTACTAAATGAGACCCTCTCTCAGAAAGCAAAAATTTGACATTAATATGGTGATGCACACCTGAAATCCCAGCACCCAAGAGGCTGAGGCCCTGGAGGTTGAGGCCAGCCTGAGCTACAGAGTGAGTTCCAGGCTAGGCTTGGACCTTGAGACCTTGTCTCAAATGAACAGGCAAATAAATAGAGAAAAGCTGACCCATGTGTGGACTCCTCTGCCTCCCAGGTGTGTCATAGTTCCCAGAACAGGACTGGATAATGGGCTGGGTTAGAATCCCTTCCTTTGGTTGCCCTGGGAGAGTGTCCTCAAAGAACGTCCATGGTGGACTTTAGGGAACCCAGTATCCATGCTCTAACACAGGACCTCATGTCAGGGCTCTTTCCCACCCGACAGCCCCTGCAGGTTGTGCTCAGATCAGAAGTGGCATGCTTAGCCGTGTCCAGAAGATGCAGCCTCCACTTCCTGTGATGCACGGAGTGGGAACAAGCCTCGGCTCCTCAGCGCGGCTGCAGTTTCAGCTTCTGTGTAGGCTATGTGCCTTATGTGCTCAGACCAATCCGAGTTCAGACCCTCACACCAACGGGTTGGTGTTTGCAGGAAGTGTGGGTTACAGACGCTCCAGAAGGCACTCCAGCTGCAGCTGCTGTGTGATCCTGCAGCAGGAGGCTGGCCTGGACCCCTGCAACTGGGAACTCAGCAGGCACTGCCTAGGAGAGGCTGGCCTGGAGCAAGGGCAGAAAGGCCTGTATGTCCATGCTTCAGGCACTCCCGTTTTCCAGTAAGAATACCAAGGAAACACCATCCCCCCAACTCCACAAAGTAGACACTGACTTCAGCTCTAAAGCTGTGCCCTCCCTCACCTTCCTGCTCTGTGGCCCATCTCAAGCCTCCAGTCTTGCCAAGTAGGGAGGGTGTGGGAGATTCGGTGGGCCCTGTGTTGGAGCCAGGCAGCTGTGTAATGAGGGTTGAGAGCCTGTGTGGAGTAGGTTGGCCCTCTTTGCTGTGTGCACAGGCAGTCTCATCCTCCCTGGGCTTCTGTTGCCCTGTCTATGAAATGGAGATTGGAAAACCCTTTCCTTTCCTATCCTTATCATCTACCAAGCACAGGCTGAGAGGGTTAGATAAGCTGACTTCTTGCCTGGGGCACGAGCTGTGCTGCCAGAATGTGGTCTCCCCTCCGACACTGGCCAGTCCTGGGAATTTGACCTTGGACGGGTCCCTGTACTTGGCAGCCCGGCTTGGAGGTCATGATGGCTAGCAGTGATGCTCCCCAGAGGAGGCAGGCAAAGCTTCCTCCTTCCTTGAAAACAAGCAAACGGATGGTGATGAGGTTGGAGAGGACGGAGGAGCAGATGAGTAGATCTGGAGCAGTGGACACCCGTCTTAGGTGGAGTGGAGTGTCTTCAAAGTGTGAGGGCCAAGACACCCAGCACCCATGTGCTCAGTACACGGTGCTGGTGTGCATCCCTCCCAGGGGACTCCCTGACCCCAGCAGTAGAACAAAGCATGACTGGCTAGGTGAGACCCTGTGCTCCTGCTCTCCAGCCTTTACCTTCCCGTGGGATCTGGGAAGCTGTGTGTGGACAGCACTCTGTCCCTGATGTCCTGGTATCAACGGGACCTGACAGCAGAGTCCCAGGGCAACAGACCCCCCCCCCCCCCCCCGCCACCCATGAGACTCTGAGAAAAGGCGCCTGCTTGGCAGCTTTGGATCAGGAAATCCCGGCTGGCAGGATGCCACCACCTCCCTGCCACCCTGATCCGTCACCAGCCAGACATATTTCGGATCCTTGCCAGGCAGGGGGGAGGGGTGCCGGGGGAGGGATGCACCCAGCCCCCCTGCTCCATGCCATCCTTGCTGCTGCCTGTGTGTAATTAACAGAGTAATTAAAAACAGGATGAGTTAATTGGTATTCATTTATGTGGCAGATGTTTTTAATTGAGGCAGGAAACAATTTACCTGTTTACATAAACAATGGCAAAGGCAGGCTTGTAAAACACATTTTAAAAAAATTTTTCCTCCCCCTGCCTAAAAAGAAGAATCGAAACCACTGGGTCTCCCCTGTGCAGCCCTGGCCTCACAGTAAGAGTGGGAGTCCTGCAGTGGGAGGGTGGACGGCTCCGGCCTGCCAGGAGGAAACATCTGTTTGCCGGTTGCTTCCAGCGAAGGCTGTTTCCTTAAATTCTGAGAAAGGATGTGTTGTTCCTAGGTTGTGGGAGCCTGCTTGGGGTGACAGCTGTCCAGGCCACCGTGGTCATCGGGAGGCCTGGCAAAGCGAGGTCCAGACGGATCTAGCTAACCCTCTGGGCTTGCACTGTTAGTGACACTGTCGTACACGAGTCTGTGTCGTGGGCTGCCATGCTTCTCGTGTGGTGACTGAAATTTAGAGTGAAATAAAAAGTTTAAATTCAGTTCCCCTTTCATATCCACCTGTCAAATACTCTCGGGCACTGGAATGTACATTCCTCCATCACAAGGACTTGGAGCACGAGGACTCAGTGACACCTGCTGGGGAGGGCACAGAGAGCTGGCACATGAGAAAACCTGCACTCCAGAAGTTGCCCAATTCCAGTGACACAGATTAAGTACTTACTGTATGTCTGGCCTGCTTTTCACTTTGTGATATGTTAATTACTCTAATTCTATATAGTGTTCCCGTGGTAATTCTCAAAAGGGCTAGGATGATCCCATTGTAGTGCAGGGCTGGGATCATCTGAGCTCCACGGCTACATTGGAAAACACCTTGGCTTTGTTGGGTAGAGAAATGCCTATGTTAGAGGCAGTTGACTTGGAGACTTGGTTTAGGGAGTTTAGTTGATTTTGTTTTGTTTGAGACAAGTTCTCACTATGTAGTCCTAGCTGCCCTGGAACTCACTATGTAGACCAGGCTGGCCTCAAACACATGAAGATCTACCTGCCTCTGCCTCCTGGTGCTGGGATTAAAGGCTGCACCACCACAAACTGCTTTGGTTTTCTTTTCTTTAATTTTTTTTTTTTTTAAGAGTATACATGGGCCAGGCAGCGGTGGCGCACGCCTTTAATCCTAATACTCGGGAGGCAATGCCAGGAGGATCTCTATGAGTTCGAGGCCAGCCTGGGCTAGAGAGCGAGATCCAGGACAGGCACTAAAACTACATAGAGAAACTTTGTCTTGAAAAACCAAAAATCAAAAAAAAAAAAAAAAAAAAAAAAGAGTATACATGACTGAAATTGCACTTAGCTAGAAATACCAGAAACACCCTAGGAGGGCGCAGGAACTGTTTGCTGAGGAGAGATTGGTGGAATGAACTGGGATGCTGTCCTTGTATCAAAATACGAACCCTGGAGTCACGTGCCCAGCTCACTTGCATCTGCTTGCTTCCTCATGCTTCTTCACCTGTAAAGCAGATAAGTGACAAGACTCAGAGGCAGTGTCTGAGGTGACACATTTACCCTAGCCCAAGCAGGCAGCAAACCCTCAAAATGGTCTTTTCACAGATGTCAAGGGCAGAGAGGCCCTGAAGCTCCCAAGGCGCCCTGGTGGAGAATCTGGGCTTTTGGAGACCTTCAATTGGGATTTTGCAGATCTTTGGGAACAGTTCTTAGGGCAGGGTAGAGGATAGAATGTTCTGGAATCCATCAGGCATGAAGGCTTTAATCAGAGAAAGTGCCCCAGAGCTCTAGCTTGGGGTGACAGAGGGTGTGGTCCTCCTTCCCTGGGTCACCTTGACTCCAGGCTTCATAGCCTAAGGCTTACCTGGAAAGCCAGCCACAGCTCTTATGTGTTGCTTGCTAGTTGGGGATGTGGCGTCATGCGTGTGGAAGTCAGAAGACAGCGTATGGGAGTCAAGCCTCTCCTCCTACTAGTTCTGGAGTTGGAACTCAGAATGTAAGACATGGGCGCAGAGTGTTTTTATCTACTGGGACATCTCACCAGCCCACAGCCATAGATTTTTTTTTTTTAAGATTTATTTATTTATTATGTATAGAGCATGTATGACTGCAGGCCAGAAGAGGGCACCAGATCTCATTACAGATGGTTGTGAGCCACCATGTGGTTGCTGGGAATTGAACTCAGAACCTCTGGAAGAGCAGTCAGTGCTCTTAACCCCTGAGCCATCTCTCCAGCCCAGATTTTTTTAGGTCATCCAGAAGACAGCACAGTGGACAACAGCCTGGGGGGGGGGGGTCTGGGCCGGTAGCTGAGTGGCCTCAGAAGAATGCCAAACTTTCAGAGTACATGGCTAGGGCCTGCCCAAGGCTATAAGCCCTGACCTCAGCAGTAGTGTCCGGAGAAGCCCCCAGCAAAGGCCTAGACCCACATGGCTTCCCTGGAGTCTCCTGACAGCCTGTGACCTTCCTCTGCAAGGCAGAAGAATCACAAGTTCCCTTTGATGTGGGCTCAGACCCAGGTCTTAGGCCTGGGCCTTGCTGGGCCTTCTCGGGGCAGCCCTGTGCCTTAGGTATGGAAGAACAGAATGATCCAGAGGCTCTCACCTTGGCAAGATAGGAGAGAGAAAGTCATAGGCCTGTCCCTTCCAGACTCTGAGGAGCTGCTGGGCTTCCCACAGTGGGCATCAGGTTGGTACCATATGGGGCTGACTCTGCACCATCCACAGCAGCTCACAGGACACCTGTGCACCAGAGGAAACAAGGCAGAGAAGCCCTAGAAGTGAGATACCCTGTCCACCCTCCTCTGCCCACCCCACCCTCCCAGGGCATTTGTTACTTATCCTGAGACCAGGTGCATCACATACCTCCTCGGTTGAGGGTGGAAGCCTGAGGTCTCCTCCGTGGTCTCGAAAGCCCTGTCTTCCATGTGTATAACCTGCCCATCACGGTATCACTGGAGTGAGTAAGGAAGAACATTCTCCATGGGACCCTCATGTACGACCACTGGTCCCCGGTTATTGTTTAGCATCCAGGTGAGCAGTGTTGTGATTCTAACTTTGCGGCATGCCTCCACGGGTTCGAGGTGGTGTGAGAACCCTGGGAATCTGCGGGACCCAGGGCTCCTTGCTCTGCTAGCACAGGGAAGTCCTGCTGCCGGCTTGTGTTTCAGACTCTCTGCTAGCCTTTTCTCAGGGCTCAGGTACTGCCCTGCCCTGGGCTGTCACAGGGCTGGGTGTCACCATTGAAGTCAGGTGGGACCCAGTCACACCTCAGCGATGGCAAGGGAGTTCCTGAGGTTTGTCAGCTCCCCGTTTGGTTTTCCTTTAAAGGATCTGCTGTCATGTTTCTGGTTTGCCGTTGGTCGGTTGTGGCTTTGTTGTTGTTTATTTCTTTGTTTTGAATTTCTGGCAATTGAACTCAGAGCCTTGTGCGTGCTTGTACTCTACTACTGAGCCTTAGCTACTTATTTATTTGAGACAAGCCTTGACTGTGTAGCTCTGACTGGCCTGAAACGCGCTGGGTAAACCAGGCAGGCTGTGAACTCACAGAGATCTTCCTGCCTCTGCCGTCTGAGTGCTGGGATTAGAGGTGTGTAGCACCACACCTGGCCTGTTTTTTTTTTTTAATATTATTCTGTGTGTGTGTGTGTGTGTGTGTGTGTGTGTGTGAGAGAGAGAGAGAGAGAGAGAGAGAGAGAGAGAGAGAGAGAGAGAGAGAGAGAGAGAGAGAGACGTGTGAGTGCCATATGCATGTAGGTGCCCAAAGAAGCGAGACGGGAATGTCAGGTCCTCGGGAGGTGGCTGTGAACTGTCCGAGATGGTGCTGGAAACTGCAAGAGCGCCAAGTGCTCTTTCCTCTGAGCCGTGTAGTCTCTCCAGCCTCCCAGCTCTTTTTTTTTTTTTTTTTTCTTTTAACTTTCTGTTTTGAGACAGGGTCTCACTAAGTTGCCCAGGCTGGTTTTGAGTTTGCCTTCCTCCAGCCCAGATGTCCCAGGTGACTGGGGTTGCAAGACTGCGCCGCCAGGCCCCACTTCCAGTGCTGTACCTGTTTAGTGATTTAAAAATGTATATTTCATTTTTAAGATTTATGATGTTTCATTGTGTAGAGGAGGGGGTGTGAATGTGATTACAGGCACCTACAAAGGACAGAGACGTCTGAGCCTCCTGGAACTGGACTTATGGGCTGTTCTGAGCCACTTGACATGGGTGGGAATCAAACTCGGGTCCCCTGCAAGAGAAGTGTGTTCCCTTAAGCTGTCTTCCATCTGAGCCATCGTTCAGCCCGTTTAGTGACTCTTGTGGTGACTTGTAGTTCTCTGTTGTCACTGTCTCCCCGCGGCCTCCAGCCCAGCAGAGCCCATTCCTCCTCCACCGCCCAGAGGTGACCCAGGCTCGGCACTGTCGATGACTCTGTGAACTGTAACAGTAAGTCAAGGACTATTTAATACAGATCAAGGACAGCCGGGAGGCAGAGAGAAGGAGGTGCCTTTCTCACCTGTACTTTTCAGAAGCAGCCTCTCCCTCCTTGCAGAAACATCACACG
This sequence comes from Peromyscus eremicus, assembly GCF_949786415.1. Classification (NCBI taxonomy): domain Eukaryota; kingdom Metazoa; phylum Chordata; class Mammalia; order Rodentia; family Cricetidae; genus Peromyscus; species Peromyscus eremicus. The sequence continues at coordinate 85,329,665 of NC_081420.1, forward strand.
TACACATGAAGTCACCTCATGACTAGCCAGGGTGTTGTACCTTCTCCCTAGGTCACATGCCCTTCACTAGAGAAGATGTACATGTACACACCAGCCCCCACAACCAGGGCAGGCATGCTCATACACACACACACACACACACACAAAAGCACCATGTATGCACAGATGCATTCATACACTCACACTCGTGAGTGTGCGTGCACGCGTGCTACAGTGTGCATGTAGACGTAAGAGAGCAATCTCAGGTGTCAGCAGTCCTAAGCTTCCTTCCACTTTGCTTGAGCCCGGGTCTCTTGTCTGACAGGACATCATCAGGCTAGCCGTCCACAAGCTTCTGAGGTTATCTTGCCCCCACCTCCCATCCTACCATAGGAACACCAAGATGGAAGACACGTGTTACCACTTCTGGATCTGAACTCAGATTTCCATGCTTGTACATCAAGCACCTGACTCAGTGAGCCATCTCCCCTACCCCACGTTTTTCTTGACTGATGGCTTTTTGCATGTCCCCCTGCTGAACAACTTGGTCCTGGTCTCTTTGAGGGACATGGTGAGGCACACTCCCTAAGTACCCAATGACACCCTAACCAGGGGGCTGTCTCTGCCAGTGAGGCAGGTGTGAAGTACCCAGGTAGTCATAACCCAACCTCCGTTATCATTGCCATTCGTATCTAATAAACTGTACCAGGCTGCAATGGTGACTTCTTGGTGTCACGGGGGGAGGGTTCAGATCCATCCATGCCCCTTTGCGTGCCAGGACCCATGCAGAGTTAAGGGGTCCCTTCCCCGTGTCCTTCTCTTAGCCTGGCAGCCTCCCCTGGCAGTGGGCAGCCCAGATGGTGGAGCACCTCCCCCACGGCTCTCTGGGAGTTGTTGGCTGCGCAGCCCCAGCAGCTGGGAGAGGAATGTGTTTCCTTTGCAAGCCAGCCGCAGGGTGAGCGGGCCTGGACATCTGGATCCCATTTGCAGCCCGGAGGACAGCATGGAAGGCTTTGATTCCAGTGTTCCCCATCCTCCCTGACTTTAACTCTGTTTGGCCCAGGGTGCTGTGGGAACTGAGCATGCCCGGGTTCTGGGTGCTCTCATAGGCTGGGCCGAGGGCTCTGGCGTCTTCTTTGGAAGATTCTGACCTCGGATTCTTGTTCTGGAAGCGTTCCATCACGGCCTCCTGCCCAGGAGTGTCACCCCATGTTGCCTGTGCTCCGTTTTCTCCACATGTTTTTGTCTGCGGTGGAGGTACACACTGTCATCTGGATGAGTTTTCCCTCATGGCCCACTTCCCTGTATCAGTGAATGGCACTTGTGGCGTGTTTGGAGGTAAAGATCTTGGGGTATAGCCACACAGAGAAAAACACAGTCTAAAGACAACTCACTGTACCCACATATACACAGACATTACCTGATGGGTCCCTCCTGTCCTGGGAAAGTACCTTCCTGACTTTGAACACCATGCTAGGCTGTTGGCACACTTCATACACAGGGCCCTCAGGGTGTGTTCTCGGGAACCTGGCTTCTTCACTCAGCTGTGTTTCTGAGATGGAGCCAATGCCATGCTTCGTTGTGGGTCCCTTTCTCATTGTGGTGAAGTTTTCTGCTGTGTGGATATATCACAATTTTTTTTTTTTCAAGACAGGGTTTCTCTGTGTAGTCTTGACTGTCCTGGAACTAGCTCTGTAGACCAGGTGGGCCTCAAACACACAGACATCTGCCTGCCTCTGCCTCCCAAGTGCTGGGATTAAAGGCACATGCCACCACCACCATGTTAAGATTGGCAGATGCTGATCCGTGGGTTTCCAATGTAAATAAATGTCCCAGTCAGTGATAGGTGTGTAACAAACTACCCCAGACTGAGTACTATGGAGCCACCACTGACCTCCAGCAGGGGGCACCTCAGGTGAGCTCCATGGACAGCTCATCTGCCCTCAGCTGCTAGTGTGGGGATTTTCTCCTGGGGAAAATGAGCCATAGAATCTGTTGGGCTTACTTACAGAGTCTGCGTGAGGGTTGCAGGGAGAGGCAGAGCTGTACCAAAACAGCTGCAGTGGAATGTCTGCGTCCGGCATGGGTGAGAACTCCCTGCAGCTACATAGATCAAAGGCCCTTTCCCTAGTCGTCCCCAGCCTCTGGACTCTAGCACCCATCGTACCCTGGGGCGCAATTAGGGCAGAACGGCATACAGATGGCTGGGAGGAGTGACTAGAATATCAGATGAGGGGCCATGGCCCTCCCACCCCTTCCTTCCCTGAGGAAATGTCAATAGTCCCCAGGCCGGATCGTGATGGACTCTGGCAAATCAGGCTGATCTGCTGAAGATGGCGGCTATTTTGCCCAGAGGGTAGTACAACAGCCGGCCTTGCCCTCGGCTCTATGGTTGGCCTGGCAAGGGCTGCAGCTCTGTTGAGTGCGAGGCATTCTGGTGACTGTGTCCGCTGGAACAGCTCCGTCCATGTGTGTGTCATGCCCCCAAGTGGCCTGAGCCTGTTCACACACAGTCCCATTAGGGAGCAGGTGGGGCTGGCGACAGGTGACACCAAGCTGTATTGTCTCACATCTCTTTCACTACATCCTATTGGCCACAGCAGGTCTGGGGCTTGCCCTGTTCAAAGGACAGCTAGTGGACTCGCCTCTCCAGAATGAGCTGGGGTGGGGGTGGGAGGAGGATGGGGATGTGTAAGGCGGCGCTGATACAGCACCCACCTTGCAGGAGAGGTCTGGCACACGTTGAGCTCCAGACAGAGGACCAATTCAGTGTCTCAGTCGTCATGAGGAGGGATTCTGTTCCCTCCTTCAAGCATGAGAGGGGCTGCTTGCTGAGCTTACCCAGTGGAGAGACAGGTTCCCCAGTCAGCTGAGCCAGTGAGCTGGTGCGGGGCAGCAGAGGAAGGGGGGTGGGTGGGTGGGGTGAGGGGGTACGTTGTAGTAAGCCAGTCACTCAGTGTCAGGCCATATGCTGGGCTCTGCACAACATCAGGACCGGCGTCCATGATAGTTCGTATACTAAGAGGTGCTCTGAAGAAAGTGAAGCATATGGTAAGGGAGGAAGTGCAGTGATGGGGCGGGCTGTGGGCCCACTCTGACCAATGAGGAGACAGCTGGGGGTTGTGTCCTGCATGTAAAGGTGGCAGAGGAAGGATGTGGTATGATGTGGAGTGACCAGAGCAGGTGATATCATAGCTCGGTGCCTCAGTTTCCCCATATGTAAATGGAGTCCTGAAACCCACAGCTTTATCATGTGAAATGGGGGAGGGTGTCATTCCAAAGCCCAGGTTAGCACAGTGGCTCTCTGCAAAGGGGAGCCAGCCTGACAGGGCAGGTTGCATATGCATGCTGAGAACAGCCTTCCTCTGTGACCCCCACTCTGCCCTCATGGGCCCACATGTAGAACCATGCGTCTTGCTCACATGTCTTAGGTACTTATTCTAGATGCTTCTCCTCTTTCTCTTCCGTTCCAGTGGGGACTGCACCCAGGGCCTTGCACATTCTAGGCAAGTGCTCTTCCACTGAGCTGCCTCTGGGGTCGTTTCTGTACCTCTTGCTCTGGAGACAGGGTCTTGTTGCTAAGTTGCCCAAGCCGGCCTAAAACTTGAAATCCTCCCCATTTTGTGGCAAGAAAACTGAACCTCAGTGTAGGAAGAGAAAAGGCCAGCAATGTTCCCACCATAAGCTGGAACTGGAGCTGTCCATTCCCTGTCTGCTTCTTGTCCTCCAGGACTCTAAAGATAAGGAAGAGACCCAGACCCAGCCTCCCACTGCAGGAACCGTAGAAGACTCAGTCCACGAAACTCTTTTGCATTTGCTGTCTCAACTAGTCCCACCCCAAAACGTGCTCCCATTTTGGTGGTGGGCACTAAGGTTCAGTCATTTAGGAAATCCCCTAGTTTTCACAGCTGGAGTAGGAACCAGGTCTTCTGCCTTCCAGCCCTCCGCTGTTGCCATGGCAACCTTATGCCTTTCATTGTCACCATGGACCGGGGATCATGGGGTTCTTGGGTCCTTCTAGAGGTGACCCAGTGCTGGACTGCAGGAAGAGCAGTGGCAGGCAGAGTTCAGACTAGAGACATGTCCCTGATTGAAACCTCTGAGAAGAAGGCAGGGCCATGCAGGACCAACCCTGCTTGACTCAGGGTCCTGTCACCACTGGGGCAGGAGTGCTGCCTGGCCAATGGAGCATAGAGCAGGAAACACTAATCCCTGTATTTTTGTATTATTACTTATTCATGGTGGTGGAGACTGATGGAGACCAGATGTGGGAAGCCACTGGAGCAGACACCTGGGACTCATTAGGGCTGCATCCCACCCACTTCCCAAGTTCCCTGCCTGAGGGATCAAAGCTGAGTGCCTCTGATCCTAGCCTTGGACAGGACAGGATGGAGCTCCACCCCCAGGTCAGAGTACCCCCCTAGACATGGAATCACCCAAAGGAGGCCCTCAACTGTTTGCTGTGCCTTGGGCCTGGGAGCCCATGTGTAACCCAGCCCTTTGCTGGAGAAAGCAGTCCTTTGCTGGAGATCAGGGCCCAAGTTCCCTCTGTGTGTACCACAGGGGAGCTCCAGAAGAGGGCCATGTCCCCTGGAAGTTTGTCCTGGGTTGAAAATATGGCAGTCTTACATGAGCCCTCTAGTGACTCCAGATGCTGTAGCTAGGCCCCGGTGTCCAGGACAGGAGCCAGCACTAAGACCGGGCCCTGGCAGAGGATGGGGGATGGGAAGGACAGGCTAATGCCTGCTACATCAGTGGCCTCAAAGGACTTGTACATGCCCCTCATGGCTATTTGTCCCCCCCTACACAGCTGCCCCCCATGGCTGTGCTGCCCATCAACCAACCCCTCTCATTTTAAAGGGCCCATCTGAACGTTAGGCAAACCCTCAGGACCAGGATAGCTGGGACATATCCACGATGCATACCCTGTGGCTCTGAGCATTCGAGGAAGGCAACCCTGTCAACATGAAGCTGCGGTTCTCTAGTGGCCCCCTTTTGTCCCCAGCCTGTGCTCAGAGGTGGTCACGGGGATCTCCACATCTCCCATCACATTGTCATGATGGTCCTACGAGGCTCCTGAAGTGAATCTTGGCTGTGTGGCTTCACTCCATGTCACTTTCACACATGTCTGGACTCACTATTCACCGCTTTGCTTGTGTGAGCAAAGGATGAGAGATGTTGGAGGCAGAGGCAGGTGGATCTCTGAGTTCAAGGCCAGCCTGGTCTACAGAGTGAGTCCCAAGATGGCCAGGGCTACACAGAGAAACCCTGTCTCAGGTGATGGGTGGTGGGGAGGGAGGATGAGAGATGTATGAGAGTTTGTTGTTTAGCTTGTGAGGGTATCAGGTTATTTGTGATTAAACGGGGCTGTCGGTCTTATAGGGTTGAAAGACATTTTATTTTTTATTACATTTATTTATGTAGTGTATGTGTGTGGGGACACATTCCAGGATATGTGTGTGAAGGTCAGAGGACAACTTATCCACCATGTGGGTTCTGGGATTCAGTCGAACTCAGGTTGTCAGGTTTGGTGGCAAGCACCTCTACCCACTGAGCCATCTTGCCAGCCTTGCAAAGCCATTTAAAATGGAGATCTCTAAATGGATGGATGGGTGAATGAGTCGATGGATGATAGATAGATGGATGGATAGTGTATGCGTGATATGTGCATGGATTAATGGATGGGTGCTGGGTAGGTAAATGAGGGGTGAATGGATGGAAAAGTGGATGGGTGGATAGTGGGGATGGATGGGTGGATGAATGATGTATGGGTGGATGATGGACAGATGGGTGATGGGTGGGTAGATGGATGGATGGATGGATAGATGGATGATGGATGTAAACTCTGCCAGAGACACTCCAGTAGTCTATGTGGAAGCATCCAAATGCTGAAGCATTCCAAAGAGCCTCACAGTCTGCGGCCTTTGACAGCCATGTGAACCCCCCACCTCTCAGTTTTCCCATCTTTCCCATGGGAATGGTGTTGCCCAACTTCCAGGAACCTCTGGGGAGCAGATTCATTAAAACAAACCAAGACTGCAGTGTGACAAAGCTATGAAGGATGAAGTTGACAATGCAGGGCTGGAGAAGGTAGCATTTCCACAGAGGGACACTAGCCAGTGCAAAGGCCCTGGGGCAGGAGCATCTGAGGCTAGAGAGTGAGACTGGACAGTGAGGGCAGAGGGGACAGTCAGTTTTAAGTGGCAGGCAGGGAACATGTCCTGGAAGGTTAGCCGACCCTGCTGAATATGAGGAAATCCAATCATGTGGGTTTACCTTGGCCTTGGTGGCATAGTGTTGGACCATTGCCCAGCCAAATGTAGAGGCTGGAATCCAGAGATAAAGGCTCTGTGCTCCTTACCCACTGTGTGGCATTGCAGTGACCTCAAGTGATCTTGAGTATTGGGACAGTCTGACCAGGTTATGAGGATGCAGTGGGGTGATCTCAGCTTCACAGGGTCACTTCTTTTTGCCCGTTTCACGTTTCCTACAGAATGATATAGTTTCTCTCTGTCTCTGTCTCTCTCTTTCTCTCCGTTTGTGGGTATGGATGGGTGTAGGGAAGGGGTTCCCATGCACGTGCTTGTGGAGGCCAAAGGACAGCCTTGAGTGTTATATCAGGTACCTTTCGCCCTTTTTGTTGTTGTTGAAACAGGGTCTTCATTGGCCTGAAACTTGCTGAGTAGACTATTCTGGCTGTCCAGCAAGCCCCAGAAACCCTGTCTTCCACCACCTCAGTGCTGGAGTTACAAGAACATGCCTCCATGCCCAGTTTTTCACATGGGTGCTGGGGATTGAACTCTGATCCTATGTTTGAGCCCCAGCACCAACTTATCCATATCCTCAGCCCTAGAACACAGTAGTTTCATGATGGAAGGAGAAAATAGCCATTGCTAGCACATATCTCTCATCCGATGACATGCCATACACCTTTGATTTCCACTGTGGTCCTCAAATTACAGATGTGGAAACAGAATGCCCGCCTGGGTCAGTGTCCTGAGTCTGAGCCCAACCTCTCCAAGTGCCCTTTGTTCTGCTTTGATTGAGGACTTGTTGCTTTGGGGGAAACTGGGTCCCCCCAGTATGTGAGGGGTTGGCTGCCCTTGCAGAGGAGATGCCTAGACCTGGGGGCCTTGGTACCTTTCAGGCCCCTCCCTGACATCCATGTGCCTTTGAGCCTCTACCTGCCTGTGGTCAGCCCAGAAAGAGAGGGGCAGCCTGGCCCCTTCAGCGGCCCTGTCCAGTCTCCACATGTGAGTGTGTTCCAAGACTCCCTTGAGAAGAAACCTCACATTTGACCTCCTGGAGTGGAGGCCCATCTCCCTACCTTGCCATGGCTCAGTTTCCTTATCTGCTGACCTCATGGATTTATGGTGGGTACAGCAGGAGATGAAGAACACAGAGCACTCAGGTCAGGGCCAGAGTCTCAGGCCTGACTTTGTGATCACACTGTTACCTCCAAGGCCTGTTGATACACAGAGACCTAGGTCACTGCCGAGGTCAGTCTGGCTATGCTGGGCAAACCAGGCTCTGAATTTTCTAGGGATATAAAGGTCTGAAGTGACCCAGCCAGAAAGATGGGCAGCTCCATGCTGGGCCTAGGCCAGTTCCCAGCTAGGAGGGCGGGCTGGGAACCACAGCCGATGGGGACAGTGATGGATGGAGTGGCCTGTTCCGGCACATTCCGTGTTCTTTCCCACAGGCTCCGCCTGGCCTTAGAGAGCTGCTTCCTCTGGGGATACTCAGCAGCATTCAGCTGGGAACTGGGTAATGTTGTAGAGGACACAGGGGCTCCCCTGGGCCCACAGGCAGCCGTGGGGCCTGGGAATTTTCTGGAGGGTGGGAACAGGGAAGTGGCAGAGACTGGGATGGGATAGGGGGAGGGAGCCAGGCCTCTCTCACTCTCTTTCTTCCCAGAGATCATCCTAGACTCTACCAGCTTCAGACACTATGGGATAGTGTATGGGTGCCGCTGCCTCAGAGTTCCCTAATCATTCAAGTCCCTCAGGAGATCTCCAAACCTCTGCCAGGCCCGATATGCAGTTTCTAGGATTCAGGATAGGGAGCCCATAAACTCTTTTCTGGGGCAGACTAGAAGGAAGATACTATCAGCCCTGAAAAAAAAAAAAAAGAAAGAAAAGAAAAGAAAAGAAAGAAAAAATAGCGTGGAACACTGGACATGCTTTAGAGACCTTTAAGGCTGGCCAGGATCACCTGAGACCAGCAGGGCCAAGCTATCCAGATCCAGCTTTATTGCCGGCATCTCGGCTGGGCATCCAGGACAAGTCACCAGACCACTCTGCCTTGGTTTCCCCACCTGTAAGGTGGGGTAGGATTGTATGCATGAGGGCGGCTGAGGCCTTCAGAAAGCAGACATTCCTTACCACACAGAAGAAAGCTGCTTGTTGGGCTGCATGATGCCATGGGCCCCTTACCTCATTTCCTTGGGATGAGGGAGGTGGGCACTCCCACAGCATCCCCTACCCACCTGCCACAGCACAAGAACTACAGTGTGGTCCTAAGTTGAATAGCACACAGGAGACATAGTACAGCACTATCAAGCTGGTGACAGAATTTCCACAGCGACCACTCCAGAGTGGATGACCACACAACCCTGTGTTCCTTTCTGCTCGTGTGCAAGTTGACCCTAGGAGCTTGGGCATGTATCTGGCTCCCTTGGCCTCTCCATGCTTCTTCCAAATGGTTCCCACTGTGACTGCAGGCAGCCACCATGCCGGTTGCCTGTACTAAAGAGTTCACAGCAATGACTTGGCCTGGAGCTGATGCACAGTTCCAATCCTGGCTGCCCCACCTACCAGCCAGGAACCTTGGTGGGAGCCTGGAGGGTCTCTGAAGTCAGTAGCTGTCACCTGGAACGCACAGTCAACAGTGCTGCCCCCAGGACAGCTCAAGCAGCCCAGATTTCAGGGTTGTCTGTAAATGACATTTTTACTCCCACCTGCTCACCTCGCAACAAGGCAAGTCCAACTAAGCAGGCAAAAGAACCTCTGTCCAGCTGCCTGGAAACACAACTCAGAACCTGGGGACACAGGCCTGGGCAGTTGGGTATAGAAAGGACGGTGTGGCTTGGGACTGACGGACAAGATCCAAATCTGTACCGCACAGCTAAGTGGCACTGAAGAAATCACTCCTTGGGTCTCAGTTTCCCCTTTATGAGATGGTGCTGGAACAGTACCTCTAGGAGACTATGAAGGCTGAAGATTCAGCAGGAATGTGGCTGAGGCCATGGGGTTGACCCTATGGTAGGACAATACGAAAAGAAACAGCTCGAGCAGCCCAGATTTCAGGTTGTGGGGACCTCTCCAGAACCTGCTCTGGAGGGACCAGCACTTCCACTAACACTTGTAGCCTTGCTGGGAAGCAGAAACTGCCTCTCAGTGGCTTCCCAGAACAGCCAGTGGTGGAGCCTCCTACCTGGCCAGTCCCTGCTCAAGCTGTTTATGGTATGTGCCTGGAGGGTCCTGAGGCAGGAAGATACAGCCTGGGAAGGACAAGTCTACCGGCCTTGTTCCTGCCATTGGCATTTCTGAGCCTGCAGTGGTCCAGATGGCCTTCCCAGCCACTACAGTGAGGGGAGAAAAATTAAGGAAAATTAACTGCTGGGTCTAGAGATGCAGCTCCACTAGTAGAGCACTTCTGTAGCCTGCACAAAGCCCTGGGTTCTGTCCCCAGCACCCATAAATTGGGCATGGTGACACATACTTGTAATCTCAGCATTCAGAAGTGGAGGCAGAAGTATCAGAAGTTCAAGGCCATTTTTGGCTACACAGTAAATCTCTAAATAAATAAATAAACAGCTGTGGTATGGGTTCTGTGAATGACATTCCCCACCTCCTTTGATACCACCACACAGACACACCTCAGGGAAGTGGACAGTTTACATGCTTTGGAGGTGAGACGGTGGCTCAGGCCCCTGGGGACAGCCTCTCTCAACAGTCAGCCCCTCCCCCCTGACCTAGACCAACTATCAGCTGGCCCCTGGGCGCTGCCCTCCACGCTCCCTAGACCCTTTTCCTGAGGCTCCTGGCAAGGTACTCCAGAGAAAGACTTCCTCATGGGGACTGCCACAGTGATCTCTACCCTGAGTCATTACCTTTGGGAGACTGCGATCCCATGAGGAAACCTTGCAGACGGGTCAACCAGGGAGCAAGGTGTCTGCAATGGGGTGACGGTCCAGAGGAACTGCCAGGAGGGGGTGAGCTGGAGAGGGAAACAAGGTTCCCAGGGCATGCTGGGAGGTGGATACCCTTCCCTGGAGGGAAGGCAGGGAAGGGTAAAGGCAGGGCAGCGGCTCCAGATCTGGGAGGCTGCAGACCAATTGGAAGCAAGAGACTGGGTGACTCTAAGTCCCCACACTCACTGGCTTTAGACTCCAGTATCCATGTGTGATTTGGGGCAGGTCACAGCGCCTCTGCGTACCTGGTCTTTGAAATGGGCTTTGAGTGGAATCGGGACCATAAGGTTTCTATGAGGACAAATGAGATCCAGGGAGTGCTGGGAACAGAGTCTGCGTGCAATGAGCATTTGAGGCTCTGAGGCAGATAGGTGACCTCTGGCCTCTATGATTCCGGTCCTATTAAAAAGAAAGAAAATTAAGTGTCTGCGGGTCACTAGGCACCAGCAGGGTGCCTTGGATATCATGGTCGTGCAAGTGGTGGCCACTGCAACATGGTACCGTGGCCCGTGGCACCAGTGTGTCCACCAGTGGTCCAGCACTGAACCAGCTGCCTGTGCTGCCTTCATTCAGTTGGCTCTACTTCGTTTGGCACTTGAAGCTCAGGTGAAGCTATTTCTCCTCTGTGAAAGGCTTCAGAGACACAGAGTGTCCCTAGTGTCCTGGGCCTGTGACCAGAGCCAGCCTGGCACTTGAGACATTTGGCCCTGGCGGTACCATCCGAAGCAGCCCTGTCTGCCCGAGGGCCCAAGGGCAGACTGGACAGGTGAAGGGCTGCTGAGGACGGGCTGCTCCATGCCAAAGCAGCCAGCCACAGTTGCCTTCTTTGGTGGTTGTCACCGGAGACTGGCCATCAGCCCCGCAGCCAGGCATGGTGTTGATAGGTCCCCACAGCTGCGGCCACACGTGTGCCCAGCCATCAGCCTTTGGACAGTTCAGGGAGGGGAGGGGCCGAGCGCCGGCAGCAGGGGGGCCAGAGGCCACAGCTGGGGGACAGCAGGTGCCGCAGCCTGGGTGGCTGCTGTGTGCCATCTGCTCCTTCTGCCCCTCCTCATGGGTCCAGGAAGATGGGGGCTTCTTGCCTCTTCCTTGCAGACCCAGACACAAGCCATCATGGGCCGCTGGGCTTGTCTAAAGTGTCTCTGGGCTTCTCTCCCTTCTGCAGCCAGGAAGGGGGTTAGGTGAGGGCTTCACTGTTTCTGGTCTGCCACCTGGTTGATGTCATTTACTGATCGCCAGCCACAGAGGCTGGGCCACCTAGACTCATATGTGTCTGCCAATGATGGGACCCTGAAGTGGGGTGCAGGATGGGAAGGGCTGAGGGGTGATGCCCATAGTTGCCATGATGGTGGCCTAGAGACAAGGGGTTCTGAACTGTGTGACTCAGTCTCCTCAGTCTTCGTCCCCCTGCCCGTGGAAGATCTGTGGGCCGGCAGGCAGTCACTGGGGCAGGAGGTCTGCCTTCTGCTCATAGCGGGCAGGAGTCTCCCCTCGCTGGCTCTGGAGAGCTGGCCACATGACAAAGAAACAACTTACAGAGGTCCACCTGTCCTGTCTGACCACACGTTAAGATGAAAGGGAAGCCCCAGGACTCACTGTCCCCTGCAAAGAATGGCCCAAGCAAGGCTGCCCCTTGGGCTTTGCTTCATGGTCCTGTTCTGGAGCCTTTGGATATCCCGATCCACCTGATACCAGTTCACCCTGCCCATGGTCACCATCTTACCTTCTTCCTACCATCTGACCCTGAGCTGAGCACCTTGATGAGAGCTGGGTCACTGGACTGTGGTTAAGCCCGGATGTCCTGAGCCTGTGGGTCACATTTCAGGGACCAAGCCCTAAGCACCCTGACATCCACAAGCCCCCAATAGGTGTCACAAGGACCATAAGGTGGTTAAAAAGATGGTTCCACACCATGAAGCCAGTTCACTCCCCTACCCCCCCCCCCCCACACACCCCACAGGTCCTAGAGGAGAATCTCAGCTCTGGGAATCTGGGATCATTACTCCCCATATATCTTACAAATGCAGATACTCAGGATAAGTCAGGAGAATTGAGATGGGGCCTGGAAACCTGCATGGTGGGCTCCCACACAGACACTAGTCCTGACGAGCCCACCTTTGGCCTGGCTCTGTGCTCCACCTGTGCATGGATGCTAGCCACCTGTGAGAACACTTGGGACTCCCACTGGATGAGTGGAGTCAGGAGTCCACCTGGCCAGTGGAAGCTCGCAGGCCCCTGCCCAGGTGCTGGCTCGCCAGCTCTGCCCTCAGCCGCTTCATCTTTCTCTCTCTTTTTCCTTAGCCGACAGGAAGGAGAAGGCTGCAGCAATGCCGGACTCTCCGGCTGAAGTGAAGACGCAGCCCCGGTCCACACCCCCCAGCATGCCACCCCCACCTCCCACCGCATCCCAGGGAGCTACACGACCACCCTCCTTCACACCCCACACACGTGAGTCCCCCCTCGTACTGTCGCAGTACACCGGGGCAGGGAGTGTGGAGTAGGTGGAGCCGTTTGAAATTCTGTACTCCACATTTAACATAACATGACCCCGTGGCCCATTGGCAGCCTAATCTTAGGCTCAGATCCCAGCTCCTCCTCCTCCTTACTGTGCAACTCTGGCTTAGCTACTTAACCTCTCTGGCCTGGCTTCCTCGTTTATAGAGTGGGGGCCTGCTGTGGTTCCTGTCCTACAACCGCTGTGAAAATGAAATAAGTGAATGGACATTAGTACCAGCCTACAAGCACTGATGTCTGAAGGCCCCAGGCACTTAGGCTCATCTCAACAGCCCCGAGCAGAGGCCGGAGCACAGCACTCTTAGAGGGGATTCCAGGGAGCCTAGGGCAGTCATGGCAGCTCTCTGTCACAGTTGCCTCTTTTCTTTGAAAGACTGTGACTTAGACGCTCAGGTGCTGAGCAGTTGGGAAGACAGAAACTCCTAGGGTTGGGCCACTAAAGGGAACAATGTCCTGTACCCCTCCCCCAAGATAAAGGCTTGGGAGTGTATCCCTAAGTGTTCTGGCAGCACCCCCCACAGCAATCTTCAAAGACACACACTTGAAGGACCCTACCCCAGTCCTCAAACTGGAGCAATAGCCCTCTCTGAGGGAGGGGTCTCAGCACCTCAGCCTGATGTCACCTCGTTTCCAGGGCGCGGGTGCTTCCTCTGGTCTTTCTGTCTGTGGACATGGAGCACTGACTCTGCCCTTCAAAGACAGGGCTCTGAACAAAGCCCTGCTGTCTAGAGAAAGGCTGAGATGAGGAGCAGCAGCTCAGCCTGAGGCCAGCCTTGTCCTGTTGACAGGGTGTCAGGTTCCTGCTTTGAGGGTTAATATCATCTGCTTCCAGGTACAGGGGCATGGAGCCAGGACTGTCTGAGACTGTGCCCGGCACATGGCAGGTTGTCTCATGGCTGAATGCCCATATACACCTTCCAGTGTCTCGGGAGGTTCTGGCTCCCAGTTCCGACAGGATTAACCCGGGGCCCAGTGATGGGTCAGCCTGGAGTGGGGACTCCTAGCTCTACCTCTTGTAGCTGGGACTCTAACCCCTAGCAGCCTGCTGTTCTCAGAGGACAGATGTGCCTGCCAGGCCCTGGATCTGCCTGCTGGCCATGCTCTCCAGAGGTACCGGTGCCTTTTCTCACATTCTTCCTGCCATAATGACATGGCTTGGCACATAGTCACCTTTCCCTCCTTCCCTAACCTTCCTTCCCTCTGGGCTCAACTGCAGGTAGACTCTGGCTGCTGGGCAGCTTCAAAGCTCATCCAGTGGGTGAGAGGGGACTCGATGGGACTGTGCCGATGTCACCAGCCAATGCCTTAACCTAGGGACAGGAATTGTTAGTTGCGAGGGCTGCTGTGCCCCCTCTCCCGGCAGAGAGGCCATGGCACACTTCCTGAAACAATGGTCCTCCAGATGTTTGGGGACCCCCAAGCACGAAGGAAGAACAGAGCAGCTGACAGGCTGATCTTGGACTCTAATCTGTCACCAACCGTGAGGGTGCACCTCCCCCAGTCTGCGTTCCCTGTGGACCAGCTCTTATCCCGAAAGCTGGCCTGGACACCAGATGTTCCCGGTTAGGAGGGAGGATGGGATCAGCTGAGACCTTCAGGGCTTTACTTTCATGGGGCCTGTAAACAGATGTGAGGGTGGCCAGTGCATGTATGGTGCATGGGGAGGAGCTGTGTCCCTCCTGCCCCTCAGTCCTGCCCTGGGGGTCAAAACTGTGTCTGTAGAGCACAGAGCCTTCATTTCAGTCTGTGGGGCTTCAGACCTGTGAGGCTAGTTGGTGCATAAGTCTGAGGCTCAGGCCTCCTGAGGTCACCTCAGGTTTGTTCCTAATCCACATGGTTAACCACACCCCTGCACCTGGCTGGTGGCAGTCCTGGTAAAGCCTCTGCAGCCAGCTGCAGATTCCTACCCAGTGCTTCAAGCCAAATGAAGAGACTGACCTTGAACCTCTACTTGAGGGCTGTGGTTTTCCTGGCCCAGTGACCACCCTGGGCACAGATTGGTCTCTGGCTGGGGAGATGGGCCAGAGGCTGAGTGTGGAGACCTAGGACCATACAAGAAGCATTGACCCAGACTACATGCCTCTCAGGCAGGGAACTCCTAGGTGGGTTGAGCTCCCATCTGCCCTTGCATGCCTCTGAGACAGGGGGCTCACTACCCCTGGAGCTACTGCCCTGTCTCCACTGACAACCTCACCTAAATTAACTCAGAAATGAATCTCAGTAACTGAAAACACACAACTTGGGCCCCAAGTCGCTTAAGGACAGTGCTGAGGGAGTGACCAGGCACTTTCTGGGGAGATAGCTTTTAGGAGGTAGGTGTTGCTCATGCTGACAGATACCCAGTACAACTGTTATTTTGCAGAGGAGGAAACTGAGGCCCAGAGGAGTGGACTGGCCCCCAGTGGCAACAGCATGGTCTCTAGGACTGCCACTAAGCAGAGGGGACGGGCCGCTAAGGCGCCCTCCTGACAGCGTGTTCTTCTTATTTTGCTTACAGATGGCGAGGATGGACCTGCGACGTCTCTGCCCCATGGCCGTTTCCACGGCTGCTTAAAGTGGTCCATGGTCTGTCTCTGTAAGTAAAATAACAAGAACCATGGGCTTCAAGGAGGCCTCCTGGGTCCTTCTCGCTTCCTCTACACCCCCTTTGTTGGATCTCGAGTCACCTTAAAGACAAGAGAGGCCCAGGGGCCTAAGGGCTAGAGACCGAGACCCTCAGACATTGTGCTGGAACTGTGGGACCTTTGCATGTGAATGCCTATTGAGCTGACTGGAGCAGATGCCAGGACTATGAGGAGACAGTGGGGACATGTGTTAATGGCAAATCAAGCTCCACTGTTTCAAGAGACTCTGGCTCTCACTGTTGACAGGGTAACAATGGGCAGGTATGGTTGCCTGTGCCTCAGCTTCCCCACCTATAAAGAGATGCTGCCACAGTCTAGAGTGCTGAAGGTGATTCATGCTCCATGCTGGCAAAGCCTTGTTGCCATGTCTGACCCACATCACAAGCCCTGTGGGCATCAGTCACCGGTGGATGATTCCACCAAAGCTCCCGGTGATATTCATGAAGAATACTTTCCCCCCATCATCAGGTGTTACTGTGCCTCAGCGGTCTTAACTGGGCCAATTACCTGCACCTCCCAGGTGTGTACAGCTGCCATGGAATTTCTGGGCTCTGAGAATAAGGAAGAAGTTACATGTGTTATTTATGTTCTATGTTGTCCTTCTTGCTGCCATCATTCTGTGCCATGCTTGGCCACACACTAGAGCCTGGCACACAGCCTGACTGGCCCTCAACTGTTGACTGATTCTTGTTGTGGTGATAATGGTGTTCTCCTTGTCAGGGAGAAAGAGTGGAAGAACTGTTAATAGGGTCCGTGAGCTCCAGGCCAACTCCCACCCAAGCATCAAGGCTAGGGGAACTATGGGGTGCTAGTTTGTGCCCCCAAACATCAGCCGAGGACACGTGTGCTGTCTAACTTAGTAACACACCTGTTGTGGTAATGAAAACACTTGTGCTGGGGGCTATTTTTGGCGTCTCTTTAGCTGCTGAGACTGCCCGGCAGCCGCGGGAGGGAAGACAGACAGGCAGTGAGGCGAACAGGCCACGGGGGACCCAGGCGCTCAGAGCAAGGCTGGTAAGCGGGCCTCATCGAGGACAGGACCAGGTCAGGCTGGTGGTGGTGGGTGGTAGACTAGATAATGTGGACATTGGCATGTCTTAGAAACTACTAAAAGGCCCAGAGCCCTGGTGATAAAATGCTTGGGTCTTAGGACACAAGTCCACCTCTATTAGTGAGGTCTCCGTGGCAACAAACCATCTCCTGGTCGGGTTGAGGTGACAGCAAGTGGCTGTCCTTAGGTTTGACTGGGGCATGTGTGTCGGGAGCTGTCAGAGCTTACTAGTGAGAGGGAAGTCCACCCAGTGGGGTCCTCTGGAGATGGTGTTAGAGAGGCTAAGAACCCAGAGATGTTGGTATGTTGTGTGCAGACATCACTGACCACCCCAGAGCAAGAAGGGTGTTCCCACGCACAGACTTACACTGGCTGCTTCTACTAACATACAGTCATTCTGGAACGGACTGTGTATCCTAGGCCCTGGAATGGACTCTTGAAATCATTTGGGGAAACAACTGGAAAGGCTTCAGCTTCCATGTGCATACCCCCCTACTAGGACAGAGGAGCTGCTTAGAACTGTGTGCAGTGTTCCATGACCGCTGGCAGCCTGAACACACCAAGGTGGCATGTGAGCCCGCGTGCCTCTCCCCACATGCTGAAATGTCTGTTCCTTAGGGTCAGCTGTCAAGGGGTACCTCACATTAACACCCAACATGTAGAGTCTGTTAGGGTTGTGATCTCATGAGGCCAGCTCCCAGATCAGTTGGTGGCATACACAGGCTCCATAAGCCATGGGTTCGGGAACAAGGAAGATGACTATGCTCTGACCCTGGAGCCTACCTCAGAACTTCGGAGTGGCTTGGGACCATTGGCAGATAGATCTAGGTCTGGCCTACATTGTACATCTGGACTGGTGTTGCTTCCCCAACCCTCAAGGGTTTATGATATGGGGGTGTCTGAGGACCTGTGAGAGTCCTTGTATCAGGTGACTGACTGTCAGACTGGAGGTGAGGATAGAGGAATGAGGAAGGGTATGCTCCGAGGGGACTACAACAGCAGCCGCACCCACGTGACACCATAACAGCTCTGGGCTGGGTCCCGCCTTACACTCACGTAGAAGGTAGGGGTCAGCCCTAGGAGCAGACAGTTGGGGGCCACCAGCTGGGTCTATCCATGAACTGTTTATCCCAGGGCCTTAGTGGCCCTGTCTCCTTTGTGGATCTAGAACATGTTATGTGGAGCCACCAGCCCTGGCCCCAGGTGGTTTATCTGGGCTGGAGCTTCAGGCAGTTTCTGGGCAACATAGAGCTGGTCACTGCACTCGTTAGCAAGAGAGGGCTATGTGGGGCCCACAGAGGGGACAGGAACTCCAAGACTGGCAGAGTAGGATTAGGTCCCCTGTCCTGTAGTGTGAGCAGAGGTGTGACAGGATCCTGCAAGAGCCACAGCAGTCAAAAGATTTGAGGGCCAGGAAGGAGGGACTTAGGTAAAGGCCCCACCTCATCTTTCCATGCCCAGCCCGTAGGCCTCTCCTAGGGCTTGGGTCAAGATGTCCAGGCAGGTGTAGTCTAGAGTGCCTTGCTAAGGTACCCATTGCCTGAAGCAAGCAGATACCCCAGGGGAACTCAGCTGGAGTCTCTGCACTGGGCAAGCCTGGACGGACGGATCTTTAGTCTAGAAAAATGGGCTGCCTCTCTCCCTTGGCACTTACAGCCCCACCAGGCCTCACCACAGGTGGAATGAGACAACAGGAGCTTTGGGAACTGGTCTTGAGGGCACCCCAGACCTACGCTGTCAGCACAGCCCTGAGAACCTGGCTTCTGCACACTCGGTCAAGGCAGGAGACAGTGGTGCATCCCTAAGGTCAGGGGGCATAAGACACGGAAAAAAAAAAACAACAGTTAAGTGAGCCAGAGGTGTATGAACATGTGTCTATACCTAGAGGTAGCATTCATGACCTGTGAACTTTGACCTGTCTGCTGAGTCTGCTAATTATACCTTTGTCACTCAGGGCTGATAGACAAGGACTCTGTGGCAGCCTCTGGCCTTGGCCCTGGTACTCCGAGTTGATGGTAGGGCCATCCAGTCAGCCATGGCTCAGTGATTGGCAGCCGTGATCCTGTAGCATGCTTATCAGCTGTGTCCTTAGTCACCTGATTGTCCTCAGCATGAACCATCCCCTGGACACAGCCTTCTGTGTCAAAATCTCCTGAAGAATCCAACCAGCCCCAGTCTCAGTCATGATAGAGCAGGTGGTAGAGTAGTTATCATGGGGTCTCAGTCGCTCTGCCTGATCTTGAGTCCCATCCGCTGGGGGGTCTCAGTCGCTCTGCCTGATCTTGAGTCCCATCCGCTGGGGGGTCTCAGTCGCTCTGCCTGATCTTGAGTCCCATCCGCTGGGGGGTCTCAGTCGCTCTGCCTGATCTTGAGTCCCATCCGCTGGGGGGTCTCAGTCGCTCTGCCTGATCTTGAGTCCCATCCACTCAAGCACTGGGCTCCTTGCCGCCAATGGTGTTACTCAGGCTTAGAGAGGCCTGGGGTCCTCAAGTTTTGGAAGGCTCCCAGGACAGTGCTCAGGGCTAAGGAGAGTTGGGGCATTGCTCAGAGGTGGGAAAGAGATTGGGTAGAGGGTGTTGCTTGAGGCTGTTACAGCAGAGGCAGAGCTGCAGGCCTTCCCTTGGGTTAATGGGGGTGACTTCTCATTTCCCGTACCGTGGGTGAAGAGGCCCCGTGCTTGCTCATGGTGGAAACCTGAGCCAGTCTGGTAGGATGGACTGGGCATCTGCTGCATGTGGAGGACCTAGAATATCGGCTGGTGTGAAGGCCTTGACCTCAGGCCCAGGGTAAGCCCCCAGGGACAGTGCAAGCCAGCCCCACAAACATCTGTCTCTGCAGCTACTTCCAGGGTGTGATCCCTACCATCCTCCTGGCTGGGGTATGTGAGGTGAAGGGAGTCACCTCCCCAGGAACAGTTTGCATATCTGTAAGAGTGTAACCCCCATGAGCACAGAATGGTTGCAAGGACAGAATGGCAGCTGTGTAGGGTACTGGGCCCAGCTGCTCTGGACTCTGCTGTCGTCATCATTGTCATCTGGGTCACTGCTGTCCCTGTTACATATGTACTTATAAAGTATAATCATTATGCCTTGCCCTCACGCTCACCCTTCTCCTGCAGTGATGAACGGCAGCAGCCACTCACCTACGGCCATCCATGGTGCGCCATCTACACCCAATGGCTTCAGCAATGGCCCGGCCACCTCATCCACTGCCTCGCTGTCCACACAACACCTGCCCCCAGCATGTGGGGCACGGCAGCTCAGCAAGCTCAAACGTTTCCTCACCACCCTGCAGCAGTTTGGCAGTGACATCTCACCCGAGATTGGGGAGCGTGTTCGCACGCTGGTGCTGGGGCTGGTGGTGAGTCTCCAGGTTATCAGGCCCCCGTGTTCCCCATGACAATTACTCTGCCTCCTGCTCCACCATGACGTCCACCACTCCATTATTCTCTGCTCATCCCTCAGGCCAGACCCAGAGCCCCCTCCTTCCCAGGGTGGGGGTAGGGCAGCTGGTTCAGACAGTGCATGGGAACCTTTCAACGGGGTGGTCTCTCCTGCAGAACTCAACTCTGACGATCGAAGAATTTCATTCCAAGCTCCAAGAAGCCACCAACTTCCCATTGCGGCCATTCGTCATCCCCTTTCTGAAGGTAACCAAATCCTTCCGAGCTGGGGCCTCTCTGAGAGACCCCAGTCCTCAATCCCCCTCCCTACCAAGTGTCATTCTCAGCTGCCCAGGGAAATGGTGCTGACCACCAGATCCGACTAGTTAGGGCTGTAAACTAGTTGCTAGACCTCATGAGTCAGAATACACAAAAAGCAGTGTATTCTTACCCCTCAGCAGATTTCTGAGTTGCCCACTCCATGCCAGGGGCTGTGCAGAGGCTCAGAGGATCTCATGAACAGGCAGGCAAAGTACCCTAAAGCAATAACCTTGTGGGAAGAGAGTGCTATCGACCAGGTGTAGAATTTGGAAGTGCGTACAGTGGGGAAATATTCCCAAATCTCTCCAGGATGAGTATTTCATGGTGACTGAGATGGCTGGAGAAGGCTTGGGAAGCACCCTCCAAGAAACAGGGCTAGTCTATACAAAGGCCTGGGGAAGGAGGAAAAGCAACTGTCCATACGGCTGGAACAGAGTGCGGGAATAGGTGTGCAGAGGGCAGTGACCGGGTGATGGACAGGCAGGCATGTGACTGCACAGCAGGGTGATGGGGCGGTCGGATGGAAGACGCTGTGCTAAACACCGACCCAAGCTTGGGACTGGGGCCACACGAATGGGTGGTGACACTTCACTGGGTCCCTTTGGCAGAGTAACCAGAGCCCCCTAGCAAGGCAGATTCCTCACCCCAGCCTGAACCCTCAGATGAGAAGCTACGTTTGTTCGGGGGTGGGGTGGGTTGGTTTCTGTTTGGTTGGGTTTGGGGGTCTTGTTTCAGTGCTGGGGTTGAACACAGTCTTGTACATGCAAGTGTTCTACTGCTGAGCTACAGCGCTAGTCCTTTCTAATTTTCAGACAGGGTCTCACTAAGTTACCCAAGCTGGCCTTGAACTCTTTATCCTCCTGTCTCAGCATCCAGTAGTTGGGATTGTGGGTGTGCACTACCAGGCTTAGTGAGATGCCAGATTTTTTTTTCAAGACAGGGTTTCTCCGTGTAGTTTTGGTGCCTGTCCTGGATCTCGCTCTGTAGACCAAGCTGGCCTCAAACTCACAGAGATCCGCCTGGCTCTGCCTCCCGAGTGCTGGGATTAAAGGTGTGCACCACCTCCACCCAGCGAGACCTGGATTTTAAAATCTGGTTATCTACACACACACACACACACACACACACACACACACACACACACACACACACAGGGAAAGAGCCAGGTCCTCATGCAGGGCCTGTAACCTGTGACTCACTGCAGCCCTTCACTCTGAGAGGAGTGAGGATGACATGTTTCCAAATGTGTTCGGCTATGTGATCTCTTTCCACTTAGACCTCTCAGGGAGATGCTAGCATGCCCATACCTTAGGGCACCCACCTCCACTTACAGCTAGGATCCCAGGTTATGCTCCCTGCTTATCTGTGCTCTTCTTTGACCAGGCGGGCCTTGAACTCACAGAGATCCGCCTGTCTCTGCATCCAGAGTGCTGTGATTAAAGGCAGGCACCACCATTGCCCAGCCGTCTGTGCTCTTTAGTCAGAGTTCGAGGTCAGACCATACAAGCAGTAAGCTCCAAGATATGAGCCCCCACCAAGCTACCTAGCAGTCACTGGCTGGCCCCACTCCTCTGTACTCAGCCCCTGTAGCTGGAGTCCTCCATTCTCTCAGGGCAGCTACATCAGTAAGGTTTTTTAACTGCCTAATTTAGGCCAAGAACAGATTATAAGATCTCTGCCTAGATGCCCTCTTGAACCCCTGGAGGGGGACACATAGGCCCTGACACTGTCAAGTTAGTAAGCAGGAAAACAGAAGCCCTCACTTTTCCAGCTGGTACAGACCCAAGCCTGGGTTTGAGCTTGGGTCTATATAGTTCAAAGTCCCCACAGAATGCACAGTATGTGTCCTACCAGCCTCATTCCTCTGGCACCCCCCAGGGGGACCCCACATGACACCCCACGTCCACTCCCCTCCTCCCTCCCACCCACACCTTGCTGGGCTCACACTGGAGCTAGTGACAACAGAGCGGCCACGGGTGCCAGCACGTGGGCCCACCTGGCAGTCATCTGCAGTGCGTTGGAGGCCCTCATGCTCCTCACCCTCCACATACTGCTGACTCTGCCACCGCCCGCCTTTGGGATGCCATGCGCCTGCTTATTTTGTCAGAGCCAATGTTTGCAGCAGATGCTTGGTAGCATTGGCCACCCTGTTTATGCCTGAACTATCCCAGCTTCCACTGCCCATAGTCTCTATCCTCAGTACTCTTCCTACCTAACCTAGTGTGGCCATCACCCAAAGCAAGCACTGGGTGGAACACCTTGCCCAGAACTGCTTTGTCAAGGGACCCTCTCCATTTTCATGTCTCTCTGCCCACCTCATAGCTCACCCAGGACCTCTGTGTTTCATTGTTAGGAACATTGGTGGTACATCTGTCTCCATGATATAGAGCTCCTGGGGTGGAGGGGCAGTAAGAGCCAAAGATAAAACCTAAAAATACGAGGTTACAGCCAGTCTTTCTAACCTTGTTGGAAAGACAAGAACACTGGCCCCCTCTGCCCAGTCCACGGGCATAACTGCTTTGCTGGTACAGGATGGCAGGAGCCCAGCCCCAGTGGTCTAGAAACAGGCAGCTCAGGCAGCTGCAGGTGCCTCACTGCCCTCACTGGAGAGGGTCCCCTCTTGGTGGTCAGAGAAGCAGCGTGGCACCTTCCTGAACAGTCATGGACCTTGTGGCGTCTGTAGTGCTTCTCATGGCCACCTCTGGGGATGCCATTCTGAGAAGAAACCGTTCTGAAGGTGTGGCTGGGCAGAACTTGGCTCCCACTCAGGGCCCTCTTGTGTCCTTTCCTAGGCAAGACAAAACTGCCTGCCACACAGGTGATAGGAAGAACTGAGTTAATTCACGTGGGGCTCACTGGGGCCTACCGCGCCAGGGCTTCCAGAGCTCTGGCTTACAGATGAGGCAGGAGGCAGCTGTGTGACTTCCCAAGGTCACACGTCTCCTCAGTAGGCCAACCGGGGTGAGTGGTCCGCCAAGTCTTCGATTGGACGGCCTGTGGTGGGAGGGCTCTGCAGAACCAAGCGAAGCATAAAAAAGACTCATGGCTTAGCCGTCACCATGGTGGCTGTATGTGTACTATGTATCCTCTGCCAGAGGCCCATTGAGGAGAAAGATGGTTTAGATTTTCTGGACATCAAAATCTCTATGCCAAGTGAAGTTGGGGCCCAGGGTGCCCTGTGACCAGCTTGGTCTGCCCTCTGAATGATGCCTGGGACTTTTGAAGAAAAATGGGGACTTGTTCTTTCTGGGTGAGCAGTGGTCCTGTACCCCTAGCCAAGGACTGCGGTGTATCTGGATGGTACGGCTAGACTACCTGATACCTAGGGTCTCCTCCACTCTGTCCTGCTCCTGCCTTCATGTAGCTGGACAGTGGGGCTTTTCAGAAGCTGCCCCACCCGAGACTCCAAGTCCCAGCTGGCCCCAGCTGGCCAGGACCCCAGATGTTTCCCCACCCTAACAGCAACCAGATGGTGCTCATGCCCAGCCCCCGCCCCATCATGCTGGCCAAGGAGAGGACTGAGTGGGTGGGGGACTGGTGAGGGAGGAGACTCTGGGCTACTGAGACCTCCCAGGACCTCATCCCAGCTCATGCTTCTGACGTGGTCGGCAGATGGTGAGCTGGCCCCCGTTCAGCTATCCAAACAGAAAAACAGGCTTGGCAGCGTCACGGCGCAACAAAAATGCATCGGCTGCCTGATGGGCCGGGTGGATGCGCCAGCAGGGCCTGAGGAGGCAGAGGCTGGAGAAGGCTGCCCTGGCAGCTTTGAAACGCATGGGAAAGTTGTAGATTGTGTTTATTTACAAATACTTAGAACTGCTGGCTCTCCCAAGAGCCTGCCACCGGGCCCCTCTCCAGCATGCTCAGGGCCAGCCTGCCACCCTACCCACGGCAGCTCTGGAAAGGCTGACCACCAGCAGCTCCTGGAGACCCTGGCCCAGCACTAGGGTGAAGTTCATAGGTTTAGAGATGGAGTCTGTGAGCTCTGGTGGCCTCATCTGCAAATGTAGACTCAAGCTGTGATGTCATGACTGAGGCTGGAGTTCATGCAGGTCACATTCCCCATGTGCTCAGAGCTGCGTGGCTGCAGAGAGCACACACTGATGTCTGAGGTCCTGCTGTAAGCTGTGTTCAGGGCTGAGGCTGGAGAGTGGGAGGCAGTGGGAAGAGAGGGGATAGCTCTGTGGGGATCCTGGCCAGTGCATTTGGGGGCCAGAGCAGGGACTCTGCATCAGTGTCGGGTTCTCTTGGCAGCATCTCTGTACCTCTGTTTACCACCACTGTGTGTGCGCGTGCGTGTATGCGTGTGTGTGTGTGTGTGTGTGTGTGTGTGTGTATGCGTGTGTGTGTATGCGTGTGTGTGTGTGTATGCGTGCGTGTATGCGTGTGTGTGTGTATGCGTGTGTGTATGTATGCGTGTGTGTGTGCGCGTGTGTGTGTGTATGCGTGCGTGCGTGCGTGCGTGTGTGTGTGTGTGTGTGTGTGTGTGTGTGTGGTTGCTTGCCCTCTCTGAACCTTGCTTTCCTTTCCTGTGCAAAGGACGATATGGCGCCTGCTTAGACAGGATACAGGTAGGGAATATTGGCTGCAGACTCTGGGAGGAAGCATGGTGATGTAGAAAGTCCATACATTGCTTTGTGTCCAGCAGGGCACAGGCCTGTCGCTTCCCACAGTGCTGTGGAAAGGAAAGGAACCTGAGGGACCCAGAGTCCCGAGTCACACAGAGGCAGCCCTGGGCTGTCTACTGGTCTCACCAGGCAGGTTCTGTGGGCTTGCACACCAGCTGACAGGGATCTGTGCCTAAGGCCCCTGTCCTGCCCGCAGGCCAATCTTCCACTGCTGCAGCGAGAGCTCCTGCACTGTGCCCGCCTGGCCAAGCAGACGCCGGCCCAGTACCTGGCCCAGCATGAACAACTCCTGCTGGATGCCAGTGCCACCTCCCCCATCGACTCTTCTGAGCTCCTGCTGGAAGTCAATGAGAACGGCAAGAGGAGGACACCTGACAGGTAACAGCCTTTCACAGATTCCCAGGACAGGGAGGTGACCCAAGGCGGCCTCTTCCTGCCCATCTGCCTCTGCCACAACTCTGCCAGACAGCTGGTCCAGTCTGTTGTCTACAGCAGGACTGATCAAGAGCTGCTAATACTGCCAGCTGGTGGGCTGGTGACATTGGGTTCTGCAGCACACGCTGCCCTATTGAGCGACAGACCTGGGGTCTCTGGGACCCCTGGAAGACAGCAGCTCAGGAAGGGGTCTATCCACCAGAACTCATTTGTCTTTGTGCTGTTTGAAGACCCTGAGTGACCTGGAGCCTAGAGCCCTTGGTGGCTGGGCTGGATGGACCCCTTGACTGGCCACAGAGGTACTGGTCCTACCACTGTACCACAGTAGGGACCACACCTGGCCATGGGACCCTGGATGTCTCCCTCCCTCCATTCTCTACCAGGAGTCCCAGAGGAGGTCAGAGTGGGGGACCAGAACCCAGGGAGGCTCCTCTGAGTTTCTGCCTCCACCCTGTCTCTCCTCACCTCTATTATTACCCTCTGTCCAAGACGGGCTGCTATCCATTGGCCACCTGTTTTCTCCGTCAGGACCAAAGAGAATGGGTCAGACCGGGACCCTCTGCACCCCGACCACCTCAGTAAGCGGTCCTGCACCCTGAGCCCAGCCCAGCGCTGCAGTCCCAGCAATGGGTTGCCCCACCCTACACCACCCCCGCCTCCACACTATCGCCTCGAGGACATGGCCATGGCCCACCACTTCCGGGACTCCTACCGACATCCTGATCCCCGAGAGCTGCGGGAGCGCCATCGGCCCCTCGGTAAGTGGTGTGAGAGTGCCATCGACCCCTTGAGGTATGGACACAGGGAGTGAGTGAACCCATGTGTCTGAGAGCCTGCGCACATGTATAAGCCTGCATGTGCTTGTATTGGAGAGAGTTTATATGCATTTTTTTAGGGTTCAGTCAGCAGCTGCTTCTACCTACTCTCTAGTGGAAGGTACTGCAGCTGTAATCACTACCTCATCCGTCCAGTAAAGAAACCGGTGTAAGGAGTCAGTAGCCACCCCAGTGCCCAGGTAGCCTGACTTGTCCCTTCAGAGCCAAGTTGGCCCTTCTCACATACAGAATAGCACTAGGGCAGAGGACCCTATCCTAGGAAGCAGCCTTTACCACCCTCCTGGGCTGGGCAGCCTACAGCCAAAGTAGCTGAAGGCAAGGCTACCAGCAGGTCTGCCTGGCTGTCCTTGAATCCAGAAGTGGGCCATGTGACCTCTCTGCCTCAGTTTCTTCCTCTGTCAGAACAGTTGTGTGAGGACAGGGACATTGCTAGAGCACCTGGCACACAGTGTCCTCCAAAGCCCAGTTGCTGATGACAGGGACAGCAGCTGACACAGAGCACATGCACTCTGGCATTTCTCAGCCTGTACCCACACCTCAAAGGAAACTGAGGCTCAAAGAATACAAGTGGGACAGTCATGGATGGTCACAGCAACACCTGCCTTGCCCCACCCCGCTACGCCCCAGTGTGTTGGAAAGGAATGCTAGAGATGACCATCCAGGGTCATGCAGGATACCTATAGGGTCCCAGACCAGGGTCAGCAGAGGCCTCTCCCTACCCCCCACACACTGTGGAAGCTTCCAGGGCCTGGACCTAGGCAGCAGGTGACAGTGTCTGGCTTCACCACAGCCGGGTCAGGCAGGTGCTAATTCCCACTCGCTTTTGCTAATGCAAAAATAAACGCCAGCTGTCGTACAGATCTCAGCCTCTATTTTAGTTGGGGCGTTGGCACAGGCCCCTTGTGGGCAGCCAGAGACAGTGCTGGATGACGGCTGTGGCCACTCCCTGCCCTTCTCAACTCGAGGAAGGCATTTCAGGTTAGGGTACTAAGAGGTCCTTCGGCACTGATGGCAGCTTTAAAGAGAGGCTTTGCCCCCAGGAAGCCTGGGTTGGCACCAGCTCACCTGCACAGCCTCAGTTACCACACTGGAAGTATTTGACATTTCAGGAAAACCAAGAGAGGACCATCATGTCCCTCATGTCCAGTGGCATCCCACACCCTGCCCCACCCCATTTGGCCATCCCCGAGGTCAGGGATCCAGGCTGGACTTACACCATACACTGCCTCCCCCACTTGCTGCCTGGTAACTATGGACAGACATGATCCTCACCAGCCTCAATATGCTCATCTGTTACATGGGAAAGATGGACCTTCCCTCCAAGGTCAGGGCAGAAAGAAGGGCACAGTGCTTAGCACCAAGTCCTGCTTGGGGACACCTCCTCAAGCTTACCAGGTCAGCTTGGGATCTTCTTTCTTACTTCTCACTATGTTAAGAACTAGGCAGGGTCAGGAAACTGAGGCAGGGAGTGGCAAGATAAGGGCCCCAGGATCCCGTGTGGAATGAGCCATTCTGGCTTGCTACTTTGTCTGACCCTGCTGCCATTAGATCTGATCCCAAGACTACACTCAGGGCTGGTAAACACCCAGGCCAGAGTTCAGCCTGGGGACACAGAGGTAAACACAACACACCATCTTTCTCCATGGAGCTGACAGTCTGGGGGTAGAGAATAAACAGGGAAGTCTTGTACCTAGAGACCAGAGACACATGGCCTGAAGAATTCCAAAGACTCTGCAGCTGTAGAGGGGCCCTGTGGCCTGGACTTTGAGGAATGCATAGGAGTACAGATATTTGAGAGGAAGTTGTAAACACATATAAGTTGAACAGCTGCACAGAGGCCCTGAGGTTTCTGGACCGTGATAAGACAGACCCTTAAAGTGGATCTGGAGCTGCCTATCAGAAATGGGCAGAGAAAAGGCAAGAGGAGCTGGATTGGAAGACTAGTAGGGAGGGAATGAATGGCCAAGGCAGAACCAGGGATGACGAGTGTTTTATCCCCCTGAAGTAGGAATGGTATTTAGGAAGTAGGAGGCACCTAGGAGTAGGGGCAGGACCTGAAATCCAAGTCAGGGCTTAGTTATGGGCAAGGGTGGGGTTTGGCATCCGCATGGGGGCCTAAATGTGCATTACCCTTTCTGCAGCCATGCCTGGGTCTCGACAAGAAGAAGTGATTGACCACAGGCTCACAGAACGTGAGTGGGCAGAAGAGTGGAAACACCTCAACAGTGTGAGTGTCCAGGTGGAGTTTGGGCCTCTGTGATTCCCAGAATGTCTGCACGACTCTAGAGCCTAAGGCTGAGGGTGGGGAGCAACACTGAGTTTGGGCTGCTCTGGGTTCAGCATCTCCTGGCAGGACCTATCTGAGTGCCTACTGTCTGCCTGTCCCTTTATGTAATCATCATTGTCTATCGTTGACCTATCAGGATGCTGTGAGAGAATAGAGACAAGGATGCTGAACCATGCAGACAGGCCCTTCTTCCTCCACTATTTCTTGCTCAGAGACTTTTTTTTTTGTTTTTCGAGACAGGGTTTCTCTGTAGCTTTGGGGCCTATCCTGGATCCTATCCTGTAGACTAGGCTGGCCTCGAACTCACAGAGATCCACCTAGCTCTGCCTCCTGAGTGCTGAGATTAAAGGTATGCGCCACCGCTGCCTGGCACTCAGACACTCTTGCAGAGTAGAGCCCCAGCGGTGTAGGCTATCTTTGTGGTAGGCGCCTGAGCCTCTGGTCAGGCCAAGTGGACTGTGTCTTGATGTTCCTAGGGGCTCCATTCCTCTGACCACCATGCACTCTCAAGTGTGGGTCCCTTACCTGCTTCTTTCTTGGGAATGTTCCCAAGGCAGATTGCTCTCAGGGTTTCAAAGGAAAGATCCTAAGCCTGTACCCTGCATCCAAAGAAGTTCCCATTCAAGTTGGGTGCCCATAGGCACTGGGAACCATTTCACTGTTTGTGGGGAGCCAAGGTAGATTTCTGTGCCCTGCCTTCAGGGATGATGAGCTGGCTCCCTGACCACCCCCTCCATGTTGGATGGCCACATCTGGCCACAACCCCGGTTCCAACGTACTGAAGGCCCTGCCGCCCACCTGCAGCTCCTGAACTGCATCATGGATATGGTGGAGAAAACACGGCGATCCCTCACTGTCCTGCGACGCTGCCAGGAGGCTGACCGTGAAGAACTCAACCACTGGATCCGGTGCTACAGTGACTCCGAGGAAGGAAAGAAGGGGGGCCCCACCCCCACCTCTGCCCGGCCCCTCAACAGCTGCAGTGGCCCTGAGGGGTCTCAGCTAGGTGTGTACCAAGGAAGAACACAGAAGACCTGTAGTGAGGGCTTGCTAGCCCTACACAGCCTCTGTGGGATGCCACAGAAAGCTAGCCAGTAGTCAGGCCTCACTTAAACAGAGAGCGTCATTTGGAAAAGGGGGCCTTTTTCACTTGCGGAAATATGCACCTGGTCTTCTAGGAAGCCTGGACCTCCCAGGATCTAGTAGGTACAGGCAAGCTTAGGAAGTGGCACTTAGAGGCTTCTATTTACCCATCCACCACAGTGGTGACCACAGGAACTAGGGGAGGCCTAGGACATGCCCAGCTCCCTGCCTGAATCCATGTCCACTGGCTATAGAGCATGCCACCCCAACCCCCCTGCCCCCCTGGTGGCATGTGAAGCCCTGTTTCCCAGGAAAAAGTATTCCTTGCCTTCAAGCCCTGGCCAGAGTGGAAGGGAACCCAGTGTGGAAGAAGGCAACTGATAACCCCAGCTTATGTATGACACTCTACCCCCATCCCTGTGTTTCAGATGTTCACCGGGACTTCATGCCCAGGACCCTCTCTGGCTATATGCCTGAGGAGATCTGGAGGAAGGCTGGTGAGTAAGGCTATGGGGACAGACCCTGGGGACAACCATAAGAAGTGTCTGCAACACAGATGGACTCCACGTGCAGCAAGTTTGTGGATTTACACATTGGGCCACACACAGGAGTGTGCCCAAAATGCACAAACATACAGAGAGAGAGAGAGAGAGAGAGAGAGAGAGAGAGAGAGAGAGAGAGAGAGAGAGAATGAGAACATGAATCAATTACAGCCAGAGTTCACATAGTCCCTTCTGGCTCCCTTGGATAGGCCTAAGCAAAGCCAAGGAGCAGACCTGTTGTCCTCAAGGCAGGTCCTTCACAGCAGTCGCTTGTCTGAAGTCTGTTAGAACAGAATCCTGGACACACCCCAGAACCTGCTGGATCATACTGTGGGGCGGGGACTAGACCTCACCCCCTGAAGATGCACACCAGAGTGAGGACCATGACACTTGCAGGTGGAGGTTGAGCTTTAGAAAGTCTACCCATGGCTCTATTCCTCTTGACCAGGGTTGCACACATGTGCCCAGGACTTACATAGTCATCCACATGTGGGATATTTTGATCATATTCTGACACTCCTGAGACTGCCAATAAAGTTTACCTTGAGTCAGAGGGCAGAGCTAGCTACTAGCTGACCAAAATTAGCCATAGAGGTTTTGGAGGACCCAGGACATATAAAGAGACACAGAGGGGCTTAGGAAGATGCTGAGCTTTTTGGATCGAGGAAGAAGAGAAAGAGGAGGTTACTGGTCACTTCTCCACCACTTCTCTGATCAATCAGGTTCTTACTCTGATATATGATTCCCGATTTTTTATTGATAAAGAATAATTAGATAAATACTTCATGCACAAACCTGTCAGGAAAGGTATGGGATCCTTGTCATGTGCCTCTGTGTGCACACATGCAATGTATGGTAGGCCTGTATGCATACACCTGTATTTAGGCTTCTACCAAAGTTGTGAGTGTGGAGGGTCCAGAACCCTAGGTAAGCTGGCCTGGGTGATACTGGCCAGTGTGACCACCAGCCCACCTCTGTGCTTTACAGAAGAAGCCGTGAATGAGGTGAAGCGCCAGGCGATGTCAGAACTGCAGAAAGCTGTGTCTGATGCAGAGCGCAAAGCCCATGAACTCATCACCACAGAGCGTGCCAAGATGGAGCGAGCCCTGGCTGAGGCCAAGCGGCAGGCCTCAGAGGATGCCCTGACTGTCATCAACCAGCAAGAGGACTCCAGCGAGGTAGGGCCACTGGCCACCTCTACACTCCATTGCTGCCTCCAGGTGCACTGTATTCCGAGGGCTGACCAAACCTGGGTTAGAACACCACACCTGTGCAACCTCTAGGCCACTGAGCTCTCTGTTCTCGGTGGTCACGACTGTCACCGGTGGCATAGGCAACCATTCAGTCTGTTCAGCACTGCCTGTCAGTAAATGCGGAGACCCATGAGGACTGGTAAGGTGTCTCTCAGGCCTTCCCCATCTGCAAGTAGCAATAATTGAAGGTCCAGAGAGTAATGTCTTGTCTGGGGGGCCTGGCACATTAGGGCCCATATTCCATTGAAGCCTGTCAATATCAAGCCCTCTGTTCTTTAACTTGTGAAAGCAAGAGGTTTAAGGAGACTTTTCAGGACCCTGGGGCCTCCCTCAGCTTCTGGCAGCTCAAGGAACAGGAAGGAGAAAGCTATGACCTGTGCTATGAGTGTGCCTGGGTGTCTGGGCACTGTGCGCCACCCAGCAGGGTGGGTGCAGGAGGACTTTCTGAAGACTGTTTGCTCTGCTCCAAGAGTTTGGTTGGCAGGACATCGGGAAGAAAGGAAAAGCCTTTCGGGGAAAGTCACTCATGGGCTGCCCCTTAGGAAGGGCCAGGTCTCCAACACTGGAGGGACAAAGCCAGGAGGCTCCTGGGGCTCACTGGGCCACCATCTTAGCCTAACTGGTCAGCTCTAAGTCAGTGGTTCTCAACCTTCCCAATGCTGAGACCCTTTAACACAGTTTCAGTTTCTCTTGTTTGGGGACCCCCCAACTTCATTGTTACTTCATAACTGCAATTTTGCTACTGTTAGGAATCATAATGTAAATATCTGTGCTTTCCAATGGTTTTAGGCAACCCCTGTGAAAGGGTCATTCAACCCCCAAAGGAGTCAAGACCCACAGGCTGAGAACCACTGCTCTTAGCCAATGAGAGACCCTATCTTAAAATAATGTGGACAGGCCGGGCAGTGGTGGTGCACACTTTTAATCCCAGCACTTGGGAGGCAGAGGCAGGTGGATCTCTGTGAGTTCAAGGCCAGCCTGGGCTACCAAGTGAGTTCCAGGAAAGGCGCAAAGCTACACAGAGAAACCCTGTCTCGAAAAAAAAACCAAAAATAAATAAATAAATAAATAATGTGGACAGCATTCAGGAATAATAGCAGAGATTGTCCTCAGGCCTCCACACGCACACATATACATATGTACCCACACACTCATGTGTTCATGCACACATGCATATGCACACAGGATCTCAGAGCTGTCATGAGATGGGCAAAGAGCCAACTAGAGTGTTGGGTATTTGGAGGTGGGGATAGTTTGGGAAGTACATCACTAGATGTGACATCCGAGCAGACCTGAGGAAGGGGAGCCATCAAGTATCAGAGCCATCCTGATGAAGAGTCCAGCAAGGCCCTCCTGGGCGGAGCAGCGTAAGCTGGGGAACAGCAGGCAGGGGTGAGGCCAGAGACTTTAGGAGCCAAATAGAGACAAGAAGTAGGCTTTGATTCCTGCAGCAGGGGCAGCCTCCCAGTCCCACAGCCCAGCCACCTTACAGGGATCTCCAGGCATCCCCTGAGGGAAATACAGTCAGAAAAGGGAATCTTGGTCAGTGAGCGCCTCTCCTCCCAAAAGAGCTCAGTCAGTGCTTGACAGCTCAGTTGCCTCCTTTCTTCTTCCTGGGTGAAACCCTAACTGGGTTTTAGCAGCTGGGCGTGGATGCACAGCTCTCCCCTGCAACTCCCCCCCCCCCCCCCCCCGCGTCTCTGTCTCTCTCCTTTTCAGCAGTGGGCAGGTTATCTGGGCATGTGCATTCTGTCCCATTCTGACCATCTCCTTTACCCTCCTCCACATCCAGAGCTGCTGGAACTG
This sequence comes from Peromyscus eremicus, assembly GCF_949786415.1. Lineage (NCBI taxonomy): Eukaryota > Metazoa > Chordata > Mammalia > Rodentia > Cricetidae > Peromyscus > Peromyscus eremicus. Next base: position 85,362,601 of record NC_081420.1, read on the forward strand.
CGGGCGCAAGGCCAGTGAGACTTGTAGCGGTTGTAATGCAGCTCGCTACTGCGGGTCCTTCTGTCAGCACAAGGACTGGGAGAAGCACCATCATGTTTGCGGCCAGAGTCTGCAGGGCCCCGCAGCGGCAGTAGCTGACCCACTGCCTGGACAGCCTGATGCCACTGCCAGCCCCAGTGAAGCCGGCTCAGCAGGGCCCTCTCGCCCCTGCTCTCCAGGCCCACCAGGCCCACTGGATGCTGCTGTGCCCCGCTGACCTCCAGATCTGACGCCCAGCCCGTGGACGCCATGCCCTGCCAACCTCCTGGCCCCACCTTGGCCCACCAGATGCCTGGAGCTGGCCAGGTGGGGTCACTGCTGCTACTGCTTCTCTCCAAAAGAAAACACAGATCCAACGAAACTGCATCCATGCAGCCTCAGCTACCTGACAAGGTCTTGCCAGGACCTCCCACAGCCTCTCTTCACAAGCATCCTCAGAAACCACTGCGGAGCTGCAGACAGCGGCACCGGCGGAGTATGGCCGGCCCGGCTCTGCTGCTGTCTGCCCCCCCCCCCCCCCCCCCCCCCGTGTCTGTCTCTCTGTTCCTGTCTCTCTTTCTGTGTCTGCCTCTGTGTTTCTTGATGTCTTGGTCTCCCTCTGTTTCCCTGCCCTGACTCTCCCTGTGTCTCTGACCCTCTCTGTCTTTGTAAAGTCCACATGCTTTCTCTGGAATCAGAGAAACCTAATCGGTGGCTTTTCTTTTCAGTGAAGAACTTTTGGAGATTTTGTTTTGTTGGCAAAAAAGCTACTTAGAAATGGACAAAGAACTGTGGGGTTCTCCCCATTCCTTATTAGAAAGAGAAGAAACTGTGATTTTCTATCCGAGTTGCTGCCTCACCCAGCCAACCCCAGGGGGATCGGCGCACACAGCAGAGATGGTGAGAACAATTTCGATTTCCAACTCAAGAAGCATTTTTTGGTTTCAGGTTTTATTTCTTTTCTTTAATGTCAAACTCTTTGGCTTTAAGTGAAAAAAAAATCCAAAAAGTTTTTTTTTAAGCAAAGGAAACATACCTGTAAACTACCTTGCCAGCTAGCCAGCCAAGGATGCCAGACACACCTCGCTCCAAAGGAAATCCAAAAAGCAAACTCAAGAAATCAAAATCCAAAATTTATTTTTATCACTGCCAAAGTATTTTTTCATGGTCTTTCCATTCCTGGGTTTGTTTGGATGTTGGTCTTTTATTTTGGTTTTGATTTTATTGGGGGGTGTTTGGTCACTGGGATTTGGTGGGTTGGGCCAAGAAGAAGCCCTTCGTTCCTTTTTGACTAGTGGGCAGCATCCTTGCTACGCAGAGGACTCAGCGGCAAGGCCACATGACCCTCAACACCATATCCAGAAGCCCCAGTCAGCATGAGCCTGAGCGTTGTGTGCCCTAGGGCCATGTCCGTGTGTCCCTATATGCAAGGGAGACACCTCCATCTGTCCTCACACCTTCTGTGACTTCTCATAACTCATTTTCCACTTGTGAAAAAAAAAGTGCTAAAGTGTTCTTCCCAGAGAGAGCACAATTCCTAAATGAAACTGTGACAATCTTTTGGTTTGATTCTTGACTGCTTTAGAAAGCATAAGGTGACAGCGAATCACGCTTTCTTGGTTTTTCCTCCTCTACCTCTCTGCGCTCCCATTCCCACCCCACCCCACCCCCATCTCAGCCCTACCACCCCATCCCCAGTGTCTTGCTGTGGCTACCGTCATTTCTTTCAAACTTTTACAGAAAAAAAAAAAAAAAGGAAAAAAAAAAACCACACATAAAAGCCAGCAGCCACTGTCACCTCACCTGGAAGACTCACGCCCAGCTGTACATTTCTCTGTGTCACAACCCCAGTGTCCGTCTCCAGCCCTGACAGTGATGGTGATGCTTGCCCACCTGCACTCCAGCCCTTGCCCACCCTGCCCTCTACCCGCTCGACTCCCTCAAGGACTCGAGGAGGAGATGAAGGAAGGAGGCTCATGCCTGTACCCAACAGAAAGACAGCAGATACAGTCCGGGTGCACCTGTGTGTGTGGCTGCAGTAAGCTGCAGGCCTAGCGTGCAATATGGGGGAATTGCTCCTGAACCCTGGGCCCCGGGGGCCCTGCCCAGAGCAAGGTGTGCAGCGTGTGTTAATGTGAATGTAAATAGTCTCCACAGAGGTCCCAACCACGGCATCAGTACCGAGGAGATGTTTGCCAAATAAAAAGAAATTAAGACAACCCACAGAAGTATGTGAAATTTAGGGAACATTTTGGAAGGAATCTGAGCTGTGGTCCTATGGGCTTGTTTGGTGGCTGGTATTTCTTCACAACTGTAAAATTCATTCTTTAAGAGAACATTATATGGAAGGATCCTGTTAGGCACTATCAACCTGGTGCTACCCTGAATGGAGCCTGACAGCAATCCTCGCTCTGAAGGCCAAGGTAGAGCTCATCCTCTGCAAGGTTCCTGAGGCCACAGCCCTCCAAGCCCACAGAGATGCATTTTTGTGGGTTTCAGAGAAGCCAGGACACATGGCGGCCTCCTGCCCTTCCTTCTAGTGGACCAGTTGCCCTGAGCGTCTGCCTGTGAACACTGAGTCTGTGTGCTGGTGGAGACCTGCCTCCCGTGACAGGAAGCATCACCGGATTCCATTCCCAGATGCACCTCACGCAGTGCTTCTTGTCTCTGTGGCATGCAGCATCCTTGGCCCTTCCAGGAGGACCGGCCAGTGGCCAGTCATAGGAAAAAGCTCTGGGTGGCAGGAGGTGGTGAGCACCATGTCTGTGGGATGAAAATAAAGCTGGGCCCTCGGGTTGTGCTTAAGAGCTGTAGCCTCTAGAGGTCTGGGCCAGGAGTCCTGAGGTGGCTTCCCTGATGACCCATGTCCCTGGTGTCAGGACTTGAGAGTGCCTGCTCCTATGTGGTCCAGCCATTCTGAGGGAGGTCACAGAGGGTCCCTTACCTGAAGACCCACCAGTGTGCTTTAGCTTCACTTACCTCCTGCCCTACCCATACCACCCTTATCGACCTTTTAAGAACACGAAGGCCCACCAGGGACAACAAAATGCTGCCCAGCCCAGTTGGACTCCATGAACCAGGTTACATATTTAGGGTTCAGCAGAGTCCCTAGCTGTTGGGATAGCCCAAGACAACTGTCAGATGCCATTCAACCACAGTGAGTCCCTTGTGCATGAGGTCTGGCCAGCAACTACAGACACTGAGGCTGAGAGGAAGAGCTCAGCAGTCCAGGCAGCTGCAGAATCAGGGTGGCTACTGCAGGGTGGGGCTGGGGAGGGCTGAGTGAGGGGACTGGGCCTGGAGACAGCAGGAGGGAACCCAGGCACATTGCTGAGTTCTAGCTGGATGTCAGCAGTGTCGTCTGAGGCGAGGAGGGGAGGCTGGGGGGTCCTAAACCAGGGGCTAAGGCCCTGGACAAGCTGTGGGTGCTGTGCTCAGACTTCAGCCACCAAAAGACGTCACAGCAGAACCAAACAACCTCAAAGCTTTGGAAAGAACAGGGTGCATGGGTGTTCTTTGTTGGGAGGTATACCCTGGGTGGCCATAACCACGGCATGCCCTTGGTTTCAACCTAAAGTCTGCCTGGGGCTCTGCACAGAGCTGGGGGAGGGCGATCCCCCATCCCTGACTCCTGCTGAGGGCCCCTCCTGCTACCTTCTCCAGCTCACAAACCATGGACCCAAGAACAGCTGCCAGGACCTGGCCTCCTGGTAACCACAGACAAACACGAACCAAACCCCTATGGGATGTGGCTCTCACAGAGCCTTGCTCCCCAAAACCCCAAATCAAAATGCAACTTTACTTCCTGTTCTGAGGCCAAAGCTAAACCAGGAAGGCTGAGTGAGGAGGGCAGCTGGCAGGCAGAACTCTCCGACCCCCAAGGCCTATCCCAGATCCTGTCTCATGACCTTAGGACTTCTTGTCATGTGTCCTTCCGCCTCCCCCACCCTTCCTCATCTCCTTGCCCAACCCTGCCCCAAACTCGGACTGGCCTTTCTCCAGTCTGCTGCCTACCGGCTGCCTAAGGAGTCTTTCCAGCTCCATCCACAGACCTGCGCAGGAATGGAGGCCAATGGCTGTTGTTCCACACATGGTCACAGGTGTATCGGAACAGGCTGGATATACCACAGCTTAGGTCCTACTGCCTGGTGGGTGCCAAGGTGAGAAGAGCTAGCCCCCAGAAGGATTCAGTCAACAGGGACATCTGTCAGAAGACCTCAGGTCATTGATGGTAGAGAGAGACAGAATAGGACGCAGGGCCATGGGCACTCGAGGCCACAGTGGACAGGAATCAGGATGGGCCCCAAAGTTCTCTTTTAGTTTCTCCAAATAAATCATTAGGCTAACACCAAAGTATCATCTCTGGCATCCGTCTGTCCATTACTCTGCTCCTCAGCCTAACCACACTGATAGATTGACACTTTCCTGAGTTCACCCTTCTGACTTACCCAGATATCTTTCCATGAACCCATGCACCTCTACCCATTCATCCTCCTCCACCTTTCCTTCCATCTAACTACCCCCATTATCCACCTTGACCCACCTGCTCACCCATCTGTCCACCTGTCCAACCCTACCTGTCCATGCCATCCAAACTCTTCACCCTACCATTCCAACTTACCATCCTTGTGTCTGTATGTCTTCCAGTCACACCCACACAACCACCCCTCAGTCCATCTTTCTTATACTGTCTACTCACTGTACTCAGAGTAGTATCAGCTCCCTCAGTGAACCAAAGACACTAGGTCCTCCCATGCCCTCCATTCTGCTTGCCCTGAACTGGCCATGGGTGCCCTAAGAATACCTATCCATGAGTCAACAGCCCTTCAGTGCTCTGACCCACCATGGCCTGCTTTTGATGTCTCCAGAAATATTAGTTCCAACTGCAGGCATTGTGGACAGATTGGACAAGTTCTTACAGCAGCTGTGACACATCTGGATCTACTTGGAGAGAGAAGGGGCCAAGTATGTGAGCTGGGAGAAGGTCTCCACACCTGCTTGGGAGCTCTGGAACGCTGTTAGGCAACCACATTCCCTGAAAGTAGAGGCAGTCCTTGATACCAGGAGCTGCCCAGAAGAGGGATCTCTGAAGAGAGCAAGCCAATGCCTGCCTCCCTTGAGACAGTGGCACTCCTAGGCTCCTGTTCCTCAAGACACTTGGGTACCATTCCCATCTTCTCAGTTAGGATCCCAAGTAGCTCAGAGTTGAACCTGTCCAGTCTGCCCCTACTGATGCACTGATGGTAGGGGGGGGGGGGGATTTGCTAGGTGTTTGGGGCCATCCACAGGCTCCCCTGATAACTCATTGTTCTTCCTGAAGCTATATCCTACCATGTAGAAAAGTTTCTGAAATGAGCCATGGGGGAGACCCCTGGGTTACCATCATGTTGGCAAGAGGAAGAGAAAATAGAGAAACTTGAGATGAGCTGGGCTCAGGGGAACCATCCACTCCTGTAGACAGCTCACAGACAAAGCTCAGGACAGTCTGTCAACAACTTGCACAAGTCCCCAAATTCTAGAAAACTCTATCTTATTTTCTATTCCTTTTCTTCCAATTCAGCTGGCCCTTAAGAGTAGCAACCCAGACTGGGAAACAAGAATGTGGCATCTGACTCAAAGTGTGGCCTACTCACCACATCCTCAAAGGAACAGCCCCTGCTCCCACCCAGACAAGGCCCAGCATCCCTCAGCTCACACCGTATCTGGGGTGGGCCAAGGGTCGGGCCCAGAGCACAGGCTCACCTAGCCTGCTGGGGGAACTGTTGCTTTTCCTCCTGTATGAGCTGGGAGGAGGGTACTGGATGTTTTCTTCGTGAAAAGCTGTGGTCCACAGCCCTCCGTGTTGGGTGGTGTGCCATACCACCCACCGCTGTCCTCGGCTGTCCTATGTTTGCCCCGTGGGCCGTGGACATGATGATCAGGTTAATTACATCTGTGTAATAAAGTGAGCATTTGCTATGATGGCTTGCTGCTCCTCCAGACCGTTGCGCACACACGATCACCATGTTGAAAGACCTGATGTATAGACGAGGGTGGATGTGGTGTTCAGTTGTACCACAGAAGACTTGGGGTGGGCAAAGGAAGGGAACTTCAGCTCCATGTGAATGGGGTCCATCTTGGAAGGCTGGGCCTTGGGGAGTTCTGGAAAATCTTGGACCCCAAGAATGACCCTGGGAGTTTCAAGGGCCTGACCTATAGCTAGCTGACTGGTTTACTCTTGGGGCCAAGTTCTTTGAGCTGTCCACATGAGGGAGACAGTGGGACCTGGCTGAGGGAAATACTAAAGGCTTGAGGGACACTGAGGACCTGAGGGGGACACTGGATCTGAGGGAACCCTAAAGGGATACTTAAGACCTGAGGGAAACTCAGGACCTAAGAGAGGCACAGCAGAAAGACCCATCTCTCAGTCTGCTCCTGTGGCAGCTGTGTCCTGGCTAAAGGGGAATCCTTCTAGAACCAGCTACTGGCCATAGTGCTTCAGGGTGCACTGGTAGCTTGCTGGAGAAAGCGACTGTCATTAATACTGTCCCAACTTGGAACACGGGGTATTTTTGAAAGCATTGTGGGGAAGGCCAGCATGGGGGTGAGCTCGCTGTCCCTAGGCCAGGCGCCTGGCTGGAGCCCCACTGGGCCTGGTGTGTCAGCAATCTCAGGATAGCACCAGGGGGAGGAGAGTGACAAGGTTTTTCCACTGCAGACACTGAGCTCAGAGGGGAGACTGGCCAGGGACTGGGCTCCATCCAGACGGTCTTGGCTTGGACACAGCCTGCCATGTCCTACCTCCTACATGGAAGTAGAGGAAAGACCCAGACAGGACCCCAGCAGAGCTTCACACACAGAGGTGGAGGATGGCAGTCTGTCTATCCCTTGTCTATCCCTGTCCAGATCGTCCGGTATGGCCAGCTTGTTTTCTGCGTAGCCATGGGTGCTACCTCTGAGTAGCCCTGGTCTGCCAGAAAGGACCTAGGGAAGTAACAGAAGCAGGACTGGGAAGAGGCCAGTGGCCACTCACTCTCTGGTCAGGACTACTTTATCTCAGGTCATGTGACTGTCCCACAGCCCTTCCCTTGTGAGGCATGGAGGTCACAGCAGTTTTTATTATTGTGGAGTTGTTTATGACAGGGCCTCACTCTGGAGCCCAATCTGGCCTTGAACTTGTGATCTTCCTGCCCCAGAGGCCCAAGTGCTAAGTATAAGTATGGGCCATTGCATGAGGCATGATAGTTTTCAGCTACTTTGGAGAACAGAATGAGCACATAAGAAGTCAGGTTAGGAGTCAGAAGCCCAGTTTCCTGCGGCTTCAACAGCCACAGCTACCCCCCACCTCTGCCTCTCAACCTCAACACCCACCCCAGGTTGTGGGAAGTGTCAGTCACCAAACTCCACATATACAGTGTAGCCCACTAAACCTATCTCCTATCCCAGCCCAGGTTCTAAGAAAGACCCCATTGGCTAGCCTGGGGGCATGGTCACAGAAGTGTGGCTGTGCATCTGAGGACGTGGAGTCACCTGAAGGTCCCTGTGGAAACCTCAGCGCCACAATAACACGCACAGCATGAGGCTCAGCAGAGTAGACTCAAGAAGCCTCAGTGCCTGTGTCTAGCTAAAAGGCAGCAATATGCTAGTAGGTCCGCCCCTCTTCTGGACGCCCCAGGAAGGAGTCAATGGATGCAGGCTGGCAACAGTCCTGTAGGGTGAGGGCAGAGGGGTAGCAGCAGATGAGCAGGGCTGGAAACCACTGTGCCTGCCTGCATCCGCCAAGTACCCACCATCCAATTTGAACAGTTCAGCCTGAGCCTCCCTTATGGCAAAAGGAATCATCTAAATAGTGCCGGAGTTTAATAGGCTCCCATCTAAAGGTGCCCTGCGTAGAGGTGGGGAGGGAAACGTCTTGGAGGAACTCATGGTTAGGGCAGAATATGGAACCCTACTCTGGATGAGGCCAGGCCTGATCTCTTAGCTCCCCAGGGGCCCTTGCTCCAACTGACCCAACGTATCCAGACACCCATAGTACCACCTCTCCCTTAACAGCCTGGCCCAAGCTGGGAGGCCTTCCTGTGTGCTTTAGTAGAAGCAGCTGGTCAGGATGAGGACTTAAAGGGAGAGCCACAAGGCAGATGCAGCTGTGGAGGTGAGCAGACCGGAAGAGCCAAGGTTCGCCCAGCCCGCTGTTTTTTCATACCATGTGGCCCTTCCTGAGCAATGATCTCTTCCCGCCCCCTACTGAAGCCTGGCTCCAGAAGGTCTCCTCAGATCCTGAGGCCCAAGGTTGGGGGGCCTGGGGCAGGGCTGAAAAGACCCCTTTGGGGCCAGGAGCTGAGAGGAGAGTGGAGAGTGAGGAGGAAGCTGAGGAAAATGGAGACGCAGGCTTCCTGCTGTCCATGCTGAAGCAAGAAAACCTGGCCAAGTCTCCAGTATACAACCAGGTAGCACCCCGTCATGACCCATGGAGGCAGGGATGGGCCTGGGCATGGGGGTGAGGAGCACAGCTGACTAGGAGGTGGAAGAGCCAATGCTGCAGACCACACGGGCCTTTCTGACTAGGAGGAGGTGTCCTGAGGTGGAGGTGTCAGGGGCTTCTGGGCCCTGAGCCCCTAGTCTGGACTATGGCTACGGGAAGAACAGGATGACCTAGGTCATTCCTTAGTAGCCATGACTCTTCCGGGGCGGGCTGGCCACACCTGCCCTCCATTCTAGAGGGGCCTGCAGGCCACCTACCCCAAGCTTACTGTGGGATAACCGGCAGGAGTTGGAGGCCATCAAGCTGAAGCTGTGGGCCATGGAGCATGCTGAGACCCGACTGGAGCCATCCTATGTGCAAAGAAGGGTCACAGAGGAAGAGGGGGCTGAGGTCAGACAGCTGCTGAGCCCTGAGACCATAGGTAGGAACCTGGGACCCTTGTTGACCCTGTCCCCAGATGGTAGATGGACAACTGTCCCAAGTCCTTGACCACTGAGCTAAGACTCTAAACCCCACTGCTCTCAATGGAGAAGTACTCAGCATAGACTCCACATGAAGACTACTGAGGAAGTATTCCAGATCACCCCACAGCATCAGGCCTTGCAAACCCACAATGTGATCTTGGAAGCCTGGGTGACCTTCCCTGGGGTCATAAGGAATGGGCTCTTCAATGAGGTCCTCCTTATAGTCCTGAGGTTTTCTCTACAGGCTACTTCTTCCCTGGGACCCCCAAGGAAAAGGTGGAGGCTGACCACAGATCTGTCTATGTGGGCAACGTGAGTAGCAGATAGGGGAGGTCACAGCCCTCTCGTGGTATCTGGCTCCAATTAGGGCATTCAGCTGGGTACACACATCGACGTCTGCCCTGGATGGGGCTGGCTAGGAGACTGAGGTAGGAGGCTGTAGGGTTGTAAACTCAAGTGTCTCCAAGGCTAGACTGAAGGGGCAGGTCTGATGCTAGTTGCAGCAGAGGAAAGGGTGGGTTGTAGCTCTTGGGCAAAACCCATGGAGGCACGTAGTGGCCAGTCCTTGACCATTCAGCTGAAGCTAAGGTCAAGAATTCTGGTTTCTCAACACGCTCTGAAGTTTGAAGTTCCTTGAGATTTACTGCTCCACACACCTGGCATGAGCCAATACCTGGGACACAACCAGCTGCCCACACAGGAAGCCCTTAACTGGCTCTCAGCAATCAGCCTTGGGCAGGAGTGGGTAAAACCTCAGCCCATTTCCAGCCAGGGGCCAACCAACCCTGGGGGTCCCTCTAACCCCTTTCTGACACAACTGCCTCGGAAGGAGGTCGACAGAGAGAGCCCAGCACTTACAGCAGGTGCCCTTTCTGAGAGCAGGTGGATTATGGAGGCTCGGCTGCTGAGCTGGAGGCCTACTTCAGCCCCTGTGGGGAGATTCACCGGGTCACCATCCTGTGCGACAAGTTCTCTGGACACCCAAAGGGGTCAGTGTGGGGCTATAGCATAGCGGGAGGGCAGGGAGGGCGGGGCTGGCCTCTTACTGCTGACCCTATCGTTCCCCACCTTTCTCCCCCCCCCCCCAGCTATGCCTATATCGAGTTCGCTTCCCAGAGCTCTGTCCAGGCTGCTGTGGATCTGGATGAGAGCACCTTCCGAGGGCGGATCATCAAGGTATGTTTCCCCAGGTGTCTCCATGCACCTGTGAGTCACCACTGAGCCTTGCTTGCACATTAACTCACATTCTTCAGGCTCAGAGAGGTTAGAGTACTTGCCCCAGAAAACATAACTACCCAGCCTGACCCTTTGGGTATCTTAGCTGGGTGGGCATTGCTCAAGTTAGGGCATGATGGAAACCCTCAGACCCAGGGTAGAGCTTGGTGTGGGTGTGGCTTGGGGAGATGAGCCAGACTCCTCTGCCAGAGGATACTGGCCATGACCAGGCATGCCGTGTGATCACAGCTGCATCCAAGTGAAGGTGGATGGACAGTTTCAGCCTAAATGGTACGTCTAGGTCAGGAACCCAAAGCCTTGGTCTTAGTCTGGACTCTGGCTTCAGGCCACCCTGGCAAGAAAGGTACAGAACAGTGTCTTGGACCATGGCATGGGTTCCATCCAGGTACTTCCCAAAAGGACGAACTTCCCAGGAATCAGCTCCACAGATCGTGGTGGGCTGCGGACACACTTGGGCAGCAGGGCTCAGCCCTTCCTGCACAGCAGCCTCCATCGAAGATCTCGGTTCCGACCCCATGGACAAAGCCGGTAAGTGGGCCCGTGCGAGTCTGAGTCTGGAGATCTGAGCAGCAAGATTCCTGGAGCCTGACCCTGATGCTGGCTATAGTCAGTCTGTACAGCATCATGCTAAGAGAGGACTGTTGTCCCCTCACATGAACCTTAACTGGCTAGGGCACTTGGGAAGGGGCTGAGTCAGAGTTCATGGTTTCTACTAGCCTGGATAGCCTCTGTGCAACCTTCCTACCTGGTAGGGATACTCCTTCCTGGTCACTAGGACTCTGCAGGTGATAGGCCATAGAGGGTAGGATCCACAGCAGGTTCCTCTGGCCTGAAGTACAGGTAAGGCTGTAGCTGAGCCCATGGGCCACGTGTGGCAAATTCTAGCCTCAGACCTCCCTCCTCCCCTGGAATCACTCCCTCAAGAGAGCAGGGAGCCTGAGAAGGTGCCTCCCACAGTCCCTGAGCAGCTTCACAGGCTCCCTGCCCAGGTGTCCTCCGGGCCTATCCCTCTGAAGGCAACTCAGCTGCCTTTGTCTCCCTCCCTCTCTGCAGGGGCCGTGGACGCGTCTCACCATGGTTCTCACCATATTGAAAAGATGGCCCAGTTTTCAAAGTGGGGCCAGGAGCTGGGTCAGAAGTAAACAGCGGTCTTCCCACTTACTCCAAACTGGTCTTCAAGCCTGGCAGCCCACAAGGGCCTTTGAAGGTGGCCTAGACCCCCAGGTCACAGTGGGAAGGCACAGGGCAGGGAGATGCAGAGGGCAGGAGAGGAAAGGAAAGCCCAGGGAAGCTGGGATCAGCATACTCAAGTACTTTTAAAGAAAAATAGGCATGTGTGTTAATAGTAAATATAAAGTAAATAGTAAAGCATAAATTATTAAACTTGGCTGTTTTAAGAGCATGTAACAAATCTCATTGCTTGATCCTCCCTCAGACACACGTTTACATTGCACCTTTCTCCATGGAGCTCCACAGAGAGGGTAGTAATGGGATGTGACCTTGAGTCCAGAAAATGGGGCTCTGGCTCTGCCTTAGGATTCAATAGACAGTGAGCAGAATTCCACCCCATAACTTTGCCTCTATGCCCCAAGTTGGCTCTCTAGACATAGCTGGATTTCACCTCCATCCTGCCCTGGAAGGTGTCTGAACTGGTCAATTCAGGAAGCAGAGGTGGAGCCTCTGTTCTAAACTCTGTGTGTGTGTGTGTGTGTGTGTGTGTGTGTGTGTGTGTGTGTGTAAGACAAGCCACCCTGCACCGCCACTGTACTCAGCAGGAAGAGGGCTGGTCAGGCCCAGGTTTGTCCAGTGCAGACACTGCGTGCACCCACCCCCATTCCTTGCCTTATGCTCACTTCCTTCATTCCTTAAGCAGAGCTGCTGAGTAAACGACCCCCAACACCAGGAGACTGCTCTGGGAACAGGTTGCTGCCCTTTTCTAGACTCCATCAATGCTTGGCCTCCCCAAGCCACTTTCACACATCCCTTGTCCTCAGTGGAGTGGACCGTACCCCCGAAAATGCAAGCACATCTTCCCCTCCAAAGTCTGAAGGCAGCCTGTGACCTTATTTGAAAAAGGGTCTCTGAAGACATATAATAAGAATTAACTTCAAAGCCAGGCATACTGGTGCATGCCTTTAATCCCAGCATTTGGGAGGCAGAGGCAGGCGGATCTGTGAGTTCAAGGCCAGCCTGGTCTACATAGTGAATTCCAAGACAACCAGAGCTACACAGTAAGACCCCCGTCTCAAAAAAAAAAAAAAAAAATCCCAGACTGCCAGTGGACCACAAACCCAACAGTGGGTGAGGCATGAGACAAAGAGGTCAAGGCAAAGGCCTGAAGTAGACTCTTTCCAGGCCTGTAGGAAGCAGCCCTGCCTCCAGCCACTGTGTTAATGGCCAAGTCTGTTTGTGGCACCTGTAGGGTAGCCCCAGGAGTCTGAGCAGCCTTATTCACCTCTGGAAGTGACTGGTTCTGTCCTGACCAGCCAGCGGTGAATGCCACCCAGTGGGCAAATGTGGCAGCAAATCTGCCTTAGGGCGGCCTTGGGGGGGACTCCCCAGTATCAAAGTGGCCTGGCAGGGCTTCGCCAAGGGTGAAGCCTGCGTCTCATCACATTCCAGCTTCAGAACTGCCAAGGCCCTGGCCCTGGTCTCCTGGCAGGGTATTTGCCCTGCTTTCCCTGAACCTTGGGCATCTCCCGCCAAGGGGATGGCTTTGGTCTTGTTGCTGTCACCTCAGCTCAGTGGCTTCTGGTCCTCTTCTTATACATACAGTAAGTTCTCTCCTTGGGAGGGGCCCATCCTTTCTGATGGACTCAGGTCTGTCTGGACCAAGGACAGAAGACTGAGGTACAAACACCCCCAGCACGCCATCTGCACGGTAGTGAGGGCCCCACCAGCACCACAGCCCCCTGCCGTGTGCGTGGCCACCGTCAGTCCACGGCTTTCTCTCCTAGTGTAGGGCGGGGTGGCCAGGCTGCCCTGGCCCCAGGTCTGCATGACAGTACCAGAAAGGAAGGTAAGCAGCCAATGGCCTCACAGACTACCTGCAGTAAGTCACAAGCTAACCAGAGCGGCCATCTTGGCCCCAGGGTGGAAAGCCTGCCTCACAATAGACAGGCAGCGACCGTGGTCTCCAAGGGCAGCCTCAGGTTCAAACTCACAAGTCTGATGGCCACATCAAGGCAAGCAGATGGCATCATAAGCTTTGTTTGCTAGAGCTTGATAGTGAGAAGACTCCCTAGTGCACACACATAGTGCACACACACAGCACACTTACACACAATCTGACTATACCGGTCAGAAAACCCGAACAGCAGCAGCTTAAACAGGAGAGAGCTACAATTTATTGTCTCACCTATGAACAGTCCAGGGCCAGCCCATTAGCCCAGACCAGGCTCCTTTCTGCTCCGTCCTCATGTCTGCATATCCTCTTATCTTCATGATCCTAAGAGGGCTGCCTAAGCTCCCACTGTTACACTCAAGTTCCAGGCAGGAGAAAAGCAGAAAGTCTTGAGTACTGAACATCAGCTGAAGCTACTTTTAAAGATGTGTCCTGTAGGTCTCTCCCAAAACCACCCGCTACATGCCTTAACCACCTGCCCTGGCGTGAAGGGGAGGAAACAAATGGCATTTAGCCAAGTTCCTCCAGTAAACCTGAGGTTCTGTCTGTAAGGAGGAAAGGGGGAAGTACTGGGGACGAGATGCAGTTCCCAGCGTAGCTAATACTCAGGTACAGTGACCTCCTTAAATACTCAAGATCCCAAGATCCCACCTCACCTCACCGGTGTGCCTGCCTTCTCTTGCCAAGCCCAACCTCCTGCTAAAGCCTTTAACGCAAGCACATCTGGGCTGTCCTTGTCAGTCAGCTGCTTGTTGAACTTCTCAGTCCGACTTCATCTGCCACTTCTGTCGATTGGTTGGAAGGTCTGGCTTCTTCCTGCATTTTTTAATAACCCTGTGCTCACTGGAGCGAAGCCCTGATACAATGGAGATGGGCTGTCTCCTCTGCTACTCCACCCAGCTCATGTGGACAAGTCACTGCCTGTTGGGCCCAGGCATGAGAAACTGTACAGGGAAGGGGGGGAGGGGGGTGTCCTGGGCTGATGACTTGGGGAAGCCAGAGACTCTGAAGACAGCATGGAGCGGCAACATCTGAAGGGGACTCAGACCTGGGGCAGGTCCTCCAGGCCTTGCCATCTCCCAGGACACCACACTGTCCAGTGGCACAGAGGAGCCAGCTCCAGTCACCACCTCCACACAGCCACAGAGTTTTTATCTGGGGAGAGCCTGGTTTGTCCTTGGGGATGTGTGGCCTAGGAGCATCGTTGGGGACCCATGCTGACCTCCATGCTCACTGACAGCCAGGAAAGGCTCCTAGAGTTTCTCATTTGGCACATGGGAAGCAGCAGCTGCTTTAATGCTATGTTCCATGAACCTTTCAGATTTTACCACCTCTTGAGGCTGGGGTTGAGCACAAGTGCTGGGCTAAATGAATGGTGGGTCCAGAACGTTGAGAGCCCTTGTCCAAGAAGAAATGTATGTGGCTCTTTCCCTTACACTGCCTCCATCCTCTGGAGCTAGCTCTGGGCTCCCCATCCCCTGCACCCTTCTGGACCACCCACCCACTCAATGGAGGCCCACAGCCTTCTGTACTCAGTGTTCTCTCTCACTCCACCTGGCTATGGTCACAGCTCCTACATGGCTCCACAGTCTCTGAGACCAGCTAGCAGGTCCTCAGCTGACCCTCTCTGCTGACACAGGACAAAGCAGATCTCATCATGTGAGGCCTTTAGTAGGAAGGTACAGAGCACACAGCCCTGCCCATAGGTTACATTCAGGGAGAGGAAAGGGAATAAATAATCATCAAACAGGGGTGAATACAGGCTTCTCTTCCAGGTGACTAGGGCAGAGGTCCAGCTCAGCAGACCTGGATCATCATCGAAGTTACCATGTTATCAAAGGCCCTGGGAAAAGAACCCAGATTTAGAGGACAGGCTATGACCCTGCCCTCTGCTGGTAGAGACTGGCACTGCCGCGCCAGGTCCTCAGGACTATTCGGGGAAGCAGAGAGCATACCCACCATACCAGGCAGTGACACCCACCTCCTGACTCCACAATCCCTGCACAGCCCCCACAGGCCTATTCCGTCATAGACTTCCTCAGCATCCCTCCCAGGGTAAGGCACACAGGGTGCAGGCAGGGGTAAGCACTGAGCCCCAGGAACAGGCAGTGCTACCTTTGCCCTGCACAGCTTAGGGACACCAGTGTGCTCTCTCCTAAGATCTAGGCGGATGCAGTACTCTCGATATCTCAGCCAAAGGAAGGTGCCACCAAAGGGCCTAGCTTGGGGCACCTGTCAATTGCAAGGAGCTCCTCGGGAATAGTCCCAGAAAAAGAATCTGGAAGCAGGTTTGTAGTGCCAGCATATGAAGGCCATGCCTCCTGATGAAGCACCTGCATGAGGTCCATCCAGCTGGAGGGGAGACACCTAAGCCCAACACAAAAGGCACACCGGGATACAACAGGAGGACACTGCCTCCATAAAAGCTACGGTCACAGCATGAGCTGTGAGCTTGCTGAGCCCTCTGGAGGTCCTCAGTTACCCACAGACACACCTGGGAGACCCCATGGGTGAACCTTGGCCCAATCTGCCTATGCACACTAAAGGTCTGTGTCGGCACTAATTTAGCAAAACAGGGCTGGCTGCTTTGAAACAGTGGCCTTAGGACAGTACTCATGGCTCCCTCACTTCCCCAGTGACCATGCTATCACAAAGCAAGTCTCACAAAGAGACACAAACACGCAGGGCCCCACCTTGACTGGATGCGGTCTCCGGGGTTGTAGAAGGGGTTGCACATCACGTCCGTGTAGGAGTTATGCAGCTTCCGGAACATCTGAAAAAAGAACAGAAAGTAGTTTTAAAGAGTGCATGCACAGGGCTGCCGCAGACTTTTACATTCTCAGCGAGGAAAGGGAAGCAGCAGACACCCACCTCAAGCCCCTGCACTTACACTGCGGATCTCATTGTCTCGAAGGGCCGTATTGGAGGAATCCACCACCATGACAAATTTCACCTTGGAATTGGTCACGTAGCCATACCTGCATGGCTGTTAAGGAACACGCTTTGGCACAGGGGCTGTATGACTTCATATGGCAGTCAAGAGCATGCAAGCCTGGAGAACTTTGTGAACCCTCACTTGAGAGAACCTGACAACCTTGAATCACAGGAAGTGCCCAGGCTGGGGAGGCTACGCAGCAACCATGCAGATGTGTACCTGAACTGGGAA
Organism: Peromyscus eremicus; assembly: GCF_949786415.1. Classification (NCBI taxonomy): domain Eukaryota; kingdom Metazoa; phylum Chordata; class Mammalia; order Rodentia; family Cricetidae; genus Peromyscus; species Peromyscus eremicus. The sequence continues at coordinate 85,379,070 of NC_081420.1, forward strand.
CAGCTCAGCCTCCTTTTGAACTGATGCGAGGTCTGGGATGTTAGCTGCAAAGCCAAACTTTTGCCATCACTGTGTTAACAGAGTGATTCCAATGTCCTTGTGGATAGGCTATAGTTAGTCCCCATGGGAATGTTCTTGGATTCTGTGGTCTAAAGAATTTATCCAAGGGAATGGCCAAGAGTTTACAGTACCACATGAGGCTGAGCCTAACAACAGTATCATGGAACAATCACCCTTGATTCAAAGTTGGTCGCCTCTAACGAGCACAGAGAAGCCCAGATCCCTGCCATGTCAACTTTCACCCTCCTGGAAGTTCAGCCTTGCTTTTCCAGTGACTCTTCCCATTAAAGGGAGGAAAAAATGTTAGGAGGCCTTGGTTAGCTTCAGGCCACCTGCCTACCTGACCAGCTGGAACCCCTTACAATTTTTCCTTTCTTGTGTTTCCTCCCATATCCCACTCTGAGAGTGCAGAACAGTGCTGAGCACTGACGGATACACCTTGTAGTCCTCAGTTGGGTAGAGCAGGCCCAGGTACAGCTCCCTCTGGTCCACCAGTGCTTTTCCCATGGCAGAGATCTTCTCATCCACCACATCCAGGGACGTGTGCACCATGTAGTGGAACTTGAGCTCATTCTCTGTGGGACTGCTTCGGATGTACAGAGGGTAATTCTGCAAGAAGGGATGGTGATCCACCTAGTGAGTCCCAGCTCCGAAGACAATGTCAAAGCACTCCTAAGGTGGGCTCTCAGTCTGCCAACCACTCACGTGCTCTAAAATTCACTGTGGCAGACATTGCCTTCAGGGGCATAACCTAACCTAAGGAGGACTGTATGCCATATGCAGAGAGGGGACTATAGATAATAACTCAGTGATACAGCACTTGCCTAATGTGCACAGGGCCCCTAACTTCAATTCCCAGTACTAAAAAGAAAAAAATATATATTGGACTAGGGATGTAGCTCAATGGTAGAGCACTTGAGTAGCAGCATTAGGCCCTAGTTCAACCAGAAAGGAGGAGGAGAGGAACAAGGAGATGGCAGCAGAAGAGGACTGCACAGGGGCAGGAAGGTGAGCAGAAATGAGATGGCCCAGGAATGCCAACGAGCACAGTCTAACAACATAGCCTGACACTAAGGTGAGTCATTCCTCGTCCTAGAACCATCCCTGCCTCAACCACCACCACACTCTGAAGTGTCATTCCCCACACCAGGCACACTGGCTATTTCTTAATGTGCCACACAAGGGCAGCGGTCTGTTGCTCAGCCCTTCAAGACTCAGCTCAAATCTCCACCTCTATACATCTGACCATCCTAAGCCCACCGTCAAAAGCTTCACTCCTGGCCTCTCACATCCATTGTTCAACTATGTCGTCCAGAAATCATCTGGTCTACCGCAGTTATGAGTCTCCAAATCAGGACACCTCAGCATTGATAATGGACTTCATCGTGAGTTTATCAAAGCAGTAGCTGCATTTTTAATGGAGTTTTGATTTTGGTGGGCTTATGGGGGCGTAACTCTCTCATTCATACTGACAGCTTCACAGCAGCCCAATCCCTAATGGCAGGTCTCAGGGAAGACCTGGTAGGATACAGGCTCCATGCAACAGGATCTTGTGGACCTCTGATGCTGTCTTAGCATTCGTAAACAGCTTTCCAGAGGAAATGAATATACATGGTGGCCAGCAAGACAAGAGTTGGGAAGAGAAGATAAGGGGTGAGGGAAACTGTCAAGAAGTTTGCAGGCCTTCACAGGGACTGGAGTAGAAGGATGCAAGTGGCATGAAGGGGGCTATCCTAAAGCAAAGAAAAGCACTTGAATTCTAGCTTGACTCGCGGCGCGCCTGGTTTGTATTTAAATAGCACCGGCGGGGCAGCCAGGGGACGGTCGGGAAGGCGGGACAGAAAGACCGGACGCGGAAGGCAGCTGAGGCCATGAAAAGAAGAACGCGTAGCGCGAAGGGTGGAGGGCTGCAGAGGCAGCCAAGCTTCCCGGTGGGTCTCAAAACCCGGAGGCCGCGGCCTGCAAGGTGGCGGCAGGCGGGCGGCTGACAGCGAGAGAGGGCAGGAGGGATCCTGATCACAGGGCTTGGCGGAGGCTTGGGAGCCTAGAGCTGAGCAGATCGAGGGCATGGCTGGAAGGAGGCCCGCCGCCCGCCGCCCGCCGCCCGCCGCTCGCAGCTTCACACGCACCTCCTTCGCGATCACCGCGATGCACACCGCCATATTGGCAGGCCGTGCGCCGCATCATGTGACCCGACGGGAGTCAGGCCCCGCCCATCCCTCCGCCCAACCCCACCCCGCTGTGGCTCAGACCCCGCCCTTCTCTACAGGGGCTCTTCCCCGCTTTTCAGGTCAGACCTTGATTCCCACCGCTTTCCTGTCAGGCACGAGGCCCACCTCTCCGGTTCGGACGCTGGCAGTGCCCCTGCTTCTGTCGCTCCGTCCCACTTTTCCTGTCAGGCCCCACCTACCGTGTCACTCAGCCTGGCAGGCCTGGCTCTCACGCTTCAGCTTGGTGGGGTCCCGGCTCCTCTGCTAGCCCATCCTGTCCTGGGGCATCGCAGACCCAACGCCCTTCCCGGTCAGGCCGAGCCCACTCTTCTTGTCAGTCAGGCGACCTAGGCCCCGCCTCTCCTGTCACTCAGCCACGAGGGCCCGCCCTGCAGTCCGAAAGGAAACGCCGCGAAATCGGGACTGGGTCTTAGCTCCGCTGCGGATGCTTGGTTGCCATGGCGGCATCTGCCACAGCGACCAGAGGCCGGCCGCTGCTGCTGGTTCTGAGCGCCCTAGGACTCTTGGCTTCAGGTGCTCCACAACCCCCCAACATCGTGCTGATGCTCATGGACGATGTGAGTGGGGCCGCGCGGCGGGGGGGACACGGAAGGTACAGGGCTGCCACACTGCGGTGGAGGGGTGACCCGAGGGAGGCTCAGACGCCGCTGTCACCTCTCTCTCTTACTGTTTCCGCAGTGGGAGTCGGTATTCAGGGAGGCTCTTCTCTCCCTTCCTCCCCGGGGAAGGGGCCTGGCGTCCCCCTCCCCTCATAAGGTGGCCCTGCCCTCGGTGCCCACCTCCAGCCTGGGCCTCTGGGGAATTCTGACCAAAGCCGGGCATGGAAGAGCTGAAAGGTAAGAATGTCACCTGAGGGGGCAGGTGTGCTGCAGGCAGCCATCTATGAACTCAGCCCCGGGGCTAATCTGCCTCGGTGTCCCAGTCTGAGGAATCTGGCTCCCTGAAAGTGACATGAAAGCTTAGAAATCAGCACTGGGTCTGATCCAAACTGGACTGGACCCTATCTTCCTCTGAGCCTTAGCCCACCAGCCCCCACCCCAGACACACACTACAGAGTGGCACCTGTCGGCTACTATTTGAACCAGAGTCACATCCAGTTCAGGTTGATTTGGAACAGTCCTGGGCACCCCAGAGGCTAATAGCCAACCCAGCCCTCCCCACAGAGCCTTCAGACCTGTGCTGACCCACACTTAACTCCTCAAAGTGGTGCCCATCATAATAGAGAGGTGCCATGTATGTAAAATAAGTTGGATTTTAGAGACTTAGGAGGAGAAAAAGTAAACATCCCACTTGGTAATCCTTAGGTTAGTGGTTCTTTATTATGAAGAAAAATATATGCCTGAAAAATCCTGTACATAATCCCACTACCCAGAATCCACTGCAGGAAACCTTGAATGCTTCTTTCCAGCTTCCCATTCTATGTGGATGATGACTAATTCTACTCTGAGTGCCCGGCTCCTTCTGCGCCTGTCCTGGTGGCTGGTAGTACTGAAGATATATATCACATACATATATAGTGCCTTTCTGTATGAGGTCCTTTTAGAGCTAAGTCACACTGGCTTGGTTTGTTGTTTTGTTGGTTTGTTTTTGATCAGAAGTACTGACTAGAGGCGCTTGTCTGTCAGTTTTCTGTTCTCTCCTTTCCAAATGACAGCCTGTGAGGAGTGAAAGGTCCTCTCTAACACTCTATTAGATGACTAAAGAGTGTTGAAATGATAGACTATGGATAATTGAGTTAAGTGAATGTACTATTAGCCTTCATCTCGACTCCTTACTTTTATTTTTTGTTTTGTTTATTTGTTTGTTTATTTGCTTGGTTGGTTAGATTTTTTGAGACATGGTCTTGCTATGTTGTTTTGGCTGGTCTGAAACTCACTCTGTAGCCCAAGCTGGCCTCAAACTGAAGGCAATCATCCTGCCTTAGCCTCCCCAGGGCTAAGACTACAAGCATGAACCACAACATCTAGTAACCTAATTGCTTTTCTAATATGGCGACTAAAAAATATAAAGTTACATGTAAAGTTCAGAGAGCATTTCCATTGGGCAGCTGCAGATGAGTACAGGGGTTTTAGCTAATGGGATGTGGCTAGCACCAGATCAGTCTACCTGAAGGTGGTTGATTAGGAACCTCCACTACCTACCTTCTGAATACCCTGGGGCTGTCCAAGAACATTCTGCAAAACTTGGGTCTTGTCGTGTAGAGACTTTTGATACATGTAACTGAAAATGAACTCAGTTAACGTCAATAAAACTGGGAATCCCTGGCTTTACCAAAGATCACTCTGGCTTAAAGCAAGTAGGCTTTAGGCTTCCCCTTTCATAAGGCTGCTGTCTGTAAGCTGGCCCCTGGTGGCCCCGTGACAGCCTCATGACAGCCCTAGGCAACTCCCAGCTCACCTACCCTACTGTCAGCAGTCCCAGTGGGACAGTGGCTTTTGCTGACTTGGACCCACTCCTGACCCAAGCATAAGGTGAGAAGAATATGCTGGACTCTGCACCAGGAAAGCTGAGCCCACCTCTGGAAAGGACACCCTGGGTGGGGAGGCCTCTTTGGTTCATACTTGACCTATTCCAGGGCAGGGTGCCTGTGCTGGAAGAGGCAAGAATGCCAGAAGGGGAGAAAAGTCCTGAGGTGCCCCCTACATGGCAGATAAGGACAGCCTCAGCAGCACAGGAGCCTCCATGCTAATCTCTTCTCCTCTGCAAACCCCTCCCTTTGCTCTCTACAGCTGCCTTTGCCAGGCTGATCATGTCTGAATCTGCAACATGTGCTTATGTATGTCTGGCTTACCTAGGATAACACGGCTCCCAGCTCCAGGCTTGGCACTGTCTGACTGTCTAAGATTGTCTCTAGTTTAAATTCTTTAAGGATTGCCACTGACTTTGGACTGGTTGATCATGGTCCTGTCCTGCCCTGGTTATATTATGAGTGTCCAGAGGGCATGTCCTAAATAAGCCCCTTTCCCTAAGAGGCCACCATTATAGAACAGGGGATGGGTTCCCAAAACTAGCATAGGAACCATACAAAAGACCTACTCACCTGCCAGTCACATTGACTTGCAAAAGACTCCATACCCACTCCTGTCCTAAGAGTTACAGCCAGCATAAGAGGCTGGTTTGTGTAAAGGACAGCATAATTAAGAGTGTGTGAGAGAGTAGATAATGGTCACAAGGACCATTGTAGAGCAGAGCATAGTCAAAGAATGAGAGTGGAAAAGGACCAAAAAGGACCATTGCAGAGCAAAATAATCATGGTCATTGGAGGTAGATGTGGGCTGGAAGTATGGGCAGCTTCATGGGCCTAGTGCCTGGGGTGGCTTTCTACATAACCTTCCTAACATGGGGAGCTGAGTGGAACAGAGAAAGACAAACACAACCCAAGAAGTTAAAAACCCAAGCTTTGGTCCAAGCCAGGCAGAGGTGGCGCATGTTAGTCCCAGCACTCGGGAGGGAGAAGCAGGTGGATCTCTGAGTTCAAGGCCAGCCTAGTCTACAGAGTGAGTGCCAAGACACCCAGGGCTACAAAGAGAAACCCTGTCTCAAAAAAAGGAAGAAAGGAAGGAAGGAAGGAAGGAAGGAAGGAAGGAAGGAAGGAAGGAAGGAAAGAAGGAAGGAAGGAAGGACAGACAGACCTCCAACTCTTCTAGGTATATCCAACCTGCAGCCACATACAGCAAGGATAGCCATAAATTTGGCCCAACACAAGAATCATGAACTTACTTAAAACATACTCTTGTGATTTTTTTTTTGTGACTGATTGCAGTTCTCAAACATGAACTTTGTAGAAGACAACAATATATCACAAAGACAAGAATTGTACATGCCCGCATCTATTAATGTCATAACTCCACCCAGGGTTATAAATACAACTCTAGTCACACCCTATGAACCAGTATCAGTCCCACAATTTCAGGTTTTGGTTTTGCAAGCTGATTGTTAAGGGTCCATCCCGATAACTTCCAAGCCTGCTAATATCTAATTAGTTTTCTAATACCCCTGTGCATCTGTCATCTTGGTGTGTGTAAAGTACAAGGTGCCTTCATGACCAGCCCAAAGTGAGAACTCTAGAGCCTAAACCTCTCACAAGTTCTCAGGCTGATTCCACCCACCTGTGCTATCACAAGTTGACCTTGAGGGAAGCAGGCTTGTAGCATACAGCCATGGGGCAGGACACTGGAAGCTGCCTGGTCTAGACTCCCAACACCACCCTGTGCATCCTCGTCCTTGTCTTGTTTTGCTGCCGGCCATCCCTTCACTGTGATGAACCATAGCTGGGAGTTGACTGCATGTCCTCCCTCCAATGGGAGTTTGCCATAGTTGATCCAAAGCACAGTTCATATCTCAAAGGGAGTGAGAGTTTATTCTGAACCAAATCTGAGTGATCACGGCCTAGAAACATGGGTTCAGGTTTCCTTGAATAACATTCCAGGAAGTGAATTAAGGTCATACTCATGAGCTTCAGATGGTCACGAATTTGGAGAAATACAATTCCACCCAGACAGTATAGCCTACAACTCGTTCGTCTATCATCTGGTGGCCACTTGGACTGGCCATAGCCCTTGATGGTTGGGATCCGACTGCCATGGACACTCATGTAGTTTTGGAGCATGGGTTTTCAGTTCTGTGAGGTACACTGAGCCAGGCCGCCAGGCCATGTGGTGACTCTAGGCTCGGCTTTCTGAGGAACCTCACCACTTGCTTTTGAAATCTCAATTTGCATAACAGCTTTATGCTGAAAATAGATGTGTATTCTTAGACACCAAGACTCTAGGAGCACACGGGGGTTGATCTCAGCTGAGGAGGAAGGCAAACACAGATATATTCCTGGTGGTGGTCAAACTGATATGAGGTGAAAGCCAGCAAATTTCTTGTAAGTCCTGGAGCAGCTCACAGAAGCTTACAGAGTTTGGGTAAACTCTATGGCTCCTCCTTGTAACAAAAGAACCATTTGTTGAAAGGGTTCATTCCTCATCTCTTTGATCTTCCCTGCAGATGGGCTGGGGTGACCTGGGTGTGTATGGAGAGCCTTCCAGAGAGACCCCAAATTTGGACCGGATGGCTGTAGAAGGGATGTTTTTCCCAAACTTCTATTCTGCCAACCCTTTGTGCTCACCATGTAAGTTGCTGCTGCCCTCTGCCCTGGACCCAGTTAGCCAGCAGAGTCTGCCGCATCTGCCCCTCCCCCCCTAATCTAGGTAAACAACCTGTTCTCAGGTGTCAGGAAGGCTGCAGGTGGAATGAGTACTTTGTTGCTATCATGCTGGCCCCTGACTCCAAGCCCTGAGTCACCATAAGTTTGGAGCTTATTAGGGCCCTTTAAGGGCAATAGTGTGCCCTCAATATAGCTATCTGCCTCCCAGCAGGCAGGGGTCACTCTGCACCAGGGGAGGGCTGCTGTCTGTCTCCCAGAACTGCCACACTGCCCTCAGAGTATTGTCTGTACTTCCTGGACACAGGACATGGGTGTAGTGGAGAGGCAGTGAGGCCATGTCCTCGTCCCAAGGAATGTCACTCCTACTACATTGGTGTTTACAGAAGTGCTGACCTTAAGTAAGAACAGTAGATGGGGCAAATGGTCAGTAGGAGGCAGGCCATATGGGTCTACAGTCTGGTGGCTGTCCCCGAGTCTAGGGACTGAGCACAAAACAGAGCTGAGTAGCAGAGCCTGCTGTGTAAACCTCCATCCGTCAACAGGCTGTTGGGCCATCTCCCAGTGCCTGACTTCTGCAACACAGAGGCTGGAGGGGATTGAAACGCAACAGTTGGGTGTCAGCCTGATGCATTCATGACAGACACCTCCCAGGAACTGTGGACGTGGGAGGCACTGCAGAGCTGGCTGAAGGTCCTATCTGGATTTGTGTCACAGTGTCTGTTTTTATCCTTCTATGTAGCCAGGGCAGCCCTGCTCACAGGACGGCTGCCCATCCGCAATGGCTTCTACACATCCAACGCGCATGCAAGGAATGGTATGCCCCCCAACCCCCACCCCCATAACCCTGTAGGTACTTCTATCTAGATTAGGGAAAGCTGGTGTCCTAGGCCTTAGTATGAGAGGATTGGGGTCTGGAACGGTAAATAAAGGCAACCTAAGGCAGAACTGAGTATCACAGTGCAGCCCCCGTGTCACAAGCTTCCTCCCTGACTTGGCCCACTGAGAACCAAGCTGGGCCTGGGGCACCTCAGGTACACCACACAGCATTCGCCCATCACCCTTGGCCTGCTCCTGGGTACTGCCTGGCATGGCTCCTATTCCACTGGGAAAGCCATGAGGTTTCAGGTCAGAGCAGGGAGTGTTCTAGAAACAAGCTCAGGAGCTTGGATGGTTTCTCTAAGGATAGGGTCCCAGATGAGATGAGATTTCAAGTAGCTTTGAAGAAAAGGAGTATGGGAAGAACCAGGATCATAGCCTACAGGGAACAGCATGATATCAAATGCCAAACCAGGCTGGAGAGGTGAGAGACAGGGGGGTGGGGTGGGGGGTGGGGGGGGTGGTGGTGAGGGGCAGCATTACACCATCCCCACCATGTTGGTACTAACTTGGAGAGTACCTGGGAGTATCATGGGAAGTGTCTCTAGCCTGACCACAGGTCTGCCCGTCCACCTTGATGGGGCAGTGTGTGTATCCATTACAGAGATGTGATATTTCTAATGCAGTATTGTTCTTCCAGCTTACACACCTCAGGAGATCGTGGGTGGCATCCCTAACTCAGAGCACCTCCTGCCTGAGCTCCTGAAGAAGGCAGGCTATACCAACAAGATTGTGGGCAAGTGGTGAGTGTAATGATACAGCACACGGGGCCTTTGGGCCAAGATGCCCCACAGCGGGTGAGAGATAGAGACGCCATGCAGGCAGCACTCAGTGAAGAGTTTTATTTGGTGGGGGGAAGAGACAGGGGGAGGGAAAGAGAGAGATAGGGAGAGAGAAGCAGAGGAGGAGGGTGCACACCTTATGGGAATAGAGGTGGGGGAGGAGGAGTTTTCTCTTAAAGTGGGGTTTACATCAAGACGAGCAGGGTGAGTCCCCAAGGGGTGGGCCAGAATTCCAGCATCCCTCCATTTTGATTATTATGAAAAGGTGAGTTATGGATAGCAAGTGGGGGAAGAAGAGTGCTAAGTTCTCAAAACTGCTTCCTGCTGATTTTAGAGCCAAGTGGGAGGGGGAAGTTAGGATTCAGGGTCACACAAGGCAGCAGGTATGAGGGAAGAAGCATTTAGTTGGCTGTTATTGTGGAGATCCCAGGCATCTGTTCCTTGAGGGAGGTGAGAAGGCAGGTTGCTAGGAGAAAAAAATAGTTATCATTGTTGGGCAGGTGCCCGCTTGAGCTTGGAGAGGTGGTACCAGCAGTGAATTGAGGGATGATGTGTTCTTTAGGAGTACGTGAACCATCACATCTGTTGTTCTCTGGAGGTGGGGGTGCATCCATGTTGGTGGTTGGCATCCTCGGAGCTGGTGCAGGGGCTGGTGTATCTGGAGAGCTCCTGAGGGTTGGTCTTGGCACAAATCTGGCAGAAAGGGTGGACCCATGCAGGAACCTTTAAGTGTGTAAAACAACTGGAACAGATTTACATCTTAGTGTCATAGCAAAAGGCTGTGGCTTTGGGTTAGAAGGTATGAACATTTTTAAGGCCTGGTTTCAGTCCAATGAAACACATTCTTAAATCTATAACCAGAGGAAATTTACTGAATGGAAGTGGTTGAGTGAGTGAAGGAGGAGGGAGACTTCCTTGAACATCATCAGATAGCTTTCCTATCTTCATATAAACAAACCAGGATATACTGAGAGCAGTCAATAGTAAAAAGTTACATTGAAATCTGTTCTGAGTTTTTCTAATCTGGTAACAAGGTAAATTGTGTCTAGACCTAGTAGTAGCCCTAAGAGAGGATGATCTGTGAATTTTTTGTTTTGTTTTGTTTTTTGATACAGGGTTTCTCTGTGTAGCTTTGGAGCCTTTCCTGGAACTCACTCTGTAGACCAGGCTGGCCTCAAACTCACAGAGATCTACCTGCCTCTGCCTCCCGAGTGCTGGGATTAAAGACATGCACCACCACTGCCCGGTAAGATCTGTGAATTTTACATAGAGAATTGAGAAGGCAGCAGAAGCAAAGCCTGGTCATCAAATGGAATCAGAGATCTGAGAAGGATAAATCATTTCTGAGTGCAGACCAAGCAGCTTTTGAATCTATTTGAAAAATGACAGGGACCAGTCCTTACCCAGTCAGCCATATCCAGGTCTCCACATCGTTGGAGGCAGAAGTATCAGAACAGAGTCTGTCTTTTGCCACCAGACCCATAAAGTGAGAGTTTTTCCAATGGAAGAAGGACATAGGAAGACTGACCTTAATTTTGTCTAGGCAAAAGGGGTGCAATCAATTCTCCAATGTCCTGTTGTTTGTCCACAGTCTGGGCTGGGTCCTGGCAGCAGGTGTCACATTGGAGCATCTTGCCCAGAAGTCAGGATTGCCATAATCCAGGTGGAGACATTGTGGTGCCTCATAATCTTCTTCAGAGACCTTGGTTCACTGTTAGGATCTCTAGGAGTCTCTGTCTAATATAATAAGCTTTTTGATCAACATTTTAAATGCTATATTCTGCAGATCTCCAAGCATTTGAGGACTGCCTGTCTATTAGATATGAATGGCTGACTATCAGCTAGTATTCCCCAAGTCTCCCATATCTTAGCAGCTTCCACAAGAGAGACAGGAGAAAGATCCCAGAGCCAAATGGTAACAAGACAAAAGGGGTTTGTGAGTCAGGGTGTGACCAACTCCGAGAAAAGGACTCTCTCAGGGGACCAGAAACTTCGTCACAGGATATACATCTTGCCTATCAAATATCTTATTTATCAAACATATGCCATCATTTATTTAAATTTTCTAGAGGTGTAAATCTCTAAGTTAGCTTTTGTTAATCTGAACAGATAAATTTAGCAAGGACAAGGAGGCTTACATTTTAAGCCTGACTAGACCTTGAGTAAGGAGAGACATTTTTTAAGCCATTGGCAGTGATGTCTGCATCTATTACCATTTTTAAGGCCCTGTAGTTCTGATCTTTGAGTACAGCCAGATTATAATCCTGAATGATTTATATAGAAATAATTATTTCTTAAGGTCATATAATACCTCTTTGGTTCTGCATAAAGAAGGCCAAGTATTTTATTCTATTACAGGATTATTTTAGTTAATAAATCTATCAATTGACAATATTTGGTCCAGTTTCCTGGTATGTCAATGGGCATTAGGTAGCCAATTTGTCCCCTATGCCAGGGGTTTTTCTTTGACTTGGCCCTTTAGCTGGTTTTTTTGAAGGTGGTGCGGGGACAGGGATGATGCTCTTCTATGGCTGCTTCAGGTTGAAATGGGGCACAGATGGTCAGAGCCCAGGGAGGCTGAAAGGCCAGTCAAAGAAAGATAAGGAGGGAACCCAGGCAATGGGCTATTTATCGGAAGTATGTGGTCATCTGACCTGACTGTAGAGACAGGGAACAATTACGTTTGGTTGGACTGGTCCACATCGTATCAGCCTTCAGCAAGTCTAGAGCTTGTAGTCCTTTGGAGCAGGTTGTAGTCAGCCATTGACGCTTGGATGCATCTGCCAGCCAAGTGGAAACCTGCTGAGGCAGATAGACCAGAGACAAAAGTTAAAATTTATGAACTTATTTGGAGCCTTTAGGCCCATGGTCTTAGTAATTGTGAAAGAGAGACCAGGAGAAAGAAAAATACCATCCTCAGGAATAGACAGATGAGGAAAACTCCCTTATCTGGAGCAAGAATCTGAAAAACAGCAGTAGACTCATACCTATAAGTTTTTATTTGGAAGACAACCAAAGAAAATCCAAAATCTTGAGTTTGTGACCCAAACTGCATCAGAACTCTATTAATGTTAAAATCTGAAATTTTAAAATCTTAATTTATAGAAGGGGAAAGTAATCTGAAGCATTTAAATCATTTATTTATGTTGAGAGACCTAGTAGCTTTAGGGAAAGTAAGGCTTGATTTTTTTTTTTTTTAAGATTTATTTATTTATTATGTATACAGTGCTCTGCTTGCATGTATCCCTGCAGGCCAGAAGAGGGCACCAGATCTCATTACAGATGGTTTTTGAGCCACCATGTGGTTGCTGGGAATTGAACTCAGGACCTCTGGAAGAGCAGTCAGTGCTCTTAACCTCTGAGCCATCTCTCCAGCCCTGATTTTTTTTTTTTTAATCTATAAAATGAGCTGACAAGTTGGCCCTATCGCCAGCATGCAGCTCCACTGATGCCCAAGAGCCCCGGAGGGTGGCTGCAGAAGAAAGCAAGCCAGGCTGTGACTAGACCTGTGGGGCGCATTGACTCGAGGTGGAGTTTTTTTTTCCCCACCCTCCTACAAATGGCTCAAGTGCCAGGCACCCCGCCCATGCTTGAGCCACTGACAGAAAGTGATTTTTTTTTTGCTGCCCTTAATAAAGATGGTGGTGAAGTCATATGACCTGTCCCTCTTTGACCTTAGCCAAGATGGTGCCTACCTGACCATGTGATTACCCTTATCAAATATGGCGACAGAGCATATGATCTGTATGTCTTTGACCTTAGTCAAGATGATGTCTGCCTGCCCATGTGACCACCATCTGGCACCTGACCACATGTTCACATGGGTTTTCTTTTTTTTTTCCCAAGACAAACTGAACAGATAAATTGAAGCATTTAAAAGTTAGAGTTGGGTGGTGGTGGCACATGCCTTTAATCCCAGCACTTGGCAGTCAGAGCCAGGAGAATCTCAGTGAGTTTGAGGCCAGCCTGGTCTACAGAGTGAGATCCAGGACAGGCACCAAAACTACACAGAGAAACTCTGTTTAGAAAACAACAACAACAACAACAAAAAAGTCAGTCAGAAACATATTTATGTGGCCACCTCCCGAGCGGTATTAGTGGCAAAGGGAAGGCGGACCCTCGGAGGGGGAGGGGCTACCCTCGGAGGGGGCGGGGCTTGGCTCCCAGCGGCTTGCCCCAAGTGGTGGTGGCAGGAGGAGGGAGAAGAGTGAGAAACAGGGAACAGAGACAGACAGCGTGACATAGTTTGCGAGCAGAAGCATGAGGGTGAAGGGGCCAGGCAGCTGCAGGAAATGGCGGTGCCGGGGTCTGCGGGGCAACAGGTGGGTGAGACCCGGCAACAGAGTTAAGCAAGAAAGAGCAAAGAGGCTGGGGGTGAGATTACAGAGGGGAGGGATGAGGGGCAGTTTTAAAGGTGCACATGCCGTGGAAAGGGACCTGGCGACAGGTGATGGATGATGTAACTGATGGAGGATCATGAGGGAGCGGGCAGTAAGGAAGGAGCTGGAATAGGAGAGTAGGCGCGTTTTCCAGAGTGAGGTACAAGGTCCAACAGACTGACCTCCGGCGTCCCAGAGGGTCAGCGAGGACCAATGATGGCTCAAAATAGCCAGTGGACTGTCATCCAAAGGCTATGGGCCATGGAGTGAGTGGGCACAAGCTGTCGCCACATGCTGTCGCATAGAAACGGGCTGGAGGGCCCGAGAAGCGTGGTGCCCGGTACTGGGTCTTGAACGGGGCCAAGAGGCGAGAGCTCATGGTTGAGAAGATGAATCCTCACTCGTGGAAAATGGCCAGAAGGAAAGGGGGGAATCTTACCGATAGGGTGTCCCAGGGGTCCTCCATTTGGAAGTTGGAAAAGTGACGGTGTTAGAGGATACAGGGTCCCAGCGTTTCTCACATTGCCTGCGTGTAAGAGAAAACACCAGGGGAAACCAGCCAAGTCACACCGCATCAATGTAATGACATGGCCTGTGAGGGGGGATGGGGGGCTGGGCCAGGGCGCTCCACAGCCGGTGAGAGACAGAGACTCCATGAAAGCAGCGCTCAGCGGAGAGTTTTATTTGGTGGGGGAAGAGAGGGGGAGAGGGAAAGAGTGGGAAAGAGAGATGGGAAGGGAGGGGTGCACAACTCGTGGGAATAGGGGGGGTGGACTGCAGGTGGGTGGGCCAGAATGCCAACAGTGAGGTGTTACGATCCACTGCCTCAGCCTTCCACATGCTGAGATTATAGCTGTGTGCCGTCTATAATCTTTGCAGGGGGCTTTTTTTCCCCACCTGCCTCTGCCTCCCTGAGTGCTGGGATTAAAGGCATGCTCCACCACCGCCTGGCATCTATCTGCAGGGAGCTTTTAAGAACTTGGTGTTTCAGGCACACACATAGTACACAGACACCCATGAACATAAAATAAAAATAAATACATCTTTTTAAATATAAAAAAAGAACTTGGTGTTTAAAGTCAGGAACTTGATAAGTGTAGTGGTGGAGGCAGAGACAGTCAGATCTCTGTGAGTTTGAGGTCAGCCTGGTCTACAGAGCAAGCTCCAGGATAGTCAAAGTGAGACCCTGTCTCAAATAAAATAAATTAAAAAATTGAAATCTAAAGTCCAGCAGGAGGTCAAGACACCAGCGTCCAGCAAAGCTGTCGCAGCATGACACTGAGCAAGCACGCAGTCGTCCCCATCCTCCCGCTTCCCACCATACTTTCTGCCCTCTCTGACCCATGCCTGTGGCCACAGTAAAATGTCACTAAGTGAGCCAACCACATTCTTGCATACAGATGAGACAGTTTGCTAGTCACCAGAGGGCTTCTGCCTAGTGACAAACTTTATCATAAGTCACAAAGAAGTGCTAGGTAGGAGCAGGGGAGCAGCAGGTGGCTGAGTGTGAGACGGAACATGTCCATAGCTGCTTCTGTCATTTCACTGTTGCTGGCTTCTAGCACTGACGTCCATCTCTTTTACTCCTGCAGCATCCCATGATCCCCTGATGGAGCTCTCCCCAGCCTAAAGCCAAGCAGATCCCTTCCCTCAGAAAGCCTTCCCCCGTTTTCTTTTTTTTTTTTTTTTTTTTTTTTTTCAAAGATTTATTTATTTATTATGTATACAGCATGTATGCCTGCAGGCCAGAAGAGGGCACCAGATCTCGTTATAGATGGTTGTGAGCCACCATGTGGTTGCTGGGAATTGAACTCAGGACCTCTGGAAGAGCAGTCAGTGCTCTTAACCTCTGAGCCATCTCTCCAGCCCCTTCCCCCGTTTTCTGTTCTCTGTGATCTTCACTGCTCATGGCCCCGCACGTGGCTCCCCTTGGGTTGGTTTCTCTGAGTCTGTTACTAGTCACAGGGTGGAAAACCTGATACTAGGAAATCTAGGCAACCTAGAGCTGCCTAAGAAACATTTGTCACTTTGCAAGCAAAAAAATGAAACCTGGCCATAACCAGGGGGTGGTGGCAGAGAAGAGCTGACAAGCATCGGGTCCCTCCTCATCTGCACAATCCCCAAGCAGGTGGCAAGGAGTCCAGGGAACCCTGGCAGAGGCAGGCAAGGAAGAGCTGGAGGCCCCTCAGTAACCAGAGATGCCTGTGTCTTGCCTGACAGTTCTGCCAGGTCCACAGCTTCCTGCTGTCAGGGCTGAAGAGGCCAGAGCTGAACAGGAATCAGGTTTCCACAGAGCCACTGATCTTCCTGGGTGACTTCTGATAGGAAAGAGGAGACCAAGAGGAACAGCTCTGATAGACTCTGAAAGAGGCACCGTGTGGGACCAGGCTCTCAGAGGCTGGAGGCAGATCTTCAGTTGCTCTTCTGTGAGCAGGGTTTAGTCCGGTGCTATCAGCTGCAGCCAGTACTGCCCTGTGTCCTTTATGCAGACCTCAGCACTGAGGGTCTAGATTTCATCTCCCTGACCAAGTCCTGCATGGACAGAGACTAGACTCCTGCAAGTAGACTGCATAATCTGCCAGTAGCCAAATGTGGGTGAATGAGGCTAGAATACAAATCTCAGGCAACTGCCAGCCCACTCTCCAGTCCTGTTCCCCTGCTGGTTGGTACCGACCACTGTAAGGACCAAGTGTACAGAATTATAGCTGTGTTCAGGCAGGGCACTGGTCATGCTTCTCCTACACAGAGACTATAAAATGCTGGACATGGACACAAGGGTCCTCCCATCTGCCCTGCAGTATTCAGAAAGGACCAGTATCTTGTAGTGGGCCTGAGAGCAGGTTCAACATGGAGGATGTAGTGCAGGCTGGCTTAAGGATCTGAGATGTCACTGTACCATAGTGGTGCACTAGTCCCTAAAGGGGTAATTACAGACTGAGTGTGTGAAGGTCAGAGGAGAGCTCTAAAAGCTCACTGTGTAGCCATTAGGCACACCAAGCACCGCAGAGCCAGCCATGCTGTGCCAATCTCCCCAGGAAGTGAGGAAACTGGTTCTAGAGAGATGCTCTTCTCCGAAGAGCAGGTAGAGTAGTTGTTGACCAGCCAGTTATCCCCAAGACTTCTCTGCTGCCCTCTAACCCTACCCATGGAGTGGTAGCCTTGGATCTGCACACTCTGTACCTGGATGAAAGGTCAAGGTGGAGCCTCCTTGAAGATAGCCTATCCCCAGTACAGCTGGGAGGAGGACACTCCACCTCACGGATGCTGTGTTAAAGCTGTACCTGAGAAAGGCTTTCTGCAGGTGTGCGTGTACAACACAGATAAACAGGTCTGTGTCCCAGGCTAGATGATAATGTCACATATAGCTTAGTTTGGAGTTAGTGGTGGTCTAACATGTGCTCTGAAGGGCAGGTAGGAGCTGGAGTCCCCAGGAAGGACAGGCTCTTCTTCCAGGATACCTCAGGACTGCTGACCCACTGATGCTTGGCGTTGGAGTTGGGATCGTGGCACCTCTCAGCAGCCTTCCTGTGGTTATTAGTGGATGGAGGGAATATGATTAAGTGTCCCTGAAAGAAAAGGAGGCCGGATGGGAGAACATGGGGTAATATCTGGCATTGAGGGGGCGCGGCTCACAAAGGGATCCTGCAGCTTTGCCTAAGGCCCTTACCCTGTAAAGCTTTCCTCCGTGGACCCCTCTCATCTCTAGGTCTCCACATAGCTTGCACTATCACCAGAGCAGGCATGCTGCCGTGTTCTTTTTTGTTCTCTCCAATATCAGTTCCTGCCCCAGGCTCTGAGGATGAGGGGACAGTCCTAAGCACTGTATCATCTTCCCACCCAGCCACCTTCCTGGTGTTTTTCCTTGGCTGGGATAATACTCTGACGTTTGTGTTAACAGATGGAGCAGTGACCTGCCTGACTAAAAACCCAAGGGAGAAACACAGTCCTTGGAGTGTCCCTGAGGGTAAAGAAAGGCAGGCGGAAGCTGCTGAGTCTGGAGATAGTTGAAATGGGCATTTGTATCCAGCTGCTTTCAAGGCATTTGGGAGACTTCTCTCCAGGCACTATCCTTCAGGGTTTCTTTGCAGATCCTGAAGGACCCCTAAACCCTCTTCTGTGTCTCATTGTGCCCAGATGCCATTGGCTGTGCTGGGACACCCTCGGCTGTGCCTGGAAGCCCTTGGCTTTGTCAGGACACTCTCTGCTTGCTGAAATGCCCTCAGTTATGCTTGGATGCCCTTGGATATGCCTAGAGCGCTGGGGAGGACGGATGGGTTCCTGTGCTCCCTCTTGAAGTAAGGTCTTGACCTTTTGTATTTTGGTGTCTCTAGACCCTGGGGTGCTAGAATATTGGCAATTGGTTAGCAATTGTGATGGTGATGGATTGTTTTTGATCAAAACATTGGAGTGTCCCCAGTAAGGGGGTCTCTGAAGTGTCTTGGTTCCTGTTCCTAGGCATCTAGGTCACAGACCCCAGTTCCACCCCCTGAAACACGGATTTGATGAGTGGTTTGGATCCCCCAACTGTCACTTTGGACCTTACGACAACAAGGTCAAGCCCAACATCCCTGTGTACAGGGACTGGGAGATGGTCGGCAGGTAACAGACAGAGCCCCTTCCCTTCCCTCCTGCCCCATCCCTGTGGCCTGCCTTCACCCCTGCCCTTTGTCTCTAGTGCTTGCCCAGGAACAGGCTGATGTTCTTGAACTACCAGCTGGCATCTGGTACCCTGTGTGCTGAGAGTGAGAACTCTGCTCTTAAGCAGTTTTGCCCAGGACCTCGAGTCTCACCTGAGGCCATCTCTAACCTTTCCAGAGTCATAGATTCCTTTCAGACATGTGACTCAAAGGTCCTCCTACATCCAAGGAGTGCTCATAGCTTATATTTGGGAGGGGGCGTCTAGGACCCATGTGCCCTCTTGGTGGGGTAACTGTCATCCTCGGGCACTTAGTTGGCCTATTAGCTGCACACAAGAGAGGAGACTGTGGGGCTAAATTGATGTGAGAGTCACTCCAGGGACTGCCCATTATCACCACAGAAAGAGGTCTGCTCTGGAGGGGAGACCACCTGGATCAGGCCTTGGAGGGAGGGATACCTCAGCTTATAGCTCTGGTGTCAAGGACCTGACTCATCTTTCTTGAATTTTGATTGCTTAATTTTTCTTTCCTTCCTCATTTTTTCCTTGGGTGGAAGTTCTTTTTTTCTTTTTCTTTTCTTTCTTTTTTTTTTTTTTTTGCTTTTTTAAAGATAATTTTTATTTCATTTATCTTTTCTTTTTGTGTTCATTGATGTTTTGCTCACATGTATGTCTGGGTGAGGGTGTCAGATCCCTTGGAACTGGAGCTACAGACAGTTGTGAGCTGCCATGTGGTTGCTGGGAATCTTCCTCTGGAAGAGCAGCCAGTGCTTTTAACCACTGAGCCATCTCTCCAGCCCCCTTGAATAGGAGTCTTAAAGTTTTCTCCTTCTTCTTCTTCTTCTTCTTCTTCTTCTTCTTCTTCTTCTTCTTCTTCTTCTTCTTCTTCTTCTCCAATAGAAAGTCTTTTTTTTTTTTAATTAAATGCCGAATGCTGTTTATTGAAGGAGGGAGGAGGTCTTAAATACAGGCTTACAGCACAATGGGAGAACCCCGGAAGGCAGAAGTTCACTACCAATGTTTTACAATCTTGCATCTAAGCTGTTAATGCCCATTATGCAGGACACACAGACAAGGATCTTCCCTTAAGCATTCAGGAGGGTGGAACCTGGCAGGGAATTAGCATAGGGAGGATATCAAGGTCAAGGTCATCAAGCAAGGCAACAGTTACCCAAAACAGGGTCAGGGCCCTACAGGTCCCCCTTGGGTGGAAGTTCTTATATCAGCGAACCTAAAGGTTAAGCCAAACATTGCCCTTTTAAAAATGAGTGCTTTATCTCTGCAGTAGGCTGTTCAAGGGCCCTCGGTGTACTCAGAGACAGCCATCCCCACAACAGGCTATAGAACATCTTCACCTCTCCAAAAGAAGCCTCTGGGAGCTGGGAGGACGGCTCAGCCAATCAAGTGTTGGCCTCACAAACATGAGAACCTTAGTCTAGTCCTTGGTGCTAGTGTAAGAAGCTGGGCAGGATGGCATGCCTTTGTAATCCCAGTGCTGGGGAGGCTGAGACAGGAGGCTCCTGGGGCTCACTAGCCCACCAGTCTAGTTGGTGAGTTCAAACCAATAAGAGACTCTGGCCCAGCTTGGTGGCACACCCCTTTAATCCTAGCACTTGGGACACAAAAGCAGGCAGATCTCTATGAGTTTAAGGCCAGCCTGGCCTGGTCTACATAGCCTAGCCAGAGCTACACAGTAAGACCCTGTGTCAAAAGAAAAAAGAATCAGCAATAAGACACACACAGAGGGAGAGAGAGAGAGAGAGAGAGAGAGAGAGAGAGAGAGAGAGAGAGAGAGAGAGGGGGCCATCTCAGAGGAGATTGTCCTCCCTCCTCTGCATATGCGTGCACCCACTGTGTGCACACCTGCACTTACGTGTGTACCTGTGCACACATGCATTTATTTTTAAAGCCTATGTCCTCAGCTACACCTTTGGGCCTTGTCTGATCTCTACAGAACACACACACATCCATCTTTTCTATACTCCTCTTACATTCTGGGGCCACCCGAGCCTTGTTGCCTCAGACAGGATCTTCACCTAAGATCTGTGCAAGCTTCACTCGGAACATTTCTGACTTTGCAGTGAAATTGAGGAAGGGGCTTTCTTGACTAAATTCTGATTTTTGTTTTTGTTTTCAGATTTTATGAAGAATTCCCAATTAACCTGAAGACCGGGGAAGCTAACCTCACCCAACTCTACTTACAGGTAAGACTGAGTGGGCCAGTCAAGGCAAGGAGGCAGGAGGAAGCTGGGGAGGCAGGGGGAATAAATTGCCCTGAAGCAGAGGATAATGGAGGCCTTTCCCACAGGAAGCTCTGGACTTCATCAGGACACAGCATGCAAGGCAGAGCCCCTTCTTCCTCTACTGGGCCATCGACGCCACTCATGCACCAGTTTATGCCTCAAGACCTTTCTTGGGTACCAGCCTTCGAGGGCGGTGAGTCATAAGCTCCACTGGGGCCTTCAGTTATGCTCAGTATCGTTGGGTGGGTGCTCTGAGCCATTATGGGAAGTCCAAAGCAGCTGGGATGTTTTTCAGTGGTGAAAATTGCTTAGCATACATGAGGCCCTTGAACCCTAGGGGGTTCAATCCCCAGCACCATAAAAGAAAGAAAGATACAAAACATCCGTCTTTAACCTCCTCTAGCCCATGATCAGTGGTGAAAAGAAAGTTATGTTGATTATATCTGCTTTGTTTACAATGAACCATTTGAACCTGAGCTGGAACTTCTCTTTGAGAAGTAGCCCGTTGCCCCACTGGTCATCTCTGAAGTGATAAGATTAGTATTTGGGTCACACTGATGCCCTTGGCTGCCTGATAGAATGCCATCTTCCCCTGCAGGTATGGTGATGCTGTTCGGGAAATAGATGACAGTGTTGGGAAAATCCTGAGCCTTCTGCAGAACTTGGGCATCAGTAAGAACACATTTGTCTTCTTCACATCTGATAACGGTGCAGCCCTCATTTCTGCTCCCAAAGAAGGCAAGTTCTGCTTCCTGTCCTCTGGCCCCAGGTCATGACTAGAAGGTGGCTCACAGACAGAAGCCTCCCAAAATAGAGAACCTAGCAGCAAGGTCTTGACCCTGCTGACTCAGGTCTGGCCTGGGTTCTGGGTTCACATGAATTTGAATCCTCTGAGAGAAAGGAACAGGCAAGTGTCAGGGGGAAGAGATGCTCTCTCAAGACAGTCCTTACCTGAAAGAAGCCAGTTTCCAGCAGACTCAGGCTACAGGAGATTTTGGCAGCCAGGGCTTTGGCAGAATACCTGGTGGTGCTGGGTTAGAGCTTGTTTGGCTGCTATAGAGGTGGCAGGAAAACCTCCTCAGTCTTGGGAGCCGTCCAGTGAGTGAGCCTGGGACAGTCACCCTTGGTGCTGCAGGGGCTCAACTATTAACATGAGGCTACCTGTCAAGGCTGAGGGCCCAGTAATCTCCTCAGCCTGTACTGTCCTTAGGCAGTTTGGGCTCTGATACCTCAAGTGGCTCAGGCAGTCCTACTACCGAGTGTCCTGGGGGCTTCCTGGTTTCAGGTGAAGAAACCCAGTACAACCATCATAAACCAAAGAAAAGCTGGTTTGGCAATAGAAAAGACCACCAAGTCTAGCCAGGCTGACCTGGAGGCTCTTGATGCCCTGCTCTGTGATCCACAATGACCTTAGTTCTCATACAAGCTCTACACATACATCTCAGAGAAAAGAGCAGGACTCCCTCCCCTCCCAGCAGATACCCAGAGCTCAGCTGCTACCTATTTGGCCAACTCTCAGGGACAGAAGGTGCTAGGCAGAGGGAAATGGTATCATTTCTAACGATTACCTTAAGATCTTGGCAGCTTAAGGTTGGAGAGCAAGAACCTTCTTGCACCTAAGGTAGCAGATGGTGGCCATAAAGAAGGTGAAGAAAGTCCCTGGAGTCTGTCAAGTCTAGGCTCCAATTTGTTATAAAAAGTAGAAAAATACATGCTGGGAAAAATACAAGTGGACTCTGAACATAACCAGACAAGGCAAAGTGAAGTTGGTTATCCTTGCCAACAACTGCCCAGCTTTGAGGAAATCTGAAATAGAATACTATGCACTGTTGACCAAAACTAGTGTCCACCACTATAGTGGCAATAATATTGAATTGGACACAGTATGCAGAAAATACTACAGAGTATGCGTGCTGGCTATCACTGACCCAGTGATTCTAATATTACTAGAGTCACTCGGGAGCAGACTGATGAAAACTGAACCAGGAAAGTTGTTTTTGAATAAAACTTGTCAGAGCTTGTTTTTAAAACACACACACAAAAAAAAACCTTAAAATAAAAACCCACATTCCCATTCCTAGTTTAAGAAGTAGAAATAGATCTGGGCAGTGGTGGCACACACCTTTAATCCTCATCCTGGTCTACAGAGTGAGTTCCAGGACAGCCAGGGCTACACAGAGAAACACTGTCTTGGGGAAAAAAAAAAAAAAAAAAAGGTAGAATATGGTCATGGTCACCTTCAGGCCCCAGGTATCCTCCCCAGACACAACTTTCTTGCTACCTACCATCTCTTAATGGTATCCGTGCCTGTTTCTTTTCAGTGCTATTAGCCTGGTGAGGGGTGAAAAGAGCTGCTGGGGCTTCTGGCTTGAGTTCTGTTCACACTGCTATGTCTGCTGCCTATGGAGAAGAAGTAGGTTTCCATAGGAGCTTCAGAGCACAGTGACTGCCGTTTCCATGGATGAGTCTTGTGTGACTTTTCACTGGGAAAACACTTTGTTTCTCCCTACCTTTGTGTCTTGGGGCCTGAGGTAGAATCTCAGCAGGTCATGCTATGGCATCTGTCCTTGTGGAACAGGCCCACCCAGCTCCAAGACCCTTGGGATTCTTCCTTGTGTCTAGGATAAAGATGTAAAAGGACTTTGCCCTACCAGCTTCCCACAGGCTTATTCGGGGGCTAGTATCTTCAAAATCTAGCTGTGCACCCTACCCTACAGACGGTGTAAAGACAAGAGGGAATCTGGGAGAGGCTGCATTTTAAGTAAGACCCACCCATTACATGATGCCTGTGAATATTAGCATCTAATAACACTAACTGAAAAACATCAGTGTCTATGGCTGTGATAGGAATGGGCTTCTGTGACTGCTTTCTATTCCTGAGCAGTGACTCCTAGTAGGCTGGTGGCTCCTAGTGAGGCAAGAATTTTCTATTCTCTCTGGAAAGCTGTAGCCAGAGCATCTTAGCTGTCTGGGTCAGAACCACCCAGGTTTTCTGATTTGTATCTGCAACCTGACCTCCTCCTCCTGGTCTTTTGTCCCTATGATGACCTCAGGACTCAAAGGTGCCTAACCAGGAGTTCAGAAGTCAGGGTAAGCCACTTGTCAGCAGGGGTGCTGTGTGTCCCTCATTCCCCAGAGGATCTGAGCCCTGAGATCTTGAGGCTGATAGGTGGTGACTCTCATCCCCAGGTGGCAGCAATGGTCCCTTCCTGTGTGGGAAGCAGACTACATTTGAAGGTGGGATGAGGGAACCTGCGATCGCTTGGTGGCCGGGGCACATTGCTGCAGGCCAGGTGAGTCAGCATTCCACACTGAAGCTGTATCTCCTGCAAGGTCTCTGGGGACACTGGTGCCAGATGATAAAGAGGCTTCTGTAGTCAATTGACTGCCCATGTTCTGTGGACTTACCACCAGGGACAGCTGCAGCCCTCCATGGGACCCTGATGCCTTTGTGGCAAAGACCAGAGGTGGGGCCTCAAGTGGGTGAGTGTGTATCTTGCCCAGTCTGGCCACCTTCATGTCATGCAGCACCCTCACCTCCAGCTCTGGCCCAGGTAGGCCACCCCTTGTCTAAGAATCCACTGCGGAACTTGTAGTCACCACGCTAAGTGCTCGCTGCTGAGATTAACATTCTTGTCACTGTTCTCAGCTGACCTCTTCCTCCAGCGATCTTGGAGACAGTGCCTCCCTTTGGGTTCCTCAGTTCACCCTGCAGTGGGAGCCTCCATATTCTTAGGAGTGGACAGAATAGCTGACTCTAGCAAATACTGGCTTGCATGGACAGTACAGGCCAGTCTCCTGCTAGAGACCAGATGATGCACATCCTGAATCCCACCCACTGTCTTATTTGTCTATTGCGGTGTGATATCCTATAGCACAGAGTTCAGGGATTGCAATACAGATGTCCCTCGTGGCTACCATCCTGCCAGACACAGTCTTTACGCTTCCTCTATTGCATATGTTGGGAAAGTGAGGCCCAGAGAGGTCGCCTGTCCAGTCTGCCAGCTACTACGGCAGACCTGGCGACAACCCCCAGGTGTCCAGCCATGAGACTTACCCTCAGTATCTAGCTTCTAAACCTAGACCTGCTTGAGCCTCTGTCCCTCACTACCCTCTGCCTAGGGCCTCTTGACATGGGACTTCCAGGTCACACTAATCCCAGAGCCTCACAGGTTGATGGATCTCAGAGTTTGTTGAACAGGCCTGCCTGTCATCTGGCCAGCTCCCTCTGTAGAACAGAGTGCCCATGGCAGTAAACACATCATATGTAGAAGAAACATGGCTACTGGGATACTAATGGACGCTCAGACTGGCCGTGGCCATCTGACCCTCAGATGGACCTAGCCCACAGCTGTACCAACCTTCCTTTCCTAAAGCCATCACTCCCAGCTCTCATGTCGTTGTCATCGGGCGGGGAATGGGAGACACATGAGGTTTTCCTGGGAAGGGACATTTGGCATCATAGCCTTTGTTCCCCCATGAACATTAGGTCTAACCTAATCCTAGGTTAGACCCCGCCCCCACCTGGCACTGGCACAGCTCAGAGGGACAACTGGAAAGAGAGAACTGGAGCTGCCTGCGGCCCAGGGTGTCTAACCTCTGTGCGTGTGGCCACTGGGTCAGAGCATCTGCTTCCACAGCTGTTCCTGACAGATGTGCCCTCCGGAGGCACGACGCTGGGGTCAAAGACGCACAGCCTTGCCTTCTAGGGAGAGAAACAGCAGTGCTCCAGAGCTGCGGCTTTCTTTCACTATGCTTCCCACAAGACAACAAACTGGAATGGAATCACATGGGATTCAGGCTGTGCTCTGTAATAACTTAAAGCACCCTGCAGCAGACGCAGCCTTCCTGTTGCCGCCCCTGGCAGCGGTGGTGTAATTGCAGCCTTTGATCCCGTTTCATCTTGAAGATCCTGCTGCTCAGTACAGTATCACAAACAGCCCGTGTATGCTCAGCTGCACTGGCAGAGCTGGCAGATCCCCTCCTCCCAGTCACCTCCGCCATGGAACATGCTCCCTTCCCTTATTTTTTTCCTAATGATGAAAGTTTCTGGATTCCCCCCTCCCCAGCCCCTGCTTTTTTGGAGGGAAATACATAGCAGGGACCATGAACCACTCAGAAGACTCTGTTCCCTGCAAAGGCTTCGGAAGGCCTCTGTTGTTCCCCTGCTGCCATAGGTAGGGAGACCCTGGCACCTGTAAGAAGGATCCCAATCAGGCTCTATAGAAGCGTGTCCATGTCAACAGGGACCTTATTGCATGGTAACAGTCATGTCTGTCAGATTTCAGAAAGAGACGAGAGTCTGAGCGACCTCAACAGATGGGACTTTTATTTCAAGCAGTGAAGGACAGCCGTGTTCCTGTGGGAAAGGAGGGGTCTGTGTGGGGCAGGGGCACTGGTTGTGGGGTTTGGGAATGAGGAACTGGGTGCTACAGCAGAGAGTACATGCAGATTGCAAGGGTCCCTCCTGGATTGTTTGTCCAGACAAGGCCATTTTATCTTTAAAAACTGCCCCCACCCCCAAGCTATCAGGATGTGGGTGATCCGTGACTGAGTCAAGCAATGCAGGAAGGGACGGGAGTTTCATCATAGAGGTAGAGGATTTCAGCAAGCCTTAGGGGAACAGGAGGTTCCGTGGTCAGGGTCTGGCTGAGTTTTTTCGAGGTTTATTCAAACGGTGTCTCGAGCTGGCACAATTGAATGAGGGCCAAGCAAGGAGTGATAAGGGCAGTGCTGTCTAAACTGAACTTGGGCTGAGGTCCGGACTGGCTATTGTGGAGTCATGTCTTCCTAGAGGACCACAGATGCCCTTTTCCAGAGACTGTGCTCATTGTACGCTGGCCTTCCCAAGCCACAGAGGTCAAGAAAAAGACATGCACACTGCCTGTCTCCAGCACAGCAGCACTTAGAGGGTATTGGGGGTGGGTGAGCCCATGAAGGAGATCAGTGTTACTGAAGAGGCAGAGCCACAGAAGACCCCCCAGCCACTTACTGACTGGGGCTGCCCTTGAACATGAGCAGAAAACAGTCACGCACGCTTCCCACAGGGCTAATACATACATCCACAGATGAACAGTAGGGGACCCGGCAAGTACCCCTGACTCTCTTGGAACTTCTCACCGGGTGGGGCAGGAGCAGCACCATTTGGGTTGGTTCCTCCCCACCTGGCCTCCTTGCTACTTCTGGGACTTTCCTGACCTGTTCTCTTTCGATGTACAAAGCTCATAGTAGCTTTCAGGTGTCAAGTGTTAGAATGAACGTTGCCTACTCTCTCGGGACAGCTGGGCCTTGAAAGGAGGGACCCTTGTGTTTCTCTGTAAAGAGCCAGGAAGAGATGCTAGCATTCTGAGTCTAGCTATGACAGCTGATCCATGTGTAGCAGAAGTGGGGCATGAATGTGGCCTGACTCTGGGGTCAGATATGCAGTCTAAGTCCCATCTACCTCCTACCATCCCTATGACTCCACTCAACCCTGGCTGTGACCCCCCCTCCCCATGGCATGTGGCAAATATGTACATGTTGGAGCATGTGTGCACATCTGCAGACCCAGAGGAGAATCGGGTGCTCATCACCCCAGGCTCCAGCCCCCAAACACCATCTGCTCAGGATGTCTCAAGGAGTACTACATCCATTTCAGGTCAGCCACCAGCTGGGAAGCATCATGGACCTCTTTACCACCAGCCTGTCCCTTGCAGGCCTGAAGCCACCCAGTGACAGGGTAATCGACGGACTTGACCTGCTCCCCAGCATGCTTCAGGGCCACACCATGGACAGGTTGGTGCTAGACAACATCCGTTTCAGTCCCAGTCCTCCCTCCCTTGTCCTGCTCCTCTGATGGGGCCCAGCGCTGCTCACAGGCTATAACTTCCTCATTGGCTAGCTATGACGCATATGGAAGGAAGCAGGAGTATAGATGCGGGAACAGAGGGAGACAAGATGGTATGGGGAACCTTGTAGCTATGGAGTATGTACCTGGGAAGGAGACCAGCCTGGGCCCACTGGGGCACTGAGAAGCCCTGACTCTTAGGAAAACATCTTAAGGCTTTAGGGGGAAGGGGTGTCCTAGCATATGTAGGCTTCTCCCAGTCCCAGACCCAACTGATTTCCAAGAAGAGGGATCTCGTTATCACCAGCTCAACTCCTTTGCCAGCCCAACCTCCTAGGGTCTGGCTTTGCCTCATCAAAGGCCAGAAACAAGCAGGGAATGATCTGGGCCAATCCCTATAGCCTTGTTGACTACCATACACAAAGGGCCAAGTGGGACCCCAGGACCTCATGAATGCTAGGAGAGCATTCTACTGAGCCACACACCCCTGTCCCCTCCTACTTTTTATACTATGTGGCCTTAGTACATCTTTAAAGTGTTAGCCAACACCTGTCTGGAGGCATGGGCAGCTCACCACTCCAGAAGCCCCACACGTGAATACAAGGACTTGATCATGATTCTTTCTCTCCTCAACACAACAGGCCCATATTTTACTACCGTGGCAACACACTGATGGCAGTCACTCTTGGCCAGTACAAGGCCCACTTCTGGACTTGGACCAACTCCTGGGAGGAGTTCAGAAAGGTACAGGCCCTTGAGTACAAGCCCTGGGAGGGGCACCACTAGAAGATCCCTGGAGAACTGATCTGACCACTTCTAAGCTACCATCAGGGGAGGTACCATGGCCCTGCAGCCTCCCTCACTCCCTCATGTGGCTCTGTGGGCCCTACCCATTCTCAGTTTTCATGTATAGATGGCCAGAGGTAAAGGCTGGGCACACTTCTTTCTCCCGTGTGATATGGGCTCCCTGGAAAATGCTGGGGGCATGAGTGGTGTCCAACAGAGAAAGAAGGTAGGGGACAGACAAATACTCTCTCCTGGCGTGTCCTGCCTGCACAGGAGGTCTTCAGAGAGCATGAGGTCCAGGTTCAGGCGGAGGGCCTCACTATCTACCATGCCCCTAACTAAGCTTCTCCTTAGCACCCCCTCTCTTGCTCCTTCCAAGGCAGGCAGCATCAATGGTGGCCTGCCCAGGTCCAGATGCTAATGCCCACAAATGGAGGCATCAGTATCTACATCCTGGTGCCTGCTCAAGGTCTGAAGGTGAAGTGCCACACCACATATAGCCCACGTGGGGCTGCCGTAGGTCTTGTGTCCTGCAAGGTACTGGTCCTACCTCCTCCATCCCCTCAGGCTCTGCAAGGTTCTTAAACACATGAAAACCTACTAATGTGCCTTAATAGGGAAGAAAATTACTTAATGAAAAACCCAAATACTAGAACATTCTGAACCAACGAGGAAGCAAACTATAAATGTCTCTGCTCAGGAGGCTTCAGCTAGGCAGGGCTTTGGGCTGGGCAGTATGCCAGGCTGGGCTGGGTATGTGTGGGCAGGTGAACAGCATATCCCCAGGTGAACATGTGGCCATAACTCGAAGGCACAATTCCCCAGTGCCTTGTTTAGAAGTTTGGGACAGCCTAGGACAGTGTCCAAAACCCATGTTTCACCCATCCCCTTCCTGACCCACACTGCCTGAGGGCCATCCTCACCATTGGCCTGCCATGCCATCAAAGACTATTCTAGTTAGGGTTTCTATTGCTGTGATGAAACACCAGGAAGCAAGCTGGGGAGGAAAAGGTATGTTTGGCTTACACTTCCTCATTGTAGTCCATTATTGAAGGAAGTCAGGGCAGGAACTCAAACAGGGCAGAAACCTAGAAGAAGGAGCTGATGCACAGGCCATGGAGGGGTATTGCTTACAGGCTTGCTCCCTATGGCTTGCTCATCCTGCTTTCTTATAGAACCCAAGACCACCAGCCCAGGGATGGCACCATCCACAGTGGTCTGAGCCCTCCTCCATTAATCACATCTTATGGAAGCATTTTCTCAGTTGAGATTCCCTCCTCTCGGATGACTAACTTGTGTCAACAAGCTGACAAAACTGTCCGGCACAAGCAGCCAGTATCCTAGAGACCTGTTTCCCAGGTGCTCATGGATGCTCCTGGTCCCTGTAACCCAGGAAGGAGTGCCTTTGGAATTCCCTCAAGGGATCTGAGGCTACAGTGAATAGA
Organism: Peromyscus eremicus; assembly: GCF_949786415.1. Classification (NCBI taxonomy): domain Eukaryota; kingdom Metazoa; phylum Chordata; class Mammalia; order Rodentia; family Cricetidae; genus Peromyscus; species Peromyscus eremicus. The sequence goes on from NC_081420.1 coordinate 85,408,486, forward strand.
ACGTTAGGGTTGCCACACATGCCCTTGTACTCTCAGGGTTTTTTTCTGGGATATCCATTGTTGGCTCCTTGAGAGTCTGGGTAGTTTAAAAGTCAGAAGGAAGAAATCCCCTCTCATGCCTGTGTGGATCTCTCTCCAGGTCCCTGCAGGGCCACATGGGGATAAGGTGGCTACTCTGCCACTTTGGTCTCCTTAAGGCAGGGTCCAGAGAAACCCATCTTTGCTTCTACCAGACTAGGCCCCATCCAAGAAGGCATACACCAAATCCTGTCAGCACCTTTGAATGTCTGGAAGATTCTCCAGGCAGAATTCATATCTACATGGCATGGTGGGTATGAGTTGGTCCTAACTTAAACACACTTACTCTAAAGGCCAGGCCTGAGGGTATTATAGCCTGCATATTCTACTCCAGGTCACTTGAGAGGCTAGCCTGTTCCACTCCCTACTTGGGCCTAGGACCAGTGGAACCCAGGATTCCTTAGTGTGACTATTCCATACAGACTGATAGGCAGGTCCTCAGTGCAGTACCAAGTAGGCCCCACCCTTTGGTGAAGGCCTTAACATCCCTTCCTCGAAACCCAGTGCTAAAAACCAGCCAGGCCTGGTGGGAGGTGAGGAGAAAATACAGAGATGGACAAGAGTGCCAGACTCATTAGGAGCAGGGCTTTTTGTTGTTGTTGTTGTTGTTGTTTTTCTGAGACAGAGTTTCTCTGTGTAGCCCTAGCAGTCCTGAAACTCACTCTGTGACCATGGTGACCTCAAACTGAGAATCTGCCTGCCTCTGCTTCCCTCCCAAGTGCTAGGATTAAAGACCCAGACCTTTTTTTTTTTTTTAAATCAGTTGACTTTTTTACTTAATTAAACTGCGGCTGTCCTGAGTTCCCATGGTCTGATTTAGAACTGAAGCCCAGCTAAAAGGGGAGGGATGTTTTTAAAGGAAAGGGCCACCATCTGTCCCTGCTGATGTGAGCTGCAGGTCTGTTGTTCCTGGAATTCCTGGCAGTGTCTTAATGGCCTCAGGTTGCTCACAGGACTAGCTTCAGACCTAAAATGGAGTCCTCAGCTGCTACAACACCTGAACTTTCACCATCCCAGGAGAGTGAGTCAACCGGAGGATTTGTGTCCCTCACCATCTCTCCAAAATCAGTGTTTGATTTCTAGCAGCCTGCCTGTCCCCTGTGCATTCAGAGCCAGGCCAGAGTCCAGCTCTGTGGGGAAGATAAAGCATAATGTACAGCAGGCTGGCTTCCCTGCCAGTGCCCTGAGGGTGAGGTGTTCAGACAACCCCAGCTGTAAGAGAAATCCTAGACCAATTAGCGGGATCTTAATTAAATATCTTATTTGATTTGCATCCAAATTATAATTTATGTGTTCCATCTAGACTTGGGTACTTCTCCACTGCTTAACATTTTCCTGCTAACTGTGGTGGTTCCCTGCCGTGCACTGTTTGTTTGTTCCCTGGCAGGGCGCTCCAGGAGGTCCAGATTCTGGAACCCACGGTGATTGGAAGGTAGCCTGTCCTTCCAGCCCCTGTTTGTCTCTGCAGCTCGGTGCAAATGGAACTTCATAGTCTACGGCCTCCCTGCTTTAGAAGCTAAACTGCTGCACCATCACAGGGTTTTATACTGGTGTTAGAGACATTTGTTAGTGAACTGCACTGCATTGCACTTTCCAGCCCAGGCACCATTTCAAATGTAAGCAAGCCCTACAATGTTGTCTCCCACTGGCAACATGACTGACACGAGGGCACCTGAATCATGGTACTTAGCGGGAGCTCCTGCCTCACAGTTCTGTCTGGGACTGTTGGAGGCCTGATTGGGGACATTCCCCATCAGTGCACCCTGAGTAGTAACCAGAGAGATCTGGGAGGGCAAAGGACAGGCTTGCACACATGAACCTTTGTAGTGGAATCAGGATGTACCTAGGAGAGAGAGCCTCAGCAGCCAAGCTACCTGAGAAGAAGCTGCAGAGGTTGGCTCCATGCTACCAGAGTACATAGTCAGCCTTCCCTCTGCTTCTGAATGCAGAAATGGTGGTTATTTCTAGTCTGTGCTCTTCTCTTGAGTCTGTTGGTCACGACTGTTTTGTCCCTTACCTTCCCACGTTCAGCTCTGGGTCTATCTACATGTTCTCTAGGCTTTCAAGCAAAAGGCCCTTCTTTTTGCCTGGTCTAGTGACTCATCCATCTCCTTCTGAGAAGTACACTGTTCTCCCTGGCCACACACTGAGAGGGCTTTATGGAGCTCAGGAGCTCTCCTCTGAGCCACTGGTCAAAGTCAAGATGTGGGACTGCCTAGACTGTTTCATTTTGTTTTGAGGCAGGGTCTCATGTAGCCCACAATGACTTCAAACTCATGATATTCCTACTTCTAACTCCTGAAGCTTTTCCCTTCAGCTGGATGGCATACTCTACCCGACTCATGTTCGTTCATCAGTGAACACTGCAGCATTCCATCTGTGTAGGCAGAAAGCTCTGGTGCTAGAAGGTACAGGGGTATGGTGGATGTGAGGAACAGGACAGTAGGGCATCTCTTTCGACATGGGCTCTGGCCCTGGGGTATTCATTTGGGCCCTATGCCTCTCATTGCAGGGCATTGACTTCTGTCCCGGTCAGAATGTCTCAGGAGTCACAACCCATACCCAGGAAGAACACACGGAACTACCCCTGATGTTCCACCTGGGACGTGACCCAGGGGAGAGATTCCCACTCAGGTGAGGCAGGGGCAGGGTCTCCACGCTCCAGAGGAGACATTGGCCAGACAGGCCAAAGGTGAGAACCATGTCTGGGTGCTCTGTCTTCCATGGAGTTACTCTTCTGGTCTCAGAGGGAATGTATGCCTTTGTGAAGATGTGAACCACACAGAGGGATGGAACCAGAACCCCCGGTACTCATCCAAGGCCGATGTTGAAGCTATCAATTCCCAGAAACCTACATCTCCACTTTGGATCATAGCTGCCTTGCTCTCTAGGAGCCCTCTTCCTGTTTTCCTTTCCTGGTTGCTTCTTATCTCTGCCCCTTCTAGGTTCTGTCCACTTACACCCCCCAGCAATGGATCCTATACTCTGAGCTACCTTCAGGGATGGCCAAGGGCATGAGTGAGGGATCCAGGCTTAGGATACATCTATCCACACTGACTAGTCCTCTTCCTAGAAGGCTTCTGTGCTGGGAATGGCCCTACTGTCATCAAGGGAACAGCCAAACCTAGCACAAGGTTGGAGTACAGCCTAAGTCTCTGAAGGCCTTCAGTTCCCTTGGGATCACAGTGGTGGTTGGGGTACTTGCAGGGTAGGGACCAGATGGTCATCTTACCAGTCATCCTGAGACATGAAGAAATCTGAGGACTTAGTTCACATGCAGAATTCTCTCTGCCTGTGTCTTGTTAGATCCTGAGTTGCAGATATCTGAGATTCGTCTGCAGCCTGAGCTTGGCACCCTGCATGTACACAGCCCCAGGTTCCGCCCACTTTACTCCGTTGTGGGCATATCAGAGGTGTGTGTTGTGCTGAGCCGTGCACCACACAGTGAGTGTGCTGTGGTTTGCTTCACGCTCAGCTAAAGGCTCCCTGACAGTCCAGCAGTTGCTATGGTACAGGTGGATGGATGGACCTTGTTGGAATGGTCAGGTGAAGGGGGAGTGTACAGAATGGGACAGGACAGGACACAGATGGATATATAGCTCAGTGGAGAGTGCTTGCCTAGTGCTTCCATCCCTAGCACCTCCAGAAAAGAAAAATATATTTCACTGGTCTTATCTGGGAGGGAAATTTAGCATTAAATTTTTATTTATTTGAGACAGGGTCTTACTATGTAGCCTGTCCTGGAACTCACTATGTAGCCCAGGCTGGCCTCAAACTCACAGAGATCAGCCTGCCTCTGCCTCCTGCGTGTTGGCTTTAAAGGTGTGAGCCACCATGCTCCCCTTAGCATTAACCTTTAAGGAACCACCAGTCACTTCCTAGGGCTGAGGCCTTGGCTCCTCATGACCTCCCCATGCTGCCCAGGGACAGACTTGTTCCATGGGATGTAGCAGCTCATGGGTTTTCATTTATAGTTCCCTGAGGACACATTGTGTGGGCAACAGTACACATGATGTAAAATGACAAAAAGACGTCCCCATTGACATCCTTGCAGCTTCATTTTAGTACCACAGTTGGTGACAGTCCAGAGGTTGGTTATGTGCCATCTGCATGGTGCATCCATTAACCTGTCTTCTTAGTGAAAAATGAATCAAATTCTGAAGGTGCCTATGCTGGAACTTCAGGGCTGTGTGTGCTGTTTTCTTTCCATCTGTACCTGACCCCTTCTCAACATAAGACAGGACTTTCTAAGGAAACAGCACGTGTCATATGTGTACGTGTTTCAAAACAGTACCAACTGCTGTGGCGGTTCCCGTGGAGAGGCCCCAGTCCTCAGGGCCCAGTCTCCAACCCACAGTCCTGGGTTCTCATCACACACGGGTCATGTTGGCAGTGACAGAGGAGGACTCCTTGCCATGGCTCAGCTTCCTAGGCCCTCATTTCCTCCCCTGGCAGAGTCTGACAACAGGAGAGCAGCTCACAGTACAGACAGCTGTCCACGGAGGCTCAAGGGTCACCACGTGGGAGCCCATAGCCCACTCCGACTTCAGAATGCCATCCTTGCTCTTCCCACCTCTAGAGACAACTCAAGGTCTCAGGCTTTCCAGGCTAGACCACTTCATGTCCTAGAATGTCTGTGAACCTCCTAAGCTGCCTGCCAGATGATTGGCCTTGGACACAGTAGCATTGTAACCAGAGCCTTCTTCTCTCCAGCTTTGCCAGTGATGAATACCAGGATGTCCTCAGCAGGATTACCCAGGTTGTCCAGCAGCACCAGAAGTCCTTGGTCCCTGGACAGCCCCAGCTCAATGTGTGTAGCCAGGCTGTCATGGTGAGTGGTCTATGTGTGCATGCTGGGGCTTGCTTGTGCTTGGCTACTGCTACCCATGCCAGACACTGGTCTCATCCAATTTTGGGGACATCTTGGCTCCCTGTACACATGCAGCTCAGCCTGGCAAGGTGTACTCAGGCACCAAAGTGGAAATCATTGTTCTGGGCAGTATGGGAGGGAAATGCACAACATCCCACTAGTGTTTAGGATTGTTGGAGGGTGGGTAGCCTTGTTCAGGACTGGGCTGGGTACAGCAGGAACATAGAAGAGGAGGGGGTCACTTAAAGCAGCCATACTGGAAGGTCTATACCCAGCAAAGATGGCTCCCCCATTGCTGTGTAGATAGAGCTCCGCTGTATACTCTAGCCCCTCCCCAAGCCCCTAAGGCTGCTTGCACTTAGGGCAGAATTGCATGTACCTGACTAGGAGTGGCTGGATACTCAGGTGAGAGTCCCATGATTCTCCTGGTGGTCCTTAAGGAAAGGCAATAGTCAACAAACCAAGCTGTCATGATATTTTGCAAGCAAGCCCAGCTAAACTCCTGAGGATGGCAGCGGTTTGGCTCAGGAGACAGTCCCTACCATACTGGTGCTCTGACCTCTAAATGATAGTGGTATTCAGGACTTTCTTAGGACTACCAGGTTTCTGGGGCCTCAAGAGCTTGAGTGTCCTCCCGGTGGGGCACTGCTGTTCTCATCCTGTCTGCTCTGTAGCTGCTCTGTAGCACAGGCTTAGTCCAGTGAGGGCCTCAGGAGAGTATGGGTCTTTTCCTAACAAGCTGCTGGGACACAGTCTAGGGGTTTTGATCAACTTCATTTTCTCTGCCAATCAAATAATTAAAAGTCAGGGAAAATCTGGAATGCAGCAGGTAGCAGCAGAGGAAGACCAAGCAGCACAAAGGATCAGCAGTTGAAGGAAGGCGTTCAGTGGGGGTGAGGAAACACACACATGTAACAGACACAGAGAACAACAAACCCTCTGTGAAGCGAAACTCCAGTCTCTTCCTGAGAGCTGGGCCTTTAAAGTCTCTGCAAGATTTTCCTCCCCTAATTTAGGGTTAGTCAGTTTGAAGAAAACTAGGGTATGTGATAGGCCCAGAACCCATGTGTGGCGTGTCATGAGCAGGCCTTGAACTGGTTGAGCCAGTCCCTAAGTGGGGGGCCTGCTGGTGGGAGACAGAAGTCTACAAAGCTCATGTCTTAAGCTGCCAAGCTTTTGTAACAAGACAGGAGAAGGAGGAAGAAGCTGGCCATCGTGGAAATTCACCATCTCTATCACCTAAACATGGCCCTTCTCCCTGTCTGTCTATCTACCAGGGAGTCTGTCCACCGCCTAGTCTCTCAGTAGTGTGGCAGCCTCTTTTTCCTGGCTTCCCGCACTTGGAAGCTGCCTGAGATCTAGGCAGTTGGGTGACGGATGCTCTGCCCTGAGGCTTCCCTTACTGGGCCTCGCTTTCCTGGCTACCACGTGCTTTCCAGCCAGCCCCACCAACCTCCTTTTCTGCAGAGCCAGAGCTGCTGCTTGTAGAAGGTCCGGGGCTCCACATTCCCAGGCTTCTGGAAGGCATGCAGATAGCAGTGTCTCTGCAGGACAGCCAAGTGGGTGGGTGAGGCGGGAGGTCCACATCTTGCTGATTGTGCCCAGACAAGTCTGAATAACTGCAGTTTATTTCCTTAAATCTCATTTTCTAGAATTGGGCACCCCCAGGCTGTGAAAAGTTAGGGAAGTGTCTGACACCTCCTGAGTCTGTCCCTGAGAAGTGCTCCTGGCCCCATTAGCCAAGACCGGAATCTCCAGTCAGCCCTGCAAGTGTCTGGAAGGCTTTGGCCTTGGGACTAATGGACGAAAGAGACCAGCTGCCCTCTGCTCACCCACTACTGGTTGGATGGCCTCTGCAACCAGTAACAAGGTTCCAAGACTGTATCCTGGAGACCTGACTCTGGAGTCCACTCTGGCACTGCAGCCCATCTTCCCAGCTGGCTATTGAAAAAGAAGCAGTTCTTACTGCCCTGCTGCTCTTGACCATGACTCAGTGCTCCAGCCCAGGGTCCAAAGGGCTGTCACTTTGCCTTCTCACTATTTCTGCATATATTTCAAGTTGGTGCTTTAGACAGAGGTGAAGATTTCAGTGCTATGCCATGGAGCCACCATCTGCCTGGCCATCAGTCCTTACCCCCATGTCAACTCCCTTGGGTTACCCTCCCTCTTTTCCCACTGGCTACAAACAAGAGACAAAAATATCACCTCATCCAAGCCCAAGGTGAGATCTGTTACTGCCCCATGGAAACAGGAAGGTGACAGCCTAAGTTTCTGGCTCTGGCTCAGCACATTATGGATCCACTTCTGCTGTACCTGCCCTTGTCACGTGCAGGCTACGAGATATAATCTCCAAAACCCCTTCCCAGAAGGCTCATGGGAGCTGCCTGTCCATCATGAACAAGTTTTCACATCTCTGCGATGATTGTAGTGCCAAAGCTGAATTGTAAAGGTTGGAAAATGATAACGAAGAGAGATTGAGACCAAGAATAAAGGAACAGGAGGTGTGTTAGCTCTGGTATCCTGTTCTCTCTCTCTCTCTCTCTCTCTCTCTCTCTCTCTCTCTCTCTCTCTCTCTCTGGTTTTTTGAGACAAGGGTTTCTTTGTGGTGTAGCTTTGTCCTGGAACTGGCTCTGTAGTCCAGGCTGACCTTGAACTCAGAAATCTGCCTGCCTCTGCCTCCTGTGTGCTAGGATTAAAAGCGTGTGTCACCATGCCCACCTATCCTGGTTTTTAAAATACAGATGATGGGAGACATTGTATGTTAGATGTCCCATGTACCTGTTGCATGGACTTCCCTTGGAGAGACATAATCATCTATATGTCTCAGAGAGAATACCAACGACAGACCAAAGTAACAGTTGCATCTAATGAGTTCACTGCTTACAGGAGCATGGATGACTCCAAAGCAGCTTCATCATCCTAACTGAAAAGTCTCAACCCAGCATGGATGACAACTTCCCTAGAGATGCATGGTGGAGCCTCCCTTCAGTTAACCTTCCACCCTATATATATAAAATATACTCTAGCATCCCCAGAGACTGCCACAGATGGAAGAACTGCAGCAGGCAGGGAGGTGGGGGTGAGGAAAGGGATGGCTGGAATCTATTAGACCTTTCTCATACCCTCTCTGACAGAACATAGGTCCAATCTGGAGGCTTGCTTTTGAGTAATTACAACCTCACTGTAACACAAATCTTAAAAGGTCTTATTAATAAAAAACCCAGAGCCAGATATTGGGGTAAAAGCTGAAAGATCAGGGAGGCAGAGAGCAAGCCACTAGTTCTTACCCCTACAAAATCCTCCACTGAAAGAGAGCAAGTTCCTGTTTCCTCACGCCTTATATACCTTTCTGGGTCCTGCCATATTACTTCCTGGAATTAAAGGTATATGTGCTTCCCAAGCAAAGGCATGAGATCTCAAGTGCTGGGATTAAAGGTGTGTGCCACCACTGCCTGGCTCAGTTCCCAGTGTGGCCTTGAACTCACAGAGATCCAGACAGATCTCTGCCTCCTAAATGCTAGGATTAAGGGTGTGTGCCACCACTGTCTGTCCTCTCTGTGTACTCTAGTGGCTGGCTCTGTCCTCTGATCCCAGATATGTTTTGTTGGGGGTATTTATTCACTATACCACACTGAAGATGATAATGGCCATTATACTCCGAGGACAGTCTTGTATCTGGGCAGGTAGATCCCATTCTGTCCTTGGCTGTCCAGATCTTCAGATCCTCTCCCCCAAACGAAGAGGGTACAGATGCCCAAGAGGGTCTGTGGCCTCTAGGTAAGCACCCCTCGCCCAGACGTGCTACCCTGCTGTTCCTCTCCACTCCAGGCCATACACAATGCACTTGCTCCTCTGTGCTTGAAACTGTCCACCAGCTCCCTTCCCGGCTAATTCCCGGAAAGCAGGGGCTGAATTTCAGTCCCCTCGCACTGCCTGCCAGAGCAAAGGGACTGTGGTAACATGGGCACCGGCCCCTCCAGGTCCAGAAGGCTGGCCCTGGGAGAAGCGGGACTGAAAGAGTGCAGGAGCCAGAACCCAAAAAGGGTACCAAGGCGCGTATTCTTTTTCCACCCAGAAATAACCCTAGATTTCCAGTTTGACGTCACCTAGGGTTCGAGCAAATGTGCTACTTCCTGCCAGAGGCCACCAGCCCCCCAACCAACTCCCCCAGAGGCCCGCCCCCTCCTGGTCCCGCCCCTCCCGCCCCTCATGCTGGACCTCTCCCTAAGGACGCCCCGCCCTAGAATCCCCGCCCACCAAGGATGCCCCGCCCTTGTTCCCGGGACTAGTTTAACCCTAACCTGGGACAACCCTCCGCCCTTTCTCTCGAGTGCACGCGGATATGGCGGAGCCTGAGTTGCAGCTAGTGGCGCAGCGCATCCGCAGTTTCCCCGACTTCCCCATCCCCGGCGTGCTGTTCAGGTGCGGTCACGAGCCCGCGAGGCGTTGGCGCCCAGCGCTCGGCTCTTGGCGCAGGCGCCTGGGCAGTCTCGCGGATCTTGCCGGGCCTCCTCTCAGCCTTCCCCGGTCACCAAGCCTGTCCTTGTTCCCAGGGATATCTCGCCCCTCCTGAAGGACCCCGACTCCTTCCGAGCTTCCATCCACCTCCTGGCCAATCACCTTAAGTCCACGCACGGCGGCAAGATCGACTACATCGCAGGCGAGTGGCCACGCTAGGCCGTGCTGGTCCCCCACTATCTAGACCCTCCCTTTTTCCCTTCGTGTCACCCACAGCCTACCCCACACCCACTCTGACTCTCCTTTAGCACCCTGTTCCTCCCTGTGTCGGTCCCTTGTTGACCCTAGATGACTACTACATCTCTTACCCCTGCTAGGTCCTGACTTCCGCCCTCAGTGCCTGTTCCTACTAGAGATGGACTCTGCTCTGTCCTTGTTCAGGGCCAGCCTTTCCTCCCTTAGGGAAGGAGTCTGGCTAGCAGCCTGGCTGCAGGACTGTAAGGAGCATATGTGTGTTTCAGGAGAACTTTGAGGAAGGCCCTGGAACCTCCAAATGGGCATCCTTGCTAGGGGCAGCTTCTAGGATGAGCTAGATGCTAAAAAATGCGGTAGCCTTGGGACAGACGGGGCGTGCCTGGGCAGGCCTAGTGCCTGGTAGCCTCCGGGGCTGTTTCTTTCAGGACTATGCTAGAGTCTCTCCTTTCCCTACACAATCTTGTGCTTAACACCTGCCGTATACCAGGCTCCGTGCTTGGACTTCAGAAACACTCTAGGGTAGCTGAATGTCCACCAGGGAAGTTGGACATGTCCCGAGGGTGAGAAGAACCCCAGAGAAGAGGGTAGCCCAGGCAAGTGCTCAGGAGCCACAGTACTGATGCCCATCTCACTTCCTATTGGTACCCCCTGACCATGCTCCAAGAATTAGGGCATGCTTCCTCCCCGCTACAGCTCAGGCCTCCCCAGAGGTGACCCGAGTCATGTACCCCCGTACTGTAGAGTGCTCCTGGGCCCATGTTTCTGAGAGGTGGCAAAAGCCACCGTAAGTGCCCCTGAGCTGTACAGAAGGCAAATAACACCCCCAATGCTAAGAAGCTGCCCAATAGCCATCAGCGTTCTAGCTGTAGCTAGTAAGGCCTAGTATTCCCAGCCAATACTGTCCTCTTACCCTAACAGGCTTAGACTCCAGGGGCTTCCTGTTTGGCCCCTCCATAGCTCAGGAGCTGGGCCTGGGCTGTGTGATTATCCGGAAGCGCGGAAAGCTGCCGGGCCCCACAGTGTCAGTCTCCTATGCTCTGGAGTATGGCAAGGTAATCGGGCAGTGGGTAGCTGTCTAATGTGAGAGCTCAGAGAGGTTGAGACATTGGGCCAGGTTTATACCACCAGGAAACATGGAAAGGCTAGGGGTGGTGGTCACTGGTTAGCTCCTAGACTTACGCTTCCTGTCTGCAGGCTGAACTGGAAATCCAGAAAGACGCCTTAGAACCTGGGCAGAAAGTGGTTGTTGTAGATGATCTCCTGGCCACTGGAGGTAAGAGCCACTCTAAGGCATAAACAGGTTCCAAAGGGACAAGCCTTATCTGGAGTGCTGACTCAGCCAAGAGCCACCCTACCTTCTCTTTTCCTTGTCCCTTCGCCCCCAGGAACCATGCGTGCGGCCTGTGAGCTGCTGGGCCAGCTACGGGCTGAGGTGGTGGAGTGTGTGAGCCTGGTGGAGCTGACCTCGCTGAAGGGCAGAGAGAAGCTAGGGCCCATACCATTCTTCTCTCTTCTGCAGTATGAATGACCAAGGGGCTGGAATAGCTGCTATATGCCTGCCCCCAGCATCTATGACTGGACAGCAGCTCGGCCCTGGCACCCAAGTGACCTTTGTGAGCCACCAGCTGCCCTTTCCTTGGTCACCATGCCTCTGGACTACCTGGGCCCTTGCACTTTCTGTATGTGCTGAGTCCTGAAGCAGAGCTGTGCTGCTGCTGTACGTTATGACACAGCAAGATCAATAAACAGCTTTGTTACATACGGTGCTTACTGTCTTGCATGGATCCCATTCCACAGATGACGTGATGTCGGGGGATGGGGCTCAGTGTCAGCTTATGGACCTCAGAACAGGTAGAAACCAGCAGGCTCAGCTCTGTATAGAAGCCACAGCCCCCTAGGAAGCAGTCTCCCTTTGATGCTGACTACTAAGTATTAGATTCAGGTTCTTTAGGATAGGACACCTTTTGGAATGCTCTTTGTAACATGCCATTTATGTACGCTCTAGACTTCTCTGGATTAGTATGCTTCTTGCTTGATATTGTTCACATTGGTTGTAGCTGCATTTTATCTAGGTCATTATCCCTCATTATTCCTGGACAATATTTGATAACCATTCCTTTGTATATAGTCTTGTATTAGGTTAGAACCTTCTTATTTGGACAAAAGGGGGAGATGTAGTGGGTAGCCATTCCAGCTTTGATCTGGAAGTTCCAACCCCATTGAGGCTTCGGTAACTGTCACACCTACAAGGCGGGGCCAAGAGAGGCCCACTGAAGACCCGAGATCCAGATGGGCCACCTCTCTTGGTTCCTGGACCCTGGAGGTAGACCGAGCAGAGTTCTCCAGAGAACACCGCCAGACTGCGCTACGTCTTTCCCAGACCCTGCAACCTACCTATCCCTTCATTTGTAAGTTATGCCACTAAATAAACCCTTTTAACTACATGGAGTGGCCTTAATAATTACACCAGTATCTGTGAGTTTTCTGGGCCATTCCTTGGGGGCCTGAGGGCACTGTACAGTAACCACCTTAAAATCCTATTTTGTTGAGCAGCAATACCAGGTTGTTAGGACAGAACTAGCCTTGCACGTGCCAGACAAGTACTCTGCCATTCATCCACACCCCCAGCACGATTGCTTTCACCCAGATTTTTACTGGCCTGGTCTTGCTAGTCATAGAAGAAAACACGGCACAACAGCAGGGCATTGTTTAAAGGGATTTTATGGAGACCTGTTCGGTTTAGTCTCCGTAGTACTTTTATTTACACGATTTTATTATATACAGAAGGCCCAATTTCACTCTGCCATTCAGAACTCACTGTCCTTGTGAAACCTAGCCAGAAGTCCAAGTTCTCTGTGTGGGTCTTAAGGCTCTAAGCAAGACAGCTATCACGAGCGCGGAGGAGCAGGCGAGGCTAGCCTAGGGCTTCCATCTGGACCTCGACTAGATGAGTAGTTCGTGGGATGGACATCCAACATACTCTGCTCCCCCAGTCTACTTCCCCAACACTCACACAAGTGCTGGGCCTGGGGTACCAAAGCCTCGGGAACCAATTTAACACCAACACTTTCTGAGACCCATGGGCACAATTGCTGCCCATACTGGCAGCAGGCCCTTGGGGCCTGTGACAGAGACAGGGAAGCTCGTATGTGCTGTACTGATAAAGGGAACAGACCAGCCGGTGAAGAACTCGGTCACAGCCCCTCAGTGTGGACCTGGTGGGTCAGCCTGGCGGTGAGGCTGGCTAGGTCAGCAGCTTTGTCCAGCTTGACGTAGGTGTCAGTCCGAATGCGATGCAGGCTGAGCCAGTCTGGCAGCAACTCAGATAGGAGCAAGACGTGCTTCTCCATCTCCCCTGCAGAAGCGCATTGTGGGTTTAAGCATGGGGCCTGGATGACTTGCTCAGCTCAATTAGCCAGCCCACCCCACCCCGGCCCCCAACAGGCCTTTCTCAAGGCTTAACCACGGCTGTGTGCAGTGGAGCCAAGCAGAGGCCTGGGGGTCCCTGGGCACTGCTCTCAAGCACCAGGGGAATGAACAGCAAGGGCAAGACACACATACACCAAGCCTGGTGAGCAGGCCTGAAAGCAGAGATGAGGCCTTAGGTGGCCAAACTGGGATTCCAACAAGTCTGTGGCAAGCAAACTGTCCCTGGTCAGAAATGGACCCAGCTTCTTGCCAAGGACACAGTGAGCTTGACCACGCCCACCCTCAGCCCTCTCTTGCTCTGTACAAACCCAGGCTCAGGGCAGCTCGGCAACTGTCCACCATCCTTGCGCAGACCACCTCCATAGTGAGCGCTGGCTTGCGCTCAGACACAAAGACACCACGCAACACACGGGCCAGCTCTGGCAAGCGCTCTAACCGCCGCAGCCGGAGCTCCTGTTCCGGGCACCGGGTCATCTGTGCCAGCTGCTTCTGGACCTCCTTGGCCCTTATCTGTATGAAGGGGGTCAGCAGCAAATGGTTACCAAGGGCCCCTCTTGTCCCCAAGACCCCCTACCCATTACCGGGGACTTACCCGCTCCAGCAAGGCTTGGGACACACCCTTCAGGGCACTGGGAGAGGCAGCTGGGGGGGTGGCTGGGGGGGTGGCTGGGAGTGCTGGACTAGAGGACGACCCAGGGCTACTAGGCTCGGCTGAGCGCAGGACCAGGTTACTCAAGGCCTTCTCCATCTGCAGAGTAGGCACAGGACAGATGTCACAAATGGTGACTAACTGCCCCAGCCTTGTGAGCGGAAGCCCTTTGCCCATCCAGGAATCCCCTTTCTCTCCAGGCCAAGTTCCCTAGTCTTGGAGTACTAGCAGATATACACAGCCAGCTGAGCTGTTGAGGTGTGTGTGTACACGTGAGTGTGAGAGGGTACAGGGCACATCTTATTTCTGTGCCCTTAGCTGAGAAAGTGATCAGGTAACAAACCCAGAGGCACTCAGCTGCTACCTCCACCCACTGGGGTCACACTGCTGACCATACTCCCTGAGAAGAAAGGGATGAATTTTAGAGGCTAGAGAGCCTCACCTTGGGTGACATCAAGCTGCGGGCTCGGGACAACACCTCCTGGGCGGTGGTGAGCTTCTCCCGGACGGGAGGCTGGGGCAGTTCGGCTGGTTCAATGTCAGGCACTTCATCCACATTGAAGCGGGGGTGCCAGCGGGTCAGCTGGTCTTCAGGCACGGCCATGGGGGGGTTCAATGCAGCAAGGAAAGCCTGGGGGGAAGGAGAGTGTTGGGCTACTCAATTCAATTCCAGCTAAAAACCCCCGGGCAAACAAACAACTTAGCCTTTCTCTGCCTAGGTACACAGCCAGGTATAAAGAGGCGTGTTCCTAGCATATAGATATGGTTGACAGTGACATGAGGATCTCAGGGTCTCAAGGAAATCCTGACCCCCCAGCTTTTGGGTTCCAGGCAGGTCTGCCCCAGCTCCAGCCTATAGCACAGAAGGTGTCAGCAATGGAATCAACCCCCTCACATTTTAAGATATCCATAGCAAGGGATTAAGAGAAATCTTTGTATCTGCAGTCAGGACAGCCACTGAAGGGGGAACAGGGCACTCGAGGCCACTGTCCACTTACAGAGGGATTGAACCTGCTCAATGGCCTCCACAAACCCCAGCACTCACTTTGTGATGCTGCTTGACTCGCTCCACCAGGTTCTGTCGGAAGATGTGCCTGCGCTGTAAGAGGCACGTGGCTGTGAGCTGCGTGGCACCGCCACCAGCCTCTGTAAGAAGAAAACACGGTGAGTGAGCCCAGGTCCGTCCAGCTGCCCACCTGCGACTGAAATCCCAAAACTAGGCCTGACACCAACACCTCATGCTCACCCCCAAGGCCAAGGTTAGTGAGCACACCCAGGGCCTCGACAAAGACTCACCCTGGTCCAGCAAGGGCTCTATGGTGAGTTGGTAATCAGATCTCTTGATGCTGTCCTTGAAAGTGGGGACATTGCATTCCTGGCGGAAGCAATATGATGTGGGGTACACGGTTTTGATCTGGCCCACATTGCGCTCTTCAAAGCGCCTACAGAAGAAAGAGAGGGCTGGGTCAGAAGGACCACGCAGACCGGCATCAGACTTCAAGGGCAACCAAAGCCACTCTCCCTCACCACTCACTTGCGCATCATGTCCTGGACACCTTGCTTGACTTTAGCAAAGGTCACAGTCTCAGATCGATTGTGAAGCATGCTCACGATGGTGTCCATGCTACGGAACATCTCGGCCAGCACTTGATACTTGTAGGGCAGGATAAGGCCAGGGGGACCAGGCTGGGCCAGGGCATGGAAGCGCTGGTAGGCAGGGACTTTCTCGACACTGTTGACGGGAAGCAGTCTCATTAGACCACCAAGCCACACAATGTGACCCCACCACCACCAGACAACGAGGTAACAGAGCCCTTTACAACCAAAGCCTCAAAACTAACTACCCATCTGCAAAGTCCTCGCAGCTCTGCTGCTGCCTGCGAGGACAGTATCCACACATCATCCCTGCCTCACCTGCCTGCCCAGCACCCTCAGCTTGGAGAAGCAGATAAAGACACAGACAGGCACAGCGTCCACAGCTGCCCATAGTATTTATAGAATGAGCCAAAGGCAGGAGTGACCATGTCCTTTTCAGGTGGGGGAGAAGGGCATAGTGCCGGTGAGGAGTAGATATGTGGTGTATTTATGTCTAGGCAATCTGGCTCCCAGCTTCGTGGCCACACTAATCGTCCCCCCGGAAGTCACGGCACCCAGGCCACCCACCCACTCAAGCCCTACAGTGCGTAACAGCCCTGTCCTCCCCTGGACCTTGTCTCGTGGCCCACTAGGACTCACCATGGTTGCTCTGTGGGCACCTTGGCATCTGGCGTACAAGACTCCACAGCATTCTCCTGGACTTTGGCCCTCAGGGCCCGAGCCCTGGCTCCCAACTTACGGGCCCGCCTCAGACAGGACTGGAGCTCAGAGATGGAGTCCTCTGAGGAGACCTAGGGACAAGAGGTGCTGTCAGTTCTACCCGTTATCCATCACCCTGCCCACAGCCCACCCTCAGTCCAGCCTTACCTTGTCCTGCTTTTGAGCTGTGGCAGAAAGGCCTGGACCTTCTGAAACAGTGGTGATCTTTATTCTCTTGACAGGAGATGGGCTTACTGGGGAGCCAGGGTCAGCTGGAGAGCTGGGATCAGCTGGGGAACTGGAGCAGGAGTCCTGGTAATTAAGAAGCCACAGATCAATACACTGGGGGGGAGGGGGGGTACCTGCTCTGCAGGAAGAGCACTGGCCTGCAGAGCCAGAACCAGGTTGTCAGTTCACTAGACCCGGAGGGCTGGAGCCAGGCTCTAGGGGAATGCCTGACAATTGAGGCGTCTAATGACACAGGAAAGATCTACCTGGTTTGTTGGGCCTCTTCCTCCTTGAAGCAGCTTCCAGGCCCGACTCTCTTGTGTTTTCTCTCCATTTCAGAAGCTCCAGCCCAATTCTTTGCGGAACACCCACCCCTAACCCCTGCCTGCTGCAGCCTCCCAGCAAGCCCAGGACACCCCTCTTGCACGCAGCTGCTGGTTCCCTTGAGGAAAGAAAGGAGTAGCCAGCCTGATCGAGACTCTACTCCTCCCTCGGGCTTGGCGCCCAGTCCCCTGCCTCAGTGCCCGATAGCCAGGGTTTCCTCTCCTAACCAGGGGTCCTCTGGGGTCCCACGCACGCCTCACCAGTCCAGGAAGCCGCAGCCTCCGGCGCGCGGGCGGTGCGGGCTGGTCGCTCCTGGGTTCGGTGGCGGGACGAGCACGCTTGCGGCTGCTGCTCCGGGTGCACTCGGGGGTCACAAGCCCACCGGGGCTCGGGGTGAGACAGGCCGACTTGGCCCGCGGAGCAGTAAGGCTCGGGCGACGGCGCGCGTAGAAATCGGTAACACGACTTTGCGCCATGGCGCCAAAAAGCTAGTTCCCGCGGATTTCGCGCGGATTTCGCGGCTTCTGCCTCGCCCCGCCCAGGCCGTACCATCAAGCGCAGTTCTCGGAGGGGAGAAAATGTGCACACTCCAGAGCATGCGCGCTAGTCTGCACCAAGACGCGCATGCGTCACGCCGGACCTCTGCCGCACCTTTGGATAGAGCAAACGAGAAAGGGAGCGGCCCGGGGTGGGGGTGGGCAGGAATGGCTTGGACTCCTGACCGCTGACGCGCAGACGTGCGGCACAGCACATGCGCTCTCCGTCATTTGCTCGCGCTAGCTAGGCTCTGGCCCGTTACGGGTCTCAAATCCACGTCGCTCGCAGCGCGAAGTGGGGCGGCTACGAGCCAGTGGCTCCTGGTCAGGCAAAGAGGCGATCGGATGAAAGAAGACACTTCTGCTCCTGTTTGCAGAGTAATAGCCTGGTCTCGCAAGCCAGCAAAGTAGCTGGATCTGAGTTACAAGCAACTGCTGAATATTTGGTCCCAGGCGCGCGATGAATCTACCCTGGACGGCTCACGCAGCCGAACAGGCTCCAGAAGCATCTCGTTTCTCTTGCTACATCCGGGCTATGGAGTGCAGAGGTCGGCTCTGGGAGGGGCTCCAGAGCAGGAAGCGGACTAGAGGCATGGACAATCAGGAAGGCCACGCCGAAGGACTGATTTCCTCATCATCTGTTTTCCTCAGTCACCGCCACCCAGTGCTCCCAACACTCCTGGAGGGAATGGCCATGCCCGTTTTAGGCAAAGGTGGCTCCCAAGGAGGAGGGAGGGCATGAGGGGAGGGGACAGCGCTGAAGCAGGACCTGGGAGACCTGGTTAGCTGTAAGGACCGAAAGATAGTTCCCGGGAGGTGGGGGCTTGTACAGTCCAGAGCATCAGTCTAAAATGCATCTGCGGCTGTGGGATGAAGGACCAGGACTTGAAGTAGTGAGAGTTTCGAGACTTGGTGCTCTCAACTCATGAGTTGAGTATGAATGTGGTATGCCCTGGAGGCCTCATAGCCAGCGTCCCTTCTGGATGCATAGGAGCAGCCATAGTAACCATTCTACATTTGTATGGCCACCCCTGGAAAGTAGGCCTTTGGGATGACTCAGCATTGGAGCCCCTCAGAAAGTCTTGATTTGCCTCAGTGACAGGACAAAGCCAGCTGCCTCCTGGCCACAGCTGATTAGATAAGTGATGCGTGGCTGAGCCAATCAAATGTTCTAGGATTAGAGAATGCTCTGGGGGTAGGAACTACCTACCACCCTGTGTGCTAGTGGCCTCTCAAGGTAAGACAGCAAGCAAACAGGTGTAGCTCCAGACACAGCAACTCGGGTGTTTTGGAATAGGTTCCCTTTGTTTTGTTTTTGCAGTGATAAGGAATGGGACCCAAAGCATTCTACATACAAAGCAGCAGCACTTGACCATCTGAACTGTGAGGGTTAATCATCATCAGCCTGGCTGGATTTAGAGTCACCATGCCTCTGGGCATGTCCATGAGGGATTGATTTCCTTCCTTCCTTCCTTCCTTCCTTCCTTCCTTCCTTCCTTCCTTCCTTCCTTCCTCTCTTGTTTTTTTCAGACAAGGTTTCTCTGTGTAACAGCCCTGGCTGTCCTGGAACTCGCTCTGTAGACCAGGTTCCATGTCAGCCAGAGCTGCATAGAGAGACACACACACACAAACACGCTTTTTCTTTTTTTTCTTTTTTTTTTTTTTTGGAGACAGGGTTTCTCTGTGGTGTTTTGGTTCCTGTCCTAGATCTCGCTTTGTAGACCAGGCTGGCCTCGAACTCACAGAGATCCGCCTGGCTCTGCCTCCCGAGTGCTGGGATTAAAGGCATTCGCCACCACCATCCGGCTGAGACTCTGTCTTTAAAAAAAAAAAAAAAACAGGCCAGCCTGGGCTACCAAGTGAGTTCCAGGAAAGGCGCAAAGCTACACAGAGAAACCCTGTCTCGAAAAACCAAAAAAAAAAACAAAAACAAAAACAAAAACAAAAAACAACAATCCACATGAGGCTTGGTTAAAGCCACTTGATGAGGGGAGAGTTTGTTTTTTTAGCCCATGGTGTGATGATACCGTTCATCAAGGCAGGGAAAGCATGGCAGTGGGAACAAGAGGCCAGCTGGGTGTGGTGAGCCACAGTCAAGAGAGATGAGTACTGATGCTCAGTTTTCTTCTTTTCATTGAGTCCATACAGTGGTGTCCCCCACACTCAGGATGGGTCCTTCCTCCTCAGTTAAACCCTTTTGGAAGCATCCTCAGAGACACACCCAAAGGTGTGTGTCCATGGTGATTCTCAATCCTGTTAAGTTGCTTTTGATGGGTATTTTGTTACAACAGCGGAAAAAGTAAGTTTCATCATCATCATCATCATCACCACTTTCATCATCATCATCAAGACCATCATTGTTTTTTTCTCACCACCTGAGGATGGTTAGCGTTGCCATAGGTCCTCGGTATTGATGATAGCCATGTTCTGGCTGATGGTTATGATAAATGGTGCTGGTTACCAGCAGAAAAGTCACAGGCCATGGCCACGACTACCAGAGTTCCAGAGAGCTTTATTAGAAGGAAGGAGGGGATAGGAGAGAGGAGAGCCAGGCCTGGAGAGAAAGGAAGGTGGCGGGAGCAGAGTGGGAACAGAGAGAACGCACAGAGAGGGTGGGGGTCCGAGTCCGGCTTTTTAAGGCGGATACGTAGTCGCCAATACCCGCTGATGATGTAAGATGCAAGACCCGGAGCTGCACATGTGCGGGAGTGAGGGCAGGATCCTAACGCTGGCCTTGCCTAACTTCCCTAGAACCCACTGTGGTCCCCTGAGCCCTGCTCCCTGCCAAGCTCCAACCTCAGCACAGGCACAGAATGAATGGCTGCGGGCTCTGCTCTTCGGTTACATCCCAGTGCCATCCCTGAGGAACAAGGACAAGAAGGTGTGACTGCAGCATTTCACTGGCTTCAACTTTGTTTAATGAAAGAGAATGGCTTCTGTCCAGGTTTGCTGAAGAGAGCCCTGCTTCCTGTCGCTGGAGTGGCTTCCCTGGGTCATACCGATGTGCAGGTGAAGAAGCCGGGGCTCCAGGCATACAGCTGGTGAGCCAGGGAGCTGGACCTTCTCTCCTCCCACTTCCAGCTCCCCATCTGCTGCTCTCCTTCACATTCCCAGACAGGACACTGTAACGGATGGCTGGACCAACGTGGGACCCCTCGGGGACGTGCTGAGGATCTGTGAGTCACCTGCAGCCACGGAGGAGCTTTTTGTGGTCTTGGCTTTTAACTCAAGGTTTGAGGCCATGTAGAGACAGGCAGCTTTCACTTTCAATGAAGGCATTTGGGTCTCAGCCAGGATTGATCTGCGCTTGGCTCCCTGTCTGCCAGACAACCTTAGAATCCATTATGGATGAGCTAGAGCAGGATCCATGGAGAAGATGCTACTGCTGGCCACAGGTTGAGCGACACCAGCAGTTTCTTCTCCCTCCAAGACTCAGTCTCCTGGCCAGTACCAGGGCGTCTTGTCTTGTGGAACCTGCTTCACAGCAAGGTTCCTGCAGGACCTGGGGGAGGAGGAACTGAGCCTCGTTTTTTACCTCGGTGATGACAAAGCCCTTTTCTCACACTTGGTTTCGGGAAGTATCAGATGGGGAGAGGGCTGACTCTGCCCTTAGCCCTCTTAGTTCCCTTTCTGTCGCTGTGATCAAATACCCTCACACAAAGCAACTCAAGAGAGAGAGGGTTTATTCAGCTCACAACTTGAGGTTTCAGTCTGTCATGACAGGAAGTCACAAAAGTAGGGAGCTTGAGAGGGAGCTGGTCCCATTACATCTGAGTCAAGCACAGAGAACAAAGAATTAACGGATGCTTGTCCTCAGGTTGTTTCTTCTACTTATACAGCCTAGGATCCCCTGCCGAGGGGATGAGGTTACCCATAGTGGGTGGGTCTTCCAATTAACCCCAATTAATGTAATCAAGATTGCTCATAGGCATGCCTAGTGGCCTGCCTCTCAGGTGGATCTGCATTCTGTCAAGCTGACGAGTAACCATTGCATTCCTTATGTGGGCATCTAACATGGCCCTCTTCAATAGAAATGCAGTGTGAGCTGTGTGGTTTCAAGTTTTCCTAGTACATTACAAAACGTAGCAAGAATCAGGTAGCAATCATTTTGTCAAAGTTTTGTTTTTGCTTTTGTATGGGTCTTTTGCCTGCTTGTATGTCTGTGTACCACATTCGTGCATTGCCAGTGGAGGCCAGATGTTGGATCCCCTGGGACTGTAATTACAGATGGTGGCTGTGAGCTGCCGTTTGGGTGCTGGAAATCAAAACTGGGCCCCCTGAAAGAGTAACCAGGATTCATAACCGAGCCATCTCTCTAGCACTAGGTTGCAATACCTGTAATAGCCTGGTGGTGGTGGTGGTGGTGCATACGTTTCCTACCAGCAGAGGCAGATGGCTCTCTGAGTTTGAGGCCAGCTTGAAGTACAGAGTGAGTTCTAGGACAGCCAGAGCGACACAGAGAAACCCTGTCTTAAAAAAAATTAATTAATTAATTAATTAATTAATTAAAAAAATTAAAAAAAAACAAAAACAAAAACAAAACAAAAAAACCCCCAACACTTATAGTAATTAAGTTGTATCAGTTATGCCCCAAGTGTCCCTCAAAATAAATAATTTATTATTTTGTTTGTTTGAGACATGGTCTCTCTTCATAGCCCCGGCTGTCCTGGAACTCACTGTGTAGACCAGGTTGGCCTTGAACTCACACAGATCGACCTGCCTCCAGAATGCTGTGATTAAAGGTGGACACCTTTTTCATTTTATTTTATTTTTGAGAGAGGGTCTCACTATGTTGGCTTTGCTGTCCTGGAACTCACTATGTAGTCCAGGCTGGCCTCAAACTCACAAGAGATCTGCCTACCTTTGCCATCCAAGTGCTAAGATTAAAGGCATGCGCCACTATACCTGGATAACAGAATTTTTTTTTAATGAGACATTTGACATTTTTCTCTATTATTGATCACCAAAATCATCTTGATTATCACCACCATCACTGCCATTACCATCCTCATCATCAGTCCACCATCATCACCACTGCCATTATCATCCTGGTTGTGTTTATAGCTCCATCTCTGCTGGTTGAATAGCCTTCAACAGAACGCTGAACCTCCTGGCGCTCAGTTCCTCTCTTGTACCTCCTATTCCAAATGGCGCTGTAAAGCTTGGTGGAAGTAGGGCATGGTGATAAGCCTAGCCTAGACTCTTGTCAGCAGGAAATGACTTACGGTGGCAGCCTAGACAGCAACCCACCCTGACCACAGGTGGAGCTGTAAAAGTTCCATGGGCACAGAATCCTCACTAGGGGCACAGGGCCAACTATGCCACAGGGCCCTGGTTGCAGAGCCTGGTCAATTTGGTGGAAGGTCACATACTTACGTACTTGGTGCAGCAATTGGATCTCAGGGCTCTGGGTGCAGGTGCCCTGCTTTAGGACCACTGGTCAGCTGGGCTAAGGTCCCCCACTGTTTCTATCCACCTGCTCCCCATCACTGCCCACCAATGACCACATACTTAGCCTCTCCTTCTTGGCAAGGGGTCTTTGAATTATAAGAACCCCAGAAACTCCCCAGCTAAGACTCATAGCAGTAGTGGAGAGGGTGCTTGAACTAGCCTTCCCCTATACTGAGATTGGTGTCTACCCTAATTGTCATCATAGAACCTACATCCAGTGACTGATGGAAGCAGATGCAGAAACCCACAGCCAAGCACTTGGCCAAGATCCTGGAGTTCAGTTGAAGAGAGGGAGGAAGGATTATGGGAGCAAGGGGGGGGGGGGTCAGGATCATTTTGGGAAAAACCACAGAGCTAGCTGACCCAAGCTAGTGGGAGCTCATGGACTCTGGACTGACAGCTGGGGAGCCTGCATGGGACCACACTAGGCCCTCTGAATGTGGGTGAAAGTTGCATGGCTTGATGTGTTTGTAGGTCCCCTGGCAATGAGACCAGGAATTATCCCGGGTATGTGAACTGGCTTTTTAGAGCCCATTCCCTATGGTGCGATGCCTTACTCAACCTTGATGCAGGGGGGAGGGGCTAGGTCTGGCCCCAACTTGGTATGCCAGCCTGTGTTAACTACCCAAGGGAGGCCTTACCCTCTATGAGGAGGGGATGGAGGTGGGATGAGAGGAGGTGGGGGGGGGGGTAGCGAGAGGGAACGGGGATTGGTATGTAAAAGGAGAGAAAAAAATTTAAATAAAAAAAACTATTAAAAAAAAACAAACCCTGAAACTGTCTGAATAATTCAATAAAGCCCTGGCAGTAATTCCAATATTTCCCCAAACTACAGAGCTTCTAGAAGGAAGCCAGGGCCTGAGCATGTGAGACAAGCAGGCTCATCCCCACGTCCCTTCCCCTGCACCCTTTCCAACAGGAACTCCTGGGCCGCTGTTGCTTTGCTGCTCCTCTGCCCAAGCCTTCATAGTCCCCGGAGGAAGAGCAGAAGCTCCCGGAGGCCCAGAAGACCTCACAGAGCACCTTTCTAGAGTACTGCTTTAAATGTCCCAGCAAGCTTAAATAGCCAACTCCTATGTATCTGCAGCTTCTGGGAGGCTGGCTGTATAAGGTCTATTACATTATAGGAAGCTCCCATGATCCGCTGGTTCCTAGAACATTCCAGTCCATATGAAGTGCTTGATTTCCTGTTTCTGGCAGGGAATCTGCATGGATCTGGGAGCTAGAGAGCAGCTGATATAATTTTCTGAAAAAGCCCACAGATTTATTTCACAGGTGGATAGCATTTAAGACAAAGTCACTCAGGAGGCTAAGACAGGAGGATTGCCTCAAGTTTGAGCTACAGTGTGAGACTCTTATCTCAAAAACAAAGGGAAAAAAAAGCAGGACATTTTGGTGATGCATGCCTTTAATCCCAGCATTTGGAAGGCAGAGGCAGGTAGATCTCTGAGTTTGAGGCCAGCCTGGTCTACAGAGCAAGTTCTAGGACAGCCAGGGCTACACAGAGAAACCCTGTCTCAAAAAAACAAAACAAAAAACCCAAAACAAACCTGAGGTCAGATGCGATGTGTATAGGGCCTGCATGTGAAACACAACCCCTCTTAGAAAAAGTGCTCACCCACTCGCCTCAGTAGGTGATCTATAAGCCTGTGTAGGCCTGCCTCTTGGGCAGTGCTGAAGAACAGACCCCACCCACAGTTAGTGTGATGTGCCACAGTGACAAGTGAGGCATTTGGGAAAGAAGCACAATTTCTAGGCTGGGACACTTGAGCTTTGAAGTCATGTGGCTGGACCTGTGACCTTTAGCAGCCTTTGATGAAGTCTTGTCTGTGGTAAGGAGGAAGAGAAAGACACACTTGAGGGAAAGAGGAAGGTCCCAGGCCCTGGGAGGGACATAAACAGGCAGATGGCAGAAGGAGCCAGTCGTGGGCCCCACCCCTGAGAGCACATTCTGGTCTTCCAGGCTGTCCATCCCCGACCTGGAATCTAGGAGGGGATTCTCAGCATTCCTGCACCAAGCTGTGCCTGAGAGGTTTCTGAGAGGGTATCTATATTTCATCTTGACTTGGTTCAGCCCTCAGATGTGCCCCTGCACAAGGAGGTGATGAAGGAGGCCTGCAGGGAACTTTATCTCTCAGTGACCTGTCTAAAGGCCAGTTCAGGGCTGAGGTAATGGGTGTTCACTTAGCCAATCTTTCTTTAGTAGGGAAACCTTCACAGCCAGCAGGAGTGAAGCATGCCAGGTGCTGGCAGAGGCACTGGGCCTGATGACTGATGGTCCTGTTTTCTCCTGCATAGCAACAAACCCACCATAATTAAAGACCAGCTCCGTGGAAGGCTCAAAGAATCCAGAGGTGAGAAAGAGGTCCTCAGGGAGAGTGAGAGGCCACAGACAGCGGTAGTGGGGAATGCTACGTTCAGGAGTGAGGTGCTGAACCTGCAGGGACCCCGGCTTTGAGGTCTATTTTTCCCTTCCTCTGCAACCGCTGTAGTAGGTGAATGAAAAAATATGAGGACATGACCGCCCCTAGGTATGGTTGAGGAGGTTTACTGTAGATATGAAGGAGAGGACAGCCAGAGGCGTCTGGAAGGGTCCAGACTGAACCAGGACAGCAGGCTGAACTGGGCCATGGTGGGGTGTGTGTGTGTGTGTGTGTGTGTGTGTGTGTGTGTGTGTGTGTCGCAGAGTGGAAAGGGTAGAGAAGGAGGCCAAGAGAGCGTGTAACCAAAATGGCTGAGGTTATATAGGATCAGAAGCCTGGGGAGTGGGGGAGCCAGCCCCTAGGAGGGAGATTGGGGGGGGGGGGGGAGAAGTGCTGAGAGAAGCCACAGGTAGAGTGAGACTTGTCCCCGGTTTCTTTGACGCCTAACAGTAGGGACTGTGTCAGGGGACAGGGCAGTGTATACACCTACCAACGGAAGCCAGTGTCACACACGTGTCAGGCAAACACTGGACCACTGAGTCACACCCAAGCCAAGGGTTGGGGACTCTTCACCTGGAACACAAGGGAAGCAGAGCTGGAGCTGAAGGCTTTGGCAAGGATTCTTCTGAGGCCAGTCCTTCAGGGAACAGTGCGAGAAGCGAGGAGGACCAAGCAGGACAGACAGGGCCCTAGAGGCTGGTCTTGGCTGGGCGATCTCCATGAAGCCGGGCACTCAGTCACACTCAAGGGTACTCTAAAGAGCTGGCCACCACTCAGGACTTGGGTATTTACCCATAGCTATCAAAGGGCAACTATGCTCCATTAGAAATGGGCATGTGGGTACAAGTGTGTTTCAGCCATCTTATTCTCCCTGCCAACAAAGAGCTATAGCAGAAAGCAGGTATAGGAGGGGCATGATTAAGGTTGGGGTTGGTATGAACTCATTACTGTCTATGGATACAAGGTGTGCAGCTTGTTGGTTGGGGTTGGTAGTTAGCATCTGCAGTGGTGTCAAAGGCCCGGAACTTGTGATTCTCTGTGTTGGCCCTGGGCATGCCAAGTCACTGAGATAGCCCAGGAGCTCTCGGATCTATGGTCATCATGGTTACACCTAGTAGGTAGGGCTGACACAGGGTTCATCCACCTTAGATGTCCAGACATGGTGGTGACCAGGGCAGCTAAGGGGCTCATAAATGGCATCCAGGTGACTGTATGACAGAGGGAAACACTCTGGGTGCTCTCTGAGGTGCTACTGTGCAGATGCATAGTAATTAAATGTAAAGATTGGTTACCGTGAGATCTGTAAGTACTAGTCATTGTCACCTGTAAGGATAGTTAGGGCCTGGATGCCCAAGTCCTTAACCTCTCATCTCTGCTCCTGACTTGGGCCCCTGGGGCACAGGAAGAAGGCTATCCTCACTGTGGCCAGCATGGGTGTACTTTCTGCCCCTCCCTGACAAGGAGGTAACTTTTCTTCCCCAGGGGCCAGGAGACACCTGGGCACCCTCAGCCTGAAGAAAGCCAGGTCATGAAGAGACAGGAGAGGCTTCCAGAGTGGGGACGGGCCTTTCTTTGTAACCCTCCTGGAGCTTCCGGAAAAGGAGGAAGGGGTTGAGTTCGTGAGCAGTTCCACCCCTGCACAGGGCCCCGCCTCCACACCCAGCTGTGGGCAGGAAAAGGCTGAGTGGCAGGGGTAGCCACATCTGCACACAGGCCTGTCCCTTCCCTCCTGGCTCTGATCAGGCCCCGAAGAGGCCATGCTGTGGTTCCCTGCCTCCAAGGGCCAGGATGGGGGAGCCAGACCTTGAGGAGATGGGGTGTGGTGGGGCCGTGGAGAGGCCAAGAACACTTACCAGGCTAGAGAGGTGGTAGAGCTAACAGCAACACTGTCTCTGGCTCACTTGGGTCCAGTGTTGGCCTCTATTGGAAAGCCCGCCCCCTCCCTGGGAGGGCCACTGTTACTCCTTAGAGACAGTGCAATAGTTCAGGGCCATGGAAGGCTGGACAGAGGTCATCTGTTACAGCTCCTCTATGGCCTGTCTAGAAACAACCTCACTGGGACATTTGTGTGGTTCAGTGCAGCTCTGGGCTTGGGTCTGGGCCATCATTCTCTGGTTGGTTTGGGCTTGTCCTTCCCAAATCCCCACTCCGGTCCTGATCTGGTTTCACTGCCTAGATCGGGCTAGTGTAACCACAGACACCCTTCTGGTGCCGAACTCATTTGGAAAATGCCGATGACTAATCTGGCTGCCGTCCCCCATCTTCCTCACATGAGTGTGGGCTGAACACTCGCCCCTGCCCCCACCCCACTCCTGTTAGTAATTTGCCAAAGGCTCCTGGCCACACGCCCTGCTGGCACACTTCCCAGAGGGTCTCCACTACCAACCTTATTTTTCTTTGTTTTCTATTTGGTGTGTGTGTGTGTGTGCATGTGTGTGTGTTTGTGCCACAGCATGTAGGTTGAAGTCAGAGGACAACTTTTAAGAGCCAGTTCTCTCCTTTCCCAGTGTGGGTTCTGAGGGGTCCAACTTGAGTTATCAGACTTAGCTGCATGCATCTTTTTTTTTAATGGTCTTTTTTTTTTTCATTTTTTTATTGCTAAGAAATTTTCTGTTCACTTTACATACCAACTACAGGTGTCCCTCTCCTCCCTCCTGCCCCGCAGCCTCCCCCCCAACCCACCCCTCATCTCCACCTCCTCCAAAGCAAGGACTCCCACGGGGAGTCAACAGAGCCTGGCACACTCAGTTGAGGTAGGTCCCATTGCATGCATCTTTATTCACTGAGCTCAGCCATCTTTCTGGCCTTTAGAACCTTAACTGTTTGTTTGTTTGAGACTGAGTTTTGGGTAGCTTAGGCTGGCCTTGAATTCCTGATCTTCCTACCTCAATATCCAAGTGTTGGGATTATAAGCCAGCTCAGCTTTTTGGTATATATATATGGTTTTGGTTTTGGTGTTCAAGATAGGGTTTCTCTGTGTAGCCATGACAGTTCTGGAACTCTCTCTGTAGACTAGGCTGGCCTTGAACTCATAGAGATCCACCTGCCTCTGCCTCCCAAGTGCTGGGATTAAAGGCATGTGCCACCATACTCGGCTTTTTTCACTTCTTTTAAGACATGGTCTTACTCTGTAGCCCAGACTGGCCTTGAGTTTGCTGTGATCCTCCTGCCTCTGCCACCTGAATGTTGGGCTCACAGTGTGTACCACTATGCTCAACTTCAATGGCCAACCTTCTAACTCCATCTGACACTTAGGCAGCAGGCAGATTCTAGATACAACTTCAAATAATAGACATGGAGTTGGGGTCCTCAAGACCCTTGTCCATTGTCATGACAAACAGGAACAGAGTTGGGATAGGTCTCCAAGTGGGAAAGAGTGGGAAAGGCCAGTCCTCTGGACTACTGCCAGGCTCTGGAAGGGGAGGGTGTCTATAACCATGTGTGGTGGTTGGCTTGTGTGAAGGCAGGAGGGCAAGTGAGAGCTCCAGGTATGTTCTCCAACATGAGTCCTCCCAATCTGGAGAGACCTTCTGGGGCCACCAGCTGCTGACCCTAGATGGAGGGAGGCAGGAGATGGGAATGCCATCTGCTAGGGTGGCATCTTGATAGAGTCTGTTTCTGTGTCCAGGCCAAAACAGCCCTTTGGAAGAGTCCTTGATCTGCAGGCAAAGGCAGGTACAAGCCCCCTTTCCAGGGATTGATGAACTTTCCTGTTTCCAGGAATGAGGACTGGCACTTGACAGAAATGTACTCAGGGAACTGAAATAATAGCTCCCCAAACATCACAGTTGCTGGCCAGGAGTCAAGGAAGCAAGATGCTAGAGAAATCAGCAACACGGGCTGCCTCTAGGGGTGGGTGGAGGGGGCTCAGGATGTGCTATTTGAAAATGGGTCAACAGGTTTGTAGTTCTTAAACCTGTTTGCTATAGTAAATCACACCGCATCAACTTGGCATTTTAACCATTTTTCTTTTTCTTTCTTTGAGACAAGGTTTCTCTGTGTAGCCCTGGATGTCCTGGAACTTGCTTTGTAGACCAGGGTGGTCTCGAACTTAGGGACCTGCCTGTCTCTGCCTCCTGAGACCTGGGGCTAAAGGCATGGACCACTACCCTCCACCATTTTAACCATTTTAAAGTAAGCAATTAAGGGACTTTCAAAATCCTCCTCCTCTTCCTTCTTCATTTTTGGAGATAAGGCAGCCCAGGCTGGCCTCAAACTTGCAATTCTCCTGCCTCCTGAGAGCTGGGATGACTGGTTTGTGCTACCATGCCTAGCTCTAGAACCTTTTAAGTTCCCATTAACCGTTTCTTTCCTCCCCACACTCTACTCTGGCAATCTTCTATTCTCTGTGTCTGAACTGACCTAATCTAGATACTTTTATAAAGTCAGGCATAATTCCAGCACTCAGAGGCAAAAGCAGGCAGATCTCTCTGAGTTGGAGGCCGGTCTGGTCTACACAGCAAGTTTCAGGCCAGTCAAGGCTACATAGTGAGATCCTGTCTCAAAAAAAAAAAAAAAAAAAAGCTGGGTGGTGGCGGCGCACGCCTTTAATCCGGGGGCGGGGGGGGGGGGGGCAGAGGCAGGTGGATCTTTGTGAGTTCGAGGCCAGCCTGGGCTACAGAGTGAGTTCCAGGAAAGGTGCAAAGCTACACAAAGAAACCCTGTCTTGAAAAAATAAAATAAAATAAAACATGGCCAGATGACACTGGATAGATACAGTTTGTCTAGCAGTCATTAGCTGATGGATCTTTGGTCTGTTTCTACTTTTTGGATAATTTTGTTCTCAGCACTCAAATTCCAAGTTCTGTTTGAAAACTGGTTTTTGAAGAATCAAAAACCAACCAACCAATCAAAAACTAAACAAACAAACACAAACCCCTGGAATCACACACTATTTATCCTTTGTGGCAGACGCCCATCAATTGGCTCAGTGTTTTCCAGATGTTTAGTTTGCAGTGGTGCCATAACTGGGTTCCCTGCTATAACCCGGTAACACTCAACTGCATGACGGCTCATGTTTGCCCACCCATTCACCCACTGATAGACACTTGAGTGTTTCTGCATAGAATTAACATTCCAGTATAGACACGTAGGGATGACTGGATCGACTCTCAGACAAAGTGGAAACCCTAGCGGCAGAGCTGAATCCCTCTGTCTACTCTGGCCCTGTTCCATCCTCCCCACCTGGGAGACCGATCCCTAGCACTGTAGAAACTCCGGCACAGCACACGGCAATCCGGCACACCAACAATCCTACATACCTCTTAGTGGCTGTAGGAAGATGAGAGGTTCCATACCCTTGGCTCCCTAGCAAGTTCAAAGCCATGTCTAAAGAAAGAGGAAGAGGGAGAGGGAGAAAAGTGATACAGAGGTGCTAGGGCTGCTGACCAGACAGGCTCTTCCTGGTCCTGCCTCCTCTGCCTCTCCCTGTTGGCAGGCAGCAAGTAGGAAAGTTCCGATACTAAGGATCTGGTCCATTTTATTTGGCCTAGGTAACACATGTATGCGACTGACTATAACACCAAAGGGTAGGAGGCTTGCATGCAGGCTGAGGCGGCATGCTGGTTGCATGTGAGGGTGGCACCCTTGTTCCAATGGTAACACCGCCTCTTACAATGCAGGGAGTCTTTAGCTGCTCTGTAACTGCTACAGAGGACGACACTGGAGGATACATTTTAGTTTCTTTGACAGTTCTTGTGCTTCTGCCTTTCGTTTTTTTTTTTTCACCTTTTGCTACTTTGACAGCCGTGAGACACAAACATTTCAGTTCTACAGGGCTTCTCCACCTTCCTGATGCTGCCTCCCTTTAATACAGTTCCTCATGGTGTGGTGACCTCCAACCACAAAATGATTTCATTGCTACTTCGTAACTGTCATTTTGCTACCGTTATGAATTGTAATGTAAATATCTGATATGAAGAATGTATGATATGCAACCCATGTGAAAAGGTCCTTCGACCCCCCAAAGGGGTCGAGACTGATAGGTTTAGAACTGCTACTCTAGAAGAAGGCTTGGATGGATTTCAGAACCTTTCCCATGTCTCGGCAGCCCTAGCACTCCCCCTTCAGAGCCAGACTAGAGGGGAGTGTTGGAGACAATGTAAATGTTTGAACACTAGCCGTCCAGGAAAGCCTGCGTTGCTGCTGGGTTTGGAGAACTGAAGATTCCAAAGTGGTGATTGGTTGACTTTAGCCCGCTGGTGCCTTGAGGCTCAATAGTGGTCACACCATCTCTCCTGGTCCCTAAGCCTCTGCTCCTAACTCCACTTATTCCCCAGTACAGCTGAGTCTGGGCGTGCTGAACTTGGGGCCACTTGTACAATCATGGGCCTTTTCCCCTTTCTTCTTTCCTGTCCGCCTTAATACGGAAGACTGAGCCAAACCAAGACGGCTTGGGTGAGGTACCCCGCACGTGCAGGACCCAGACCTGGTCTGGGCACCAAGGGGACAGCAGGTGCTCTGGCAGCATTTGGTACCATCTATAGCACACTGATTAAGGCCAAACCACTCAGTGGGGCAGGTATGACTGGAAGCAGTCCCAAAGCCCCAATCCAGACCACAGTGCGATGCAGCTGTCTAGGGCCACGGCAGTAGTGTCTCTCCATCCCAACCACCAAGTCCTGGCCAGCGTGGCCGCCGCTGCCACAGTGGAGAACTGGAAACAACAGACAACCCTCAGGGGGCGCTGCGCCCTCGCGACTTGGGGAGCAAAGCGCAAAGTTACTCCAGCTACGAGGGGCGCAGTTGCGCTGAGTGCTACAGAGGGTCAGGGGAGTCAGGCCTTGGAAGTCTTTTTGTATTGCCCCAACCCCGGGTCCCAGGCTCCGGTTATCCCGGGGAGAAGCGCCCCCCAACCCCGGCACCGTGCGAGTGACCGCACTGGGCTGCAGGGGGTCTTCGGAGACTTGCGGACCGGGGTCTCCGGCTCACCGGCACCAACCGGGCCGGAGGGGGGGGTGGTGCCGGCGCGCGCGGACTGCGCTGGGCAGCGAGGGGTGCCTGGGCGCGCCAGGCCGTCGAGGGAAGCGCGGAGGCGGGCACTCCGGAGAGGGCGGGGGCCGAGCTTATAAAGGCCCGCAGGCGGGCGCAGGGAGAGAGCCGCCGAGTCGCCGTCCGGCCCAGCTCGGCCCTACGAGAGCCGCCCGGAGTTCCGCCCGGGGCGGGCTGACACCTCAGCGCGCGCGGGCTCCGGCCGTCGGTACCAGAGGGCGCGGTCGGCCCGGGTCCCGGCCAGAGGACGAGGCCCGCGGGAGGTCCTAGCAGCGGCGCGCCCCACGTGTGGAGACCCGCCCTGAGTGCCATGGCGCGTGGTTCCTCCGGCCCCCGCATCTCCCCTTAGCCACGGCGGGGCGACCCCGGGCGGTCCCCGGGCCTCGGGGCATGGAGCCGCACGTGCTGGGCGCCGGGCTCTACTGGCTGTTGCTGCCCTGCACGCTCCTGGCGGGTGAGTGGAGGGCGCGGGCCGGAAGGCTGCGTCCGGGGGGGCCCCCTGCGCTGCGCCGCCGAGCCCCGCGAGGGTCCGCGCGGGCGAGCATAGGCGAGGAGATCCCCCGGGACTCGCGGCCCAGGGCGACCGCATTCCTGAGGCGTGAGCGCGCAGGCGACCTCGGCGGGCCCGGCCCGGGCAACCGGGTGGAATCGCGGCCGGCAGCGGCGAGGCGCGGGTCCCCGAGCGCCCCAGATTAGCGTTGGGCGTTTCCGCGCGGGCTAGGAGGAGAGGCCCAGGCGAGGGGCTGTTCGCGTCTGAGCGTGAGGGGAGCGCGAATTTCTAGTCTCTTTCGTGTTTAAAAAAGAAAGAAAGAAAGAAAAAAAAAAAAAAAGTCAAACTTGCATCACGACTTCCTGACCAATCTGGGAGAAGGCGACGTTCTGCCTGGAGCTTTTCAAGTCAGACTTTTCCTACCAGAACTGACAATGTTCCAGCCCTAGACGCAGTCCCCAGTGTTCTTAGTCCCCAGTTCCGAGGCTGTCTGCCCTCTGCCTTGGAAAAAGCTCCTGTCTTTCTCATGCCCTACTTGGTTACCTTCCAGAGGGACTGGGACACAGGGCACCCCAGAAGTCTCTGGCCTGGTGTCAGAACTGGAGATCCCCAACCGTGGCATGTGTCCCTTGCTTGCAAAGAGTTGCTCTTCTTCTGTGTCATAGGTGCTGGGCTCCTCTGCAGCTCTCCCAGCCTCACCCAGGGCACCGTGCCCAACTGTTCACCCCCCCACCACCACCTTTTGGAGCAGTCACACACACCCCAACATGTGACCTTCTCCATGCTCAGATTAAGTTAGCCCACAGAGAGATGGCGCGGTTTGCGTTGTGAAAGTTTATCAGCCTATGTGAAATCCCTCTGTTGGAGGTGGGGGGACTGTGTTTGATCCCCTCAGTTCCTCCAGGGACACCACTTGGTGCTTGCTCACCCTGTTTTAGGTAGATGTCTTAGGAACAGGCTCCTGGGGTGTCAGGCATCCTGGGCAAACCGTACTGTGACTTCCAGACAGGCTGAGTTTTGATTTGTAGCACCAGAATGTGGTGAGACATGGGGGAAAATTTTCAAGGCAGGAATCAATGAAAACCATTGAGCTTGGAAAGGAGGGGCCAGGGGACACTGTCCTCAGCTCAGCCAGGCCTCGGGAGAGCCAAGGTCCAGGGCCCACATGGGTGGCTTGTTTTCCTCACTGGCCTGTAGACTATAAAAATAAGCTGAATGGGTGGAGGACAGTGTAGAAGACAGGTACCCTTCTTAAGGGGATAGCCGCAACAGGAGCTGTTTCTCAGGACACCTGAGGCTGTCTGTCAGTGCTTGGGGACATGAAAAGCAGGGCAGGGAATAGGTGGGCTTGTGTGGGGAGAAAGGTTTCCTCTTCATCAAAGAGGTCCTCTTCCACAGACAGGGGCCTTCTTAAACACAGTTGGCAGAGTTTTCTCTGACAGACCAGATGGTGAATGTTTTCACATCATGAAATACTCATCTTTTTTTCCAGCCATTAAAAAATGCACAAACCATTCTTAGCGCATGGGCAGTACTGAAATGGACTATGAGCTCCGGTCCAGCCTGCAGCCAGTGACCCCTGAGGATCAGTCAGGGCCCAGCTTTTCGGTGGCAGTGTGTGGGTGGCAGGGGAAGCTTCCAGTCTGAGTCTGGTGAGGATGTGAAGGAGGCTTTACCAGCTCAGGGGGTTCCCACCCAGGCTGTGTGTTAGTCACCTAGGGAGCTTTCAAAAGAATATCGATGACTAACACTCCTGTCTTTCCTTAGGCCCAAACTGTCCCCCCAATAAAGTTCATTCATGAGAACATACCCAGGCACAGGCTACACCTACCCTGACTCTGAGCCTGGGTGTGGGCTTGGCCATTAACACTTTCCTTTATGCCGAGGGAGGTGGGCAGGGGACACAGAGTCAGCCAAGAGCACTGCATGGTGCCACAGGAGATGCTGACGTTCTGTTCATTGATATGGGGCGTAGCCGTCTCTGAGGGACCTCGTGCTGGAGGTGGGACATTCACTCCATCCCTTGTGCGGGCTCCCTCGCCCTCCACCCTCTGAACAGTTGGAATCCTGTGTTTTGGAAATCAGGCTTTCGAGGGTTAGTCATCCTGTATGCTGGGTGCTGGCTCAGGCCTTCGCAGAGGTTTGAGTCACCCTGGAGGGTTCAGCCCCCTTGTCCCTAACAGGATGACAACCTGAAAAGCCAGGTTGCCGCAGCCTCAAGGGAACAGTGACCAGCTCAGGCAGACTTACCTGGTGACCTGGAGACCTAGGGATCAGGGCCCAGGGATGGAAGCTTCCAGAGGGGTCTAGGAGAGGTGTTTTGTGTTTGGGAGAGAAAGGACCAGGTCTCCTGACTCTTGGCCTCACAGGGGAGCCAGGAACTTAAATACCAAGCCAGAACCAGGTAGTAAGAAAGCTCACTGAGGTTGCCAATGAGAAAGACCTGTGGTGAGACAACATGGTCTCTGCTCTCAGGGTCCAACGCATGGCACCCGCCATAGCATGGGGGGAATTGTCACATCCATGACAGAGTGGCCCCTGGGCTTGAGTGATGTCTCTGAGAAGTATCACTGTTTACAGTGGGCATATGCCTTTCTTCTCAGAATATTTTCATTGTCACCATTTAACTGTCCACTGTGGGGACGTATCTGGCTTGCCCAGCACACATACCTCAGACAGGAACTGGTCAGTCCTCACTCAGTGGTCAGTTCTGTTGCTGAAACTCAGGGCCAGAAAGGGCAGTAAGATGGCAGAGAACCGAGCCTTTCCCGCTGCTGGTGCTGCAGTCTTGGTAGTCACAGAATGGGTGAGGTCCCACTTCCCCCTGCAGCATTGTGGGGGACTCCCTGCTGAGCCTTGGCAACTGGGCCTGGCAGAGGGGTGGGCCCCTGCCTCCATGCTGGGTCTGGGAGGGAATGAGTAAGCAGGATAGGTCCCAGTATGTTTAGGGGAGGAACTGGGGACCCTCTGAGAACTGAGAAAAGATCACACGTCAGACCGTCGTCTTCTTGCAGGTGGTCCCTGGCAGTCAGGGGGAGGGTCCAGCAGAGGAAGTGACCTCGCTGGGGTAGGCAGAGTGCTAGCTTCTGATCCTGGCCCCGGGCTGTTTCCTGGGCGGTGTCTCTGCCTGCATGTACTGACAGTTCTGAGTTTGCTTTCTTACCGTCGGAGTTGGGGAGGGCAGGGCGCCATGTGAGCTGCCGCCACGCAGCTCTGGGTCTCCTTTCAGTTCTGTTACCTATTTTAGAAATGTGTAATTAGATGTGTACTTCATCATATACATTTCTTCTTGTGACTAAAGCTCAGCTTCCATGCCTGCCTGCTATTGCACTGTTTTGCACTCCATGTCAGAATGCAGCTATTTAGGATTAGGATAGAGGAATGGAATTGATTCGCAGGCCCGAGAGGATATGCATGGGAAGGGACAACCCCAACATGAAGCTTCCTCTGCCCTCTTTGCTGGCAGGTACCTGTTTAAGGTCGCTGGGAGGACAAAGGGAGTCTGCTGGAGCATGTGCCGAGGGTGGAGGAGTCTGGGTGAAATACAGCAGATAGCAGCCCGTGCCTTCGTCCCGCTCTGAACTTGCCTGGCCTTTAACCTCTTTCTAGGCTTCATCTCTCCTGTAAATGGAGCTATAAAAGTTTTAAGACCACTTCCAGACTCTGATCTCTGGTCCCTGGGCTGTGACTCTCACACCCAGGCTGGGGAGGTGGATGGGTCAGCTGCCTTTGGAGGAAGGCCAGTCCTTCATCCGGCGCTTTCCTCCTTGGTCTTGGTGGCTAGGGGCCCCGGAGCGCTTTCCCATGTGTGCTGTGCAAGGCCAGTCGTTGGCCATCAGTGGCTAGGTCAGGTCTCCCGGGAGCTAAGTAGAATGGGGCTTCCCACTGCCGGCTTCCCTTCAGCACAGATGATGCTTCTTGGGAAAAGTAGGCACTGGTGCCCTCACTTTCTATGCAGAGGCCCTGTCCCCAAGGGGGTCTACAGCCCTGTACCCTGCATGGGACACCAAGCCGCACACTCAGATAGCCTGCAGCTTCCTGAACGCTCTGAGTTCATTCATGCGTCCTCTCATCTAGGTCTTGTGGGACAAAGTACTGGGTAGCAGCCAAGAGCCAAGTTCTGGTTCCAGGCCAGTGGTGCCTGGGCATTGGGGTGGGGGTGGGGAACGGGACTGATGAATGTGGTAGAGGTAAGAGTGTTCACTTCTTCCTGACCAGGCCTGAGGGCTGTGAGCCCCTGCAGCTGTTCATAGGTAGAGCGAGGCTCAAAGGCAGCAGTTACACCTGCAAACAGTCTCCCTGAGCTCCCCTCAAAGGGGCTCTGTGATACCATCCAAAATGGTCTTTTCCAGGAATGGCATCCAAAACAGGTCCCCCAACAGTGCCATCCCAAAGGACTTCCTAATAGTGATATTCCAAACAGGTCTCCCCAACAATCAATCCCTCTAAGTGGAGCACTCCAGAAGTGCCTTCCAAAGTGGTCTGCTCCCTCGTCTATCTGGACAGGGCAGTCTGAGGAAACCCATGAGTTGCAGGAAGAGGAGGGTAAAGGATGGAGGGTTAGCTAGTCTGGAGGGAGACAGTAGGTAGCCAGGCTAGAGGATGAGGTCACTGTAACATTCCAGGGCCCTCTGTCTCCTTGGAAGGAGACCAGCTAGGGCCTGGTGGGTGGTGAGCTGCTCGAATCAGTGGTACTGGGGCTGGGTAAGGCCAGAAGAGCCCTCCCTGTGCCTGCCCCCTCTTTGCAGAGGGGCCTCCAGGGGCAAGAGCCAGGGAGGGGGGCTGGGTGGAACCTGAGGATGCCCCCCAGCCAAATTTTCAATTATAGTTGTTTCCTTATCTGTATGGTACATGCTCCTGGTGGAGCCTGTCTTGGTGACCAAGGCCTATAATCCCAACTACCCTGGAGGCTGAGACAGGAGGATCACAGGTTCAAGGACTGTATGGATCATTTACCAGACTCTGTTTCAAAGTGAAAAGCAAAAGGAGGGGCTGGTGGAATAGTCCAGTTATAGAGTGATGGCCTGGATGTGTGAGATTGTGGATTCAGTCCCTAGTACCAGGAAAGCAGACAAAAAACCCTGGTGGACCTCTTGGAGTATAGTCAGTGAACTGTTTTTCCTTAAACAAATACCTATGGTAGATGTTTGAAACCTACCATTGTACCAAACTAACTCTTTATGTCATCCATCACTCTCTATATACACCTGTGATAAGGTTTGATTTACATATTAGGCACAGAGGTTAACCACAAGAGCTAATAATAAGATTAAATAATTACCACCATATTCGGCATTAACAGTTATTTAAAACAGGCATGATGGCACAAGCCTCCCATCCTATCACTAGGGAGGCAGAGACGGACAGATCTTTGTGGGTTCAAAGCCAGCCTGGTTCTACATATCAGAGTTCCAGGCCAGCCATAGTGAAACACTGTCTCAAAAAAAAAAAAAAAAAAACCCAGTTATGTAAGGGTTGGCAAGATGGCTCAGTGGGTAAAGGCTCCCAAAAGTTGTCCTCTGAGTTACACATATATTGTAGTACATGTGCACTCGTGTGCACACACACAAACAAGTAAATAAAATATTTTTAAAACTGATGAAATGCCTCCTTCTGGAACTTTTCATCTAATATTTTTGTACTGTGACTGGGTGTAAGAAGGTTGAAAGCTCAGGTCAACTGAGCGTAAATTCCACTTTAACCCTTTTATTTATTCATTGGTTTTTCAAGACAGGATTTCTCTGTTGCCCTGGCTGTCCTGGAACTCACTGTGTAGACCAGGCTGGCTTTGAACTCAGAGATCCACCTGCCTCTGCCTCCTGAGTGCTGGGATTAAAGGAGTGTGCCACCACCGCCACCACCACTGCCACCGCTTCCTCCACCACTCAGCCCGCTTTAACCCTTTTAATTTCCAACTCCCATCCCTGTTCCCAGGAGGACTTGGTCCTGCCCTGGGTCCTTCTTGTCTCAGCCTGAGTGGCATCTGCTGCACGTGGCCTCCTGCTACTGTCCTGTCACCTCGCCTTGTCCTTTAGGGTTGGAACATCCATGGTTATTTTGGGGTTCCCCCTTATGTCCCTCCCTTCAGTTGCTTCTCGGTTTCTGGTGTCAAGGGCACCTCTGTCCTTTCGTGCGTTTCTCTGGGCTGGACACTGAGTCCTGTTGGATTTATACATGAAGATCACATATACCCAGGTAGCCACTCACACTGGTCCCTTGGGGAACTGGCCACAGTGGGGAAGCAAGCATCCCCTTGTAGGGGACAAGGGTACCTGACCAGCAGACCAGCCTCCTGGGTGATAATCAGATGCCTTGGCCAATATGTGCGGCCTCCTGACTCCCCTGTAGTCATCCCAGGAACCCTTGCTGAGTGGGGTGGGTCCATTCTTCTGGCATGTTTTAATAGCATAATTATAGGGGGTATTTTTGGTCCTCTCTAACAGGCTGACAGGGTCAGCCACGACTGTTTACCAGGCTGCAATGTGCACGCTATTTTTCTCTGTAAGTATATATAGCCGAGACCATTTTTTTTCTCTGGGTTCAGGTTGCTGAGGGATGGTGGCCACCTCGGCCTCCTGTGGTTTTCTTTGCCGTTGAATGGAAGCCTAAAATGGGCCCAGGGAGTAGCTGCTGGTCTCTGAGGAACGTGAAGCTGGGGTGGCCTCCTATCTTAGTTACTGTTGTATTGCTGTGAAGAGACACCACGACCAAGGGAACTTATAAAAGAAAACATTTAGTTGGGAGCTTGCTTACAGATTCAGAGGGTTCGATGATCATGGTGGGAAGCATGGTGCTGGAGCAGTAGCTGAGAGCTTACATCTGATCCACCAAGTAGGAGGCAGAGAGAGCATAAGACTGGGCCTGGTGTGGGCTTTTGAAACCTCAAAGCCCACCCTTAGTGACACACTTCTTCCAATAAGGCCACACCTCCTAATCCTTCCTAAACAGTCCACCAACTGGGAACCAAACCTTCAAATACATGAGCCTGTGGGTGCCAGTCTCATTCAAACCACCACACCTCCCATCCAGGCCTTGAACCTTCCAGGTAATGTTCCTGATCAGCCTGGTTAAGGCCTTAAGAGGGTGTGTGTTAGGCCTCCTCCCCGCTGCTTGGTTTTCCTCCAGTGTGAAGCAGCCACCTCCATCCTCCAAGCCTTGGCTATCCTCCAAAAACTCTTCAGCAAGAGATTTAAAACTGCTGAGGAAATAAATCCCCAGGGTCTGCACTGAAGGCCTGTGCTTGTTGGGGACCTGAGGATGAGGTGTGGGTTCTGGACAAATGGTCTGAGGTGAGCCTTGGAGACTGCAAGCATAGGGTTTAGTATTCACCTCCTGGAACACCTAAAACCCGCTGTCTGTCTGCTGACACCTTGCACCCCAGCTCCCAGCATGCCCGTCCGCCTCTGGGATATGGCTCCAACATGCTCCTGGCCTTCCCTTCTCTCTCTCTCATTTACTTGATTTCTGTTTATGGTTAAGACACTGTTTAACAGCATCATCCTGACAACATTACAGGGAGTTTTAAAGGGAAGTGAGGGGCTGGAGAGATGGCTCAGCAGCTAAGAGTGTGTATGTACTATACCTGCAGAGGACTGAAGTTCAGCTCCCAGCACACATTGGGCTGCTCCCAGTGATCTAGAACTCCAGCTCCAGGGATCGAGACGTCCTCTTCGGGACTCTAGAGGCACCTGCACTCACCGTCGTCATCTTCCCCGCTCCCCCCCCCCCCCGCTACTCCCCCACATACAAATTTAAAAAATAACAAAATCTTTAAAAGGAAAGTGAAACCATCACCAGCCTGACAGCTGTTCCTTCACTAGCATGTCTGAGGGCTGGTGACAGCAGTGACCCACATGACTCCTGTATGCTCTGTGCTAAATTTTGTGCCATGATCTCTGTCCTGGGGAGGGTTTTCTTGTCCTGTTTATGAAGGAACAAGTTGACTGGTTATCCCAGTTGCCCAAGATCACTCTGTGGACAGGTGAAGTCACTCTGTGGGCAGCTGAGTACACCCAGTCCTGGCCAGCCTCCTGTTCCCTACATCACCTACAGTGAGATGGTCACATGCAGGCTTACAACAGCCTTGTGGGCTGAGGCCCATCGCCCAGCCCTATCTGCTCTGTGTGTGAGTGGGGCCAGGACTGTTTTCCTCACCTCTGATACAGTCTAGCTGCCTCAAGTGGCCAGTCTCTTGGGTGCATTTCTGCATGGTTTCTCCTAGCTCCATGGGAATCCAGAGGTCCTCCCCTGCCTGTGGCTACTGAGGCTCGTGGCACCCACTGCTGTCCTTGCCTTCCCAGGCACATGTCAGTGTCCTTTCCTCCGAGAAGTCCCCAGAGCAGTGTCGTCCACTCTGAGAGCCCTGGGCCTTTGACTTTCCAGTCTCGCCTGCCTCCCCAAGCCATGGCAGCATGTGCCACAGGGTGTGTGAGAGTGACTTCTAAGTGGGCAAGCCCTTGCTTTCCTTGAAAAAGTTATTTTTGTGTATGAATGTGCATGTGTGTACGTATTCATGTGTGAGGTTGTGTGTGTACTATGGCGAGTATGTGGAGGTCAGAGGACAGCCTGGGATGTTGGTCCACACCTTCTACCTTGTGTTTGCCAGCGTATGCCTACTCCAGGCTAGCTGGTTTGCGAGCTTCTGGAGGATTCTCCTGTCTCTGTCTCTCTTCTCACCATAGAGTGCTGGGATTACAGACAACGTGTCTCAGTTTACATGGATTCCAAGGATATGAACTCAGGTTGTCAGGCCTGGGTGACAAGCACTTTTACCCACTGGGTCGTCTCCCCAGCCCAGGTAGCCTGGTTTCTTTTCTTTCTTTCTTTTTTTTGTTTGGTTTTTTTTTGTTTGTTTGTTTGTTTGTTTTTTCAAGACAGGGTTTTTCTGTGTAGCTTTGCGCCTTTCCTGGAACTCAATCTGTAGCCCAGGCTGGCCTCGAACTCACAGAGATTGGCTTGGCTCTGACTCCTGAGTGCTGGGATTCAAGGCATGCGCCACCACCGCCCGGCAGTAGCCTGGTTTCTAAGGAGAGTATGAAAAGGTGTGTAGCACTGTTGGGGACACGTAGCCCTTGTTGAGAGCCAAAGTTTTGCTCCAGCAGCCCTGTCTTCCAGCCCTGGCCCCTTCAGTGTGTCCCACCAGCAATTCTCCTGCTGTGCCTTCCTGGGTGGGTCCCCTAAGATGTCTTTCCAGACATCTCACTCTCATCCAGGGCTGGGTCACTCTGCTCCCCTCCCCCAGTATCTACTCACCTGTCCTCTAGACATCTGGTCACTGCCCTTGGCATTCACTTGACAAACATCTGTAAGACCTGCTCTGGCCCAGGCTGTCTTAGGCTTGGGGTCC
Source organism: Peromyscus eremicus (assembly GCF_949786415.1). Taxonomy (NCBI): domain Eukaryota; kingdom Metazoa; phylum Chordata; class Mammalia; order Rodentia; family Cricetidae; genus Peromyscus; species Peromyscus eremicus. The sequence continues at coordinate 85,450,308 of NC_081420.1, forward strand.
CTCTGCCACTCCCGGTTTCTGGTGCATGTGAACACTGAGGCCTGCACAGAGCCCTGAGTGTCTTCCACCTGAAGTGTGACCAGCCCCCAGTGGAACCCATAGGTCTGTAGTGCTGCCTGGTGAGATTCAACAGCTGAAGATTTCCAAACAACCATGCCAAACAAGGCAGCGAAGGGACCCCCACGCTGCCCTCCAGCTCTGGTGCAGAAAGCCCACAAGTCATGTGCATTTCTGTCATCTTTGCTCAGGTGTGTGAGATGCATCCCAGCTGCTGTGTGCTACCGTTCCTTTTTTGTGTTTGTAGACAAGGCCTCACCACGTAGCCCAGGATGGCCTGGAACTCCAAATCCTCTGATCACACTCCACACATGCATTTCTTCACTGTTCTGTGTATGCCGTGAAGTGGCTGTGGGGAGAGGACTTCATCTTTCTGAGGTGCACAGGGCCACCCTTCCTCGCCGGAGAAGAAGGTATGTGCGTAAACTCAGAGGCAGCCTCCAGCCTCTGGGTCCTACACACATGAGTGAGGCCCTGGTGCAACTAGGTACAAGTTAGTGCAGAGGGGACTCCTGTGGCTTCAGTTTGTTTCCTGTGACACCTGCTGAGCTGTCACTTGGGCCTAGAGTGCTACCCTTTCTGACTTCATCGTGAAGTGTCTTTTCATGTCTTCCAGCCATTAAAAAAACAACTGAGTATCTGTTTTGGTTTCTCTTTCTTTCACTCTCTTCTAGGGTGTGTGTGTGTGTGTGTGTGTGTGTGTGTGTGTGTGTGTGTGTGTGTGTGTCTGTGTGTCTGTGTGTCTGTGTGCCTGTGTGTCTTCAAGGAGGACAGAGATCAACATCAAGTGTTTGTCCTCAGGAGCTGGCCACCTTATTTTCTGAGCGATTTCTCAGCAGTCTGTAACGTCCCAGTTAGACTAGGACTCCTGACCAGCAAGCTCCAAGAAGCTGCTCCTCACTGTCTCCATACTGCTGTGCACTGCTGTACCCAGCTTAAACTTTTCTGTTTACTTTTTAAGATAAGGTCTCACTATATCATAGCCCTGGCCCGACTGGACCTCGCTGTATAGATTAGGGTGGCCTCAAATTCACAGAGATCATCGACTTCTGCCTCTCGAGTATTGAGATTAAAGGCATTTGCTGCCACACCAGGACACCCAGCTTTTAAAAATGTGGGTTCTTGAGATTGAACTCAGGTCTTCATGCTTACTGAGCTATCTCCTTAGCCCTATTTTTTATATTTGAGACAGGGTCTCAGCCAAGGATGTTCTTGAACTCCTAACCATCGTCTTGAGTTCTGGGATTACATGTGTGTGCCACCCTGCCTGGTTTATACATTACTGGGATCAAACTCAGGGTTACATGCATGCTATGTAAGCAGATGACCAACTAAGCTACGTGCTTAGCTCTATTTGTGAGACAGGATCTCACTAAGTAGCCCAGGCTAACCTCAAACCCAAGGGCTGGCATTACAGGTCTGTGCATCCCACCTGGCTTCCTCTATTTTTGATCCTTGGAGTTTGTTACGAATTTGGACATTTCAGCCTTCCATCAACTGTGAGTGTTTTTGTGCCTGTGTGGCATACCTATTCCAGTCTTCATGGTGTCATTTTAGGGACAGGCTCTTTTAATCCAGATGGTATCCAGTTAACCTGTGGGACTGCTGCCTGCTCTGTGTAGATGGTTACTTTTCCACAAGAGTGTTTTTACTCCTTGGCCATGTGGCTCTCCCTGCCTTGCTGTGGGGCTGGACCTTGTCCTGCTTACCACCTGCCTGGATGCCTTATGGAATGTCTGTTCTGCCCCCCCCACTCCTCCCTCACCCCCCACCCCCTCCACCTGCTCAGCCTTCAGTCCTTGGGTCACACTTCATTCCCCAGGGGCCTCGTCCTGCTGTCAGAATGCCTGCTCCTTCCATCCCTGTTCTCACTCCTGTTCTAAAATTCATAGGCCTGAGGAGGGCGCTTGTTCCATCCTTGCAAGGTGGCCTGTTGTTCTCCTGGCCTGGGGCCTTCTGTTTTAATGTCCTCACTCCGCTTGTCCTTGCTCCTAGGGACTGCAGTGGCTGTCCTGGTTCCCTGCCTGTGTTCCCTGCTTTGCACTGTGCCCGTGCAGACCCCCCAGGCATCAGTCTGAAGGACAGGGTAGTTCCTGTGCTTGGCAGATGCTGCACCAGGGGCTCATAAAGCGTAGGTATGGGTTTTGTCCTGTCATCCGGGCACTCAGATGACCCATGTCTTGTGGGTCCTCTAGGGAGCCCAAGCAGTCCATGGACCCCAGTCTCCCCAGAGGCTGTGTGCTAACTACCTGAGCCGTCCCTCAGTCCTCAGGCCCTGTGCTTATCTGGGAAGGCATGCTTTGTGGGGTCTGAGTGCAACCTCTTGCCTCCTTTTTTGTCTCCTCCAATCCAGCGTGGTCCTTGGCTGGCCCTGCAGGGCTGTCCCTGTTTCTACTCCACTTTGTGAAGGTGACTGGACATGTTGCCTGGAGCTTGGACCTGGGGACAGTGGCTGGGCCTCGAATATCCACAGCCCCAAAGGGCACTCCCGCCTGTGCCTGGCACCAGGCATCTGTGTTTTCCTGCCTGTGTTGGCTTAGTGGGGTCAATTGCCATCCTGTAGGTGGGAAGGGACTGTCAGCAGAGGTCCAGGCTTGCCTGGTGACATGGTCCCATGGTGACCACATCTCAAGCTGCCCTCATTTCATTCCTGTTGCTGTGATAAAGTATCTAGACAAAAAAGCAATTTGGGGACGAAAGGGGTTTATTTTTAGCTCATGATTCCGGGTTATAGTTCATCACTGTAGGGAAGTCAACTCCACAGCCAAGAGCAGAGAAAATGAATACATGTACGGTCTCTTGCTTGTGCTCAGCCTGATTCTTTACTCTCACACAGGTCAGGACCCTCTGCCTAGGAAACAGTGTTATCCACGGTAGACTGGGTCTTTCCCACACCAAGTAATAATCGAGACAGTCCCCCACAGACAAACCCCACAGGATAACCTGATCTAGACAACTCCTCAGTTAAGACTTTCTTCCCGAGTGATTGATTCTAGCTTATGTCAGGTTGACAGTTAAAACTAACCATCACACAGACCTTATCAATGGGCACAGACCTTCCCATCGGGTGGGGGGAGGACAGCTGGGTAGGCCCTAATCTCTAAGGATCAGGAGTGTGGGGGAGAGGCTCACAGTATTGTAGGAAGAGGGACCTAAGAAAGCTGTTGATGAGCAAAGGGTGGTACTGCCTGGGGGAGGCTTGGAGGAACCTGGATCCCTTGAGCAGCCTCTGAACAGTTTGATCTGTGATCTCTGTAAGAGCCTCCTGCCTCAGTTTCCAGTTCTCACAGTGAAGACAAGTCTAGAGAGTAGACACATGAAGTATGCGGTGGGGCAGCTCTGTGTGGTGGTCGGGCTGCTGTGGATGGGATGATGTTCCTGGGCTACGCTGGACCCTCTTTCTGACAGCCTAGGTGGACACCAGGTGTCTCCTTTGCTGTTACATTGATGGTCCTTGGTCATCCCCTACCTTCTGGGATGTGTTCCCTCAGCCTGGGAAGCACCAGCATCATCTTCATTGTGCACTCCGGGGTGAAGCTGGGTTTCTGCAGGACCATACGGCACGGAGTCTTCGCTGTGAAGACCTTTCCCCTTGAATTTCAAGGCAGGCTCCTCTTCCTCATCTCACCCTTGTCTCATATGGGTGGGCAAACCTCTCCCTCTACCCCCATTCAGGCCCCTCTGCACCTCTCCTGCATCCTCCAGCTCCCCCTCGACTGTATAAAACACAGGGCTTGAAGTCAAAGGTAAAGCTGTGACTCAACCAGAGAGACCCAGGTGACTGAAGACACCTTGGCCTTGGGGCTGTGGGAGGAGCTATAATCATTGCTCTCAAGGATATGGGGCTCTGAGCTCTCTGGAGCTTCTGGACCAGCAGGTTGAGTTACATTCCAGAGATGGCAGGCCCTTCCAGGGAGACCAGGGAGGAAGAGTAGGTGCTCTTGGCCCCAAGTGAGGCTGGGAGTGTTGAGACACAGTGGTCCTTCCCCTCACTCATTGGAGGAAGACTGGCCCTGCTGAGTGGCCTCACCAGCTTGTAAGGGGATAGACCTAGGTGGGAACTGCAGGGGGTCTCAGGAGATGGTGAGGAGGTATCTCCAACCATCTTACGGAGCAGAAGCCAGAGACTTCACCCTCTACCAGACTCAGGCTCAGGTACCATCCTGAGATATCCTAGATCACACAGCCCACCTGCCTGTGGTCAGGGCCTGATGGTGTGAGTATAAAAGCAAAGGCCATCCATTTCCCCTGCTATCCCCAGGTCTTTGGTTGTGACCCAAGAGTCACTTCTTCACTGAACTGTATTCTGAGTTACGCTCCAGCTGGGGGCTAGCCACAAATGCCCCCTGGGGTTCTGCATAGCACTTTAGAACTGTGGTTGGCAATGCCGTATAATCTCTTCCTCCTGGAAGGTAGGCGGCAGGCTGAGGGCTGTCCCCAGGTTTGGCTTCTTGTTGAATCCCCCCACCTCTGTCCTCAGATATTCTGACTCTTGACTGTGCAGCTGATGCCTTTAGGCAATTTACATAGCTTCTCTGAGTTTCAAACCCTTCATCCCTTTAAAAAATTAACATAATCTTTATTTTTTTTTAAATTCATATACAGGGCTAGAGAATGGCTCAGTGGTTAAGACCACTTTCTGCTCTTCTAAAGGACCCGAGTTCACTTCCCAGCACCCACAGCAAGCCTCTCACAACCACCTGTAACTCTAGCTGCAGGGGATCCAACACTTCCTTCTGGACTCCGCTCATGTGCACAAACCCGTACATAGATGCACATGTATAAACATAATTTAAAATAAAAATAAAATCTTCAAATTAGCACATAAGGTATTATATATCATTATTGCATTCTTGAACAAACTATGTTTTAGTAGATTCTCCTTCCTCCTTGTTTACATTTTTTATTTTATTTATTTATTTATTTATTCTTGGCTTTTTGAGACAGGTTTTTTCCCTGGATGTTCTGAAACTCGCTCTGTAGACCAAGCTGGCCTCAAAATCAGAGATCCACTTGCCTCTGCCTCTCAAGTGCTGAGATTAAGGTGTGCACTACCACCGCCAGCTGTTCAAATTTTTTAAATTGTATTTATTTGATATGTGATTGTGTGTGGATGGAAGGTGTGCATGTGGAGGTCAGAGGACAACTTGGGGGAGTCAGTCTTTTCTTCTGCTACATAGGTCCTGGAGATCAAACTTAGGCTACAAGCACCTTTACCCTCTGAGCCGTCTTCTTGTCCATGAACCTTACCTATTTGGAAGTAGAGTTGGGGGGAGGGGCTGGAGAGAGATGGCTCAGTGGTTAAGAGCACTGGCTGCACCTCCAGGGGTCCTGAGTTCAATTCCCAGCAACCACATGGTGACTTACAACCATCTATAGTGGGATCTGATGCCCTCTTCTGTCATGCAGGTATACATGCAAATAGAGCACTCATATGCATACATAAATAAATCTTTTCTTAAAAAAAGAAAGTGGGGCTGGTCATCTGGGCATAGCAGCTCAGATCTATAATTCCAACACTTAGGAGGGTGAGGCCGAAGGATTGCTGCTAATTTAAGACCAGCCTGGACTGCCTAATTCCAGGTCAGCCTGGGCTACAGTGTGAGACCCTGTCTCAAAAAAACAACAAAAAATACTGCAGGTTTGGGTGTGGTGGCGCATGCCTTCAATCCCAGCATTCAGGAGGCAAAGGCAGGTAGATCTCTGTGAGTTCCAGGCCAGCCTGGTATATCTAGCAAGTTCCAGGCTAGTGGGAACAATATAATGAGACCCTGTCTCCAAACAAACAACAACAGCAAACAGAAACACTGTCTGCTGCATTGCCTGTAATATGGGACGCCTCTCACAGAGCCTGTGGGGGCCGAGTGCCTGGCCAGCAGTACCTGGAGCAGGTGCCTTATACAGTAACAATTCTGTGGTGGAGACTCCCTCCCCCAGCCAGTCTTTTTAAGCCTCCACTTGTAAGATCATCAGCTGCAATGCTTGTCCCCACGCCTCTCTGGGACAGCCCTTCAGGTGACATGGGTGGAAATGCCTTACAAAATCCATCTTGAGAGGAGGCAGGGCTGGTGCATGGGCCAGATCTCTCGCTCTTCAGGCCAGGTTGCATGTGCTTTAGTTAGCTGTGCATCTTGAGGATGGCAAAGAATAGCCACATGCTTATACCATTGCTTGCTGGCAGCATGTGCCTTGGGGCAATCTGATGGCTGGCCGGGTGAGGAGGTCATCTGGTGTCTCTGTACCTGGAGACAGGGTGGTATTGGACATCTGCTGATGGGTACCTTTGTAGGCAAGTTACACAGCTTCTCTACACTTTGAATCCTTCATCTTTAAAAATGGGCTTGGACCAGTGAAATGCCTCAGTAGCTAAGGGAACTTGCTGCCAAGTCTGATGACTTCTTTGCTCAAGGCAGCCCACAGTTCAGAGACTGAGCTAGAACTCACTGACTGAGCAGGTAGTGAGGCCATGGTGCCCTCTATGGCTTCATCCACTTTGAGGCCCTCTGGCCAAATGTCTGCTCTAAACTCCATCTGTGCTATCCTTACATTGTCCGAGCAGCCTCAGATAGCAGTTGCTGTCCTCGGCCCTGCTGTGCAGGTCACAGGCCTGGGAGGCTGAGCAAGGTCTTCTGTCCACAGGATGTGGCCAGCCACAGGGAGTTGGGTACAACTGGCATTAGCTGCAGAGGCCCTGAGATACACAATGCAAACGGAGTGTTGAATGTTTCATGGTTGTCTGCACTGTAAGCTCCCTCTGAGCTTAGCAGGTTCAATCTATACTAGACTGTGAGGACCAAACCATGCACCTTTGAAAGGGAAAGTGATGGGTAGATGTTCAGCCATCAGGGTTAGCAGGAGTGTAATTTCCTGCCCAGCAGGAAGGAGGCAGAGGTGTCAGACTCCCTTTAGTGAGGCCTGGCTGTGAAGTTAGAGTCCATCCCTGCCCACTAGCCCTGATGTTGGAACAGGTCTTAGAAACTATAGTATGTCTGCTATTGGGAACGGTGAGTAGGACCCAGAACCCCCGGTGACCTGTCCATGACCCTCTGCCCACACTAGCCTCGGTGGAAGCAGCATGTGGTAAGCCCTTTAGCCAGTCACCCCCTTTCTATCTACTCGAGGAGTAGAGGAAACGGAGGCCTGCCGTGGCCCCACCCACCCCACAGGTTTCTTGCCATGGATAGCCCTTAGGAAGCTCACCTGTTTCTTCTGTTACCACTGCAGCCTGGCCCAGGGCTAGGGCAGCAGGTTCTGTTGTCTTCAGGCCTCTTCTTTCCTGTGAAGGGCCCAAGCTCAGCCTTGACCCTTCCGAGTGACCAGTAGAGGCCCACAGGAAGCCAAGAAAGGCCCTTTGTGGTCAAAGGCCATGTGAGTCAGTAGTCAATCTCAGAATTCCATGGCCTGGTGTTTCTAAGGCTGCTCAGGGGCTCAGCAGCCCCACATGCGTGCCCAGTGAACAGTTTCCAGGAGGTGAAGAAGCAAGTTTGGTGTGGTTGCAGAGGCAACAGCATGCTGTCAGCATGTCACCGTGTATACAGTGATTCTCATTTGTAATCTTTGAAGCAGACAGGATTATTGTTGACCCACTTTACAGATGAGGAAACTAAGGCCCAGAGGTCATTCAGGAGCTGAGCCGGGACTCTGGCCAAGCCTATGAGGCTGCCATACACAGCCCAGGTCCTGGGAACACACAATGTCCCCAGTACTTTTTGACCTGTCTGCCTTGAGCAACATCCCCAGGTGACAGCTGTCCCTATCCCTAGACTCACTGAGGCCATGTGAGACATAGTCTAGCCCAAGCTTGGGCTGAGGATGAAAACCAGCCTGCATTTCACTGGTAGGAAAGCCTATTGATCCAGCTTCTCTCTGGGAGGGGAGAATATGGCTAAGATGGGAACTCCACCTTCCAGGGTGGGGCTGGCAGGGAGGGTGGCCACTCTGGACACTGCGTAGAGGGGCCTCACCCTATGGTGCTGACATCGAGGCCCCTGGAGACCCCAGGGGATGTCTGCTGCTGGCTTCACCATCAGGAATTAGATTAGTTTTCCATAAAAACAGGATGTGGTGGTAGGAGGACTGCCTGCCCGTCGTTTTTCTCACCCCTTTTTCCAGGAACTGAACATATAGCCCTTGGCCGGCACTGTCCCTGTCCCCACCCTGCCTGCCTATGCAGGGAACAGCCCGCACTCCGCTCTTAAGTGGCTTCTTAATCAGCTTCTCTTGCTGGCTAGCGGAGCTCACTGCTTCTCCTGGAGCCAGTAAGCCTCTGTGGGGATCTCCTGGCAGTGTTCAAGGGCCAGCCATGGTGTAGTGTGGGAGGCAGGGCTTGGGTCACTGGGCATGACTGACCTCATGCCTCTGATACTTTAGCCCCCTCCCAGGATACATCACTGGGCACAGAATTAGGGCTCATGGGCCCCTCTGTGAGCCTCTGCTCCAGAGGTCACAGACTGAGAGTAACAATGCCTGCTGTGAGCAACTGGGATTTCTGAGGAAGAATCTCCAGGCTATGGCCTGAACCCGGAGAGAGTGACAGAAAGTGATGTGTACGGGTTGCCGGCCATGTTAGGAGAGTCCAGCCATTTGACGGAAGGCATGGAGTGTGTTAGGTGTGAGGGTTCTGCTGAGTGGGTCCTACAAAAGAAGCCAGGAGAAGCCGAGTTCCAGTCTTCCTCACTCCACTTCGGACTTCCGTAGGGTGTGGGCAAGGTCCCTCAAGTTGAAGCTGGCATAGTGGTATATTTCTAGATGACTCTGTCCTTCCTGGCATGGTTCATTCTCCACGGGTGGGAACAGCAGTAGTGCCCCCCTCCTGGGTATCCCAGGTTTGTCCTGTGAGTGCGAGACCTGCTCCTTGGCTGAGAGTTGGTAATGTTGCTGTGAGCCTCTGAGATTTGAGGGGAGGGGTGGAGCTTCCCAAGAAATAGATAGCACCCACTCAGCACCCCAGCATCCTCAAGGGGATGGTGATCAGAGCCGGAGAGAGCCTCTCTGTAGCTGTGGTGGACTGGGCTGCTCACCAGTCCCCTCCCTGCAGGCCTGGGGCTCCTGTGGCCTCTGTATCCTGGTCTTGGAATGGCTACTGAGGGTTGGGCAACACAGCTCTCCTGCCAGGCTCTGCTAGGTCTCTCTTCAGGCCAGGAATCCAGCTGTTTTCATCTATTCCAGTCCCAAACATCCTGCAGCCACAGGCCTGGAATGCCCTTGGAAGGGACCCTGGGCAAAATCTCAGTGCAAGAAGCAGTTCCCTGGGAGGATTCTAGGGGGGCAAGAAGACTATGGGAGGCAGGTAGACAGCACCAGCTTCAGTTGGTTCTGGTGGAGAAGGTGTAACAGCAGGAAGTGTGTCCGACTCTCTTTTCTTCATTATTTTAAAATCTTGAAAACTAAGACCACAAAGTATTCTGAGAGTTGGTCAGGGGTCTTTCATGAAAGGGAGAAACTAAGGCTTGCTGGGCCCAGGTTTTCAGCAGGCCTTCAGTGGCCATCTTCTTTGCACTGTTGGGGTGGGACCAGGTATGGCCACCAATCTGGTTGTTAGAGCTGATATTGTTGATTTTTTTTCCTTGGTCACTTTACAAGATTATCCACTTTCCACAGTACATGCGGGCCCGGCACTTTGCCACCCTGCCTGTGGTCACAGCTGTTGAGAGCAGCACTTGGGTCCAGGCCTCCCGCTGGTGGCCGTACTTGGGCCCATCTCATGCTGTTCCCCCTTGAGGCCATGCTGGGGTGCTGGGGCTAGGGAGGGGGGGTCACCTGTTGCAGTTTCAGAAAGGTGTGTTCCAGCTGCCTGTATCCATCCTTATCATCTATCTGCTTATAGTCTGTCTGTCTGTCGTCTGTCTATCATCTGTCCATCCATTCATCATCTTTACATCTGCTACCTATCATCTCTGTTTGTGTTGTCTGTCCATATGTCCTGTGCTGCCATTTACCAAGGCGTGGCTGGGAGGTGAGGGAACCAGATGCCACTTTCCTGCTGGAAACACAGAAGTGATGTAGATGTAAACACAGGGCTGGGAAGGAGTGCCTGGCCAGGGGACTTCCCTCACCAGGGACTTACTGGGCCAGTGGCTATTTCCTGCTGTGCTAGCAGCAATAGGCAGTCAGGTAACATTCCTCCAAGGTGCAGGGGAGGCCCCGGAGAGCTGGATGGCCTATGACCAGACCCTGGATAGCTTACATAAGGTGGACTGAATGGGCCAAGAGGTACTATGGTGAATCACAGGGCTGATTCAGTGGTCTGAGTCAGTGTACAACCTGGAGGAGTCTCAGCCAAAGCTCCATGGAAATATGAGGAGGCTAGAGCTGCTTAGGCCAGGTACCATATCTTGAAGGAAACCATGGCCCTAATGAGTGTTGGCCAAAGGGCTTCCAGGTACCAGAGCTCCTGTGGAGCCCATTTCCTTTCTGGGACAAACTGCTACAGGTTATTGCTAGTGCAGTTAATCAGAGCTGGCTGTAGTCTTCGTGTCTTGCCAGCAGCTGTGGTTCTGGGCAGCTTGCTGTGGGATGTGCTGGTAATACCATGCATTTATACAGGTTGTAGCAGGCAGAACTAGTTGGTTAGAAGTGTAGCCTGTACCCTGTCTCTCTTCCTCAAGGGAGCCAGGGAGAGCACCCTAGGATTAGTGGTTTGAATGAGAATGGTCTTTATAGACTCACGTGTTTGAATACTTGGTTCCTAGTTGGTAGAACTGTTTGGGAAAGATTAGGAGATGTGGCCTTGTTGGAGGAGATGTATCACTGGGGTGGGCTTTGAGGTTATTCCCAGGCAGCTCTCTGCCTCATGCTTTTAGATCAGATGTAAGCTCTCAGCTACTGCTTCAGCGCCATCCCTGCATGCCTGCCTGGATGGTCAGGGACTCTAACCCCCAGTAAGTCCCAATAAACTTTCTTCTGTAAGCTGCCTCGGTCATGGTGTCTCATCACAGCAAGAGAAAAGCAACGAAGACACTTGAGATTCCACATTTCCACGGGTTCTCATGTGAGACGTGGCTGGAAACCTCACCCTGAGGACTTATGCTCTGTAGGATGGGTGATGCTTAACCTGGGCAAAGCAGAACAGATAGTGGGACGTGTGGCCATGCCCCCAGGGAGGGGTCCTGTTCTGTGATCGACGTGCCTCACTGCAAGTTCTGCCCCATCACCTTCAAACTTGAAGCTTTGTCTGCTGAAGTCCCACAGTCCAGGCCCATCCTGTCACCATGTGTCGCTTCAGTGTCCCCAGGGAGCCCATCTTGTGACGTTCCCTATATGTACTGGTTTATTGTCCACCATGGTCCTGGGAAACCATGGACTCCTAAAGGTGGGTGGTCTTGCTCCTCCTTGCCCTCCCCCCATAGGTTTCTCTGTGTAGTCCTGGATGTCCTGGAACTCACTCCGTAGACCAGGCTGGCCCCAAACTCAAATCTGCCTGCCTCTGCCTCCCAAGTGCTGGGGTTAAAGGCATGTGCCACCAGGCCTGGCTCTCCTTGTTCCTTATTTCATGTAGCCACATGACCCACTGGGAAACTCCTGTGTTGTTAGGCCTCAGATCTGCAAATTCTGCATCTGTGAACCTCGAGTCTCATTCCTCTGCTCTGAGGTTATGGTAATTGCCTCTCCACTAAACTGTTCAGATTGTTTTTCTTGTCATTATTCTCTGAACAGCTAAGCCTGACGACTGTTTGTGCTGCGTTTGTGTTGTGTTAGGTATTGTAAGTCATCTAGAGGTGACTTGGAGTACCGGAGAAGGGAGGGTGGCCATAGGTTCTGTGCAAACCATTTTATTGAAGGGCATGAGCGCCATGCTCTGGGCCTTCAGGGGTCCCAGAATCCGTCTGCCCTGGGTATTGAGGTTACTCTCATTGTTTTTGTTTGTTTTGGGACAGGGTCTCAACTTTGTATCCCAAGCTTGCTTGGCACTTTCCATGTAAACTAGGCTAGCTTTAAACTCATGATAATTCTCCAGCCTCAACTTCCCTGGTACCAAAATGATGGATGTGCACCACCACACCTGACCTGTGTTTGTGGCCGATCTGGCTCCCATACTGACTCATAGACCCTAATGTCAGCCTTAGGTAGGGTTCTGCTGTGAGGGTTGTGAGGCCCAGGCTTATGCTGCAGCCTCAGAACATGAGTATGGGGTGTGGTGATGGATGGCTCAGAGAGGGCTGGGGCTGGAGCTGCAGAACCCCAACTGTTGACTAGGTTCTCAAAGCCTCTCCGCCCTTCTCAGGTACCCTGCTTAGAGCTGGCAGTGAGGAATCCTGCCTTCTGGCAGCTTGGAATTCTGGGGGCCGTGCCTCCAGATCAGGAGCTGTGTTGTTTACCCAGAGCTCAAGGCCAGCCCTTCTATGCTAATCAGTGTGGTTCAAGAGGCTTCTGGAATGTGCTGTCCACTCTATGGGGAAATTGCCTGTGGTGACCCATTCCCCGCCCAGCAAGTGAATGGAGGTGCTCAGCACTTTGCCCAGGAGACCTCCCCATACATGTCTTCTTAGACGACCCCCTCCCTGAGAGAGAAGGGGTGGGGCTACAGCTGCCTTTTCCAGGTTCATGGAGACACAGGGGCTCACCCGTCAGTTTGGAGCCTGCTCTGGTCACCAAGGAGCCCCTTATACTCAGGCAAGCCGTCACCAAAGCCCCCGAGGCTCCTGGGATCCAACTGATGCCATCACTGAGCATTCAAGAGCTACTGTTTGCTCACTGTGCTGGACTTACCAGCTGGGCCCTGGGCAGGTTTGAACACAACCTGGGACATGGGTTATCATCAGGCCCCACACCCAAACTCAGGTCCTGGGGCAGTGTCTCTTCCATGGCACCCACTGTGATGCTCTCGGATGGCACTAGTTGGAGAATTATGGAATTGGAATGGACCACTGACTACGATAACCCGGGGCTGTGTGAATGTCCAGGTGGGCTGTGTATAGTGGGGTCCCAGGGTCTGTGTGTCCCGAGGGAAGAGCCCGAGGCACGTGTGTGCTTGTTGCCGGTGGATCCAGGAACTGATAGTGCCCTGGCCTGTTTCTTGTTTGTTTGTTTTAATTTTGTTTCTTCAGACAATCCTAGTCTGAGTTCAGTGTCTAGAAGAGCAGCTGAAGCTGTGGAGGGGCCATGCCCATTGTGCCTCAGTTTCCCTCATCTGACAGAATGCATTGGGTTGGGAAGGGAAGGCTCTACCCAGAAAAGCCTTCTGTAGACTGCTGGGTCCTCACTTCTCTGCCCTGTGTAAATCATGTGATGCCTTTGCAGGTCAGCCCTGTACCCTTCACAGCTCAGCTTTGAGGCCCAGACACACTTTTCCTTCAAGGTAGTGGGAGCTCTTTTCCCTGAGAGTCTTGAGTAGCGAGGATCTGGGAAGGGGTGACTTGTGGTCAGGTGAGGGCTGTGGACAGGGCTGACCCTCGTAGAGGCTCTGGGAGTGGCTTATTGTGCTTGTTTTAGGCTCTGGAGAACTCACAGAATGTTAAGGGAACAGTTCTAGGTCTGAGGCTAAATTTGTTAATGGCACACTGTACAGGGCTAGCAGTGGCCCCTTCCTTTCTAGTCTTCCTGCTGAGACCAAAGACCACTGAGCTGCAAGTGTGCTGGGAGGAGGGTGTCTCCTTTAGCAGAGACAGTTCTGCAGAACTAATTCCCTCCCAGCTAGGATAAGGACTGTCCGGGACCCATGTACTTCTGGGGCCCTGCCCATGCTGCACCAGGCCTGTTTACCTGTGGCAGCCCGTAGAGATGGCTGTGGATGTGTCCAGCTTCTTCCCTCCTGGAAGGGAAAGACCCACAGGTGGGTGGCGAGGATTGGATGGCTGATATGGAATATGGCCCACCCTGTACCCTGAAGTTCTCTTCTGCTTTGTGGATGGGTGTCTCCCGTGGGTAGGTCAGCTTGGGGTGGCTCCAGTCCCAAACCTCCAAGGGGCCAAGGTGGAGTACAGACAATGCCTCTGTATGGTGGGCAGTGTGGTTTTTTTCGGGGGAGGCTGTGGGCAGAGTCCCTGGGCAGGACATAGCCGCCTAACAGGGACCAACCTGGCTTCTGCTGTAAGGGAGCCTATCACGGTCAAGTCTCCCCTCCCGTCTTCTGTATCTCTGGTCTCTGGCTGGCCTGAGAAGTTTGGGATGGGAGGCAAAGAGCCCTACGTCAACTAGTCTCTGCTGCCAGGTTGCCAGCAGTAGCTTGTTGTGTTATCTTTACCCTCTCTGCCTGACGCAGCCCTGGTTGTGAGCTGGGACTCAGTGCCAAGCCGTTTCCTGCTGGTCTCCTGGGGAACCACCTCCTCCAGCAGCTCTGCTCTGGTCACCTATGAGTGGGTGCTGTGGAGCTGCCCCGGGTTAGTGAGAAGCCGAGAGGCTAGTAACCAGCGCCTTGTGGGCCACGTCCAGCTCCCTGGGCCGTGGCCACCCCTCCCACCTCCTCCGTGTGTCCATCTTCAGCTTGGGACTACTGTTGCTGTCACCTGCACGGCCACCTTGTCTGCGGCCAGTCCTCTCTAGGCCCTGCAGCTTCCTCAGAGTATCACAGGGTCACCGTGGGCTGAGGGAAACAGAGGAAGGTGGCTAGCTGTCCAGACTCCAGTGTGTGACTATGGGTCCCTCTGCTTACTGCACTCTTGCTACCAGGCCACCCCCAGCCTTGACCATTGAACTGTGGTGTGGAGGGAGAACCAGAATGACTCGACCTGCCCCGTGCAGGTCAGATGAGCCATGAAACCGCCTTTTCCAGACACGGCATTAATTAAGCCCCCGGAACCCCGTGATAATTAAATGCTCCAAAGAGCCCTGGGCTGTTTGGCTGGGCTCCAAGTAGGTAACACCGTGTTCCTGTGCCTCTCTCCACCCTCGCTGCCCAGGCTGGGGCAGCTCCCACTTTGACCCCTCTGCTCACTCATCCAGGACTGGTCCACGTGCCTCCTCCTTCTGCCCTATTGTCTCAGCTTTCTCCCGTGGGCATCAGTCCTGGCATGCTTAGAGCTCCATAACCCCAATGTGCTTTGAAACCATTCCTGTGCACCACCAAGGCTAATTTGTATCCTGAAGAGCTAGGCATTCTCAACGCCCCTGTCTTCCCTGTCTCCAGCCATCTCTAGCGCAGGTCAGGAATAGCACCATGGATGGGCCAGCCAGATCAAATAGATCTGTGAACAGTTTGTAGGCAGCTCTGAAATATCCAAGGGCCTGAGGTCCCTGCTGGTGTGGGTGGGGTGGGCTTTGGGTGTAGAAGGTAGAGCCCGGGTCCCCGTGGCCTTCTTATGGGGCGCTGACATGACTGCCAGGCTGTGTCTGCCTGGGGCTGGAGAGGTGACAGGTGAGGAATGAGGACGACTTCAAATGACCAGAGGAAGTTGCAGAGTAGGCCTGACCCTCCTTCCTGCTAGCTCCACCTGGGCCCGATCTCAAGGGGCTAGGACATCTGGCCATTCTGCACATACTAACCCAGATATGAGCCTTAATCCCAAGCTTTAGGGACATATCCGGGCAGTTGGCTTCCTCATGTGCCCTCAGCTGACTGAACTAACCCTCCTCTTCCAGGAAGGGAGATTGACCAGAACCCTCTGGGCCTGGTTTGGCTTAAGTTTTTGTCCTCTGCCTCCCTGGGGGTGGCAGGTGTGGCCGCTGGGCTCCACTGACACCATAGTCTGAGTTGCTCCAGCAAAGAGCAGAGCTGACCTAGCTGCCTCCGGAATCCTCTGCCACGTCCTCTCCATTCCTCTTCCTCCTCTGCCTGGCCCCACCCACTGGCAGAAGCCTCACACAGACGTGTTTATGGTTGCAGCCCAGCCAAATAAGGCACACAGGCAACCGGGAATTCCAGCGGTTGCGGGGAGCAGCCAGGGTGTGGATCAGGACCCCTAGTCCTGTAGCTGTACTGCTCAGCAGCACTTATCTGGTCCTCCCTTGCACCCCATGTGCAACTGGCATAGCGGAAGGCAGGATCTAGCAGGGTGCTCACCTAGATCTGGAGATCTGGGTTCTTGTGTGTTCTATTTACTCAATATGTATTTCATGTACTGGGCGGTTGAGCCTGGAGCTTCACACATGCTAGACGAGTACCGGACCACTGACACCCTGGGCCACGTCTCCAGTCGGGTCTTGTATAACCCAAGCTGGTCTTCAATTCCCTGGCTAGCTAAGGATGACCTCACCCGATCCTCCTGCCTTGACTTCCCAGGTGCTAAGGTTATGGGCACACACACCTGGTCTCTAGCCCTTTTTTATTTTGAGGCAGAGTCTTGCTGGGTGTCCCAGGCTAGACTGGAACTTGTGAGCCTCCTGCCTGAGTACCCTGTGTAGCTGGGATCTCAGGCCTGAGCCACCAGGCCCAACTAGGAAGGACGCCAGTCTGGTAGCCACTGTGTGCTCTGGGAGGAAGACAGTTTGTGGCCTTCCCTGCCCTATCCACCTCTATGAAGGACAGACAGGGCCAGACGGCTCAGCCTGACCACAAAACTGTTTTCCCAGTCAGTTCATGTGGGAACCACTCTAGTAATCTGTGGCAACATTCTTTTCCTGAGAAAAGGAGATGTCAGATTCCAACTTTTAAAAAAATTATACTTATTTTTATTTTGTCGTGTGTATGTATAGGTGTGTGGTATGGGTGTGTCACAGCATGGTTGTGGAGGTCCGAGGACAGATTCTGGTAGTTAGTTCTCTCACTGTGTGCGACCCGAGGATCAAACTCAGGTCATCAGGCCTGGCCTTTACCCACTGAACCATTTTACCAGCCCCCTTCTGCAGAGGTCGTGGGGACCCTCTGAGCTTTCCTGTCTACTTACAAAGATCAGATACATGGGCAGTTTCTTGTTTACATTTATTTATTTATTTTCAATTCAAATTTTTGTTTTAAGTGTATGGATGTGTTGCCTGCATATATATCTCTGCACCATATACATTCCTGGTGCCTGCAGGGGCCAGAAGAGGGCATCAGACCTCTGGAACTGAAGTTACAGATGGTCGTGAGCCACCATGTGGGTGCTGGGGACTGAACCTGGGTCCTCTGGAAGAGCAGCCAATGCTGATCCATTTCTCCAGCCCTCTGGTTTACTTTTAGCTTTCACATAAAGGATTCAATGGATGAACTTGGCTCACCCTGTCTGTATCGTTTGCTCAGAAGTGTGTGCCACCTCTCAGGTGCTGTGCCTAGCACAGTATGCCTGCAGGAGTCCCCCAGGTAGGGGCAGGTGGGACTTTTGAAGAGCGACTGAGCAGTGTGAGATAGGTTGGGCTTATCTGTGGCTGTCAAACAGTTGTGAGGAGTCCACGTGCCCTGTGGCGTCAGTTTTGCAGGGCGTGTCCCGTTTGTGGGGGGCCCTGCTGCTCTATGCCCCACGGTCTGGGATGCTGGTGGACACGAAGGCTGTTGCTGGAGTTTTTGCTCTGGTTGCCGGGCTTGTCACCTCTTGCAGGTCCACAGCTGTGTTTCTCCTAGAGTGGTGACAGTGAGCTGTTTGTTTTCAAAATGCTGTTTCCTGGCAGAGGCTAGAGGAGAAACAGTTGTATATGAGCTTCTATAGGCCAGTGTGATGGACACCAGCCTCAGTGAGCTGCGTGATAGACAACAGGAAGACAAAGGAGAGGCCAGGGCACTGCCCCAGCCAAGGTTGGGCTACAGACAGCACATTGGCTTGTAGAAGAGCAACAGAAAGCCCACAAGGTTTGGTGGTCACATGGGGGCCTACAGTAAGGATCTTAAATGCCGGGCAGGAAATCAGGCCTGCACCTGTCCTGGAGCTGTGAGCACCATCGTCCCTTACTGACAATAGGAGGAAAAGCCAGAGCAGCCCCTGCCTGGGGAAGCAGCCTGGTTGTGGGCATGAGGCCAAGGGACGGAGGGGACGTATTTCTATCCCGACCCTGCCCTATCCCACCTGGCTGGTTAGGGAAGTGGAGATGGTTGAGCTAGCTGAGCAGGCCCTCCCTGAGGCGTCTTCTGGGGTGGGCTGGAGTCTGTGACACTGACATGGACTGCTCCGGAGTAGACGTCCTGGGCTCCCCCCTAAGCTCCCTGTTCCTACCCCCTCAGGCCTCCCAGCCCCAGGGGTGCGCACAGCCAGGTTCAAAGCCCAGCTATTTTTTGGCACCATGCCTTTGGCAGTTTTTACAGAAGAGGAAAAAGGAAGGGCTGGGTCCCAGTTGGGTGTTGTAGTCCTGCTCTCCATACCTCTTCCTATCACCTTGTTCTGACCTCCTGCCTCCCTGATGTGTCCAGCGTGTACTGTATTCTCACCTCCACACTGAAGGGCCCAGCAAGCCTCACCCAATGGCAGGTTACAGTGACCAGAGCCCTCTCTAGTGGCCATTCTCAGAAGCCATTTAGACACAGTCCCACTCACCCCAAAGACACACTGTGGGCTCCTGGGCTGTTGTGGTTCCTCGTCTCGTGTGTGCTTTCCTCCTGTCCCAGGACTCTGCTTGGCCTCTGTGGGTCTGAACTGAAAATCCTGGTCTTTCCTTAGTCCTGAAAGATCCTTTGCCTGTCTCAGTTCTTCTTCCTTCTTACAAGTACACACAAACCACACTAGGGACAGGGACTCACCCCAGCCACTGGTGACTAGGCTCTTTGTGGTACACTGTGTGGGCAGATGCCCAGTGCTTGAGGGCAGGACTGCACTCAGAGGTCCTAATGATCTATCAGCTGCTCAGCTCCAATGGTGGTCAGTGCTGGCCACTGATGTGTCCGGACACTGATCAGATGGACTTTGGAGCATGGAGATTGCTTCCTCTGATCCCTGTCTCTGATCCTTGAAAACCCCAGCTTTTGGGGATAGTCCCTGGACTATGCCAGGTGCTTGGCTGAGTGTGGCATTGTACAGGCCTTTGTGCAATGCCGTGGGATGGGGCAGATGCTCTCCCTCCAAGAAGTAGTATTCTGAGGGCATAGGTCACTCTTGGGCCCCAAACACACCTTGCAGAGGCTCTCTCAGCCTGGCAGCTATATGGCTCTCTAGACAGCATGCTCATCTATGGGACCCGAGTTTTCCTAGAAGAGGCTCCATTCAGCCCTGGACAAGGCTGTTACATAGCTAGACTGCTGTCCTTAGGGACTCCAGACCCCGTAGGGCTGGCTGACTCCAGACCCTGATCTGCCTTACAGTTCCTTGCCAACCTAGACACCACTCCCTCCAGGGCTGAGACTGTGGCTGCCCCAGTGTCCCAGACAGGCCCTGCCTTGCCCTGCCCTGGAAATGGGTTGCAGTTCTTTAGGTTAGCCTGGTCCCTTCTGCCAGGGCCTTTGCCCAGCTCCCATAGGCACTTTCTTTTGGCCTGGAGGTACTCTCCTCCCATGTACCTTCTGCTTTGTTCTCAGAGGCAGGTAGCCTAGAGGCTGGGAGGGTAGGCCATCTGTACCTCGTTCCCTCTCTTCTGCAGGTGAGGTGGGGGATTATATGAGGCACTCAACCCTGTGTCCCTGCTGGGCCGCGGTGTTAAGGCTGAAGTGTCTTCCACACCCAACCTTCCCTTGAGGATTCCATACTGTTTTCACACAAGAAGCTTGTCTCTGCCTGGGCCAGTTAGCTTCCTACGTCAGTGCAGACTAGGATACCTCGTGTGAGCCTTCACTATATTCTGCCCCTGCTGCTACAGCCCAGCCCCCTAAGGGACCCGTTTGTCTCAACCACACTGGCTGCTGCCTCTCCGCACCCTTTCTGCTGTCTGTCTAGCACTGGCTGTAGCAGAGGAAGCTCCCAGCAGTTCGGCCTCATGGTTCAGGCTGCATTCCATTTCCGGAGCCATTTACAAATGAGTCTGGCATTTGCCTTGGGGTCACCATGAGACTTCTTTGAGCAGAGGCATGTGAGATGTCCATGCATGATGGTTCTCTGTGCTGTCCTGCTTGGCCCACGCTGCACTGCAGAGGAGACTGAGAACTGAGTGGGGAGCAGCTTGCCCAAAGAGCCTGCATGGAGTGGTGAATCCAGGAGGCCCAATGGATTCTCATCTCTTACCTAGAACTTGGGCCAGGCTGAGGGATGTTGTTAGGAACCACATAGTCACAGGATCTTGAGTAGCTGAGGTCCCCTTCACAGCCCTGTCTGCAGGCCTGTCTTCCGGCACACAGTGGGAGGAGAGGTAGTAATCAGCCTTCTGTGTGGAACACTCTAGGAGTCGTGTGTGGTCCTGTTACCCCCTAACCCTCCCTTCCTGACTCAGTTCCCACTAAGAGCAAAGGTCAGCTTTGCTCTGGGTCACTCAGAGGCCAGGGGGACCATCCTGCGGACTTAATACCCCCAGCCATTGGTTGAGGACCCCAGAGTGGATGCTAGCAAGGGTCTTCAGCTTTGTGCTGTAGGGTGAGAGTCTGTAAAGGGTTAAGCATGTGCTGGCCTGTAAGGGGCCCTTCCTGCCTCTGTCTGTCCTATTGTTGCTGGCTCAGGAAAGGCCTGTTTCCTGTGAAATCACAGGCTTTGCTCAGCAGCTCCACCAGAGCAGGCTTAGGCTCTATACCCTTTTAGGAATGTCTTTGTCCCCCGTGACCCCTCCCGCAATGGAGCTGCAGCTAACCTTCAAGTGAAAAAGCAAGGCTGGCCCCTCCAGGCCGCCTGTAACAGTGCCTCACCTCTGGCCTTGGCACAGTTAAAGTCATGGCTATGACAGTCCCAACAGTGTGCTTCAGCCAATAACCCCACCAGGACAGGGGAGCACCTGGGAACACGGGTACCCTGTCACAGCCTGGCTATGGTAGTATTCTCTCCTCCCTTCCCAGAAGCCAGGGCTTCGTCTGAATGCACCACTCTGCCTTCGCTCCATGCTGGCCCAGGGGTCACTCTCCTGGCGGGCTTCTTGCCGCATACAGCTCTTGAGGCATGGTAATCTGTGAGGAACGATGGCTGGAAATCAGCTCACAAAGCCCCTTTCCTTGCTCCGTCCATAGCAGGCCCTACAGCCGCAGGCCCAACCTTCCCTGTTGACATCTTCCAGAGATGGCTACCTGTCTGCTCAGAGCAGCCTCCCCACAGGGCTGGTGGCAGGAGATAGAATCAGGAAGACTAGCCAGACCCAGGCAGCTGAGTCTCACAGTCTGTCACAGCAGGGTGGCTGCTGTCAGGGTACGGGCGGCCACCTTCCGAAACACCCTGGCACCCAAGACACTGGAATCTCATGTTTTGCCCCCTACCCTTCTGAGCCTGTTTGCTCGTGTGTTGGAGTAGAAGGTGAGTCTCCAGAGGTAGCCTTTATTTAAATGTGCAGTGATGGGCCAGCTCTGCACTGGAGGGAAGGGAGGAAAAGAGAGGAGAAAGGTAAGAACTCAGGGCTTGTACCTCTCCCAAGCTCACCTGTGTGGCTGAGGCAGGGAATAGGGCCCTCAGGGCAGGGCATTACCCTCCGCCTGGTATCTGGTGCCTCACCTCGAATTTCCTACCTTTGGCACATATAGTTATTTATTTAGGGTTCTCTTGGCCCCACCTGGGGTTGGGGAGTGGTGGGGAGGCCAGACCTCAAGTTCATTGGCTGGCCCATCTCACACTTCCTTATTGCCAGTAGACTAGGCATGGACCTGTTCCTACCCTTTGCCATCTTGGATCTCTGCCTTCTGGAATCCTTCACAGATTTTGAACACTATTCATTTACTCGGGTAAAACATGCATCCATGAAGTTTACTGTCTTAACTTATTTTTGAGTGTATAGTGCAGTGGCATTAGGCACATCTTCACATGATGCTGCCACTACTGGCCATCAAACTTTATAGCAGTTGAACTCTAACCCTCCCCATTACCACCACCACTACACACAGAGAGCCTCAGGGTTTGTGTTTTAAGCTTGACAAGCAGGCTGTCGGGTAAAGCAGCTGTTCCTGCTCCCCAGGGCCTGTGCTTCTGCTTCCAGGAGCCTTCCTGGTACTCACACCATGTTGGCTGCTCTTCATGGGCTCTGCTTGTGGAAGCCAGAAGCCAAAGCCAGGTGTCTTCCTCATCCGTGTTCCACCTTATTTATTTTTGGAGTTCATCAGTTGGCTAGACTGGCCAGCAAGCTTTGGAGATCGACCTATCGCTGTTTCCCACAACCTCCCCAGCACTGAAGTTATAGGTCTATACCACCACACAGCTTTTTATGCCTCTGTCTATCGATCTATCTTGTATAATCTAAGTGTGTCTGTGTATCTGTAAGTTTATGTGTGTGTGAACACGGTGCGTGCATGTCACAGCATGCACATGGATGTCAAAAGGCAACCTTGCATGTTGATCTTCATCTCCTACCTTGTCTGAGACATGGTTTCTCTGTTATTCACTGCTGCTTTTGCCCAGGCTAGCTGGCTTGACAGCCTCTGGTGATTCTCCTTTCTCTGCTGCCCATCTCCTGGTACAGGTGCACCGGGACCACAGGTGCACCAGGACCACAGGTGCACCGGGACCACAGGTGCACCAGGACCACAGGTGCACCGGGACCACAGGTGCACCAGGACCACAGGTGCACCGGGATCACAGGTGCACCGGGACTACAGGTGCACTGGGATCACAGGCTCTGCTGGAAGGACGTGGCAGGGACCCAGAGTGTGCAGTGCATTAAAAAATAAGCTGAGCCAGGTCACCTCCTCAGGGAATGGAGAACAGAGTGACATTGCCCACTTTGGGTCGGTGACTCTATGAAAGACACTCCTCTGTAATCACATCTGAATTCAGCCTGCACCCTTCCCAAAGCGGGCCCCCCCCCCCCCGGTCTTCCTCTAGGATCACAGTGGGACTGCAGGTGTATGTAGTAATGCATCTGGCTTTTACACAGCTCCTGGCAATCCAAACTCAGGTCATCAGGCTTGTGTGGCAAGCCACTGAGACATGTCCCTAGCCTGGCTTTTCATCTCTTTATGTGGGTTCTGGTGATCTGAACTGAGGTCCTCATGCTTATGTGGCAAGCACTTTACTGACTGATTCTTCTCCCCAGCTCCCTGTCATGGGTTTTTGATCACCACCCCTCATGTACTTGGACTGGCTCAATGCTGACATTCTTGGTATATCAGACAAACCAATGTCCTCAGACACAGGACCTGTAACATTAGTGTCTGGAGAAAGTTCTCAGGGACCTGTGGATGAATGGACGAGTGGGCAGGCGGCTGGATAAGATAGGTGGACAGATGGAGAAGAAGCCATCCCGGCTGGTGTGAGGGGAGAGTGCTGCCTTCTTAAGATGGGCGGGACTGCCCTGATGCGGCTGAAATGCAGAGGGATTTTGGAAAGCTTTGCCATAAATGCACTTCCCTCCTGCCTCTTGGGCCAGGAAGATTGATTTTTTTTTAAATGTGTTATTGTTGAAAACTTCAGATTTAAGAGAGCTAAGCTGCGCATGGTTGCTAATATATATATAGTGGAGAAAGACCGCACCCTGACTCCAGGGAGGCCCTTCGGAGCCAAGAGAAGTGCTGCCCATTGCCAAAACCCTCAGCCTCCTTGAAGCAGCAGGTGCCCCTGGAAGTTTGGATACATCCTATGTCCACTGTGGTCCTGGAGGAAGACTGGGGGGCTTTGGGAAGGGTGCAGCCTGAATTCAGATGTGCTTACAGAGGAGTGTCCTTCATGGAGTCACCGACCCAAAGTGAGCAATGTCACTCTGTTCTCCATTCCCTGAGGAGGTGACCTGGCTCAGCTTATTTTTTAATGCACTGCACACTCTGGGTCCCTGCCACATCCTTCCAGCAGAGCCTGTTTCTGTGGCCAATTTCTGTCTCCAAGTTCAGGTCCACCCTGGCTGTCCAGAGCTGTTGTTAGGCTCATGGTTCTCACACTTGGGGAGTGTGAGTATGGAGGATACCCCCAGGAGACCACTCAGTGGGATAGTGAAGTAGGGTTGATGATGCTGGGCAGTCCAGTGCTAGGATTGTGTTGTCCAGGAGGGGATCAAGGTTCATGATGCACCCTGGCTCCTAGCTCATGTTCTGCTATCCCTACCCATCTAGGGCAGTCAGTTTCTATAGGTTGAAATTGCCTGAGTTGTAGAAGGGGCAAGGAGATGGCTTAGAGTTGTGTGTGGCTGGGGTCTGGCAGAATGTAGAATCTCTTTGGTTTGGCTCATTATGTACTCCCAAGGACAGGTAGAATGGCCTAGTACCTCTGGGGCTGAGAACTGCATAGGGTCCTAGAACCTTGTCTCCTGGAAAACCCCATGTTTCTGGGAAGAAAATTACTCATTTGGTAAGTGGCCAGCCACGTTTCTGCTTTCTACCTCAGGTTCTTTGGCTTCCCTGGCGGACTTCACCAGGACAGTGTAGGGCAGCATGGGTGTTAGGGAAGTTACCAGAGGGAAGCTGTGCTGTGTGTTGGCATGGGTAGGGATGCAGTTGCCAGCAGAGTGCTGGGAAGCTAGGTTAAGTATTGCTCAACTAGTTCCATCCCTGAGACCCAGGAGGGGTGCCAGAAGTCTCTGTGTCCCAGTAACTTCCCACATGTTGGTTTGTGGGCCCAGACATCAGTTGAGCTGCCTGCCAATCAATAGACAAAACTTTAAAAAGAAGGAAAAGCAAGTTAAGAAGGAGCATACACCAGAGTTCCGTGTGTGTAGGAGTGTGTTGAGTGGTCGGAACCTTGTGTGTGTACATGTCTGAATACATGTATTGTGTTGGGAGAATCGTGTGGTATCATGGAACCTGTGTGCCTGGTGACAGGAACATGGATTTTCTGTCTTTGGTGCACAAGCCTTGTGTATGCAGGCTTACAGGGGTGAGAAAGGGGCGCTGGGGCAGCACTGCCCATCCCCGCCCCTCAGGGTGAGGGGTGCCCGTATTGCTGCCGTACGTACTAACCGTTTGTTTCTCCTCTAGCCTCCCTGCTGCGCTTCAATGCCCTCTCACTGGTCTATTTGCTGTTTCTGCTGCTGCTGCCCTGGCTTCCAGGCCCCTCAAGACACAGCATACCAGGTAAGGGGCAGGGGCAGGGGCGGGGGTGGGGGCGGAGCCCAGCTCCTTGGGGGACTCTGACCACAGGGTAAGGGGCTGGGTGTTTGGACAGACTTGACTCCATTTTAGCAGCCTGGTAACTACTGAGCAGACCGAGAGTTACTTCTTCTTCACTGCAGACTCGTAGCCAGTTTAGGTTTTTTTGTTTTGTTTTGTTTTGTTTTCCTGCTGATGGCTTGTCACAGAGGAGGGGAGGCAGCGGCGGGGTGGGGCGGGTGGGCTCTATCATTCTTGAAGGTGACGGGAAGGGTTGTATGTGGATCCCCATCAGAAGGCAGAGGGAATTAGTGGGTCCTGGTGTCCCATTTAGGTAAAAGGTTTAGGGATCTGCACTGGGGTCCATACCATCTTCTAGCTAAGCTCCCAGGACTGACTACATTGCTTCTTCTGTCTGGGGAGGTTCTGGCCAGCTTGACTCTATCACCCTGTAAAGGCAGGCCCTAACTTACACCACCTTGCTATGTAAGGAATTGGACGGCTGTGGACTCCATCAGGGTCTGAGCTGGGCAGGGATATGTTTCACTGTTTTGTGCCTTCCAAACAATAGACAGTATGCAGGCCAGCCCCAGAGTCCTGTCCATGGAGGGATTGGACAATGGCATCACAGCAAATTAGGGAGAGGCTGCTGCTATGCCTCAAGTTCCCACATAGGGTGAGGTGGGAAGGGGAGGGCCACTGTGTCCTGGAGAGAAGACCACAGGCCAGGCAGGTCTCAGAGTGGCAGGACCTCCTGAGACCCTTCATACTAGCTCTGGTCACCTATGCTCTTGGCGTACAGAGTCTGTTTTGTGGTATTCAGTAGCAGTAAGTGCTCAGTGACCCTTCCCCAAGTTGATCTGCATTCCTGAAGTAGAGAAGGCCCTCTGTTGTCTCCTGGGCTTGAGTGGAGAGGTCAGAGCTGCAGTTTCTGGCAGTGACCTGGGGAGAGCTAGCATCAGAGTGAGTGACCCTGCTCCCAGGAGACACAGCAAGTGTAGTAGCCAGTGTCTGTGGGTCAGCAAGGATCAGAGCTGGCTGTGTCTGCCTGGGGCCCAGGAAAGGCATTTACATCCTCAGCACTGCCCTCAGAGGTGCTGGACTCAGTGTGCCTAGCTGTGTGGGCCCCCAGTGAGAGTGAGCTTACAGTGGTTTCTGGAACAAGTCACCCTGCTGAGAGCCATACCCACTGGCTGGAAGTCAGACCGAGTAGCTTCTGGGGCTGCAGTCAGGATGTGAGCCCAGCTGTGCCTTTTTAGAGGGCTCCAGGGATCAGCTTCCTGTCTCTTCTTGTTTTGGGGCATCTTTGGCTCATGACACAGTCTACCTCAAAGCCACCATGGCCAACTGAATCATTTCCATGTCCCGTGGCCCTGCAGCCCTCTTCACTCCTAATGCTCTGTGATGACAGTCACTGATGGTCCAAGACAGTCTCCTCTTGTTGAGTTAGCTGTGACATCAGCCCCACCTCTGCCTTGGTCCCTTTTGCCGTGTGAGTCACATGTGCATGGGGGCAGAGACTGGGCAGGGATGCCTTTGGGTCCATCATTCTGCCAATGAGGGCATCGCAGGGAGGGCAACTCCTGCCCAGCTCAGTGTGCTTTGGAACCAGAAGGGGTCGTAGAGCATGGGTAGGATTTGGGCATTCGGGGACAGGTATTTCGCGAGTTCAGCCTGAGCAGTGCGTTGACAACCACTGGGGCCTTGGGCCAGATCCCTCCAAGACACACAGCCTAAGTGCTGGGCCCTTTCTCCTCTGTTGAGCCTCTGGTGAAGGTCTAGCTTCCATACTCTGCTCACCACAGAACCCAGCTCCTCTGTCCCCAGGTCCTTTCTGGAAACCACTTGTCTTGATACTGTTTCATGCCCTGTGAGCAGCTGGAAACACTCCTGATCAACCGTGGGAGGTACAGACTCCCAGCCAGGCAGGAGGGATCACGCGGGAGACTTGGAAGGCAGGGTGGGAAGTCTTTCCCACTCGACCCTCCATCCGTCTGTCTGTCCAGCCTCAGAGGCCCTTCAGGGACATGCTGCTGCCTAGTTTTTCCGGGTGTGAGAGGAAAATGTGAAGCCCGACGGTGCAGAATGGAGCGCCCTGTGTGCGTTTATGATTTGTGCAGCTGCTGCCCTGGCACTGGCCCCTGGAAGGTCTGACACTGCTGGGCCCTGTTTCCCACGTAGGCGGCTGCCTGAGCTGGGCTGCACAGAGAGGAGATGCTGGATCGGCTTAGGGCTGGGTGTCCCAGGCAGGACAGGACAGAGTTGGGATGCATCAGAACCCAGGCTGTGTGGGATCTGTTCTCAGACACCTGCTTGTAATTAGAGCGAGGAAGCCCACTGCCTGCCTTGGCAGAGTTCACCTCCCAGGCTGCCCTTGATCTCTGACCCCCGATTCCTTACTCTTCCCAAGGGGGCCTGCTCAAGTCTTAACCTCACCGGTCTCTTGGTAACCCTCCCCCCCATCCCCTGCAACACACACCCTGTGTAGATTCCATCCCCTGCTTTGGATGCACTGTCTCGCTGCTCAGCCCTGGGAAGCTACAAAGCCCTCTCACTCCGCTGAGCCCTGCCCTGCAGGTACCTCTGTGGCTCTTAGCTGTTAGGTACCGTGTGAATTTCCTAGGCCTATGACTGGGAGAGGGATAGTGGGGTGACATACAGTTGATCGGTAGGTAACCACATGACACTGGGATCCCAGGCCTGTGAGCAGACTGCCTTGCCCTCCCAGGACAGAAACCTGCACCCTGAGACTGGGGCTTAGGTTTGCTGGGTCACAACTGGCTTCTTGGTCTCTGGATTTATCCATGTTTTGCTCCAGAGCAGATGAGAGAGGCCTTCCCCAGCTTCTTCCCCTTGCTGGGTGATCCTCAGCTCAGACTTGTGGTGTGATCCCTACCCTATCCTGTCTTCATCCCATTTCAGTGTGTGAAGTCAGATGTACCAAAGACATTCTTTCCCTCCCGAGGACCCTAGGCAGCCCACCCTGGCCCAGCTCACATTAGAAGGGTAGTATTTGCCAACAGCTCATGAGATACTGTGGAGTGGGGCCTCTGCCTAGGGGTGGGAAGTGCTGGAGTCTATTCTGAGTGAGGTCTAGTGGGGGCTGCGGTCATTGGGGGCAGGGCATGAAAGGCTCCAGAAGGTGGGAAGGAGGCAAGAATATGGGGAAGCACCTCTGAGCCTCTACTGACTGATCAGTGGATGTAGGAGTTCCAGCAGGGTCAAGGCCATAGGTCAGGTGCCTGGTCTGCTGTCCTCCCTGCTGTTAGAATACCTCTCCCCCAGCTCACTTCCTGTTTTTTTCTAGGAAGCGCACATAATAGTCCATCTCTCTCTGCTGGTGGATATGCGCTGCTGTGCTGAGCCCCTTCCTTGCCTGAATGGTACAGGGGTATTACCTCCCTAGTATGGGATGACAGTCCCTTCCTTGACGATGGGCTTCTTCCATCTAGCCAATGGGTCAGGGCCCAGTGTGTGGTAGGAAAGAAAGGTGACCAGGAACAAAGGTGGCTGTCATCCTGGGCCTTGGATGAGCTTGGCTAAGTCCAATGCACTCTCTTCCCCAGGACAGGGGAGCGGCTGGGGGCAGTCAGGCTGGTAGAGGAGGCCCTGCCTGAAAAGGAGTCAGATGTGATGTGATAGGAAACTCAGGGCTTTGAGACTCTGGGCCCATGGAGGCACGTGGGTCTGTGAAGGACCCAGTGTGGACCTGGGTGCTGACAGTGAGTGGGAGGAGTGGCTAAGCCTGGGAGCTCACCTGTCTCTTGGAACCTACACTACTCTCCTGTCAGATGGGCAGGGTTTACTGCTACCTCACGGTTGTGGCCAGGACCGAGCAAGGGCTGCCTCTCAGGTGAGAGTGGAGATTCCCCAGGCTCAGCAGGACTCTGCCCAGCTGGTTGGTGGTGGTGGTGGAGAGCTCTTTCCAGAGTTACCCATCCAGCCACCTCCAGGAGTCAGGGTTATTCTAGAGGTCAGGGTTTATCCTGCAGAGGCTGCCACACTGAGCCACCTCTTCCTCTCCTGGTGCTGGGCCCCACATGCAGTTAGACATCCTCACTCCACTTCCAGCCCCTACTGTGACCACTGCCTCTGTAAGGTCTGGCCCAGGAGGACTCTCCCAGAGACCCACTGCCCTCTAACTGCCACGGGGCTTCTTCCATTACTGAGATCACCTACCACCCTCTACCACATGCCTTCTCCCCTCATATGCCATCTCAGTGGGTGCCACTTCTGATCCCCCCCCCACCCCACTCATATCTATCCTGACGAGCCCTTATGTGGCAACATGGTGGAACCCCTGCAGTTGTTCTCATGTAGCTTCCAAGAAGGACCGTGCCCTGTAGGACAGATCTTCCACAGTGCATGCTGTACTATTCATAGCTGAGCTGGGACAGCTCCTACCTCTGCACATGGCGCCTGTCCTTCCTAGCACTCAGGACCTACCATAGGTTCCTTAGGACCCTCTTTTCTGGTTCTTCTGGCAGAAACCAGCCACACCTTTGCCTCTCAATGTTACTGGAGCAGTATGTGGGCCTGATCCTCCCAGCCCTGATGTCAGGGCTGCTCTTGGTGTTGGTCTTGTCCTGTGGTCAGGTTTGTCTCTTCTGTCCTCCGATGCCCTCCCAGAGGTTGGGCACTGGAGAGTACTTGGGCCACAGCTGGAGTACCACCCTGCTCTCTGGTGCCCAAGGCTTAGCCCAGGGAGTCAGTGAGAGAGGGGCACCTGGCCATATGCACAATGTGGCTGAGTCCCAGAACCTTCTGGGTGGGAACTACAGGGAAGAAAAAAAAGGAGTGGGTGTCACCCATGAGGCTATCCCAGCAGGGACCAAGGTCAGTTCTAAGTCTATTCCACACACTTGGACTGTGCCCAGGAAACTGCACAGGACAGACATACTGGCAGTGGTAGCCATGGTGAGAAAGGACAGGTGTGATGCTGCTGGGCCTGCCTTCATGGGAGACTCATGGGAGACGTGGCTCTGAGGCTTTCCATGCTGATGGCCTCAGTAGCCTTGTGTCCTGGTGTGACAGGACTGCTGGAGTGGATTGACTGCCAGCAGGTGAAGAGCTAGAAGCTGGCCCCAGTCTCTGTCCACATGTGAGTTGCCCACCCACTCTCAGAGGACAGAGGCAAGGACCAGGGCCCTATGTCCTCCCTGACCAGCTATGGTCACTTAGCCTGGTCTGCAGCCAAGGGCCTCCCTGCTGGCTGGGCTGGCTAGGGTGGCTAGAGGCAGAACAGGGCTGCAGAACGTCCTTAGTGTACGTGTATAGCCTGACAAACACAATATGTCCCCATGTGTCAGGGTCCCATGGTTTGATGGCTGACTGCTAGCCTATTTCTTTCTCATGAAGGAATCAGTGAAATAAGATCTCTGAGGGCAGGTATTCACTCAGTGTGGCCTGAGGCTGGGGCTTGCAGCTGGGGCCTGCGTCCTGTTTGTCATGACTTTGTATGACTGTGGAAGCTTCTGCTCTACAACACCCCAGACGGAGGCAGCTGGAGACCCACTTCTTTGGGGACATCTGGCCCCCACCACCCAGGCCCCTTCTTTGGGTATCACCTTCTTCATGCCCTTATTTCCAGCCTCCGTGCAGGGGCAAGTGGGCATGGCTGTGGTAGATAATGGCTTCCTATTCTCTGCTTGTTTCTTCCTCCTTGTTTCCAAGACCTAGCACTGACATCCCTGTGATAGCTAAATAAGAAGATTAAATCGTGTCTCTCCTGTTCAGTTGTTGGTCTTTTGAGGGGCAGGGTGCCTCTGCATTCAACAGGACAGTAGGGAGCAAAGCCAGTGTAGCAACTGTCCAGAGTTGCTCCCCAGAGACCCCTAAACAGTCTCTGCCAGTCCCTTCCCCATTCTGGGATGACATCCTCATCTATAAACCAGGGTTACAACGGTGTCCACCAACCAGGCACCAGGAGGGAACATGTACCCTCTGTGGGCTATTCTTGTCACTGGAGGCTCCCGCTGCCTCCTGGAAGGTGCCATGTGTCTTGGTTCCTTGCGGCTGGTCCCCTTGCCCAGACCCTGTGTCCATGCTGACTGTATGTCTTAGGCACACGGACAAGGAGGCTACTAGCCTAGGCAGTATCCACACTGATCCTTGCTCTGCCCACTATGCCACAGGTCACACAGGCCGCCTACTTCGTGCACTACTCTGCCTCAGCCTTCTCTTCCTGGTGGCCCACCTTGCCTTCCAGATATGCCTCTACACAATGCCTCACCTGAAACAGCTTCTGGAACAAAACTGTAAGTGACTGAGGAGCAGAGCCGGGGAGGGGCGCTTGAGGACAACAGTCCTGGGATAGAGGGGATGAGGTGCCAGCTTGGAACCTCAGGCCTCCAGCCTCATTGGGCCACCCTGCCTCACTCAGCCTTCACCTAACATGGGCAGCCCCTGGTGCCTGGTCACCATTTATGTGTGACCCAGATGGCCTAGCCTGCATATTCCTGGCAGTGATGTGGTCAGTGAGGCCAGGCCAGTCCCAGAGTGGCATCGGGTGGGAACAGCCTCAGGCTTTCTGGTGTCCCCACCTGTCATCATCTTCCTCCTGTGTCTACTTGTAGCTTAGTCATGTGGCTGTATGACACGAGGACTCCTCAGTGTCCCTGTTCACCCTCAGTGTCCCTGCCCTATACCCAGGGACAGTGTCTCCACTTCTAGTCAGGGAGGGGCTGATGCCTGCACACCAGCTTTGTGTGTAGAAGCCCTGGGTTTCAGGTCCCTACCACTCTGGAGCCCAGTCCAGCTTCACAGGCCATTTCCAGCCCTCCCCCCACGATTGAGAGTCTCTGTCCTGCCACTCACAGCCAATGGACCAACCAAGCAGCATGAGTACCTGACTGGCCTCAGTTTCTCTATCTGTAATGGTGGCATGGTGGCACACACTTTGAATCTTAGCACTTGGGAGGCAGAGGCAGGAGGATCACTGTGAGTTTGAAGCCAGCCTGGTCTACAGAGTAAGTTCTAGGATAACCAGGACTACAAGAGAGATCCTGTCTCAAAAACAAATAAACAAACAAAAGAGGTTGACATTTTCAGCATTCCTGAATCATTGATCCTCTGTTCTACGTGAGTTCCCTAGCAGCCATGCCCACGGGGCCCCTTGGCCTCCACCAGAGCAACCACTGGGCATCCTGCCTGGCCTGGAACCTCTTCCTCAACTCTTTTCTCTACAGGCAGCCTTTGTGAGGTGTCTCGACACATAGGAGTTACAAGGTAAGATCCTCATTACTTCCTCACCCCCTGCCAGCCTCCCTTTGGGGTTCTCAGTCCTAAGGATAGCCTGGGCATGTCCCCATCCCCTCGTCCCACTCTGTCCTCCCTGTCCCTCACAGGCTGGGCCTGAACGACCTAAAGAACATCCTTAACACCACCAGGCTGGTGGCGCCTGACCTGGGAGTCCTAGTGGTGTCCTCTCTTTGCCTTGGCCTCTGTTCGCGCTTCACCAGGCAGGCTCGGCAGAGCCAGCGCACCCAGGAGCTGGTAAGGGACTGCAGCAGCTGTCGTGGTGAGGGTGTTGTGCTGAAGTCCCACTCACTCTGACAGTTTTGATGAGGAAAGCATGTCCTGCCACATTCTTCCACTTTCAGTCATGTGGCTTTGTTCACGGGAGGCCTGCTCTGCAGGACCCCAGTTCTCAATCAACAGAACCCTGAAGTGGGTCTGTACTCTGGCAACTGTCACTTGTGGGCATCAGCCGAGCTGAAATATGCTGGGTAAGAACCTGGGAGGTTGCGGTTGCCTCCCTGCATGACCCGGGGCGCTCATCGAGCTTAGTTTTAGGGAGAGACAGGGGCCTGCCGCTGTTCCCCGGCACCACAGCTGGACACTCAGCACCTTTGAGCCCTGCTCAAGGTCTGCAGTCCAGCTCTCCCACACCATGCCAGTCTTAGCCTGTCCCCCCATCCCCCCAGCTGAGATAGGATTTATGGCCACCCAGGTGTCTTGGTGCAGGCACACCCTGCTCTCAGACACCAGGTCCCAGCATCCATTTATCAACACCTGACACTTGCTAGGCTTTAGAGGAAACCAGAGAGTGGAAGGGACTCCAGAAGCCTCAGGAGGTTGGGGGCTGGGTGGAGCTGTGAGGATCAGGTGGCTTGGGGGCATCTGTCCCTCTGTCACAGCTGTCCTTGTCTTCCTATGCCTAGAACTGCTCATTTATTACAGTGCTCTCAAGAGGTTCCCAGAGCCTGGAGGCCAGCCAGGGCTACACAGTGAGACCCTGTCTCAAAAATAAAATCCATAAGCTGGGCGGTGGTAGCACACACCTTTAGTCCCAGCACTTGGGAGGCAGAGGCAGGTGGATCTTTGTGAATTCAAGGCAAGCCTGATCTACAGAGTGAGTTCCAGGACAGCCAGGGCTACACAGAAAAAAAACCTGTCTCTCAAAAAACAAAAGCAAAAAAAGGGGTTCCCAGGACTAGGCCAGGTCATCATATCTTCTACCCCAGGGGCATCTCCTCTCCCCTTGACTAGCAGAGTATAGCTCTACCTTCTCCCTCAGCTCCTCCTCCTCCAGGTCCTCTTTGGCCTTACTTCCAGCTTCTAAGGGCTTGTAGAAGAGGGGAGCTCAGGGACTAGCTATTCTGTCTCCTGGCCTGACCTCCAGCCCTCCCGCCTCTAGTCGATGATAAATAGTACATCCCTGGGACCTTGATAGCTGCCTCATCTTTTCATGCCCAGGCTCCACAGCTTTCTTTGCAAGAAGAGAAGCAGACTCAGAGAGGTTGAGCAACTTTCCTCAGGCTCTCCAGCATAGAGACAGCTGGAGCATGGGAGGTGCCCATGCCATCTAGCTCCAAAGCAGCGCACTCAGCCCAAGTCCCCAATAACCCCTCAGCTGTCCCCACAGGCACAGCTGGGGACATGGGCTGCCAGCGGCTGGCTTGAGCTAGGGCTGCTGACGACAGTTTGTGTTCTTTTCCACCATACTCTGGCTTTCCCCGAGGCCTGGGATGCAGCTCCGTTCTGGGAAACCTTCCGTCAGTGCCAGGGAAAACAGATCCCGTCAGGTCTCGGTCTCCTGCCCCAGGCAGGGACTGTGTTGTTTCTTTTCAGGTAGCTGGTCACTGCTGTCATTGTGGAGGGTCAAAGAGGTCAGCAGCAGTTCAGGACATGGCACACTTTCTCTGCGGTGTGGGAAGACTAGGAACTGACTAGTTGGAGAGCTGGAGGTCCTGATGCTGCTGTGCCCCCCAGGCCCCCTACCCCCACTCCCTGGAGGCCCCATAAGATAGAAATGTAGCCCTGCTCTCCCTGACCTGTGGGATTGGGGCAGTCACCTGTCACCTCTGGGTCAAGGACTGTGGGTCTGCAGGTGCTCTAAAAACTGCAGTGTAGGGCATGTGGTATGCATGTGTACATGTTCTTTCCCTGCTTCCTAAAAGTCTCTTCCCAGGAGCCGAACAAAACTGACGTAGGGTCTGCAGGGACAGATTTGGGGTCTGGGAGGCTGTCCTGGCTTCTAGGGCATCGTGACCCAAGATGGGACAAAAAGAGATGCTTGAAGTGTTCCAGAATAGCTGGGTCATCCTGTGCCTGGCCCGCCAGGATTGTGGATGGGGCCCTAAGGGTGACACTTAGTGACAGAGCTCTAGTGAGAAGGGAGAAAGGCTTGGGCAGAGAGGAAGCTCTGCCAGGGTGTCAGGCTGTGGGCAACATCAGAGGGGCAGCAGTGGCACAGGCCTTATCTCTTACCTCAGCTAGGCAGATGAGGCTGGAGCAGCCTTGGGGTGATGATGTCATGTAGAAGTAACCAACCATCTTATTAAATAAGAAACACAGAGCCAATACAGAGATAAAAGCCAAGAGGTCAGAGCAATAGCTAAGAGCTAAAAACCTTACCCTTCACTATCGCGGTGGTCCTATCACTCCGAAAGAGACCTACTTCCTGTGTGTCTGTCTTTATAAAGACTTTCTGTTCTGCCTTCTCTCATTGGTTGTAAACCCAACCACATGACCGCCTCGTCACTGCCTGTCTGTACAGACCTCCAGGTCTTCTATGGTTGGTATTGAGATTAAAGGCGTGTGTCTCCAATGCTGGATGTATCCTTGAACACACAGAGATCTACCTAGCTCTGCCTACCAAGTTCTGGGATTAAAGGCGTGCACCACCACCGCCCAGCTTCTGCGATGGCTTGCTATTAGTTCTGAGCCCCCAGGCAACTTTATTTATTAACATACAAATAAAATCACATTTCAGTACAAATAAAATATCACCATAATGTCACTTCCCCATGACTTTAGCAGGATGATGACGACATGGATGCTGCCCCAGCGGTGGGGCTCCAGGGAGCCCCTGCCCTGGCAACCAAACACAGGCCGTGGCTGAGCTCCCGTTTCCGGGTCACAGCCCACTGGCTGCTGATGGCCTTTGGAAGGATGCTGACCATTGTGCTGCTGGCGCTGGCAGGTACTCTAGAGAGGGGATAGAGTCTTGACACTGACTGGCATGGGGAGGTGACGCAGAGCTCCCTGATGGGCCAGGCCAAGCATGACCCCGAGGGCCTGTGCTCCCCCACCCTGTAGGTATAGCCCACCCCTCGGCCTTCTCCAGTGTCTACCTGCTGGTCTTCCTGGCCATCTGCACGTGGTGGGCCTGCCACTTCCCTCTCAGTTCCTTGGGCTTCAACACACTCTGTGTCATGGTGAGCTGCTTTGGCGCCGGCCATCTCCTTTGCCTCTACTGCTACCAGACAGCTTTTGTCCAGGGTGTGCTGCCACCTGGCAGCATCTGGGCCAGGTAAGGCTTCCATAGGGGCCTTCCTACCCAGCCATGGCTCTGCTGCCCTCAAAGCTGGCAGTGAGTGACATGCCCTCTCTCTGAACAGGGTGTTCGGTCTCAAGAACTTCATAGACCTCCCTAACTGCACCAGCCCCAACGTGCTGGTGCTCAACACTAACCATTCCTGGCCCATCTACGTGAGCCCTGGTATCCTGCTGCTGCTGTACTACACAGCCACCTCTCTCCTGAAGCTCCGTAAGAGCCGTCCCTCAGACCTGGTAAGTCCCTGCCACCACCTCTGCTGGCATCTGCTACGCTGGTGAGGCGGAGGTCCTGAGGCAGATATCCTGGGGCCCTCCCAGCTCCAGGACTGGTACTCAGGGTTCTGGTCTCTACAGAGGAAGAAGGAGGCGCCTAGGGAGGATGAGGAGCATGAACTGGAATTGGACCAGCTGGAGCTAGAGCCCCAGGCTAGGGATGCCAGCCAGGTGAGCAGGTGGTCATGGGTATCCCAAAGTCATGGGGAACCTCCTGCAGCCACTAGCTCACCCACATGTCTTCTGCAGTTTGTGATACCCACGTCCACAGGACCTGACATTGACAACTGCACTGTGCACGTCCTAACCAGCCAGAGTCCTGTCCGCCAGCGTCCCGGTGAGTCAGAGGCCCGGTGGCCAGGGGGATGCCCTCCTGTGAACACTGATTAGCAGGGGCCCATTTTGCTCTGATCTCTCTGTGGGCAAGTCTAGGACTGCCCCCTGGTGGTCATAGGTCTTATACACACTCCTTGCCTTATGCCCAAACCTCACAGGGCCAGTCCTATGGCTCAGTAGCTGATCCCCAAGACCCTTTGGGTGGCCCTCCAGGGTCCCAGAGCCTCTGTTGTCCTGGGAGTATGGGCCTGGGAGTTTCACTGATTGGCATTTCTGTGGAGACTGCTAGATCTTTTTCTGGGTTCTTACTTCTTTATTTTGAACTTTAAAAAACTCTTTAATTACATTTATTTATTTATTGTGTGTAGGGGGGGAGTGTATGCATGTAGAAGTCAGAGGGCAATTTGCAGGACTTGGTTCCCTCTTTCTACTATGGGTCTTGAACTCAGGTCCTCAGGCTTGGTGGCAGGCACCTTAACCTGTTGAGCCGTCTTGCAGACCTCTGCTTCAAACTCTGGGGTTGAGATTATTTTCTGATACTGGAGATTGGCTGCAGGACCTTGTGTGCCTGGCTTTACACTGTACTACTGGGCTACATCTCCTGACCTTCACTTTTGCAACTTGTCATTGTGTGATGCATGGGAGTCACAGATCTGAAAGGGCTATCTCCTGCACCAGAGTCTTAAAAAGTGAGGCCAGTAGGGTCCGGCCAGAGACACATGACATTCCAGAAGGGTCAGATTCTTATGATGATTTTTGGCCAGTATCCACTATGACTGCCTGGTGGGCCTGACCCCCTCCCACCCATAAGGCCCAGCCAAGTGCAGGTGGCCCGCTCCATGCTTTAGGACCACACTGAGTATGGGGGAGGGAGTCCAAAGGTTTCCTATGTGGTAGCTAATCTCAGTCCCACCCCCAGCACGCTCCAGGCTGGCTGAGCTAAAAGAGATGTCACCACTACATGGCCTGGGCCGCCTCATCATGGACCAGAGCTATGTGTGTGCCCTGATTGCCATGATGGTAAGGAGCAGCCCCCAGGGCCACTGCCATTTTCTTATAGAATGCAGGGAGGTGGGATGTAGTTAATTTCAGAAACTGAAGCCCACAGTCTCGTCACTAGAAACAGTGCTGGAATTGTCCATGGAAGTCACCAATGTCCCACATATGTGTGTGCAGTGCATGTATACACAATGTTGTATGTGGATTACCTCATGGGGGCCTTACAGCTGAGGAGCTGGCAGGTGTCCCATGCAGTCCCTGCTCACTGACGCTGGCTGTCCAGGTGTGGAGCATCACATACCACAGCTGGTTGACCTTCGTGCTGCTGCTCTGGGCCTGCCTCATCTGGACCGTGCGTAGCCGCCACCAGCTGGCCATGCTCTGCTCACCCTGCATCCTGCTGTATGGGCTGACACTCTGCTGCCTGCGCTATGTGTGGGCCATGGAACTTCCCGAGCTGCCCACCACCCTGGGCCCTGTCAGCCTGCACCAGCTGGGGTTGGAGCACACACGCTACCCCTGCTTGGACCTTGGTGCCATGGTGAGTGCCATCTGCCACATCTGGGCAGTGGTGGGATTTTTGCCTGGGAACCCAAGAGGATAATAGTGTTAACTGGTCACTTGTTCAATTGGGTAGAGACTGTAGGAGAATATGGTTAATATGGTTTTGGGGTTTGTTTTTGTTTTTGTTTTTCCAGACAGTGTTTCTCTGTGTAGCTTTGGAGCCTGTCCTGGAAC
Source organism: Peromyscus eremicus (assembly GCF_949786415.1). Taxonomy (NCBI): domain Eukaryota; kingdom Metazoa; phylum Chordata; class Mammalia; order Rodentia; family Cricetidae; genus Peromyscus; species Peromyscus eremicus. The sequence goes on from NC_081420.1 coordinate 85,488,337, forward strand.
TCACTCTGTAGACCAGGCCTGCCTCTGCCTCCTGAGTGCTGGGATTAAAGGCGTGCACCACCACCGTCCAGCCGTAGGAGAGAATGTCTTAGGTCAACATTGAGTTACTATGGGTCCACCCTGGAATATAGAAGTTGTGCTGGGTGTGGCGGTGCATGCCTTCAGTCCCAGCACTGGGGAGGCAGAGGCAGGTGGAGCTCTGTGAGGCCAGCTTGGTCTACAGAGTGAGTTCCAGGACAGCCCAGGATACACAGATAAACCCTGTTTCAAAAAAACCAAATACACGTATGTGGTGTATGTGTTCAAAACCTGTTTGCTGAGTGACTGGCATGTGCTGTTGCAGATGCTACCTCCATGTCCTTGATGCTGTGGGAGTCCCTGTGTATTCTGCCTGCCTGACAGGGCTCCATTATGTGACTCTGGGTGTCCGTGACTTGTGTCTGGTCAGTTGGTTCTTGAGTCACCCAGGTGTTCCTGCATGAGGAGGTGTTTAACAGTGTCTTGATGCCTGCCCACTGTTTGTGGGCTGATGGATTGTAATGTATCTCGTGAGACTGTGAGCCTATATGTGTACTAGTATGAACATCTGTATGCATGTGAGCGTCAACACGTGAGTTTGGCCGAAGTATGTAAGATTGTGAACCTGGGTCTGTGAGGCTTTCATGTGGATCCGTGGATCTGTGGCCATGTAAGCCTACACATGTGAGTGAGGTTGGATTCGTGGTCATGGGAGGGGCCGAGGGCTTTCCATGGCCCTATGTCACGGACTGGGTCCTCGGTGACACCCCTGCTCCCCACAGCTGCTCTACCTGCTCACATTCTGGCTCCTGTTGCGCCAATTTGTGAAGGAGAAGCTGCTGAAGAAGGCCAAGGTGCCTGTTGGACTGCTGGAGGTCACAGTGGCAGAGACAGGTGAGTAGCATGTGGGGTGGGACGACCTCCACCCCCACTGTCCTCTCTCTGCCAAGGCCGTCACTCTGCCTTCTGTCCTGTTCTGCAGAGCCCACACAGACTCAGACACTGCTGCGGAGCCTGGGGGAGCTGGTCACAGGCATCTATGCCAAGTACTGGATCTACGTGTGCGCTGGCATGTTCATCGTGGTCAGCTTCGCAGGCCGCCTGGTGGTCTACAAAATTGTCTACATGTTCCTTTTCCTGTTGTGCCTCACCTTGTTCCAGGTGCCCACCGTGATGGGCAGGCAGGGCTAGTGAGTGGGGCTCTGTCCCTCACCTGCCCTGCTCACCAGTTACCACCTGTAGGTCTACTACAGCCTGTGGAGGAAGCTGCTCCGTGTCTTCTGGTGGCTGGTGGTAGCCTACACCATGCTGGTGCTCATTGCGGTGTATACCTTCCAGTTCCAGGACTTCCCCACCTACTGGCGCAACCTCACCGGCTTCACAGATGAGCAGTGAGTCGGGCGCAGCCGAGCTGCTCCCTTCGGGGCAGCCGTGGCACCTTCTCTGGTTCCTAGCCTGTGCCTCGGCTCTGCTCCTGTTCACGTGGGTCTGGGGCAGGGCAGAGTGAGGTGCTGATGGCTATCTTCTGCCAGGTTGGGGGACCTGGGCCTGGAGCAGTTCAGCGTGTCGGAGCTCTTTTCCAGCATCCTCATCCCGGGCTTCTTCCTGCTGGCCTGCATCCTGCAGCTGCACTACTTCCACCGGCCCTTCATGCAACTCACTGACCTGGAGCACGTGCCCCCACCGGGCACCCGTCGCCCCCGATGGGCTCACAGGTTCACTGCCTTCAAGGGCCACGGGTGCTGCGTGTTTTCTTAGTTTGTGGGGCTGGGGGGTGACATTGGGAGCTGTGTCGTAGGGTTAGCTGAGCCTTCTCAGCTTGAAGAGGAGCCGTGGTGCTGTTCTGGTCCATGTTTCACAGATGAAACACAGTGGGGATGTTGTGCAGAGATGGGGGCTGCCCCCAGGGAGAGAAGAGAGGGCAGCACAGGCAGGAAGTGACTCTCGGATTCCCCCAGGCAGGACACAGTGAGCCAGGCCCCTCTGCTACAGCAGCAGGAGGAGGAAGAGGAAGTCTTCAGGGATGATGGGCTGGGCATGGATGGGCCAGGCATGGATGGGCCCCACCAGGCCACACAGGTCCCCGAGGGTGAGTCTGGAAAGGGTGGGCAGAACACAGCCCCACAAGGCACACAGGGTGTCAAGGAGTGGGCCTGTTCAGTTCTGCCACCTCCTGGATGTGGATTTGAGGAAGGCACACCTGAGCCCCAAGGGCTCAACCCTCCTTTCTGGCTCCACCCTTGTCCTCGAGCCCAAGCCCCTCCTCACCAAGCTCCACCCCACCCCATCCCCACTAAGCCTCATCCTCCTCACCAAGCCCTATCCACTCACCAAGCCATGTCCCTCTCTCTCAGCCTTACCCTTCCTGACTGAACCCCACTCTCTCCTTTATCACTGAGTCCCTCCCCCTTTTACAGTCCACCCTCTTAACAAATCCCACTGAGCTTCTACCTCTTGACTAAGTCCCACCCCTTATCACTTCTGCCCACCCCTTCACCAAGCTCTACCCCTCCTCACAGAGCCCCCACCTTCACAGGTGAAGCCAGCAAATGGGGCCTGGTGGCTGACCGGCTGCTGGACCTAGCGGCCAGCTTCTCTGACGTCCTCACCCGCATCCAGGTGTTTGTGCGGCGCTTGCTCGAGCTGCACATCTTCAAGCTGGTAGCCTTCTACACCGTCTGGGTGGCCCTGAAAGAAGTGAGTGTAGCATCCTGGGCTCAGTTTCCTTGTCTGAAGCAGGGTCACTGGTGGCCTGGCTTGGCTGGCTGCCCTAGAGCCAGGCCTGATGGGTTGTGGCAGTTGTCCTGGATCTAGCCCACTGCCTTCTGTTCTCCACAGGTGTCTGTGATGAACCTGCTGCTGGTGGTGCTGTGGGCCTTTGCCCTGCCCTACCCGCGCTTCCGGCCCATGGCCTCCTGCCTCTCCACTGTGTGGACCTGTATCATCATTGTGTGCAAGATGCTCTATCAGCTCAAGATCGTCAACCCACACGAGTACTCCAGCAACTGCACTGAGGTACAGGCGTGGGGAGGCATCCCTAGGGCCCAGGGGCCTTTGAGGAGTTGTCCCAACTGGAGTGATTCCTCCTGGAATGTGGAGACACTGGACCAGTGATGAGAGTAGAGAGATGCTCTGGACAGCTGTGCCTAGATATTCACCTGGCTCCATCCTTTCTCTCTGGGCGTTTATTTACACCCCTGGCCTTGGCCTGTTCCCTTCCCCATCAAAGTGGTCCCAAGACTGACACAGCCCTGTGAACCTCTGGTAGGGCAGCTGTTGTCTACCCTGGACCCAACTGGAGGTTCAGCTGTGGGATGGGTTTAAGATAGCACCCACAGTCCCCACTCCATCCTGACCTGGGGCCTGAGGCTCGTGCTCACCCCTCTTTGTAGCCCTTCCCCAACAGCACCAACCTGCAGCCCATGGAGATCAACCAGTCTTTGCTGTACCGTGGCCCTGTTGACCCTGCCAATTGGTTCGGGGTGCGGAAGGGCTACCCCAACCTGGGCTATATCCAGGTGAGTGGGGACTGGCAGCCAGGGCGGATGGTCCCTGATGGCCCCTGATGGTCCCCACTGACTGCTGACCCCCACCTTCACAGAACCACCTGCAGATCCTTCTGCTGCTGGTATTTGAGGCTGTGGTGTACCGGCGCCAAGAGCACTACCGCCGCCAGCACCAGCGGGCCCCTCTGCCTGCCCAGGCTGTGTGTGCAGACGGCACCCGCCAGAGGCTGGACCAGGACCTCCTCAGCTGCCTCAAATACTTCATCAACTTTTTCTTCTACAAATTCGGGCTGGAGGTGAGACTGGGTGTCCGCATGTCACTCCTTTTGTCGGGACTGATGGCAGGAGGCTCACCGGAGCATCTGTAAGGATGTCTAAGTGCTCTACCACAGCCTGCCCTGATCTAGCTGAGAGGCTCGCCACAGTGCCCAGGAAGGCCAGAGAGTTCAAACTGTGTCCCCCTGCAGGAGTAGGCCAAGGCTGGCCAGTGTCTGAAGTTAAAGTCTTCCCCAGCCATGGAGCCCCTCATCCCTGAGCCTTGGCCTAATCCTAGAAGTATGGTGGAGATGTGTCTCGCCTCTGCTGCCCTCCTAGGACAGTAGTCTGGGTGACTGGCCAATCTATGACTTCAAGGCAGGGGTCCTCTGAGCCTGTGGACCTGGAGCAGGTCAAAGAGTCCCTTCCTACCATTATGTCCATCCCTTGTATCCCCTCCAGATCTGCTTCCTGATGGCCGTGAATGTGATCGGGCAGCGCATGAACTTCATGGTGATCGTACATGGCTGCTGGCTGGTGGCCATCCTTACGCGTAGGCGCCGTGAGGCCATTGCCCAACTCTGGCCCAATTACTGTCTGTTCCTCACACTGTTCCTGCTGTACCAATACCTGCTGTGCCTGGGCATGCCACCTGCACTGTGCATTGGTAAGCCACAGGTTGAGGGGCTTGGTACGTGTGGTTGCATGGAAACTCACGGGCTTTTCCTTCCTGGGCACATCTAGATTCCTGTCAAGGGCACTCATTATATCCTCTGTGACCTGCACCTTCTTTCTGGGCCACTTGAGCCCTAGTTGTGACATTTTCACACAGTGCTGGCCTGAGTTGGCTTCCTGAGGTGACCGTGCGCCTGCAGGGCTGTGGCCTCTCGTGGCAGCCTACTGCAGCAGCACCGATGTCAAGTATTAAAATGTCTGTATTAAAATGGCGCCAGTTCGTTCTTGTAGCTGTTTTCACTTTGGCCTTTGCCCTGTATTGTAGCAGGCTTTCTGCTGGGCCACCAACCAGCTTCCAAATCATGATACGGAGACTTTTTCTTAGTTATGAGTGCTCCACCTCATCTTAAGCTTGTCCCACTAGCTCTTATAACTTAAATTAACCTGTTTCTCTTCATTTACATTTTGCCTCAGAGCCTTTTACCTTTCTTTCCTTCTGTATGTCCTACTCTGTGTCTGGCTGGCTGGTGGCTGCCTGGCTGATTGGCCCTGGGTATCTCCCTCTATTTCTCCCTCCTCTTCTCTTCTCTTCTCTCTTTTTCTCTGGAGCCTAGATTCCTCCTCCTACCTATTCTCTCTGCCTGCCAGCCCCGCCTATCCCTCTATTGCCTAACTGTTGGCTATTTAGCTTTTTATTAGCCCAATCAGGTGCCTTAGGCAGGCAAGGTAAAACAAATGCTACACATCTTTACGTAACTAAACAAATGCAGCATAAACAAATGTAACACGTCTTTGCGTAACTAAACAAATACCCCAGTCCTATTCAGACAGGACTTTAGGACAGACCTATTGTGACTAGGTCACTATCTATGGTCCACATGACTAGTGGTGTCTCCTCCTTCCTTTGAAACATGGTTTTCTGTGACTCTTACTGGTTCCTTTCTTCCCAGCACCTTCTGGGGTCTTCACTCAGTGATCTTCCAGTTTGTCACTGTCTCCCTACAGTACCTAGACCACTTTCTTTTATTTATTTTATTTTTTATTTATTTGTTTTATTTAAATAGCACTTTTTTCATTTATTTTACGTACTGACCTCAGTTTCCCATCCTATGTCTCTAAGACTCCCAGCAATAGTGGAGAGGATGCCTGAACTGGCCATCTACTGTAATCAGATTGGTGACCATTTTGGTTTGATATAGTACTAGTTGTACTCTGGTATTCCATCCTTCAGGTTTGATGAGTTCACAGAAGGCCCTGGTTCTTTCATTTCTTTATTTATTTTCGTTCTTTGAGACAGAGTTTCTCTGTGTAGCCCTAGCTGTCCTGGAACTCATACTGTAGACCAGGCTGGCCTGGAACTCACTGAGATCTGCCTGCCTCTGCCTCCTGAGTGCTGGGATTGAAGGCATGCACCACCACTGCCAAGCTTGGGTCCTGGTTCTTGACAAGTGTGCCAAACACCCTGATTACTCCTTAATGCAGCCCTCTGAAGTCAGCCCTGCCCTTCCTCGGGTATCAGTCTATCTTCTGGCAGTCCAGAATGTCACAGAGTAGAAGGGTGCAGTGTGCTCTGTTGTGATTGGTTTCTTTCTCTTAGTGTGTGCAGACAAAATTCCTCAGGTGTTTGCTTTCTGTTAGCAGGTGATGACAGGGTCTCTCAGGGGTACATATTCACTTAGGTGGAATTCTTCTGGGTGTTGTTGCCTCAGCAACAATATTCAGGGTGTATGGTGCCATAATAGTTGAAGGATTTCTGGATTATTTCCGGCTTTGGGTTATTATTTTATATGTTTCATGCTATGAAATTGTTTGAACCATAATTCATTCCAAGTACTGGCATCTCCTTGGGAGGTACCTGCCCTGTCTCGGGTGAGGCTCACCATGGTCTGCCTTCTGACCCATTGGTGGGCTCCTCTGCCCTCCCCAACCCCCCAAGCCTGGTGTAGTTTCTGCTTAGAAATCATGTCCTGCTGGACTCTCTGCATCTGTGGGTCAGTGTTCTTGAGACTGTGTGAGTGGTGTTGAGAACAGGTTCTAACCATGCTGGAAGTGTGACACAGCCACTGGCCTCTGAGACTCCTGGTAGCAGAGGGGGGTGAGGACAGCTTGTGCTCTTTCTGATGTGTCCCCTACCCACAGACTACCCATGGCGCTGGAGCCAGGCCATCCCCATGAATTCTGCTCTCATCAAGTGGCTGTACCTGCCTGACTTCTTCAGAGCCCCCAACTCTACCAACCTTATCAGTAAGTGCAATCCCACCACTCACCCCAGGATACCCGCTCACCCCACAGGAGAGTGTAAGGACTCCATAGGCGGGGTGCTTGTTGGATATGCGGGGACCTTTGCCCGGAACCAGCAAGGGACACGTTGTCTAGGTGTTGACAATTGAGTGGTGCGTCATTCCATAGGAGAGTCCTGCTACTGCGCAGCCTCATCCTGATGGGGCTGAAGGTCTGACCCTTACGCAAGGAAAACATGTCCAAGAGTGTATGGGTGAACACAGTGATACAGACCTGTGTGGTCACAGGTGTGCACACTGACGGCCCTACAGTGTGCAGGGAGAGCTACAGCAGCCCACGCTCCCTGACACGTGTGCATGTGTACAGCACACATACAGACCGGTGTGTCCTCAGTCTGACACCTTCCTGGTTCCAGCTTTTATGTATAGACACTTTCTCAGCTGTGAAATGGGAGCGGCCCCTCGGCCCCTGGCAGTACATTCTTCCTCATGTGCAAGCTGCGAGCCCTGCAGCAGCTCTCCTGTCCCGCAGGTGACTTCCTCCTGCTGCTCTGCGCCTCCCAGCAGTGGCAGGTATTCTCGGCCGAGCGGACAGAGGAGTGGCAGCGCATGGCTGGCATCAACACCGACCACCTGGAGCCCCTGCGTGGGGAGCCCAACCCTGTACCCAACTTCATCCACTGCAGGTAGGTCCCACACTGCCCGCTCTGAAGCACCTGCTAAGAGGGCGTAGCTGGGCTGACCCAGCAACCTCAGTGATGTCCCCACTTGCCAGGTCCTATCTGGATATGCTGAAGGTGGCCATCTTCCGCTACCTGTTCTGGCTGGTGCTTGTGGTGGTGTTTATCACAGGGGCCACCCGCATCAGCATTTTCGGGCTGGGGTACCTGCTGGCCTGCTTCTACCTGCTGCTCTTCGGCACTACCCTGCTCCAGAAGGAGACACGAGCCCAACTCGTGCTGTGGGACTGCCTCATCCTCTATAATGTCACAGTCATCATCTCCAAGAATATGCTGTCGGTGAGCAGACTGCCCACCCAACCTGCCCCAGGCCTCCCCGGGAGCCCTGGGTTAACCTGTCCCCTCTCCTGACCCCAGCTCCTGTCCTGTGTCTTCGTGGAGCAAATGCAGAGCAACTTCTGCTGGGTCATCCAGCTCTTCAGCCTCGTGTGCACAGTAAAAGGCTACTACAATCGTGAGTGGGCAAGAAGCGTGGGGGAGGGGCAGGCACAGGACTTCCCACTGCTTCTGACACTGACCCCTAGCCATGCTGGTCTCTGCCTCGCAGCCAAAGAGATGATGAGCAGAGACCGGGACTGCCTGCTGCCTGTGGAGGAGGCTGGTATCATCTGGGACAGTGTCTGTTTCTTCTTCCTGCTGCTGCAGCGGCGCGTCTTTCTCAGCCACTACTTCCTGCATGTCAGTGCTGAGCTGAAGGCCACTGCCCTGCAGGCCTCCAGGTCTGCCTAGCTGCTTCACCCTGGGGTGGGGAAGAGTCCCTCCCTCATCCCAGCACAGGTTTCCCCTAGAATAACATCTCCTCTTGACCCTGTCACCAAAAGGGAGAGCAAAGGACTCCTAGCACCTTGGTATCATCAGAGCTGCCTTATTACCTATGGCTGAGAAGACAGTGTGGCCCTGCAGTGTTTTAGCCCAGCATGTGGCCCAGATTGGCCTGAGTGTCCCCCACCAGCTGGAGGGCTATGACATGGTATCATGCTCCCAGCAGAGGCCTCTGCCCCTGGAGCTGAACTTAGGGTCAGCGTTTTCATCTTCTACCCCAGAGTTGCCACCCAATGCCCCTTCCTGTGATGGCTTACCACCCCAGGAAAAGAGATGGCAGAAGATATTTCTTCCCTCATGGCTGCGGGTGGCCGGTGTCTCCCAGCACATGCCTCAGTATTAGTAGGAGGACCAGGCGGGCTCCCTAGGGGCAGGGGCTTGAGCCTAGACAATCCCAAAGGTAGAGAAAACCCATGCATCTGGAGATGAGTGCTGAAATCTCAGTCTTCCCTGCAGGGGTTTTGCCCTCTACAACGCAGCCAACCTTAAGAGCATCAACTTCCACCGCCAGATTGAAGAGAAGTCCCTGGCCCAGCTGAAAAGACAGTAGGTGTCATCTGGGCTAGGGACCCTTTGACCCTTCTGGCCAGCCTGGCACTCAGAGCTCCTTCCTATTTGCAGGATGAAGCGCATCCGTGCCAAACAGGAGAAGTACAGGCAGAGCCAGGCAAGCCGTGGCCAACTCCAGTCCACAGACTCCCAGGATCCCAGCCAGGAGCCAGGTAAGCATGGACAAAACCCAGAACCTCAGAGGATGCCCGCCACACACACATACTGCATCCAGGCATGTTCATGCTGCTGGAACCTCCCTGCACCTGTGCAAGTGGGCCCCACACCCTTGTCCTGTACTGCGCTACGTATAAGTGATGTGCCACAGGACCCTGCTCCCTGTCCTGTGCTATGTGTAAGTGGCATGCTTCAGGACCCTGCCCCCAGTCCTGTGCCATGTGATGTGTTTCCCTCTGTCCCAGCAGGCCAGAAGGCCACCTGGAACTGTCCCCTGCACTTGTGACCCCTCTCCATCCCTCCAGGGCTCTGAGACATGTGGCACCACATGGAACCTTGTCACTGCAGGAGTTCTGTGTCTGTTTCTGTCTCTGCCATGTGCCCTTGTGCCCAAGATAGGCTGCCCTACAGCCTCCCTTGCCTGTTCACGCTTGCCTTGCCCCTCCACAGGGCCGGACAGCCCAGGGGGCTCCTCCCCGCCACGGAGACAGTGGTGGCGCCCCTGGCTGGACCACGCCACAGGTACCCTGCCTTGACCCCTCTGCACTTCTGCTATTGACCCTGATGCTTACTAGCTTTTCCTTGTCCTGTCTGGTCGTGTCAGGCTCTCTGACCTGTGTTCTGTGCATGGACCACCTTCCTCATCCTGCTGAACCCTGGATGGGATAGTTCTAGTGGGAAGGGAGGCACTCAAGCCAGGCCACGTGGGTGAAAGATGCTGAGGGGGAACATCATCCTTAACAATGGGTCTGCTACCACCCAACTCAAAACTGAAGATAGGAACTCCAGGATTTTCAGGGTCTGGCTGGGGAGGAATCAGCTCTGCCATGGAGACTGGCTCTCACATACACATCCACTTTCCTACCCCTGCTGACTATAGTCATCCACTCTGGGGACTACTTCCTGTTTGAGTCGGATAGCGAGGAGGAAGAGGAGGCCCTACCTGAGGACCCCAGACCTGCAACGCAGAATGCCTTCCAGGTGAGTTGGAGCCTTGCCTCCTGCTCTGTTGATGGAGTTCCTGAGTGGGGCAGTATGGGGGGACAGGCATCTGAGGGCCTTGGAGTCCAGCTCCTGCATATTGAAGAGGTCCACCTAGCCCATCAGACCTGTCCAGGCAGCTAGGGAGACAGGCTGTAGATGCAAGGGTTAGAGGTGGCCAACTGTGCCCCTCTGCTACATTTCATGAAAGTTCTGGCTCTGACACCCTCGGCCTTACCTCCTGGGCTCTATGACTGCACCTGGTCTGAGAGAAAGGCTACATGTGTCTGATGGATACTGGTGTCCTGGGACCTGGAGAGGCCCTTGTCCATCTTTGAGGCCCTGGCACTGAGGGATAGGTCATGCTGGGCAGCTGCATGTCTGTCTTCCTATCACAGTCTCTGGAGTCCATTTCCAGAGAGGGCTTGGGGAGGTGAAGACCCACAGCTGGATAGAGAGCAAGAGCTAGGATCTGGTCCATGACCGACCAGATCTAGTATATATGGCTGTCCCTCCATCGGCTTCCTTGGGAGGGGACTATGATGCCAGGCTGAATGGATATCTCAGCTAGAGATGCCAGGGTCCTAACCAAGAAATCTGGCTGGCAGATGGCATACCAGGCATGGGTAACCAATGCCCAGACAGTGCTGAGGCAGCGTCGGGAACAGGCACGGGAACAGGCACGGCAGGAGCAGGCAGGACAACTGGCTTCTGGTGAGTTGTGCTTGGGGGCTCCAGTAGGGGAGCTGCAGGGCCACCTGATGCTGATTATCCCTGTGCCCAGGAGGTGACTTGAGCCAGGAGGTGGAGCCAGCAGAGGCCCCAGAGGATGAGATGCCAGCAGGTATGTGGGCTTTCTGGGGAGGGGGCAGGGGGCTGAAGGCTTGTGTGGCCAGCCAACCCTCCAGCACCATCCTGCTCTTTGTAGGCCGCAGCCATATGATGCAACGTGTCCTGAACACCATGCAGTTCCTGTGGGTGCTGGGCCAGGCCTCCGTAGACGGGCTAACACGCTGGCTGTGCACATTCACAAAGCACCACCACACCATGAGCGACGTGCTTCGTGCAGAGCGCTACCTGCTCACCCAGGAACTTCTGCGGGTAAGGGCCACTTGGGCCAAGCCTCTCCTATACCTCATCAAGGCCATGCTCATACCTACTACCTGCTGAGCACATGTGGAGCAGAGCTGGGCCCATCTCAAGGGCCTGAGAGTTTCTCCATGCTCTCTGCAGGGTGGAGAGGTACGCCGAGGGGTGCTAGACCAGCTTTACGTGAGCGAAGCTGAGACCACACTGCCAGCAGGTCCCACGGAGACCCGTGATGGACCCAGCACAGCCTCAAGGTTGGTGCAGGGTCCAGGGGGCCTGGGGTGAGCCAGGGTCCCCATTTTTGCTTGTTCTCTGGCCCAAAGCAGGGACTGATCCCTGGGCTGCTGACAGATCATCAGGGTCTAACACTGTTCAGTCTCAGCTACTTCTGGTTACTCTCCAGGCATCACTCCTCTATCCTTCCCCAGAGCCTAAGGATTGGCCCTCTGTGACCTTTTCTCCCACAGTGGGCTGGGAGCTGAAGAGCCTTTGAGTAGCATGACAGACGATACCAGCAGCCCCCTGAGCACAGGCTATAACACCCGCAGTGGCAGCGAGGAGATTATCACTGACACTGGGGACCTGCAGGCTGAGACCTCCCTGCATGGCTCCCAGGAGCTTCTAGCCAATGCTCGCACACGGATGCGCACAGCCAGTGAGCTGCTCCTGGACAGGTGGGACAGGGCTAGGCTGAGTGCGGGATTTCAAGGGAATTCTCCTGAGCAGGAAGCCCAGTGGGAGGTGCTGGGTGAGAGGGGTGGGGCAGGAACTGGCTAGGCCTTGGGTTGGAGTCTGTCTGTTGCCATGGCTGCAGGCTGGGCTCTGCACCCTAGGGGTGCTCCTGGCTCTTGCCCCCAAACTCCTGTGGTCTTGTGGCAGGCGCCTACGCATCCACGAGCTGGAGGAGGCTGAGGAGTTTGCAGCACAGCAGGGCCGGACTCTGCGGCTGCTAAGAGCCGTGTACCAGTGTGTGGCGGCACACTCAGAGCTGCTTTGCTACTTCATCATCATCCTCAACCACATGGTGACAGCCTCGGCTGCCTCCCTGGTGCTCCCCATGCTCATTTTCCTGTGGGCCATGCTGACCATCCCAAGGCCCAGCAAGCGTTTCTGGATGACAGCCATTGTCTTCACTGAGGTGGGTGGCAGCTTGTAGGGCTGGGGCGGGGCCACCTGGCCCATGCTGAGTGCCCTGTTCTGCAGGTCATGGTGGTCACCAAGTACCTGTTCCAGTTTGGCTTCTTCCCCTGGAATAGCTACGTGGTGCTGCGGCGCTATGAGAACAAGCCCTACTTCCCTCCACGTATCCTGGGTCTTGAGAAAACTGACAGTTACATCAAGTATGATCTGGTGCAGCTCCTGGCCCTCTTCTTCCACCGCTCCCAGCTACTGGTGAGCCCACAAGCCAGTCCTGGGGTGGCCGGGGCTCCTTGGAAACTCCAGGCGTTCTTGAGCCCAGAGGCTGGATGCTTGACTGGCCCAGCATGGGTCTGGTCTAAATATGGCCTGGGCTGGCGTCCTGACTGCTCCTCCATATTCCCCACAGTGCTATGGCCTGTGGGACCATGAGGAGGACAGTTTTTCCAAGGACCACTGTAGGAATAGTGAGAAGGACCAGGAGGCTGAGGAAGAGTCAGAAGCTATGCTGGAATCGCAGCCCGAGGCAGGCACTGGGCATCCCGAGGAGCTGGTGTTGGCTGGTACCCCCAGGGACCACATCCAAGGGAAAGGAAATGTTAGATCGAAGGATGGGATCCAAGAGCCCCTAGAGGACCCTAAGCCCCAGCACAAGAGGCACATCAGCATACGCTTCAGGAGGAAGAAGACTCCGGGACCCAAAGGAGCAGCGGCTATGGGTGAGAGTCCAGGCTAGACCCCTGCAGATTCCTAGGAGGGGAGGAGACACAGATGGCCAGCCCAGCACAGGGACAATCCTTTGGGAAGCACACAACTGCTCAGTATCCTCCCTGTATCTGTCCTTGGAGTTGTCCCTATACCCAGGATGAGATATCTATGGGCCTGGGCTGAAGTCTCAAGGCTACCCCAAGAAAGGACACAGCAGCAGTTGCTCTCTCACTGATGACTGGGGGGAGGTTCCTGTGCTGTCCGTAAAGTGGGGTGATGCTAGCTTGTTGGAATGGACAGCTGGACCCTGGTGGGTTCAGTGACATTTCCCTGGACACTCACAGAGGCTGAGGAAGAGGAGGAGGAAGAAAAAGAAGCTGCAGGGAGGAAGAGCCCACATCACGCTCGAGGAAGATTGAAGATTCAGGAAAGAATGAAGGCAGCGGGGCGCCGGCTGCAGAGCTTCTGCCTGTCACTGTGAGCAACCTGGCTGGGAATGGTGGGCACTGGGGCAGGAAGGTAGTCCCTCGCTGGATACCCACCCTCCGAGGCTGTCCATCCACAGAGCTCAGGGCATCTATCAACCCCTGCGGCGTTTCTTCCACGACATTCTGCACACCAAGTACCGAGCAGCCACAGATGTCTACGCTCTCATGTTCCTGGCTGACATTGTCGATTTCATCATCATCATCTTTGGTTTCTGGGCCTTTGGGGTAAGTGGACCTAGGACCCCCGAGTGGATGACTGGCTTCTAGGCCTTTGGAGAGCACGGGCTCAGAACTCTCAGGTGCGCTACGGCTCCATCTCCACAACCTGTGTTCTCTACTACAGAAGCACTCCGCAGCCACGGACATCGCATCCTCACTGTCAGATGACCAGGTGCCGGAGGCCTTCCTCTTCATGCTGCTGGTCCAGTTCAGCACCATGGTCATTGACCGTGCCCTCTACCTGCGCAAGACCGTACTGGGCAAGCTGGCCTTTCAGGTGGTCCTGGTGGTGGCTATTCACTTTTGGATGTTCTTTATCTTGCCAGCCGTCACTGAGAGGTAGGTGACATGAGGCACTGCCCCCAGGGGCCTCAGTCTGCCCTGACGCACTAGACGCTCTGGGTGTGGCACAGTTTGAGTTGGCCTCCAGAACTCTTTCTGTCGGGTTCACCCTCCCTGACATCCTGTCCCTGTTCCATTCAGAATGTTCAGCCAGAATGCAGTGGCCCAGCTGTGGTACTTCGTGAAGTGCATTTACTTTGCCCTGTCTGCCTACCAGATCCGCTGTGGCTACCCCACCCGTATCCTGGGCAACTTCCTCACCAAGAAGTACAATCATGTAAACCTCTTCCTTTTCCAGGGGTGAGTGTGGTCTGCCTAGGGATCATGAAGAGCAGGTAGAAGCCAGTGTAGGCTATCCCTGCTAATGGATCCCTGGCCTCGGCAGGTTCCGTCTAGTGCCATTCCTGGTGGAGCTGAGGGCCGTCATGGACTGGGTGTGGACTGACACCACACTGTCCCTGTCGAACTGGATGTGTGTAGAAGACATCTATGCCAACATCTTCATCATCAAATGCAGTCGAGAAACAGAGAAGGTGCCAGGGTAGAGGATGGATGGATATCTCTTGGGAGTTTACAACCCACATGCACAGCAGCCCAGAGAAAGGAGCTTTGTAGATCTCATGGACAGCTGCAGTGGGTCTAGGGGGCAGCAGGGGACGGTGGACTGGGCCCTTGGGTTTGGGAGGTGGCAGCAGGCAGATGTTAGCTGTTTGTTACCAGGGCTGTTTCTTAGTTTAGTATATTCACAAAGTACATGCACTCACCATTGCAGCCAGCTTTAGGATATCACCACCCCACCAAGAAACCTTGTCCCCTTTATTAATTGTTCCCCACTTCCCCTCTCCACCCCTGGTGGTCTACAGTCTACTTCCTGTCTGTGGTTTGCCCATTTGTTAACACAGAACCATTTGGTACCAGGCTTCCTCCCCTCAGCCGTGTTCTCCAGGTTCCTCCTTGTAGTGGGTCAGTACTCCACCCCTTAGACCTTAGCACTCCTTAGCTTCCATGGAGTGCGGAGACCCCAGTGTGTCTCTACCTTTCCATCGGTGGACTGCTGCTGTTTTCACTGTGTGTCTGCTTATACATGGCACTTAGGAGGTCACTGTTCTGTCATTGTGAACTGTTTCTGAAGTGGCTGCATCTCTCTCACCAGCTAACTGAAGTTCCAATGTTTGACAGTTCATGTGCTGCTGCCCGATTATCTTCCTTAGAGAAACATCTATTCAAATTACATCCTAGGTGTGGTCAAGTCATCTGTTAGATTTGTAAGCATTCTGTGTAGGCTTTGGCTACTCCATCCCACCTCATAGCTGCTCTACACTCTCTCATGCCCTGGTTGTCCTTGCTTAAAACAAACAAACAAACAAACAAATTCATTATTCGTAATTATGTGTGGGTACACATAAGTGCAGGTGCCTGTGGAGACCAGAAGAGGGCACTAGATTCCTCTGGAGCTGTAGTTACAGGCAGTTGTGAGCCACCCAGCCAACATGCCTTCTGGAAACTGAACTCTGGACTTCTACAAGAGTAGTGCTTTCTCATTATCTTTTTTTTTTTTTTTTTTTTTTTTTTTTTTTTGGTTTTTCGAGACAGGGTTTCTCTGTGTAGTTTTGGTGCCTGGCCTGGATCTCGCTCTGTAGACCAGGCCGGCCTCGAACTCACAAAGATCCGCCTGGCTCTGCCTCCCGAGTGCTGGGATTAAAGGCGTGCACCACCACCACCCGGCCATTATCACTTTTGAAACACAAAGTTAATTTAAAAAATACTGTTTTCCTGTTTGTGTTCACTTCTGGTGTTCCCCAAAAGTCTATAAGATTGCAGAGATGTGTCTTCTGGGCATTTAAACTCACAGCAAGCTCTCTGCTCCAATGTCCTTGCTTGCAGCTGTGCAGAAAGTAGACTCCCTTCTCTTGTGAGTGTGGCATGCAGCTAATGTCCCAGCCCCATTCACTAAAGCAGCTGACTCTATTATTTCAGACCTCAGGCCTATTCAGTGTCACCAGGTTGAGGCTTGTGGCCTGCAGCCAAGGGGCTGGGAGGGTGACCAGTATCTCCCTTCCAGAAATACCCACAACCCAAAGGACAGAAGAAGAAGAAAATCGTCAAGTATGGTATGGGTGGCCTCATCATCCTCTTCCTCATTGCTATCATCTGGTTCCCACTGCTCTTCATGTCACTGATACGCTCTGTGGTGGGTGTCGTCAACCAGCCCATTGATGTCACTGTTACCCTCAAGCTGGGCGGCTATGAGGTGAGTAGCCAGCCTCCAGCCTGCCCATTCCCCCATTAGCAAGGACACACCCACTCCTTGCAGGCTGCGGGTGGTTCCGTGCTGATCATGCATCCATCCCATCCCTAGCCGCTGTTCACCATGAGCGCCCAGCAGCCTTCCATAGTGCCTTTCACGCAGCAGGCCTATGAGGAGCTGTCCCAGCAGTTTGACCCCTACCCAGTAAGTGCCCTGCCCTGTATCCACGTGGTGTGAGGTGGGCTGGCAGGGAAAAGGTGACCCGCTGCCTCTAACCGAGGTATGCTCCACACAGCTAGCCATGCAGTTCATTAGCCAGTACAGTCCCGAGGACATCGTCACTGCACAGATCGAGGGCAGCTCTGGGGCACTGTGGCGCATCAGCCCCCCAAGCCGGGCCCAGATGAAGCAGGAGCTGTACAATGGCACAGCTGACATCACACTACGCTTCACCTGGAATTTCCAAAGGTGGGTCCCGTGCTTACAGGGGTCTGGGGGATGCCCCACACTGCCTAACACTGCCCACCCCCTAGGGACCTGGCCAAGGGTGGCAGAGTGGAGTATACCAATGAGAAGCACACCTTGGAGCTGGCCCCCAACAGTACAGAACGGAGGCAGTTGGCCCAACTGCTCGAGGGCAGACCTGACCAGTCAGTGTGAGTGGAGGCCACCGTGGGGCAGGTGGGCAGGGGAGCCTAAGATGCCCCTGACTTGCTGACTCCTTCCACAGGGTCATTCCTCACCTCTTCCCCAAGTACATTCGTGCTCCCAATGGGCCTGAAGCCAATCCGGTGAAGCAGCTGCAGCCAGGTGAATGTGGGACCAGGGTGCTGGGATACCGCCTAGGCCAGGGATGGGTGGTAGCCCGACTCTTAACTACCCCACTCAACTCAGATGAGGAAGACGACTATCTTGGTGTGCGCATCCAGCTGCGGAGGGAGCAAGTGGGCACAGGGGCCTCCGGGGGGCAAGCAGACACAAAGGCCTCTGACTTCCTGGAGTGGTGGGTGATTGAGCTGCAGGACTGCCAGGCTGACTGCAACCTGCTGCCCATGGTCATCTTCAGTGACAAGGTCAGCCCACCTAGCCTCGGCTTCCTGGCTGGCTATGGGTGAGTACTGCAGAGGAATCTCCTACAGCCTGCCTCCCCCAGGGCAGTTCTGAGTGGTCCTAGTTCACATGCCTCTCCCAACAGGATCGTGGGGCTATACGTGTCCATTGTGCTGGTTGTTGGCAAGTTTATGCGGGGCTTCTTCAGTGATATCTCACACTCCATCATGTTCGAGGAGCTGCCATGTGTGGACCGCATCCTCAAGCTGTGCCAGGATATCTTCTTGGTACGGGAGACCCGGGAGCTGGAGCTGGAGGAGGAGCTATATGCCAAGCTCATCTTCCTGTACCGCTCACCAGAGACCATGATCAAGTGGACACGTGAGAAGGAGTAGGAGCCTGGCTCCTGGGCACCGGGAATGAAGGAGCTGCCCCAGGGCAGCATGGCCACCAGGGCTGACAGAGCTCCTTGGATAGGAGTGGAGCTGCCTGGGGCCACGAGCTGTGACACATCCTCCTGGCCCATGTAAGCCCTGATGATGCTGCTGTCAAAGGGACACTGTGTCCCTACCTGTTGCGTCCCCGCCTGTTGGGCTAGGAGCCCAGTGTAGCTCAGGGCTAGCCACACTGGGTCTGGGGGCCTGGCTCTCCCTTCCCACAAGTACTGTAGAGTTTTCTAAGTAAAAACATTTTATTTATACAAACAGACAGTCAGAGACCAAGCCCAGTGTTCCCGCTTTCCTGCTTGATGGGTTTGCAGGGCTGGGTATGCCCAGGCTCAGCTCTGTTTTCCTCCTCCTCCTCTTCATCATTGTCTGTAATCAGATACTCTTGGATTTCTTGAGAGACCCAGGCCCTAAGGGAGACTGCAGTGAGAACCAGTCCTCGGGGTCTCCCCAGAGGTCTCCCCAGAGAGCAGGCATTACCTCTGGCTGCGGAGCTGAGCCTCAGCCAGGACGTAAGGTGGCAGTGGGTCCAGGGAAGGCTACAAGAGATGGCAGTGTGAGAAGCCAATGGGACAGTGGGGACAGCTCACAGGGACATATGGACAGCCACTCACCAGGTCCTTCATGTTCACCCGGCAGCTATAACACAGCTGTTCTATGATGCAGGCCTGGACATCCCCCCTGTACAAGCAGAACTGAACTTGTGTGCCTGGTCTCACTCTGAACCCTGTTTAAGGCCAGTCTTCCTGCCCCCTCCACCCATCCATAGGGCAGGACACAGGCAGGGTCTCACCTCCTGCCAACACCCCTGTGGTAGCTCTGGGCCTGACCCTCCCCTGCACCACAGCAGGGTGGGGTAGGCATCTTAGTCTCAGTAGGCAGCGTCTGGGAGACATGTGAGGAGGACTGAGCACCAAAGGCCGTGGCACTGTCTGCAATAGAGAGGGGCTGAGGGACCCTGGGGCAGCCAAGTAACCACCCCACACAGCACTCCAAGAAGGCCCTGCACATACCAGCAGTGTCAATGTCCAGTGTACACATGCAGAGCAGGCAGTTGTGGCCTGAGGGGCCAGTGGCACAGCCCTCCCGGGGAGCCTTGACCAACTTCTCACTTGTCCTGTTGGCAGGTGCACAGACAAACAGGGACAGGTAACAAGTATGCCCCAGCCATGGGCTCTGCTCCCCTCAAGAGTGGGCAGCAGGCTCAACAGCACCCCAGTGGCACACACACCTGTACACAGTACTGACTGTAGAGGGGAACATAGTCTGCAACCTCAGGATAAAGGCCTCCATCAGCCGGTGGATGCTAGCCTTTTCTGGAGCCTAGGGACAATCAGATGGGGGTGTTTAGAAGGCCAAGGGGCACCTAAAGCAAGTACCATGGGCTTCACATGGCCAGCCCGAGGAGACTGAGACCAGCACAGGATTCACAGTGTGGATGACAGGTCATCTTGCCACCCCTTCACCTCAGGGACACCTCTCCCTCCACACCACCTCCTTAGGGGTACCAGCCTGGTCTTCCAGGATACAAGGCATGCTTGGAGGACCCTTGGATACACAGACACTGCTACTGGCCTTTTCAGAGGCAGGACAGCAGGTGCTAAGGTCACAGAGAACCAGCTGGGGCCTCGAGGCCAGCCTTAAGGGAAGGGCTAAAGCTGGCTGGCAAGGATTCAAGTCCCCAACAATGCACCAGGGATTTCTGACCCTGTATGGAGAAGATGCCCCCAACCAGCCCATGCAGCTCTCCTCCAGAGACCCACCTTAGTCTCAATGGCTGGGGTGAAGACTGAGGGAACACCAAACAGGTGGTTGTAGAAGGCCACTTCCTTTAGCGTGTGGTCCCGCATGGGCCTCACCAATACCACATCCCCATGCCGCTCATCTGAGAAGCCCTAGGGAGCAGACACTGTATGGTTCAAATCCTCGCAGTACCTCTTCATACTGCCACCACCATCTAAGTTGGGTCCCAGGCCTCTCGACTTGGAAGGCCCCAGGATAACCCAACAGGGCTTTCAAATGAAGGAGGACAAAGACCTTGGCCTTCAGGCCCTGCATACCGTGTCCCAGGCAAGGAAGGCTCCTCTCCCCAGGGCCAGGTTGGTCATAAGCTTGATGGCCAAGCGGGTGCAGCTCTCCCCAGTCATCACCTTGCAGTAGCCATGGGTTCGGGCTACATGCACGATCAGATGGGTCCTGTGATGGGGTGAATTACAGAAGCTGGAGCTGGAGTCCTACAAGCCAGGGAGGGCTGGGGGTGGTGCGCTCACCTCAGCGTCTGCAGCAGCTCCTCTTTGGCTGTCAGTGTCTTTATGGAGTTGAACAACCTAGACAAGGCCTCAGTCTGAGCAGCTATGGGGGACCCAGCCATGCCTAGGGGTTCCTGGCTATGGGATGGGTGTGACTGATCCTCCCCCTGAGCTGGGCTGGCACAGCCCTCAACCCCTAGCACACGATGCTGTTGCAGGAAGCTGTCCACTGCCGTTTTGTAGGCCTCCTCTGTCCCTGCTGGCTCTTGGGAAGCACAGCACAGCACCGATGGCGGCAAGCTGAACACCTTCCAGGATGGAAGAAGGGACACTGAGTCCAAGGCCCATACCTGCCCTCCAGAACGGCCGGAAAACCAAGGCCCAGGGCAAGAGGCCCAAAGGATGGCGGCTCCAGTAAGCAAGCATGTGGCTCTGATGGGTATCCCCTCCAAGGTCCCACCAGGGGCAGACCCACCTACCTCCTCTAAGGCAACCACATGCCATGGGAAGCCAGTGTTTTGCAGGATCAGCTTCACCTCAGCCAAGGTCTTCCCTCTGTCCTTTAGGCTCTGGCCACAGGCTGCTCCCTCTGTAAAACCCAGGTAGAAAGTATGTAGGAGTCACGGAGGAAGAGCCTGATGGACCAGCTGAGGTGGTCAGTGCCACACATGGAAGTCCCACCAGGTCTGCTCTTCAGAGAAAGCTTCTGTAAGGGCAGGAATGGCATTTTCTTTTGGGTGTTTTCCAACAGGCTCCCCTCACAGCTAAAGAAACTCCCTAGTCTTTCACTCCCAAAGACTAGCTCTAAACTCACCTTCTTCAATCCCTGGGCCCTTCAATACAACTCTGTCCCCACTCTGTCCCCTGAAGGGCCTGTTGGGGTTCACCCATTGCTGGGGACTGAACAGGAGTGACCAGACATACCGTCAACATAGATAACTCCTGGCACAAAGCGTAGCCGTTTTGCAGAATCCTGACTCAGGCCCTGGAAGAAAAGTGTCAGGGTTCAGACCTGGCCAAAAGCATTTCTCTCAACTTCAGACTCTCCAGACAGTGGCCAATACTGCCTGGGTTTCCCCTCCTCAGAGGGGTGTGTATGGGCCCAGGTCTTCCCTCCCACAGGAGAAAGTGTGGATCTGGGTCTTCCTTCCTCACAGGAGGGATGTGGGTGCAAGTCTTCCCTCCCATATGAGGGCATGTCCTGTCTGTATCAGAAACTTCAGAATCCACCCTCTCCAGTCTGTTTCTGACAGACAGCAGCCTGAGACAACCAGCTGGACCATGGGGCGGTGGGGGCACTTTACCACCTCTGGGCACCTTAGAACCCTCAGAAAGTGCTTTGGTATGTAAGAACAGAGGTGACAACCCACGGAAGGCGGGGGCAGAGTCCCAAGAGGAGCTGGGACACTGACAAATGGCTCCACGGTGAGGTATCTCACCTCCACATGTGCAGGGTTAGGGGACTAGCAGGTAGGACAAAACCCCCACAAGTACCAAGTACCACACAGGATATTCACACTGGGATGCACTGCCACTTACCAAGTTCAGGTCAGACCACTGACTTCTATCAACTACAGCCTCTACTCTGGCCCCTCCAGCTGGTGTCCCACAGTAAAAAGAGCATGTAGGTCCCTCTTCTGTGCCAGGGCCCCTCAAGGAAACCCTGCATACCCTCAGCAGTGTCAGGCATTCTCAGCTTGAGTCCCCTGTCTATCTGCCCCACCCCCTCTACCTAGGCCACTCCTCCCTGTTTTCAGCAAATACTTCTCTCTGCCCACAAGTCATAACTGACCAAACTGTGATACTATGTCCTAACAAATACAGCTAAACAGGGATGCAGCTGGGTACCCTGCACAGGGCTTCTGGACTGCACACCTGCTGAATATACATGTGAGATCCTATGGGTGTCCCAGCCGGGGTGGGGTGTTCTGTCTAGTGTCAACCAAAAACTTTGTAGTGTAGGCTGAGGAAAGAGGCTTAGGCCCAGAGGATGGTATAGACGTACCTCAAGAACTTGCCAGACCATGGAGCTGGATGAAGGCCCCCCAGACCACGCCAACAGCACCTGGGGTGGGGAGAGAGCATCAGCAAGGACATGCATCTTCAGTGTGAGCAAGTCTGCTTCATTTCTTAGACAGTCCCAAAGTCCAGAGACAGCAGGCCAGCTGAAGAACTGTGCACACAGGAAGACGACAGGGGCTGCCCGCCAAGCACCCAGTCCCCATGTGTACCTTCTCTCCAGGAAAGATGAGTCGGTTCTTCCCAAGCATGGCTCTGAACTTGTGGACATAGAACGCCTTGAAACAATCCCTGGAACAGATGCAGCCCAAGACCCCATGGGTGATACTGTCCCTCTTGGGCAGTGTCCACCCTCAGAGGCAACATCTTCACACAGACACTCCGGCAGAGCCTGGTGGGGGAGTTGAACGGAGGAGCTTTCCTGGTTGTGACTCCCAGGGCTCCACCTAGACCCCATCAAATGTGAGCTGCAGAGTGCCCCACAGGTGCATAGGAAGGAGTCGGCAAAAGAAAGGCTGGACCGAGATTAGAGCAGGGTGAAATCACCAAAGCCTTTTCAAAAACCTGTTGATCTGTTTCAGCCCCTACAGACGGAAGCACTGCCTCTCTGAGGTGCCAAGGGGAAGCAGGGAGAACCCAGAACCCTCTCTGACAGAACAGTCCTTGTTTGCAGTTACTCCTAAGCTGTTAAATCAGTACCTACCTTGCCCAGGTTATAATTCCTGGTAACACTACATTCTCTTTCAAATCTGGGCTCCCCAAACATGGTAGGTGAAAAGAAAGACTCTGGAAATCAGTTTCTGCCCCCTCCACCAGAATCTTTTGTAGAAAATCTTAAAAAAAAACAGACTCAGATATTCAAAGGGACTTAGAAATGTGAAATCACCATTCACTCAACAAACATACACTATACAAAGCTCCTGCTAATACCACTAGGTATTAAAGGAATAACACCAGAGATCCATGTTCCTGCCTTTGGGGAGCTAAAGATCTTGTTAAAACAGTCAAGCATTAAAACAGTTGTAATCCAAAAGAGGTATGAGGGACCCATTAAAGTCACAGATAAAATGTGAGTCCTCCTGCTGTGGCCCCCATGGGAATAATCCCTTGTTCCTGTCCAAAGACCTGAGAGAAGCCTGGAGCTCTCCTTCCAAATCGCTGTGGCAGTCAGATAAACAGGCATCCCGTGAAAGAAGGAACAACTCCCACCCAGAGCTTCCTGCCCAAGCTCCCAGGATGTTTTGACCTGCCCTGGACGGATTCCAACTGCCCCAAATACCTGTCTTTCACTGCACCTTTCCCTCGAGTCTGGGCACTCCATAAGCTTCCCCAGAGATCTTCCTATACCACTAGGCCCATCAAGGAAATTTGTGGGATTCTGTTTGACAGGATCTCTCTGTAGCCCAAGCTGGCCTCGAATCTGAGGTAATTCACCTGTCACGGAATCCCTAATGTTGGAAATACAGGAGTGAGCCTAGTTTGAAGGATAGGGGTCGTTACCAATGGTTCCCACCACTACTTGTGGTCAGGGCCAATGGGACGAGCTCATACAAAGTAACCGTTCCCTTACAAGGAAAAAGCAAGCCTGGAAAGGAGGGCTGCCAAGGTCTCACCTGCAGAAGGCATCTCCCGCTCGTATCACCACCACCGGCTGGCCTTCTGCGCACTTCACACATTTCTGCTCCCGGCTTTGGAGAGAATAAGAACGTATATGGCAAATTCTCCCACCGCAGCGAACTTGGGGGAGCCGGAGTCTCGCTTCCCAGCCTAAGCGCTGGGAAAGAGCAGGAAAAGCGCTTGGCTCACACACCAGGGCCTATGCTTAATTCTAGCTGCCGACTCAAAGAGGCCCTCGGGTCGCTGTGACCCTAAGGGCGCGGGGCCGGTCGGTGGCTACGCGGGCCGAAGAGGGCTGTCCCTGGCCTGGTATAGAAGGCTCTTACCCCGGCCGTGGCACGGGCGGAGGCTCCCGGTGAGCCAGCCCCGCGTAGTCCTCACCGGCCTGACACATGAAGATGCTCGGCAGGCCCGCAGTAATGGAGAGTCGGCGCGGCGATATGACATTAGCCCAAAGCGGACGCTGTCATGACGCCACACTGAGGGGGCGGGGCGAGCCGTGACGCCAGCACGGCGCCGTCGCGACAGTGACGCCGGCCTCCCGGCCTGGATAGGGGGCGGCGGCGGCGGCCTGGCCGGGGATGGCGATGTTCCGCAGCCTGGTGGCCTCGGCACAGCAGCGGCAGCCGCCAGCTGGGCCCGCGAGCGGCGACAGCGGCCTGGAGGCGCAGTTCAGCTGTCCCATCTGCCTGGAGGTGTACTATCGGCCGGTGGCCATCGGCAGCTGCGGCCACACGTGAGCGCGCGCGCCGGGAGCCCGCGGGAGGGGGGTCCGGGCCGGGGTCGTGGCGGGCGGCCGCACGGGAACACCGGGAAGCAGGCCATGCCCCTACCCGCCGGCCGCGCGCGCGCCCCGCACCCGGGCCGAAGGAAGCCCTGCACCCGCCCCGGCCCCGAGCGTTGCCAACGGCCGCCGGCTGCTCCGAGGGTGGCGGACGCGGTCGCTGCGCCAAGCGCGGGCGTTCGGGCTTGTAGAGATCGGGCGCGCCGTTGTAAATAAATGACTTGTGGCTTTTGCAATCCACTTTTACCCACCCCATGTCTGCTCGTTTTGACTACCAAAGAAATGAGTTCCCCAAAGTTAGGAGAGGGGCTCGTTTGGAGCCTGATGCTGTTTTGTTTTGAAGGACTTGGCCTGTTCTGAACCTGAAGCTTCCTGGCAGCAGGGCCTAACGGGACCGGGACACCAAACACCTTGTTGGGTGCCCAGCTGAGCCAGGACCTCCCCCAATCTGGCTCCTCCTCCGTGTTTCAGGAACAAAAACTTGAGGACGTGACTCAAGGGAGGGAGCGGTGCTCAAGGCCTTCACAGCTCCAGCCTGGTTGGGAGGGAGCCAAGATAGAGCGTCTGCTCCATGACCTCTCCACAGTACAGCTCTTGAGATTAGCAGTTGGAAAAGGGCAGGAAGACTTCTCAGTAGAGGGCCACGCTGCCGAGAATGTGGGGCTCACCACTGCTTGGGAATGGACAAGGTGCACCCAGATTGGTGGGAGGCATTTTGCAAACAGAGGCAGCTGATTTTGGAGGCTCTGATGCAGAGGGAACTGGAACTGCTTGGGTGGGTGGGTGCCTGCTAGTCATACAGGGCGGTGGCAAGGACCTTGTCTCCATCCTGCCAACCTCCCCACCTCCTTATTTCACCCCCACGTGTCAGGCTGAACTGGAGTCCCGCTCCCAATGGAGAGTTCTGAACTGTCTTGTAAGGGCATATAGCTCCTACTCAGTCTAATGCTACTGTGACATTCTAGCAGGAAGCCTTTGATCGGGACCCTTTTTGTTGTTGTTGTTCGCATGCATGAGTAGGCATTTTACGGTATATTCTGTGAGGCTTGTCAGTTTTGAAAGCCTTGCCTCCAGCCCCTTCATTGAATGCACACAGGCCACTATGTTTTCAGTTTCCCAGTCTTCACCAAGCAATATTTGCCCCCCGCCCCTTCCCCAAGTCTTAATATGCTGTCCTCCTGGCAAGGTAGAACATAGGATTGAGAAGCATCTTTCCTGTAAAACTGTTCCCATTGCTGCTTCTGCAAACGTTTTTCCAGACAGCCTTCAGCTTGGAAAGGTAGTCCTACTTTCTTTGCGGGTTCCATTTCCCCAGCTGTTCTCACCTACCTTTAATTTACAGTGTCTGTTGGATGTAGCCTGTGTTCAAGTAAGTGTGAGGTTTAAGCTTTTGCATCACCTTTTAAAAATTCACATCTTTGAACCACCTGACCAGAAGCAGTTTCCTTCCTGAGGTTTTCTTGTGAGTAAAACCCTGCAGAACTGCCGCCCTCGTACCTGGGCCAGAGAGGGAGAGGATGTGGGGAGGGCTTTTAGGCTGCAGGTACTTGCAAAAGAGCACCTGTAGAAGTGTGCTCAAGGAGCTGTCCTGAGGCCACACGGGAGCCGTGACTGGGATGAGGACAGTCTTAGGAAGCTGCTCATCTCTCGACTCTGTCGATGCAGGCAGGAACTCTGTGTGTGAGAAGTGTGCCCTGGAAACTAGGCCACGAGCTGTACCGATGTTTCATTCTACCTCCTCTCCTTAGGGGCTGTGACTCAGGGAGAGTCACCCTGTAGACAAGCAGTGTCCTTGAGACTTCTTGCATTCTTAGAGGAGAATGAGCCCCTTCCTCTCTGTCTACACCAGCATCTTCCTTGAAGACCTGCTCTTCCCAGCTCTGCCTGGGACACTTTCTCCCCACACCCCACCCCCTTGCTTTCCCTGTGGGTTTCTTCAAGGTAGAATTCAGTGTTGCACAGTTTGCTCATTGAGAGTGTGGACACCAAGCTAGGCCTGGTGGCTCCTACCTGGAGGTTGGTAGCACTCCTGGTATTCGGAAGGCTGAGATAGGACAATATGAGTATAAGGCCCAGTGTGAGGCACAAAGTGAAACCTTACATTAAAACTGACTTTTTTGTTTATGGGCGTTTTGCCTATGTGTGTGTGTGTGTGTGTGTGTGTGTGCGCGCGCGCGCGCGCGCGCGCGCGCTGCCTGTGGAGGCCAGAAATGGTGTTGGATTCCCTTGGGACTGTAGTTATAGGCATTTGGTAGCTGCCATGTGGGTGCTGGGAGTCAAACCAACATCCTCTGAAAGAAAAGTCAGGAGTGTTCTTAGCCACTGAGTTACTGAGCCATCTCTCCAGCCCCATGTCTCAAAAAAAATTCAGCCCATTAGTTTAATAGAACCTATTGGTTACAGAGTTACAGAACCTTCAGCACCATTTAGAACATTCCCCAGGCCAAAAAAAGAAGCCAGTGCTCACCTCCTTCCACAGTCCCAGCAGCTTCACCAGTTTTTTTCTCTTCCTGGATTGGTTCATGCTGCACATTTCATATAAATGGTACTGTGCACCACATGACCCTTGCATTGGGCTTGTCCTCTTCTCCACTGCGAGGTCGCCTCCAGGTAGTGCGTGTCGGCGCACCACTCCCTTTCATGGCTGAGTAACGTTCACACAGCTTTGTGCACCCACCACCTGCAGATGCACTCCTGGGTCCGCTGTGAACACTGCCTGGAGGCGGTCATTGAGCCCCATTGTATACACCATCTTCCGAGACCCAGGAATTGGCTGGCTGTCCAACTAACCAAGTCTTAGGGCCGGTGACAGAGACCATCTTGGACTCCTTGCTGGAGTCCCAAGGGCTTTGTGTGTGGTTGCTGGTGCCATCTCGCCCTGCTCTGTGGGGGTGAGGTAGGTGACAGGGAGCCACTTGACTGCAGAGAAGCGCTTCTGAGAATCCTTTCACAGTGCTAGTGTCAGGTCTCAGGCTGATCCTGCTTCTCTCTCAGCTTGGTGAAACAGGTCTTGCCAGGTGGCGGCTCCATCAAGAACGAGAGTGCAGGAAGTTTTGACACTGCCTGAGCTCTAGCCTGCCGTCCTCAGTGCAGAGGGACCTCTTCTTGAGCTCTCATAATGCCAAAGGGACATTGGCTGAGTCATCTGCAAATTCAAGAAGATTCTCTCATCCCTTCTGACCAACATGGCTCCTCATCTCCACCCCAGAGCCTACTGAGAAGTCCCAGGGGAAAAGTAAAACTTGACACTGACTTCTCGCAGCCCCTCACAGTCTTTGAAGTTGCCATCTTTCTGGAGGCTGAGTCGGTGCCCCCAGCACTTGTGATTTTGTGCACACGTCAACTTTTTTAAGCTGTGAGCTTCTATATTAAACTAGAATCCACTCAGAGGGCCCATGTCAGTAAACTCCGCCTGACCCAGTTTTATGTTCTTCCACCATTATCCCATACCCTTCAAATCCATTCCTACATGTATTTTCCAGACTTCGGCTTGAGTGAGTTAGCAAACTCATTAAGCTCTTTAGTAGTGTAGTGCACCGTCTCATGGACTACACTTCCTATCTCCCCTCTAGGAGCATGTAAATTACATTTGTATGTACTTAAAAACTTAAGTCTGGTTATAGGTCTAGAGGCGGCTGTCGATGGGCCCTGAGGGACATCAGTATTGTCTTACCTGGCATCTCATTCAGAGAAAGTCACTGCTGGGTTAGCAGACAATGAAGGATTTCTTTAGTCAAAGGTGGAAAAGGCAGTGTTTCAGGGGGTCGGGGTGGAAGTAGATCTGCTGAGGGTGGAGAGACTACTTCCTCAGTTGAGATAAACCCTTGAGAATCTGAGGGTCCAAGGTCCTCAGCTTTAATAGGGTCCTCCTACACATTTCCATCCCAAATTACAGGATCCCACTCTATCAATTAATGCTGACACTTTCAGAGTTGGGACTTGATTTTTGCTGTAATCCAGCCAACCTTATAATTTTTCTGCAACTTGAGCTCTGTGGCTGCCGGAGAGAAGAATCTCTTCCAGGACACAGTTAGAAATTTCAGACTGTTTATGCACATCTGGAGCTGGAGAGTTTTGTCGCTGATAATCATTGTTGTTCTTCACTGTATGAGATGCTGGAAGTTGGTTAATTTTATCACAGAGCTAGCTCATTCTTTCCCCTTGTCAGTTATCTAGGGAGGCTAGGAGCAACCAACCAGCAGCATCGTTTCCCTTATTTTTCCACAAGGTGTCAAAAGTTTTATATACAGAGTCACCTCTCAAATTAGTGAATCAGAATAATCAAATCCATTTATCTCCTTAATTTTATAAAATAGTTCACACAATGAACTTTCAGTACTCTCCAAGCTTTTTAGTAACTATAGGTGTTGGCAAATTGGAAAGCCTATTCCAGATACTTAAAAACAATTCTTCCTTGCCAGGCGGTGGTGACACACACCTTTAATCCTAGCACTTGGGAGGCAGAGGCAGGCAGATCTCTGTGAGTTTGAGGCCAGCCTGGGCTACCAAATGAGTTCCAGGAAAGGTGCAAAGCTACACAGAGAAACCCTGTCTTGAAAAAAAAAAAAAAATCTTCCTTATACTTCTCTTGCTTTAGAACCAATTCTGACACCAAAATCTGTATTAGTCGGTATTCTCTAGAGAAACAGAACTTATAGAGTGAATATAATATATATATACACACACACACACACATAGACATGTGTGTATATACATACATATGTATATATAATATAAAGGGGATTGATTTATTAGGATGGCTTACAGACTGTGGTCCAGCTAATCTCAACAATGGCTGTCTACCAATGGAAGGTCCAAGAATCCAGTAGTTGTTCAGTCCACAAGGCTGGATGTCTCAGTTAGTCTTCAGCATATGCCAGAATTCCAAAAAAGTAGGCTCTAATGCCAGTAAAGAAATGCACTTGCCAGCAAGAGCAAGCAGACAAAGAGAGAAGCTTCCTTCTCCCATGTCCTTTCTACAGGCTGCCAGCAGAAGGTGCGGCCCAGATTAAAGGTGGGTTTACCCACCTCAAAATATCTACCAGGTCTTTAGTCCCAGCAATCAGGAGGCAGAGGCAGGTGGATCCCTGAGTTTGAGTCCAGCCTGGTCTACCAGAGCAAGTTCCAGGACAGCCAGGACTACACAGAGAAACCCTGACTTGAAAAACAAAATCAAAACAGAATAAAAATGGGTCTTCCATTCAAATGATTTAATTAGTAAAATATCCCTTACAGGTGTACCCAGCCATTGGATTTTAGTTAATTCCAGATGTAGTCAAGTTGGCAACCAAGAACAGCCATCAACTTGCACAATTTTGCCCCATTCCTTTTTGTTACCCACTGGTGTGCATCTGATGAGCGGAAGATATTGCAGACACCATCTGGGGGTGTGGGCAGGCAAGGACAGAACTCCTGCTCCTGGCATCTGGGAGCATGCCAGCAAGAGACTTGGCCCCTACTGATCCTCAGTGTCCCAAGTTTGTGCCCAGTACCCAAGCCAACCCAAGCACGGTCCCTCCTGTCACCAAGCTTTGACTCACAGGATACAAGAACCCCTGCCCTGCTCCCTAGGACCCTGTCCCCGGAGACTTGCCTGGCCAGCTTTGACCATGTGGTAAATCGGCTTCAGGCCTGGCATTTTGTTCCCCACAACTGTTAGTCCACTTTACTCCCTGGCCCCCTGGACTAATACCCTTACTCCTGAAGTTTTATCAGTCACCACATGATCTTGAGACTTTCAGGAAAGAAATGGGCACCCTGCCCCAGAGATGTTCTTTTTGGGGTACAGGCTGCAGGGGATCTACCGAATACAGGAGGGCTGTACTGCCGGAAGGGACAGCTCACCTCTTAGCTATGTCCAGCTGGGGGGTAGGGGCATGAGCATAAGATTGTCTCCAGAACTATCAGTAGCGACTGGGGAGCCACTCTGTATGTGCTGGCGTGGAGGAAGTAGCCTCAGGTCCATGTCACCTGCAGGTTCTGCGGGGAGTGCCTCCAGCCATGTCTGCAGGTGCCATCCCCTCTGTGCCCGCTCTGCCGCCTGCCCTTCGACCCCAAGAAAGTGGACAAGGCCACCCATGTAGAGAAGCAGCTCTCATCTTACAAGGCACCCTGCCGGGGTTGCAACAAGAAGGTACCCGCCCTGCTCGGGTTTCCTGAGGCTGGGGGGCTCCGGGTGGGGCAGCTTCCGCCCATGGGTTCCACTCTCCCGTAGAGGAACTGGGTGTATGGGCTCACACCCCTGGCTGTTGAGTAACCACATCTGCTCCAGTGTAAAGCCACCTGCCAGACGCTCTCAGAGCTCCAGGGAAGCAATGCTGTCACAGGTGTCTGACCTAGGCTCAGCTGGCTATGCATCGTGGCTGATGCAGATTCTGCAGATGCAGCCTGAGCACTCAGGCTGTGACAGACAAGTCTGGGGAAGCCAAGAAGGTTCTGGAGGCTCTGAGGTGGCAAGTGCAGCCCGACAGACAGGGCCTTCCGAGTCTGAGCTCCTGCACCCGATGCCAGTATCTGTCCTGAGGAGGATGGCGTGGGCTCTATTCTCTGTGTCATCACACAAGGGCCTGCCACTTGTGCTGGGGCTTACAGGCCTCTTTCCGTCCTGTCCCCAGAGCCTGCCTCGCCCCATCTCCCTTTGTTTCCAGGAAAATAAGCAGCTGTGAGTACACTTGAAGTTTGTGTTGCAGACATCCCTGTGTCTCTAGTTAATACGGTGTGTTGTGTTAACTTGTCACAGTGTCCTAAAGATCAGCAGGTGGATGAACTGGAACTACCCTGGGTCTGGAGTAGCAAGGCTGAGTCAGTTGCCGTGGTCCCCCTGGGTGCTCTGATTAGACTTTCTGAGGGAGACTTGGGGGTCAGAGCCGGTCAGTGTCACGTGTGAAGTAGCCCCACTACTTGAACATCTCAGTTTTCAAGCTGTCTTGGGAAGCAAATTTCCCTGCATTGGATACCCAGCTTTGGCTGTGACTCAAGGAGGACCTTCTTGGACCCTTGCTGGTCTTGGGCACAAACTCTGGATGCTGAGGACATGTGCTATACCCACCTGCCAAGGCTGGTGTATTAACATGTCCTCCTTCCCCCTCAGTCCTGTGAAATGTCTACCCCCAGCCTTGGCGTGCACCAGGGCTCAGGACCTTGTGTCCACCCGCAGGGAAAGGCTGGCCATGGATTCTGTTCTCTTCTGGTTACTCATTGAGCCCAGGTTGGTTTGAGCTCTCCCTGGTGAGCATCCTCTGCCAGTCCCCCATCCCTTGCCTTCAGGCTAGGCTGCTGCCCTTGGCCAGTGTACTCTGGCATGACTGTGGTGACTTGATGGGACCAGCTGGGTGGTAATTATCACACTACATTGTGATCTTCACCACAAAAAGTATTTTGTCAGAGGAGAGATCTTTCATTGGTTTCTCCCTAGGGGTGTGAGCTTTTTTTTACCTATTAAGAGTTGATCCTTCCCACTCATTGGAACAGCTTCCCGTTTGCAGGTCTCCCTAGGGACTCAGGCATGGCGCTTGCTTGTCCTGTCCTGGGGGGTCAGTGGCCTACACCTGCTCTGTATAGCTACCCTGAGAGCCACGAACACTGCTGTGTCTGTGTGGCTCTGTAGAGACCCGTGTGTCTTCATGTGTGACCTCTTGTTCACCAGGGCCCCTTCCAGAAGCCTCGGGTGTAGGTTGCTGCTCAGAGTCTCTGGTTGCTTTCAGAGCAGAAGGGGTGGATCTCTGCTTTTGCCGGTCATTCTCTGTCCCTGCTGCCTGAGGTCATGACCTGCCCAGTTCTGCTTTCTCCTCTCATCTCATAGGTGACTCTGGCAAAAATGAGAGTGCACATTTCCTCCTGCCTGAAGGTCCAGGAGCAGATGGCTAACTGCCCCAAGTTCGTTCCTGTGCTGCCCACATCCCAGCCCATCCCCAGGTAGGCAGCCTTCAGGATGGGGACCCAAGATGAGCAGAGTGAGGGTACTTCTAGGCCAAGGACTGTATAGTCCCTCCCCTCTGTCATGGCCATATCCCATTAGTCCAGTGGGTGGGGTAAAGGAGAGGACCAGTTTTCTTACAAGGCATATGGTGCTCCTTAGGCTGCAGGGGATGAGTTAGGGCCAGCCTGTCCACAGAGGGGAGGGCAGGTTTTGGGAGGAGTTGGGGTGAGTGCCCTCAGCCCTGGCCTCGCTCAATGTCCTCCCACCCCCAGCAATATCCCCAACCGGTCTACCTTTGCTTGCCCGTACTGCGGAGCCCGCAACCTGGATCAGCAGGAGCTGGTGAAGCACTGTGTGGAGAGTCACCGCAGTGACCCCAACCGTGTGGTGAGCATCAGCAGCACAGGGCTTCTGCCTGAGGGAGACGTGGGGGTCAGGCCTGGTCTGGGGAGTAGGACATACCAGTGCACACCTTAGGTGGTGGTGCTCTGCAGACCATACTATGGTTGAGTGGGTGGGCAGGCAGACATGGGAGGCCCCTTCCCTGCTACCCCCAATTTCTTTGTTCTAGGTGTGCCCCATCTGCTCGGCGATGCCCTGGGGGGACCCCAGCTACAAAAGCGCCAACTTCCTACAGCACCTGCTGCACCGGCACAAATTCTCCTACGATACCTTCGTGGTAGGTGTCCTGCCCTGCCCCCGCAGGGTCTCCTGCCGGGCGTGACAGCGCCAAGACTCAGTGGCCACTGGAGGGCACCAGGCACCCAGACTTGTCTCGGGCTTAGCCTTACATCAGGCCAGCTGCTCTGGGTCCTTTGGTCACCACTCTGGGCCACCTGAGGCAGTACCTTGGTTTTGTAGCAGCACCAGAGGCTGAGTCCCTGGTGAGATATTTACTTCCAGATGATTCTGAAGAGAAGCGGAAGGACTTTCTCAGGAGCATCTGTCCACCCCTAGCTGGGTCAGGGGGTACAGCCCACTTGCAGGCCCCTCACCTAGACTTATTCCTTCTAGGCATCCCCCATGTATCCCATCACCTCCTGCATCCTCCAGCCAACTAGGGTTTCTTTCTTCCTGGTCCCCAGGGCTGGAGATCTTGTTACCCTGACTGACCTTTCATCTCAGAAACCCCAGTTCCTGGCCAGGAAAATGGGTCAGTGGATAAAGGCTCCTGCCGCCAAGCCTGACACCTTGTGCTCAGTCCCTGGAACCCATATGTTAGGAAGTCCCCTGACCTCCATATCCACACATGTCACACACATGCCTTCATCTACCCACAAGAAGTCCCCTGACCTCCATATCCACACATGTCACACACATGCCTTCACATACACACAAGAAGTCCCCTGACCTCCATATCCACACATGTCACACACATGCCTTCACATACCCACAAGAAGTCCCCTGACCTCCATATCTACACATGTCACACACATGCCTTCACATACCCACAAGAAGTCCCCTGACCTCCATATCTACACATGTCACACACATGCCTTCACATACCCACAAGAAGTCCCCTGACCTCCATATCCACACATGTCACACACATGCCTTCACATACACACAAGAAGTCCCCTGACCTCCATATCTACACATCACACACATGCCTTCACATACACACAAGAAGTCCCCTGACCTCCATATCCACACATGTCACACACATGCCTTCACATACACGCAGAGAACCTAAGCTGGACAAAGAAACTGATTCTTACTCTCTGAAGGGAAAAAACAACCTAGCCGTGAAACCACCCCTCATGGTCACAAATCTGCAGACTACTGGCCTGCAGCATGATCCTAGGATAACTCTGGGAACCTGCTGGGGGAGAAATGGGGGAGGTAGATAGGCCTCTGGCATCCTGAGGCATTTTTTGAAGGGGGGCTTGGGATCACAGAATGGTGGTTGGGTAGACTAGACTGTTGGGAACCTCCCAACACCCACCTCTGCTTGTTTCTAGGACTACAGCATCGACGAAGAAGCCGCCTTCCAGGCTGCCCTGGCTCTGTCCCTCTCTGAGAACTGAGGCACAGCCTGGCCACCCGCCTCAAGTCTGGGGCCTCAAGGGATAGGGCGATGGCCCTCCTGCCCTGGCACCTGCGTAGGAACGCGCCTTACCGGGCTGAGTGGAATTTCACACAAGGAGAGCTGGTCTCAGAGCCCCCAGGGCCGGGATGCTGGCTAGCTGGCCCCCTGTCATCAAGCAGGACCACTGGGTCCTGGCCAGCAGCACTGGGTCATCGGTGCTTCAAGAGGCAGGTGCTGGCCATTGGGTTAGAGCAGTTGGCTGCCTTGCCCAGCCATGATGTCCTCGTGTGGAGAAGGATGAGGTGCCCTAAGCTGTGCCCCCAGCAGGACCAGGGGAGGAGGCACCCAGCCAGGCTGCCAGCCCACTCGGTCCCCTGCTTTGCTTCTACTGTAAGCATTTGGTACTGGCTTTTGTGATATTTAGGAACCCTGCGTTTTTCTATCTTATCCTGTGTGATAATCTTTTCACGTTTTATAGAGCAAAGACAAAGCAGTTCCTCTTCATACCGCAATACCTGTGTTTGACTAGGAAGAACAGTATTTTTATGGAGCATTTACAAAGTTATATTTTTTAAAAAAAATAGTCAAAAATAAACAGTTGTGTAAGATCGATGGGTACACAGTGAAGGAGAGGGCACAGCCAGGGCTTCGTCCGTGTGTGAGGCAGGTGGTGTCCCCAAGCCACTTGCTTTTTGAGGAGGAGGAGGAGGTTCTTGTTTGCTGTTTTCTTTTTGATGGTGCCCCAGAAGAAATCCTAGCACTCCTGGCCACTTGCTGTGGCTACTCCCGGCAGATGTAAGACAGTCCAGGCAGAAGGGGGCCCTTCTCCTGCCCCAGGAACTGTCCATGGCTCCCTGTCACCTTCCAGAGCCAGCCACATCCCTCCTCAGGCAGGGACTGCCCTTACCAGGTAGAGCCCTCAGAGGCCAGAGAAGCCTGCTTGGTGGGAGGTCAGGCTAGAAAATATTTGTCGGCATCTTGTTCTGTTCATGACATAAATTGCTGTCTTTTCAAAAGAGTTTCAATAAATTGTTTCCAAGCATCCGCAGCAGCCTTGGTGCTGGGTTTACTGTCGGTGTTAGCTGGGGGCTCTCAGGGTCCGCAGCTCTTCCTCACCTCAAGGGCCTCTTTCTCTGGTAGTTGTACCACCACGAGCCCTTGGTCACCTCTTCCCGGCCTCTGGGTGGCCTACAGAATGGTGGAGACATTAGCATAGTCTTTGGCCCCTGTATCTTACCATTCCGAGGCTGGTTCCTGGGTCTTGTGAGGCAGGCCAGCTATTGTAACTGTCCAGGAGGGGTTCCCTGCTGCCCTCTAGCCCACTGAGGGGTTCTCCTAACTGAGGAGAGCTGGGCATGGTGGCTCACGCAGGGAGTACCCAGCACTCAAGAGCCTGTGCTACATGGCAAGCTCCAGGAGGTGAGTAAGGACTACAAATAAGACCTTGTCTCAAAACAACGAAGAGCTGAGGAGTCACCTGGCAGCCAGCTCCCCGCAGCAGATAGGGGCAGACTGCTGCGTGCCTTACTGTCCCACTTAGTTCTCAGGTGGCACCCAGTGGCAGGTCTCACTTAAGTGGGACATGGGCAGGCAAGTCAAAGCCTCCCACCCACAGGCTGTAACTTGAGAGTGACTGGTTGCTGGACCAATGAATAAATACCCCGTAAGAAGCAAAGTCACCTTCAGACTTCCATCTGGGAGGTTCCCGTGGCTGGGGGGGCCTTGACAGGCAGTGTCGGGTTCTGGGGTCAGTAGTGCTGCAGCAAGGCTGGCCTCCCTGGTGACCCAGATGTGGACCCTCTGAGCTGTCAGCTACGTCTGAGAGCCCTCAGAGCAAGGCTGCTGTGTGCTCATCCCCTGGCTGCCACCTAAGCCTGCCGCTTCTAGGACAGGCACTCACTGTCCAACAGGAACTGAAGTGGTGCTCTCACAGGCCCAGGCCTGTGCTATGACTGACCGCAGTGATACATCAGAGAGCATGATCTCTGGGTGCCCAGGAAACCCTGGAGGCAGCTGCAGACCAGTCACAGCAGGCCGTGACCTCAGCCCCAACCTTCACATGCGATGCTTCCTGATTTCCTCTGTGCTGGCGTTGTGGAGGCCACTCTGCAAGCCGGTCTCTAAGGCTCCTCAGAACTGCAGAGCCTGCACACCTGTGGGGGTAGGGAAAGAGGAAGAATGGCAGGTTGTAAAGCCATTTGTCCATCATGGTCACATGTTACATCTAGGTCGGGTACAGGGCAGCCTGATCTCCCGGGCTGTGCTCTGCTTCCTGGATAGTGCAGCCGGTAGATCTTGGGGCTCACCGGATCAAGTGTGGTCTCGTTAGCCCCTTGTACACTGTGGTGTCTGGTCTCATCCCTCAAGAGGACTGGGGGAGGGGGTGAGGAAGAACCACACCCGTCTGCTCCTGCTGTTACTAGGAGCAGAAGCAAGGGGCAGGAAGGGGTCCCTTTCCGGTGTCCCACATGACTAGCTACTCTTTGAGTACATGGTTCCCACTTGCCTGGATAGATGATAATTAAACCTACCACAGGTTAGCCAGGTGTGGTGGCGCACGCCTTTAATCCCAGCACATGGGAGGCAGAGGCAGGTAGATCTCTGTGAGTTTGAGGCCAGCCTGGGCTACAAAGTGAGTTCCAGGACAGCCAGAAGTGTTACACAGAGAAACCCTGTTTCCAAAAACCAACAACAATAAAACAAAACAAACAAAGCCCTAACCTACCACAGGCAGAGCAATCCCTGAGTGAACAGAAACAACAAAGGCAGGAGGTGTCGGTCTTATCATTTACACATACCTCCCCAAATGGGTCCATTATTTAATCTAGAACATTCCACCCCATGATGAAATTTAGCCCATACCCTCTCTTTCTGGGCTTGTAGAACTCCTGATTCCTTTCTTTGATTCAGTCCATGGAAGCCCTAAGGCTACCTTTCAAGGCTGTAGGATGGGATGTGACAGACACCTCCTGTGCCCAGGAGGGCTGACACCCACCTCAGCTGTGTCTGGGCTTTGAGGGCAGTTACCCCTTTAGCTAAGCCATGAGGCAGCATCCACCTGAAGGTACCACCTAGTCTTCTTCCCCCATTGGTCTTGGCACCTTCAGATGGCTCCACATCTAGGAGTCTCTGGAGGGACATCAGAGTAAACCCCGAGGAGGGCAGGAAACCCAGACAAGGCGGATGTCAGCAGACCCATACCCAAGTGAAGCAGTCTTAGATTCAGAAAGCAGCCAACCATTCCCTTGTATTTTCTGGAGAAAAAAAAAAATCTTTGGAGACAAGTAGCTAGAATCTGCGATCCTAGTGGGATACCCCTTAGAACAGAGGGGCCACCACTCTTCTTGAGAGTGTCACACATGAACCTATTGCCATAAAGTCTGCCAGAGGCGGGGACGGAATAGTCTCCCCAGTCTGTGAGCAAATCAACACAGTGTCTGCAATCGGGTAGTCCCTGTCCTTCGATGTGGCTCACCTCTAAGCTGAAAGTTCAGCAAGCTAGGCTCTTTTCCCACCTTGGACTACTCCAGGAATAGTAGAAGCTACCTGGGTCTCCCCTGTCACCCACCCACACACTCAACCATCCTCCCCCAGCCCATGACGCCCTGCGGCATCCAAGGCGTCAGAAGCCTGGGCTGGCAGCAACATGCCCTTAGTTTCACGTTATGCAACAGCACCAGAAGCTAGCCCCCTGCTTCCTAGAAAGCAACCTGACCACAGGTTCCTGGACCTTCCTCTCAGGAAAGGGCTAGGTAGTCAACTAGAGGCAAAAATCAGAGCACAGGGATCCTCAGCCTCAGGCCTCTAAGGAACTTTCAGTGATCTCCATGTCTATGTCTTAGGAGATCTGTGTGCTCCCCCACAGCACTGGAACACAGTGCTGTATGATTGTGTGTGTGTGTGTGTGTGTGTGTGTGTGTGTGTGTGTGTCCGTCCTGTATGGTTTTCAAGGCTTCAGCACTGTATGCCCCTACACCTCACTTCTGAACCAAACAACCCGTGCCCAGCTGCACTTCACCCACCCACCAGCCCGCCTGGCTGCAGGAGTCTTGCCTTCCCGTGATTCTTCAAGCACATTTGTATGGTGTGCTTGGTGCTCACCTACTTAGTGTAGGAACACCCCTGTTTGAGCTCATGAGGCCTTGGAGAAACAGTCAGAAACCACTGTTACCATTGGATGAAAGGATTTTGGAGACCCTGCCCCAAGCTTGTCCGAGAGGAGTGAGTGGAGCCTTCCAGCTTCCTGCTCAGCTCACCTGGAAACCACGGCATTGCAGAGCACCCAGACCCTCAGCTGAGATGTGATGTCAGGAGAAAGGCTCCCTGTATGTGAAACACCTGGGCAGGCCAGGCAGGTGAGAGATGGTAGCACAAAGTCTGTCAGTGAGCTGCCTTCCTCTTGGGCCCTCCCCTGTGAGATGTCAGCCCTCTCTGCCCTCTCTCTGAACATTCAAAACACTGGAGGAAAAGGCTTCATCCACACATAGTAGGTGTCAAGGCCTAGTGTGGTTCACGGACTCTCTCTACAAAGGCCAAAGAATGTCTCCAACTGAGATCTCTTGGTAGTAAGTGGGAAGACTGAGCGAGCCAGCTCCCTCATTCTGAGCTTTTTCTCAGGGAAGAACAGGGAGAAGATGGGTTGGTGAGACTGTTTGCAGACCACACCTCCCTCGTGTGCTCAATCCAGTTCTGAACTCCAGAAACACTGAGAGACCACAGGGGAGGCTGTGGTCCTGGGAGGATGAGACACTGAGAGCAGGGGGCAGTGACAGTACTGTGTCCCCCACGAGCGCTCAGGAATGCACTGTGGAGTTGAGGGCTGGGGTGTGCTCATCCACAAACCTGCCATGTTGGAGTCCGCTGCTCCAACTTTCTCAGGATGCCATCTGTGCAAGTGTCATGGGATGCTGGGACGGAGTACCACAAAGTGGTTCTCTGTGGGAACACCAGAGCGTGTTCGGAGGCCAGAAGTCCCACATAGATGTGTGTCAGAGCTGTGAGGGAAGGTGGCAAGGACTCCCCAGTTGCTCACTGCTCAGGCCTTAGGACTCTATCCTGACTCTCCCGCTGACCCTGTACAACCCCGGTCCTAACAACAGGTGGCTCCCTACACTGTGCACACTTAAGTCTAATTACCCTCTTTGTTAGGACATTAATCATTAGATTAGAACCCAAACTAATGATCTCCTCTTGAATCAGCAACATCTGCAAAGACAGCATTTGAATCAAATCACACAGTTGTATCCCATTGAATTGACATAGTCCAACCCATGACACCCTCTACCAGTTCAGTCAACACATCAGGGATCAAGGCATGGGCAAACCACGACTTCTCTTGTGGGCATGTTAGTGGAGGCCCCAGTGAGGTAGCATTTGGAGTTAGTTGTCACTGTGATAAAGGGGTGGGTGTCTGCCTCATTCTTGTCAGGGCTGCTGGTTTTCCTGCGGCCTGCTCCACACATGCTTCTTGGGGTTGCTGGGAGCTGCATGGGACCTACAGAGCATGGCTGAAGCCTATGAGTTGGTTCCCAAACCTGAGTTTCTGCTAAAGGAGGTGAATGACCAGCACAGCATGTAGGCAGTAAGTAAGGCCCAGGTATCTAAACAGCATGTCTCCCTGAAGAGACTTGGGCTGGCTGAGGCAAATCTCTTTCCCATTGGGGAGGCTTTCCCACTGCAAGACTTAGAATTTTAAACCCTGGTAATGGAGACAACTACTCCTTCTTCCTGGGCCTGCATGGAGCCCTGTGGTTGTAACTGTGAGTCACAGCTAAAGAAAGACCTTGCACAACCACAAGGTGAGGGGCCTGAGAAGTGAGGACCTCCAACCTCCTTCAGGGTAACAGCTTGTGAATGCCTCAAAGGTGGGCCCAGAACTCTTCTTGAGGCTGGCAGTTCCCCTCAGGTGTGCCAGATCATCCCTCATTAAGGGTGTTAGGAAATGAGTTTGGATGATTGGCCAAAGACCACACAATGGGTGGTTGGGAGCTGGTTCAGGAACCATAGGCCTTATCTATGCCTGGGAGGAGAGAAGTACGAAAGACTACAAATAGAACTCTTACAAGTCCAAAGAACAGGTGAATGGGCAGCCAGCAGGCATGTGTCCTCAGAGAGCCTCCCTACAGATGCCCTATTTCCACACTTTCTTACAGATCAACAAATGAGTACTCACAGCCGCATCTAACCAGCCAGAAGTGTGGGCTAGGCCTCTTTCTGCTGTCCACAGACCTCTGAGAACCTTGGTTTTTTTCTATGCAAGTAGAACAAAATGGCTCCATCTACTGTGCTCTGAATGCCGGAGTGACTCAGCCCTCTTCCCCCACTGTCTCTGACTCTGAAGATTCACCTTCTCTTCCCACCTCAGCCCACAGATGCCAAGGAATGGCGTGTTACAGGGCAAAGCTCATTTCTGGCCAGACAGCCCTGCTACTCAGCCACAGGTGGTGCTATGTCCACTACTCAGCCACAGGTACACCCAGGTGGTGCTATGTCCACTACTCAGCCACAGGCACACCCAGGTGGTGCTATGTCCACTACTCAGCCACAGGCACACCCAGGTGGTGCTATGTCCACTACTCAGCCACAGGCACACCCAGGTGGTGCTATGTCCACTACCCCGAAAGTCGTAAACATCCTCATGGAGAACCTAAACCACCAGACAGGGCTGTTCCAGTTCTCCGGGCCATGGGCAGCATAAAGGATGCTGTAGAGGATAGGGACAAGCTTGTCCAAGTTGGCTTGTCACTGTCACCCAACCCTGAACTCTGCTCTTTCATCCATGACAGGTCGATGGCCAGCCCCCGCGGGGTCGGTGCGTGACCGCGGCGCGGGCCAGCCAAGTCCCGTGGGGCAGACACCGCCGACCACGCGGCGGGTTCCCCGCCCGCGCACCTGTCCTGGGCGTGGCTTCGCGGCCCCGCCCCGCCGCGCTCCGCGCTGGTTGGCCGAGGAGGGGCGCTATGCTAATGAACCTGACCCTTCTCGCACCTGCCGGCCGCGCTGCCCGCGGGCACGGCGCGGACCCTACAACCCGTATCCCGCTGCGGGCTCGAGATCCTGCCGCCTCTAGGGAGGAGACCATGCCGCGCTCCTTCCTGGTGAAAACGCACTCCAGTCACAGGGTCCCCAACTACGGGCAACTGGAGACACAGAGAGGTAGGGGTTGGCTGGATCTCTGTCCCCAGCTCTCAGCGCTGCGGAGAAGGAGGCAACTGGGAAGTCCTTGGGAGCTGGGTCACACCTCTCCCAGGTGAGAGGGGAAGCGGGTAAAGTTTTCCAGCACACCAAGGGACGAGGTTCCCTTCTGGGCTAAGACTAGGGCTCCAAGAGGGATGTGCTCAGGGCAACTTCTCTGCTTCGGGAGACTTGGACACACCTGGAGGCTCTTCTCCCCACTTGGAAAAGTTTCCCGAGCCCCGGGTCTCCCTGGAGCTCCTCTCCCTGTGTACTGCCAACACTACAGCTCCAGCTAAGACCCTGAAGGCCACTCCGCGCAGGCCTGGAAGGGTCCAAACTTAAACTGTGTCCCAGGCGCTGTATACACCCACCCAGAGAAGGCCTCACTGACCACAGCCAGGAAATTTGTCCTACCCACAGAGGGTGGCTGGTGAGAAAAGGCAGGACTCCCCCCCACCCCCCACCCAGAGCATCCTACTTGGGAGTGGTGAGCTCACTGACAGAGCAAGCAGAACCTCTGGTGCCCTTCCCTCCTCCCAGAAACCCCCTTGCTCTCCTGGTGCAGTGACCAAGGTAGAGCCATCCTCCACACGCAGGCTCAGGTGTTCACCATTCCTGCTAGGCTCAAGGGCTTGAGGTCTGAAGCACCCTTTAGCCCTCAGAGCCACCCTGCTGCAGTAGGTCAGAGCCATCCCCACCCAAGTGGGCAGCTTCTTGGAAAAGACCCACTAGGGATATGCGCAGAGCCTGGTGGGTACCGTGGATCTCAGGGCTCAGGCCAGCACCCCTGAGTCTTACCCAGAACCCCAGTGTGTGTGTGTGTGTGTGTGTGTGTGTGTGTGTGTGTGTGTGTGTGTGTGTGTGTTGGGGGGGTGGTGTTCCTTGGATCAGACCCTATCAGCCATGCTGCCACTAGGGGGTGCTATCTAGGACCCTGCTCTCCAGGGGGAATGTTTTGAACTCAACTTGATGTGTCACCACCTGTAATTTTGTAACAGAAGAGAAACTAGAGTGCGCTAAAAGTCTCCTTTTAGTTGGGTGGTGGGTCTCCTTCCGGAGGAGGTGGAAAGTTGTATTTACAGTGAATGTGGTGTTTTTCTTGTACTAAGGATGCAGTCGGTGCCTCATACACGGTCAGTCAAGCACTAGACCATGGAACCACACCTCTAGCCTCAAGCCATAGCTTTCAAAGTTTAAAACCTTAGGGTTCACTCCTACAGCACACCCCAGCTTTACCACTTAAATGAACAAGTCAGGTGCCCTGCAGGGCCCTGTTGGAGGATAAGGGGTTATCCAGGACAGCCTTGACGCCTTTGCATTCCCTCTTGGCTTTCCCAGGACCCCATGGCCCCAGTGACTCTCTTCCTATCACGATGTTACCCTAGAATAAGACCTGAGGTGCTGGGGCCTGGGCCCCCTCCCTCCTCTTAAGTAAATGCCTTTTAGGGGCCTCAGAGATTCCATGAGCCAGAGAACACTGAGACCCTCATCTTCCTGGAACACCCCACCCCACCCCCACCCCCACCCACCCACCCCCGCCGCCGCCGCCGCCGCCGCCGCCGCCGCCGCCGCCGCCGCCGCCGCCGCCGCCACTGCCATGGATCCCTTTCCTCTGCCTGTGGAGTGGGCACAGAACACAGACAGGGTTTAAATGTGGTAGTGCCTGGGTCTCGGCTGTAGAGATTTGCCTGCAGACCGGACCCCAGTGAAACTTTCCAGGACGGTGGCCCCATTCTGTTGTCCAGAACTCTACCGAGAGCCTCTTAGCTAAACTGCTCTCTCCTCCCCTAATTCGGAGTATGATATACTGGCTACATAGTTATGGGAAAATGTGTGAAAGAGCTCAGGTATGGAGAGAGTAAAGGGGTTTAACTTTCTGGTTCTCCAAATCCTCACCAACACTTGTTGGTGTCTTTTTCTTAAGTCCTAGCCATCGTTGTACTAAGAAGGGGTATCTTAACATGTGGTTTTAATTTGCATTTTTCTGTTTAATGATGTTGGGCATTTTCTTGTGTGATTATTGCCCACTTGTATATCCTTTTTAAAATGTTAGTCTTTTTTTAAATTATTATTTGTGGGTGGGTGTGAACATGTGCGTGTCATGGCATGTACGTGGAAGTCAGAGCATACCATGCAAGAGTGGCCATTCTCCTGTCATCATGTGGGTCAGGACAAAACTCAGGCTGTCAGACTTCCCTGCAAACATGTTTACTTGCATCTTGCCAGCCTCACTTGTGTATTGTCTTTGGAGAAATAGATATTCCTATATCCCCCCCACACACACTATTTTTGAGAGGGGATGGCCCGTGTATCCCGGGCTAACCTTGAACTCTATGTAGCTGAGGATGACTTTCAACTTCTGATCATTCTGCTTCTACCCCCCTAATTAGGATTACAAGTGTGCAATGCTTCACCCAGTTTGGAGAAGGAGCCCAGGGCTTCTTGCGATAGGCGAGCACTACCAACTGAGCTATGCCCGCACCCTTTCGTGCTGTTTTTAAATCGTGCCATTAGACTTTTCATCGTGAAGCTGTAGAAACTTTCTTTGTACATATACTAGTTTCTAATCAAGCATTTTTGTTGTTTTTCACTAAATATAGTGGCTGCCCTTAAGCAACGGCTGTCCTAATAAGCAACTGTAACTCCACAGCTACCAGCAGTGGTTCAGCCACAAGGGCCACAGCCAGCAGGAATTCTGTTCCCTCGGGCACCAGCTCTATCACACTTGCCAAAGGGAACTTTATCTAGATCTCTCTCCCTCTAAAGAACTCAAGATTCAAAGGTTAAGGTGGAATTCTGCTCGCTCAGAGAGGCCGAATAGCAAGTAGCTCGCCTCCTCTCCTTTCTCACATCTCCCCAAAACCCAGCCTCCTTCTGCTTCGCCCCCACTTAAGAACCCTAGCTACACATGGTTCTTCCCTACCACTTCCTGTCAGCTAGTTGCTGATTCAGCCTCCTGGCTGCAGGTTAATTTTATTTAGTCAAACAAATGTAACACATCTTTACATCATTAAACAAACGTTCCACAGCATAAACAGATAATAACACATTTTAAATTAATATTCCACAACACATTTCATTTGGGAATATTCCCTCCCAACCTGTGGACAGCCACTTCTACCCAAAGC
The DNA here is from genome assembly GCF_949786415.1 of Peromyscus eremicus. Lineage (NCBI taxonomy): Eukaryota > Metazoa > Chordata > Mammalia > Rodentia > Cricetidae > Peromyscus > Peromyscus eremicus. The sequence continues at coordinate 85,532,947 of NC_081420.1, forward strand.
CTTGTCGTCAAGGCAAAAACAAGGGTAGAGATTTGTCTGAGCACATGTAGAAGAAGTGGATGAGGGCTGATCGGTGCTTCTGTCTTTGGAGAATCCAAAATTTGCTTCTTATTTGCAGCGTGTGGGAGGGATACTGGCATTGTTTGATTAAACACATGAAATTCTGGCCACATATGCAGGAGCCACAACCAAAAGACACACAAAGCCAGGACTAGATCTGATGCTGCCTAGTAAAGCAGCAGCCACCAGCTCCAGCCACTTGCCTGGCTGGGCATGTTCATGCATGTTGACAAGTAGCAAGTATGTGCTGTGCCGTGGCCAGGGATGTGTCTGAACACAGCATATCATGACACACTCAAGGAGACGCCACAGGGGTGGGTGACCCTGTGGTGACTGGAGGCTAATTTGCTGTGGGGGTGGGTGACTGGTTTTTTGTTTTTTTTTTTTTTTAACCAGGTTCCTTTTGTTCTGAGCTCATCTGTGTGGGAGCCTAAGGGTGCTAGCCCCAGCTGCTGCCCACTGTCCAGATGTGGGACCGAGTCTCCTTAGACAAGCTGCCCAGACACAGACTTAGAGCAAGGACTCCTGTGAGGAGCTGATTCTCGGGGTGTCCTAGGTAGCCCAGGCTGGCTCAGACTTAAAATCCTCCTGACTTAGTCTCCTGAGTGCTAGGTTTGCAGGTGTGTACCACCATGCCTGGCTGCTCGACTGTTGATGTTCCTAGGCCCTGGAGGTCCTAGAAGATAGTTCCCTTTCCTCGTTTTAGACAAGGAAGTTCAGTTCACTTTCTAGTGTCTGGACTTGTCTAGTTCATGCCTTCCCCAGCTTTTGCCTCCCATCATCACCAGCTTGCATGGATGGACCAGAACAGTAGGCGAAGGTGGGGAAGCCTGATTCTCTAGGTACGATGGGTTCATGGTAGGCACTTGTAACTCTGGCTTCCTGCTGGCTGCTGATAAGACAGGCCAGACTGCAGTTACATAAATGAGCAGAGGTTTGGAAGCCCAGGCATTATGGCCTCATGTCTCACGATGTATTCTCTCTCCCCCACTGCCCTTCTAGAGGCTAATGGCTCCAGCTCTGCCTGTGAGGAGCCGGTGGGATCCTGCCACCTGCCAGATGAGGAGGCCCCTTCCACTCCTCGTGACCCTCTGCAGCCCTGGGACAGCACGTCTGCCGTTGCCTGCATCTCTCTGCCTCTTCTGTCACATCATGGGGAAGCACTGGGAGCCTCTGGGCCCAAACCCCAGGAAACCGGCTGGGTGGGCCCTCGGGCTGGCCAGGCCCCCAGTGTTCCCCTCAAAGACAGTTTCAATCTGCCCTCACTGTTGGTGCTGCCCACACGATGGCCCCCAATCCTGGGCCCAGATGGAGCTCTAGATAAACAACTAAGGGCTGAGGGAACATCTCGAGTCCCGGGCAGTTTTGAATGCATCCACTGCCACAGGCCCTATCACACACTGGCCGGCCTGGCCAGGCACCAGCAGGTACACTGCCACTTGTCGGCTGGGCCCGCCTTCACCTGCAGGTACTGTGACAAGGAGTATGCCAGCCTGGGGGCCCTCAAGATGCACATCCGCACCCACACGCTGCCCTGCATCTGCAAGGTATGCGGCAAGGCCTTCTCCAGGCCCTGGCTGCTCCAGGGCCACATCCGCACCCATACAGGTAGGATGGGCAAGGCTGCAATCCAGGAAAGGGATACAGGTTGGGGAAGGGGCTGGACCATGGGCAGAAGAAAAGAGAGGCTGGTCTCATCATTGGCAGGGTCCTTGCACCTCCTGCAGATGCTGACAGACAGCTCCACAGATGAAGAACACCACAGACATATCCTCTCAAGGTCCTGAGGCCAGAAACCTGAAATCCAGGCATGGCCAGACCACATTCTCCCCAAAGATTATAGGAATGCCACTTATTTGCCTCTCTTGTCTCCCGAAAGCCGCCTTACTCATTGGCGACTGACCACACCTGTGTCTCTGCCTCTGTCCGCCTAACATCTTCTCCTCATGTGTCTGTATCTCTGCTGTAAGGGGAAGAAGACCCCTGCAAGTCATAAAACCAGGGTCCACCCACGTGGCCTCATTGTAACTCAATCATCTCTGCAAAGGCTTTCTTTCTGAGCAGGGAAGCTGTCAGGAAGCAGGTGTCTCTCGAAAGATGAGTCTGAGGATTGCAGGGCTCCAGTGGAGCCTGTCCCCACATTTGGTGGCTTCAGGGCCAGCAAGGTGTGTGAAGGTGAGGAAGCCTGGCCGCTGTGGAGACTCCAGCAGGAAGGGCAGACTCTGGATTTGGAGAACTGTAACCAGCTAGGACACAAGTGCCCCTTGTGGGCTGCAGACCAGACAGACAATACTCCATGACCCCTCCCCTTCCACTTGGAAGGGTTATCCTGGAAGCCAAGGTCCCAACAGAAAGATTTTGTCCCAATCCTTGGTGGCCCTGATTGGAGATGGTGCCTGTGTCCAGGAGTTTAGCTTACTCCATCCAGCTCTGCCCTCACAGTGGCTCAATATTATGCTGGCCAGTGGCCAGGAAGGGCTGCCAGAGGCTCCCAGTACTTCTCATGGTCAGAACTGAGCAGCCAGGGCTTGGTAGAGACAGAGGAGCAACCGCATTGTGCCTTTGCCTCAGAAGAGCCTCTGCTACTGTGATTCTGCCCAGAGTGACATTCTGATTTTCTAAAGGGCTCTGACCTTGGGTGCTAGGGCTGTGATGAGCATTTGGAGGGCAGAGGCAAGTTACTCATTAATAGACAGGGACATTTCACCTTTGGCCACAGTCTGTGGGATTGTGCTGGCCGTGGTCACTCACCTGACTTCCCATCTTCCTCCCACAGGTGAGAAGCCCTATACTTGTCCTCACTGCAGCAGGGCCTTTGCTGACCGCTCCAACCTGCGGGCTCACCTGCAGACCCATGCTGGTACCAAGAAGTACCGCTGTACCGTCTGTACCAAGGCTTTCTCCCGCATGGCTCTCTTGGCTCGGCATGAGGAAGCCGGCTGCTGTTCTGGCCCTTAGAGGCACAGCAGAGTGGAGGGACCAAGAGTGACTGTAGTCTCAGTGGCTCTATGTCATCCAGGACAATCAGAGGAGGCAGGGCCCAACCCACTGTTGCCTGGGTCCAGCCAGAACCAAGAAGCCCAGTGGAGCCTTGAGGCATCTTTCCCCAAGGCCTACATTCAGAGCAGATGTATTACCACAAGATTCACCAAAACAAGAACCAACAGTTTCATGTTCAGCTTGGCCTGTCTGCTGGACCTATTCCAAGAAGGAGAGACTATTGGGAAGTGGCTAACACCGGACAAATCCCACCATGACACCAGTGAGCCTGGCCATCTGGGTCCCTTAGTGTGCAACTTAAAATGATCATTTTTTTACTTGAGGAGAGCACAAGGTCTGTATAACCTTGGGAAGCACAGCTACCTCTCAGCCAGCCTCACTTGCCTTTGCCCTTGGGTTGGAGACACATTTTCTCTTGCCCCTTATGTGCACGTGCATTCGCACACATGAGCATGCATATGTCCCGGCTCTTCCCCCTGAGATGAGGCAGGGCCAGGGAGGATTGGGCTGATGCCAGGTCCTGCCTCATCTCCATTGTCCTGCTTGGAGCTGGCCTCAGTGACTGCTAAATGTCTCAGGAGAGCAGCTGTGAGATAATGAATGAAGAGCCTCCACACTCAGGCCTCCTGTCTTGAGCCTTGAAGTCTTGAGTCTTTACCAATGCACTCGAATCTATGGAGGAGATAGAATTCTCCAGGGGCAATGGGATTCCAGATAACCTGGGCCTTTCTGGGCACAGAGCAGGCAGGAGACTGAGGGCATCTTGTGGGAGCATTTCAGAGCCCTGTGAGGCTGGGGCCTTCACTGGAAATGGAACCTGAGGGAGAGGCTGCACAAAGTGGCTTGGCCTGGAAAATGGAGATGAGCCTACAACTAACAGCAGGGTTAAGGGCCCGTGGAGGATGCTTGGACAGGACCAAGGCTGAGAACTGGTAGGAATACTATGTGCAGCTGAGTAGCATCCTGAGCCCAATACAGGGAAGGACTTGCTTCTTCCATTGGATCTGATTGACTCTAGTTGGCATTTGGACAGAGAAAGGAAACCCACAGAGTCCACAAGAGAGAATTCTTGACACCTTTTTAGGTAAGAGGCTATCGGGCAATCCACTTCTGGCCCAGACCAAGGGACATGAGCCAGCATCCTTTGTTCAGGCCCAGTAACAAAGGCCCAGCTTCTTCTGGGCTTCCAGGAGCCTGCTAGAAAGCCCATGGGTCATGCAGGTACCTTCACCTCTGGTCTTGCAGCTGCTTCAGGCCAGACTGTGGTTTGCTGGTGTGAGGGATAGCTCCCTAAGAGGCCTTAGGGACCTCCCAGAGGAAACTTGACCTATTTGGAGAAAGTCTCAAACAGTCTCAGTCTATAACTCACACTGGCCTTGAGCTCACAGCAGTCCTCCTGCCTCAGCCTCCCAAGTGCTGGGATTATAGGGGTGAGCACCATTCCCGGCTTAGGAATGTGACCTTGAGGTTGGGCTTCTAGACCAGGAGTGGCTGCAAATGCATAAACACCCCACCCCGACTCCTGTGAGAAAGATGGCCGCAGGCTGACTGCACGAGGCCTGTGCCAGCTGGTGGAGGGACACACTGGAGACAGACACCCTCATGTTTTCAGACAAGAGCACTGCCTTCCAGGGGGTGGGTAGGAACTGGACACGAGGGTATCCTCTGAATGGAAAAGCACCCACCAAAAGTTCTGCAGGCCAGAAGTCCCAGCCCAAAGAGACCTTCAGGGCAGGAGGTGAATCTTGTCCTTGGCTTGTAGGAGGAGTTCCTCCGTTTCTACCTTGGCCACCACACTGCCCTGTCCTGTGAGTCTCTCCAGAGTGACCTTATCTTAACATCTGCAAAGATCCACTTCAGGTTGCAGTCTAAGGTTGTAGGGGTTAGGATTTTGACATGGATTTGGAATGAAGGACCGCTGTTCGGCCCAAACATCCGAGAACGTGTGTTGACAAGTCACCTTCCGTATGACTGACCCTCACTCTTGGAGCAAGGCAAAGGGGTCTAAATGATCCCTTCTCAAAAATCTACCCAGGACCATGGGATAGTCAGTTACCTGAAAAAGCTTCAAAGGTTGGGTAAGAAACCCCTCTCCCCCCACCTCCTCTTCATCTCTCTGTCAAAGCAAAAGAAGGAACCTTGTCCCCAAATGTCTGGCCCTCTGTAAGCAGGTCAAGAGTCCCCAGGCAGAGGGGCCCTCAGAGCTAACCAACATGAGCCTGGATTTCTCACAGGAGCGTTCTTTTAAAATAGCATCCAGATGCCCAAAGGAAGCTATATTGTAGATTGTGTTCTATTTCTGGTTTCTCAAGTCTAAATGGGGCTGTCGCACCTGTCGGTATGAAGCAGGGAATCTCACAGCCTAAAATAAAGCGGAATGTTTTCCCCCTTTGGTTCCAGCCCATGGAAAATGCTCTTGTATTTATATCTGGGCTGGTGGAGGCCTGAGGTAGCGGAGGGTGGGGGTTGGCAGAGGAGCAGGAGGAGGGGGCACCTGCCAGGGAACTGATACGGAATGAATGGAGGATACTTTCCACTCAGCAGGCCAGGCCCAAGGCAGGCCACAGCGGCTGAGCAAGCCCGCCTGCGGACACCTGTGCCTGCTCAACCAGCCTGGCGCTCCACGGCTTCCTCCTCCAAAGTCTCTCCTTATTTTACACAGCACAGCAAAGGAACTGAGGGTGTTTACTTCTCACTTGATTTCTGCAGAACGAGGGTCAGGAAGTGGGGGGTCCCACAATGTGCTTGGCCAACCTCTTTTCTTTTTTGCCTTTCCTGTCTGTCCCCTTCTACCAAAGTACTCTTCAAAGCCCCACTTTCCCACGAGGGTCTTTTTTATTTTTTATTTATTATTTTATTTTTGGTTTTTTGAGACAGAGTTTCTCTGTGTAGTTTTGGTGCCTGTCCTGGATTTCGATCTGGTCTCAAACTCACAGCTCTGCCTCCCAAGTGCTGGGATTAAAGGCGTGCACCATCACTGCCCTGCTCCCAGAAGGATCTTTTGAGAAACCTGGTCGTTTTGTTAGAACCACTCTCCAAAGCATGAGCAGGGAACAAGGAGGGACATGGGCCCAGGAGAGTTGGAAAGCAGTAATTTAGTCACGGACCAATTGTGTCTGTTGAAAGCAGAAGCCTCCAAGCTCAGTGATGAACAAGATAAATATATAACATCTATAAGCTGCCTCCTCTGAAGTGCAGGCCGTTCTCCCCGTGTGTGGCCGTTTGCTCACAGGACAAGTACCTGCAGAGAGAATGTCTGGGGTCTGAGGGTCTCCACTGCTCTTCCAGTCAGGGTGGAAATTAAAGATCATCCTTGGCTTTCTGGAAACAGGTGTATGAGGGACAGCAGGCCTCTGGGTGACCCAGTCCTCCTCCCCATAACCTGCTGAAAGAAGCCTCTTCAGAAAGCCAAAGAGGTGCTAAGGTTATGGCTTTTGCTTCCAAAAGCCCAGTGGATTCTATAAATATCATTTTGGCCTTGGAATATTCTAGGGGCTTCTCTAGATGCTTGAAATAGCTCACTTGTTACTATCTATACTCAGAGCACCCATTCCTGGCCACACCCACATGGCTAAGTATAGCTCTCTGGCGAAGCTTGATGGAACACAAGTTTCCAGGGTGCTGCGGCTGTGGAACATCCAAGGAGAGTGCATGGCTGCTGAAGTAAGCAGCCACACCCTTCCTGCCCAGCCCTGAACATCCAGTGTCTGCTGAGTTAATCCTATAGCTGGCTTCTCCATATCTAGAAGAAACGCTGGCACTGGAGAGACAGACAGCTTAGGAGTTAAGACAGATACGTCAGGCACCTTACAACCACCTGTAACTCCAGCTCCGGGGATCCAACGCCCTCTTCTGGCCTCCATGGACACCCACACACATGTGGCATATAGACACACATATGTAAAAAAGAATCCTTAAACCCGGCGGTGGTGGCCCACACCTTTAATCCCAGCACTCGGAGGCAGGGGCAGGCAGATCTCTGTGAGTTCGAGGCCAGCCTGGGCTACCGTTCTATGTCAGGTATAAGAATACATCTAAGGCCCAGGTTTATCGCTGACTCTGAATTTTATATCTTATTTATATATCTCTAGCTGGGGATATAGCTTAGTGGTACAAGACAGGCCTAGCATGACTGAAGACCCAGGGAAAAGAAAGGGAAGGAAGGAGGGAAGATAAATGGATCCTTAGGGCATTTAAAACACAGTGTGACTGTACCTTAAACTCTGTTAGGACATAGTTCTGCCCCTTAAAGACAGTGGTCACTCTAAAAGGCCAGATCCCATACCCTGAATAAATCAGGCCACACCTCCCTGCAGCTCTCTTTGGGACAGAGCTAAGAAGTAGTCTGTTAGCTGAGCAATGGTGGCATATGCCTTTAATCTCAGCACTTGGGAGGCAGAGGCAGGCAGATCTCTGAGTTTGAAGCCAGCCTGGTTCACAGAGCAAGTTCCAGGATGGCCAGGGCTGCACAGAGAAACCCTGTCTCAAAAAAAAAAACCCACAAAGAAGTAACCTGTTGTTTATCTGTGCATCACATGTGTGCCTGGTGCCCATGGAGGTCAGAAGAGAGCATCAGAGCTCCTGGAATTACAGAGAATTATAAGCCACCATGTAGAAGCTGAGAATCGAACCCTGATCCTTAGCAAAAGCAACAAATGCTCTTAACTGCTGATCCATCTTCCCCCCATTTGACATCTCTTAATTTAAGACACCTGCCTGCTCTATACTCTTTGTCTTGCATGCTATGTTGAACTAAATCATGTGATGTGAATTCCACCAATTCCCCAAAACTCTGATACTTCTTTTGTTTTGGTGATTGCCTGGGACATCATTCTGGGGAGTCACTCAAGCTCTCTCTGCCCCCCTCCTTTTCTCTCTCTTCCTCCATCCACTCCTCTCTTTCTCCCTCGCTCCTTATCTTCTGTTGCTAAAATTCCTTCCCTTTGGAAGACAGAAGCAGCACTTACCCGACTTCTCCTATGATCCCAGTAACAAACTAAGGTACTATGCCATCAGATGACTTCCCGATGGATTTGTAGATGGAGAACCCTTCCCAAATCCTTCCCCCACAAGTATATCCTCTAGCCCCAGCCAGAGACCCCAAGTCACATGCAGATAAGGCAAAATTGCATACAATTTGTTGGGAGGGATGGTTTGATACTCAGGTGATGTTCTCATGACCCTTCTCGCCCCCTCCTTCCAAGAGTGATGGTCAATAGTCAACAAGGCCAGCTTTGGTGATCTTTGGCTATAATAGTAAAAACTAATGTCAGGAAGCACTTTTTTGTTGGGTGCATCATTTAAGAAACCAATGTCAGTTGTCTCTCCACTGGTGCCCATGACTTCCTTAGTGATGGTGTTTTGTCTAAGGTTCCAGTACCAGATGTGAATTTCCTCCTCTGGAAGGGCACTAAGGCCATTCAGAAACTTGGGGGGTTGTTTGTTTTGTCTCTATATGTAGCTAGCTCTGGCTGTCCTGGAATTCTCTATGTAGACCACGCTGGCCTGGAACTCACAGAAATCCACCAGTCTCTGCTTCCTGAGTGCTGGGATTAAAGGCGTGTGCCAGCACACCTGGCTTAGAAAGGTTTATTCACAACCACTTGGGCCACTGTTGCACTAGCTGGCACACTGTGAAGCATGCCGGTCCACAACTGAGTAGGACTTGTGGTCCTAGTCCTCCTCAGCATCCTTAGCAGCAGCTTCTGGCACCCAGGAGCGAGCTGGCAGGGAGGAGACACTTGCAACTGAGTCCTAGCTTCATTTCTCCAAGTCCTGCGACCAGAGCATAAAATGTCTTCAGCAATAAGGTCTTACCATTTGGTTCTGAAATACAACCAGCAATTGTGGTAATAGGTGTTACCTTTCCAGGGCCTCTAAAGCCTCTGTAGCCAACAACCGCTAGGGAGGTAATCCGTCACTGGCACTGAGTTCTCAATCAACAACTTTATGGGCTGGGCGTGGTGGTATACACCTTTACTTGGGAGGCAGAGGCAGGAGGATCTCTGTGAGTTAAGGACGTCCTGGTCTACATAACAAGTTCTAGACCAGTTAGAGCTATATAGTGAGAACCTGCCTCAGACAAAACAGAACAAACACACCAAAACAAAAACAAAAAACACAAACCATCCACACACAAAACCCAGAAAAACAAAAACAAAAAAAACAAAACATGGTTTCAGGCAGCATCTGTTTCCCCTCTCACAAGATACGCCCCCTCCCATTTACTCCTTAACATTTACAGACCCAAGTTATTGCAGGCTTGTCTTAATCACCTTGGTGGGCAGTGTCTGCACCTCACCCAGCCTTAAAGCTCCCAAGAATGTCACGCATGGCTGAATATGTCCCTTGAACCCTTTTGAACTAATTTCCCATACTTGCTCCTTCAGGTGCATCCACACATCTCAAATGGTTTTCCAAATCTGCAAAACACTCAATGATTAGTGGGGTTACAAGGATAACCCTGGCAAAGCACTCTGTAAGTGCTGGGTCATCACAGAAGTTCACAGCTAATAAAGACAGTAAGGTCAAAGGTGAGCAAGGTCTAACAGCATGGGAAGATTCCACACATTAGAATCAATTGCTTCCTCCACAGATCAAGGTTGGGTACAACTGTGTGGGTAGGAGGCACTAAATTAGCTCTCCACAGTCCTCAATCTCCAAGCCCTTGCGCCTCCATATGCTGAAGCTCCCCTCCCTGTGCAGCCTCCCTGTATCTCTCCACCCCTGATGAACCCAGTGGGGCTGGCTCAAGTTGCTCAGCTCTACCCAGGGCCGAGTGGCCCCACCCATGCCTTGCTCCCCCCTGCTCCTGGCTCCCTGGGTCTAAGAGGCTCTGCGTCATTGGCACTGGCTGTAGCGGCAGCTGTTGCCTCTGCATCCACCACATCTGGCTACTGGAGGAGGTCATGGCTGGGTAGACAGTCTTGACCTTATTGTAACTTTTTGCAAGAGGGACAAGTACCCTGATTAGTCAGGGGATAGAATACCCACCCCTAGGACAGGCTTGCTCTTCTTCACCTGTATGATTTTATCACGATGCCTTTTGTAAACTGCTCCTCATGCTTCAGAACCTTCCAGCAGCTTCTTAGTACAGAATTTGTCTTTTTGTCATTTTTTTCCTTAGAACTCAGGCAAATCTGGACTCATTTGCTCCAAATAACCCAGATAGATCTTTTCCTCTAATTTGCTTCTCTCTTATCTCCTCTAGGCCACTCTCCCACTTCACTAACATTCTACCATACTAGCCTAAGACACTTCCCTTCTTCATAAAGATCCTACCCCACCGAGGGGCCAGCAAAGACAGCAAAGCTCCAAGCCAGATTCAAGGTCCCTGCTGAGCCCAGTTCTTCCTTAAGTATCAGTGAACACTGTCCTCTCAGGCCATGTGTCCTGGGTACCATACACTGCTTCCCTCGTATCTAGTTCCCGAAGTAGCACCTAACTCTATTCTCTACTGTCCTCCAGCCCCTGACATCCACGAGGACCCCCATGCCGATGGCCAAGGGTCTTAGTTAATGTTTCTATTGCTGTGATAAAACACTATGACCAAAAGCAACTTGGGGAGGAAAGCGTTTATTCAGCTTGAGACGCCAAGGCAGGAACTCAAACCAGGCAGGAATTTGGAGGCAGGAGCTGATACAGAGACCGTGGAGGGGTGCTGTTTACTGGCTTTCTCCTTGTAGCTTGCTCAGCCTGCTTGCTTATAAAACCCAGGACCACAAGCCCAGGGGTGGCCTCACCCACAATGAAATTGCCCGTCCCCCCCATCAATTGCTGATTAAGAAAATGCCCATAGCCTGCTGGTGGTGGTAGCGCACGCCTTTAATCCCAGCACTCCAAAGGCAGAGACAGGCGAATCTCTATGAGTTTGAGGCCAGCCTGATGTATAGAGCAAGTTCCAGGACAGCCAGGGCTACACAGAGAGACTGTGTCTCAAAAAAGAAGAGGAGGAGGAGGGGAAGAAGGAGAAGGAATTGCTCCAGTGCCCTACAGGCTTGCCTGCCTTCAGCCCAATGCTTACGGAGGCATTTCCTCTACTGAGGTTCCCTCCTTTCAGATGACTGTAGCTTGTGTCAGGTTGACACAAAACTATCTTTAATGTCTCATCTGAGCCAGCCCATCAGGGACGGATTCTTACTACCCTCTGCACTATATCCAAAAGGCACATTACCACAAGCCACATGGGATGGAAAGCCATGTCAAAATTCCCTCTTCAGATGCTCTACCCTTTTCTTTGTTGTTGTTAGTTTTTGGTTTGGGGATTTTTGTTTGTTTGGTTTTTTTCTTTCTTTTTTTTTTTTTTTTTTTTTTGGTTTTTCGAGACAGGGTTTCTCTGTGTAGCTTTGCGCCTTTCCTGGGACTCACTTGGTAGTCCAGGCTGGCCTTGAACTCACAGACATCCGCCTGGCTCTGCCTCCTGAGTGCTGGGATTAAAGGTGTGCGCCACCACCGCCCGGCTGGTTTTTTTCTTTGTTTTTTTGTTTTGTTTTGTTTTTTCAAGACAGAGTTTCTCTGTGTAGCCCTGGCTGTCCTGAAACTAACTCTGTAGACCAGGCTCGCCTCAGACTCACAGAGATCCACCTGCCTTTGCCTCCGAGTGTGAGATTAAAGGCATGCATCACTACCACCCGGCCATGCTCTATCCTGCAGCAGCACAGCTTCAGCTGTGTCTCATCAACCATCTCAGGGACAACACTGCTGTTCTCCCAGAACTCATCCTTGGTTTCATTGTGTCCTGCCAGTTGGCTATGTTGTGTGGCTAAAATTCTTCCCGGGGGGAGACATAAACAATATCTACCCCCACTCATTAAGGGTCCCTTTGACAAACTAAGGTAAAATTCCATCAAAGCTCACTCTGGGGAACTAAGGAGTTTATTTGTCTTACTGATGGTGCAGTGGGTGAGGGGTTACAGGCAGGAGAGCAGGTGAACTTCAAGCAGCCATACTGGAAGGTCTGCACCAGCATAGATGATGACCCCTGACCTCCATCCTGGCTGTGGATGTATAGATGGAGGCCCCTCCCCTAGTCCTCCCACTTATATACTCCAGCCCCTCTCCAAGAGGTGAAGCCACATGCAAATCTGGCTGGATTGCGTACAACTGGCTGGAATGAGTGGGTACGACTGGGACTGGGGGGGGGGCGGGGAAGAAGGCTCCATGATCTTTGTGAAGGTCAAGGGTCACTCCTGAAGACGGTGGAAGTCTGGTTCAGAAGACAGTCCTTCACAACTGAAGGGCTGTGGGGAAGGAAGCAGGTCATGGTTACACAGGATGTGGGTGTGTCCAGCATCACCTATTGTGTGTAAACGAGCCATGGTGGCTGATTTTATGGTTTGTAATTGTTTTTGAGACAATGTTCCAATTATCCCAGGTTGGCCTCCAATTTGCTATATAGCTGAGGATGACCTTGAACTCTTAATCCTCCTGTCTCCACTTCCTAAGTGCTGGGATTACAGATGTGTATCAGCACACCTTGTTTATCCAGTGCTGGGGATGACATGCTAGGCAAGACCTCTAACCTAAGCTGGTATACTTATTTGGCCACAATTAAAAAAAATTTTGAAAGAATTCTTTGTGATACCCGGAGAGGACATGAAATTCACTCCAAGGTGTCTATGTAGGTGTGTTGGAATGAACCACGTCTGTTTATTTGCTCCTTGTCTGAGGCTGCGGGCATTTCCTGCAACACCCTGCATCCCAACACACGAGTAGCGTTTGCTCACTGGCCCCTTACAGGAAGTCCGGTTCATACCTGTTCTAAAGGTCATGTTGGGCTGTGGTCACAGAGTTCAAACAAAGAAGGGCCTGTAGAGGTCACCCAATGCAGGGGCCTGATGTGCTAGGGCCAAGTAACAAGGGCCAAAGCCCAGGCAAAGAACACACCGGGGGAGTGAGAGGCAGGGGTAGAGTCCTGCAGGCTGATGGCCAGGTACCAACCCAGAACACAGGAGGGATTAAGGACTTCTCAACCCTGGCCTGGCCTAAGAAAGAAATTTTCTTCTCAAGGGAGGGTAAGGAAATTCCAGCCCAGGGTAGCCCCAACGTGTCTCCTTCCCTCTTTCCTTCCCTGCTGCTCACCCTAACCCCATCTTTCTTCCTCCCCATGTTCTACCCAGGCTGCACCTCCGCTCTGGGTCCCTTCCGACTTTAGCTCCTCCTGAACACAGCGACACCTGGCAGCTAATAGCCACCTACTTGATGGGCTGTATGTGTTCAGCCCTGCACTGTGCTGTTTTTCACACAGGACCAGAACCTCTGGATGAAATCTGCCCTTCTCCATGTCTCTCCAGTTGCTCAGGCCAACTGCTCTGGAAAGATGTTGACCTTTGAAAACTTACCTGGGGACCCGAGTTCAAAGGGACAGGAACAGGAACACAGAAATCCACAAACAGTATCCTCCCCTTTTAGGTAATTTTCAAAGGTTTTCTGTCCCCAGTGCCTGGCCTGGAGAAAGGCCTGTATGGAAATCACAGCTGCACTTTGGTCCCCTCTGCTGGCCTGTCCAGGCCAAGCTCCAAGGTGCAGCAGATGGATGCGATGCTCAGCCTTGGGTGGATTTCCCTCCCAGCCCAGTATTGAGCTGGACTCCCCTCACATCTCTTTTCTCCAAAGGACCTTCTTTCCTGTGTCTCATACATGTGTATCCTTGACCTAACAAGGAACCTCACACACATGACAGACACTATAACATTGATGAACAGAGAAACGACTTCCCGTAGACTCTTAGCTTTAAGGCACACAGGGTTCCAGGATGATGTCAGACACTGAGGTCCTTCAGCCTGTGAGGCGATCTTGGCCTCTGTGCCTGATAACAACATACAAGGGTTCCCGTGGGTGTAACTGTTCCTTCCAGACTGAAGCATTCTCTTCCATCTCTCCTTTCTTTAACTGAATGCTTTTATTTTGTAGAGACAGGGTCTCACTGTGTAGCCCCAGCTGGCCTTGAATTTGCTATGTAGACCAGGCTGGCCTTGAATTCACAAAGATCTACCTGTCCCTCTTCTTTTTTTAAGTTTTTTGTTTTATTTTTAGTTTAGGTTTTTTTTTTTTGTTTGTTTGTTTTTGTTTTCCCCCTGAGACAGGGTTTCTCTGTGTAGCCCTGGCTGTCCTGGAACTCACTCTGTAGACCAGGCTGGGCTTGAACTCAGAGATCCGACTTCTCTGCCTCCTGAGTGCTGGGATTAAAGGCTGCTGGAACTGGAGTTACAGACAGGTGTGAACTACCTTGAGGGTGCTGGGAATCAAACCCAGGTCCTCTGCAAGAGTACTTTAACTACTGAGCTCTCTCTCCAGCCCATGGTGCAAGCCTTTAATCCCAGCATTTGAGGGACAGAAGCAGGTGGATCTCTGTGAATTCAAGACGAGCCTGGTCTACATCACAAGATGCAGGCCAGACATGAATATGTAAGACCAAAACTCCAGAAAAAAACAAGAATGTTTTGCATGCTAGGCACTCACTCTCCCAACTGAACCACATCCATGGCCCCACAGGAGAGTCCCACATCAGCTCAACCTTTTGTGATGGTCAGACAAAAACAGACTCAGGGAAAGTTGCAGGCAGGAGTCAAGGTGCACCTCCACCATCTGGCAGGTTATCTTATTTTTAAGTATGTGTGTGTGTGTACAGGTGCACATGTGCATACAGGTGCCCACAGCATCCAGAAGCAGTCATTAGATACTGTGGAGCTGGAGTTACAGGCACTTGTGAGTCACTCCATGTGGGTGCTGGGAACTGAACTCAGGGCCTTTGCAAAGGCAGTACATGCTCCTAACCACTGAGCTACCTCTACAACCAGAAGCATTCTCTTCTATCAGGCAGTGATGGTGCAGGCTATATAGTGAGTTCAAAGTCAACAGCTGGGTTATAGTCAACAGTTGACTTTGTCTCAACATGTAAAGACAGGGGCTGGATAAATGGCTTCCTCTGTGCCCAATGTACATCTGCTGAAGGGAAGTCTGCCTGCCACTTTCCCTGAGTCCGCTTTTTGTCTGACCATCACAAAAGGTTGAGCTGGTGTGGAACTCTCCTGTGGGGCTATGGATGTGGTTCAGTTGGTAGAGTGATTGTCTAGCATGCAGAACACTCTTGATTTTATTCTGGAGCTTTGGTCTTACATACCCATGTCTGGCCTGCAACTTGTGATGAACTCACAGAGATCCATCTGCTTCTCTCTCTCAAATGCTGGGATTAAAGCCTTGCACCATTGGCTGGACAGATAGCTCAGTAGTTAAAAGAGTACTTAGTATTCTTACAGAGGGCCTGGGTTTGGGTCCTAGCACCTTTAAGGAGGCTCACACCTGTCTGTAACTCCAGTTCCAGGAGATCCATTTCTTTCTTTCTTTCTTCCTTTCTTTCTTTCTTTCTTTCTTTTTTTTTTTTTTTTTTTTTTTTTTTTTTTTTGGTTTTTCGAGACAGGGTTTCTCCTTGTAATTTTGGTGCCTGTCCTGGATCTCATTCTGTAGATGAACTCACAGAGATCCGCCTGGCTCTGCCTCCCGAGTGCTGGGATTA
Organism: Peromyscus eremicus; assembly: GCF_949786415.1. NCBI lineage: Eukaryota > Metazoa > Chordata > Mammalia > Rodentia > Cricetidae > Peromyscus > Peromyscus eremicus. The sequence goes on from NC_081420.1 coordinate 85,548,521, forward strand.
AAGGTGTGCGCCACCGCAGCCTGGCCAGAAGATCCATTTCTTCAGCTCCATTACTTTCTCTCTCTCTTCCCCCGTCTTAGATTTATGTATTTATTTTGTTTGTGTGGGCATGTACATGCTGTGGCATACATGTGGAAGTCAGAGGACAATTTACAGGAGTCAGTTCTCTCTCTCTCTCTCTCTTTTCTTTTGGTTTGAGACAGGGTTTCTCTGTGTAACAGGCTTGGCTGCCCTGGAACTCACTCTATAGACCAAGCTGGCCTCGAACTCAGAGATCTGCCTGCCTCTACCTCCCAAGTGCTGGGATTTAAAGCATGTGCCACCGCCACCTGGCCAATTCTTTCTACTGTGTGGCCTGGCTGTGCTCACTGGCTCTATGCCATGTCATAGTATGATTATAAACAGTAGAACAAGTGAGGTGCCCAGGAACCCAGGTTTTTGCCCAGCTCAGAGTCTAACACGGAGGCTCTGTGGAAGCCCTTCATTTCCTCATCACAAGAAGGGCAGGTGCAGATTACTAAGGGGCATGGGTGCCCTCTCCATCCTCGTTGCCAGGTAGCTCAGTGAAGGCCCCGAGACAATTTTCCCCCTGGAGCAACCAGACAGCACCTTTGGAGAAGTCTTAGGGGCTATTTTTGTGAAGCAGGAAAGTGATTGCAAGAGAAATTGAAAATAAGAGCCGTCTGACGTCCAGCACGGAAACAACAGTGGGACCCCATGGGTAGATGTCACTCCGGTGTGACAGGCTGTCCACCGTGTTGCTGAAGGCCTGCTCACACTCTCACACTCTCGTGGAGAGAGGCGAACAATCGATTCAGCTTCCAAGACGGCAGCGTGCCAACAGCTATCAGCACTGCCCCAGGCACACAGCTGCCTGGCTGGGCCATCCACTTCCAGGAATCTTCCTACAGAAGCGCACTTGCACAAAGTGCAAGGGCCGCACTGTGCATGGCTTCAGGCGGGGAACAGTTGGGATAAATTTCAGACAGTGTAGACCAACAAGGAAGAGGTTTTGGTGTGGAGCTGAAAATTGCTCAAGAAACACAAGTGGAAAAAGCAAGATGGAGGGAGAGCAGTTCCCTTTCACTGTGCATAAAACGTCAACCAAAGGCTGTTAAAGAACCGGTACCATCTACACGCCTGGGAACAGAACTGGTGGCCTGGATATTTCATATCGTGTACTCTCGCATCTTCTGAAGTCTGAGCCGTTCAAAATCCAGGAATTTTAAGAGATGGGGGAACTGGGAAGTTGCATCTGTTTCTGTTGGAGAATGAATGGAAAGTTCTGGAAAGTGGTGATGGCTGTACCAACTGAAGATACTAAATGCCACTTAAAGATGATACTAAACTGTAACTTAAAAACATAAAGGTTAAACGGCAAGATTTTTGCTATGCACATTTTGGCATAACAAAAATGAAAGAAAAATAAAAGAAGCCGGGTGGTGGCGGCGCACGCCTTTAATCCCAGCACTTGGGAGACAGAAGCAGGCGGATCTCTATGAGTTCGAGGCCAGCATGGTCTACAGAGTGAGTTCCAGGACAGCCAGGACTACACAGGGAAACCCTTTATCGAAAAATAAAACAACAACAAAACACAGAAATGTGTTAATCCATTTCAACTACGAAAAGTGACAAAATTCTTGCTTGTGTAGAGCCTGGGAAAGAGGACAGCATTTGAAAACGCCCATCTCGAATGCAGCACATCCACCTGCAGCCCGACACCTCAGGCAAGCTGGATGGCCCAGACAGGTTGTAGGACCCCAAACTGTGGGAGCAGGAGACTCAAGATTGTGCGTACAAGAGAAGCCAGATTGTGGATACAGAAGACTCCAGGATGCGGGGCTCTGGCACGACCCCGGGCTGCGGATCAGGGAATCCCTCCCGAAGCGCGGTGTAGTGCGTTGTGTGTGCAGCGGAGAGGATGGATGCACGTCCTTCTTGAGCTCCACAGTTCCAGCAGCAGATGGCTCCATGGTCCCGACAGTCACTCCGAGGATCCCGGGGTGCAGGTGCCGGAAGGAGGCCTCCCGCGCTTGCGCAAATTCCACCCATGCACAAGGCGCAAGCGCAGCTTCCACTCCCTGAGCAGACTCCGCCCCTCGCTGGCGGCCACGAGCTTAGGGGCACTGGGGGCGGGCTCAGGGTCGGCCGCACATCATTCGATTCTGTCCATTGGCTAAAAAGTGGATCATGGGCTCGGCCCACAGCCTATTGGACGGCACGGGAGCAGGCCGGCCCATGGGCCAATCATATGGCAGCGCGTGAGATTGTAGACACCGGTCGGAGACCGGTGCTGGGCTCTGCAGGTTTGACTCTAGCCTCTCGGCCATGGCCTCGGAGAAGCCTCAGGACCTAGTCGTCACCTGCACCGCTCCGGTCAACATCGCGGTTATCAAGTACTGTGAGTGCTGGAGTCAGGGGTCACCTCGGCTAGCATCGGGGCGTAGGGCTGGAGGCTGGAGTTACCGTGACTGGAACCAGGAGCCCCTGGGCTGGAGGGCCGGGTTCCAGAGTAGCTGGGCTGGAGAACGGGATCATCCAGGCTGGGATGGGGAGTGGGGGTGGTCGGGGCACAGGGCTGGAGAGGTAGGTCACCACCACCGGGATCGATGGGCACAGTGCTGGAGACGGGAGTTACTGCACCCAGGGTTGGGGGGTCGGAGACCGGACCACAGCGGCCAGGATCGATGGGCAAAGGGCTGTAGATGAGGGTCACTGCTGCCGGGATTCAGGGTCCCAGGGCTGGAGGGGAAAGGCCCATGGCCCAGATCTATAGAAGCTGGGCCAGAGACGGCTGGGACGGGGTGGCGGGGGGGAGGCTCAGGGCGGAAGGGGGCGTCACCACACCCGAGATCAACCGGCGCTGGGCTGGAGATGGGATCATCGCAGCAGGGATCGGAGATCCCGGGGCTGGAGATGGGGAGTATCATCACGGCGGTGATAGGGGACTCAGGGCTGGAGAGGGGTACACCACTGCAGGTCTGGGATGGTGAAATGAAGGCTTTTCGCTGCTAAGGAGGGGCGGGTCCCTCGGTGGCCAGCCTCAGCCTCACATGCTATGTACTCCTGGTCTGGCCTCGACTGTCACTCCTGAAGCTCTGCTACTGACGCAGGTTGCCGCTGCACCTGCTGCTGTGAGGAGCAGCTTCTTGCTCTTCCGCCTGTAAACTAAGGAGGGATCGCAGGGAGCCGCGCCCCTCACTCTAACCTCACACCTGCTCTTCTTCCTTGCACAGTGGTCGTTTAGAACTGGTCTTGTGAGTGGAGCCACACAGCCTGTAGAGTCTTGAGTTTGGCTCATTTTCACCCAGCATACTTCTCTGGAAGCTTATCCGGGTGCATGCAGCGAGGGTTCATTGCCCACTGGTGCTAGGCCCTAGTCCACAGCATAAGCAACCCCAAGGGGCTCTGCTACCAGTGAAGCTGCTGCCCACGTTCATGGGCAGATCTTTGTGTGAACTTTCATCCTCGGGAGGAAGAAGGCCCTGGAGAGCCTCTGGAAGAATGAATGGCAATTGTTCTTTACTCTGTTAAGGAACTGTGGGTTCCCCGGGGTGACATACCATCATGCATTCCCACTGGTGGTACAGGCCGTCTTGATTTCCATGTTCTAGTGCCCATTTCAGTGGAGTGCCTATTTTTCTTTTTCTTTTTTTTTTTTAAAAAGATTTGTTTATTATGTATACAGTGTTCTGTCTGCATGTATGCCTGCAGGCCAGAAGAGGGCATCAGATCTCATTACAGATAGTTGTGAGCCACCATGTGGTGCTGGGAATTGAACTCAGGTCCTCTGGAAGAGCAGCTAGTGCTCTTAACCACTGAGCCATCACTCCAGTGGAGTGCCTATTTTTCACTTCAGTCTGTCTGGCAGGTAAGCCAACAGCTCAGTGTGGTTTCAGTCTCCATTTCCCGATGGCCACTGGTATGGACTGTCCCTTCCTTGAGCCTGTTCTATCCCAGCCCCATGCCTTTGGTTTTGGTTTTTGTTGTTTTGTTTTTTGAGACAGGGTTTCTCTGTATGACCCTGGCTGTCTTGGATCTTGCTCTGTAGACCAGGCGGGCCTGGAACTCACAGAGATCAGCCTGCCTCAGCCTCCTAAGTGCTGGGATTAAAGGTGTGTGTTGATCTTGTGTTCTGCAGTGTTGCTGAACAGACTCTTCCCTTTTGAGAACTTTTGCAGGTTCTTTGAGATTTTTCTATGTAGACAAACAAGCCTTCCGCCGCTGGGAGTAGCGTTCTTTAGTTTCTGCCTTAGGACCTGGGTGTCTTGTGTTTCTTTTCTTGCCTGATTACAGTTGGTGAACGACACTGTGTCAGGTAAGAGGATGGGGCTGTTGGCAGTGGACATTCTTGCCTTGGTCCATGAAAGTATCTTTACAGTTTCTAGGCCAGTCTGGGCCACATAACTAGACTCTGTCTTAACAACAAAAAAGGGCCCTCATCTTTTCCAATTTTTTTCTGATAATTCTTCCCTAAAACACAAATGGCTGTGATTTTATCAAATATCTTTTCTGTTGATAAGATCACATGATCTTGGCTGGGTGGTGGAGCATACCTTTAATCCCAGCACTCAGGAGGCAGAGGCAGAGGCAGGCGGATCTCTGTGAGTTCAAGGCCCGCCTGGTCTACAGAGCAAGATCCAGGACAGCCAAGGCTACACAGAGAAACCCTGTTGTAAAAAAACAAAACAAAACAAAAGATCACATGATCTTGAGTTGGGCCTGTAGCTTAGTGGTCTAGCACTTGCTTAGCATGTATGAGAGACCCTAGGTTCAAGACCCAGAACCTCAAAAACAAACAGGGGGCCCCTGGGAGGATTTGGAGGGGAAATGGAGGGTGGGAATAATTAAAATACATTGGATACATGTGTGCAGTTTTCGAAGAATAAATACAACATTCTTTTCAAATGCATGCTATTTTTCTTCTGCATGTTGCTGTGTGGGATGCTTTGCGGTTGCCTGGTGTTTGGATGTCAATCATGTTCCGGCTGGCTGGGTTTTCCCTCCATCTGTTCATTTTAAGTTCACCCCTGAGCTTTTGTTTCAGTTCCCAGCCGTTCAGGTTTCCATTTCCTTCTTTATCTTCTCTGCAGAGAAGATAAAGATCTATCTTACTCACTTCTGGCTGCTGCTTGAAGTGTTTTCATGGTGGCTGCTTTAAAACCTTTGACGGCAGTCGGCATGGCAACCTCTGACACTTTGGAGTTAGTGTCTTCTGTTCTTTTCTCAGTTTGAGAACCTCCCTTTTGGTAGGACGAAAGGTTTTGGGTGAGATCTAATGGTTTTCTGTTGTGTTCTGAGACTCGAGTCCTATTAAAACCTTTAGCAGGGGGTTTCATTTCTCTTCTGGCAGATAGAGGGGTTCCACCCACATTGTGTGGCACTTGTTTCTGCGGGGGCTCTGTAGGGTTCCTGCAGGAGCCATAGGGCCCCCTCTGGAAACCCCCCAGCAAGGCTGAAAGAGGCACCTGTTCAAACAGCCCTGTAGATAAAGTCCAGGCTGCCCGCTGAGCTGAAAGGGCAACCCGCCACACCTTCTGGGCGGAAAGGATGGCGCTCCCATCTAGCCAGGCTCCCAGGGCCTTGGGAAGAGGGCGAGGCTGGAGCAAGCTGTGGCAAAAAGTTTGTCTCACTCAGCTGCCCTTTGCCGGTCTCCTTGATGCTATGCAAGGGTTGCTGGCCTGAGACCGGTGGGCAGAAAGAAACCCAGGTGGTGCACCCAAAGCCGGGCACCCTAGCCGTGCCTGGAGCCGAGGGCCCAGGGTCTTCCTTCCTCCCTCAGAGACCTCCTGCTGGCTTGTGCAGGACATCTGGGCTTCAGTCTTAGGGGATAGGACATCTGCTCCATCTTCCTCAAAGCAGCCTCATGACTCCACGAGAGCTGCCTGTCTGCAGATGTCTGTAGATGGTGAAGGATGGAAAGATTCACCTGCCCAATGTTAGTTTTTTATTATCTTCTGCCGAAACGTCCCAAATTAACCGAGCACGTGCGGATGCTCAACAAAGACGTGATACCACCAGCTAAGTTCTGTGAGTGTTGTCGGGTAGTATTTCCTCTGGCTTTCTGGAGAGTTGACCGTGCTTGCTGTAATAGGTGGGGCTTGGCGTACTGGACAGAGAGGGACCATTCTGATTGGTGCCATCTAGACATGCAGGAACTGGGCTCCTCTGGGTGACAAGCAGGTGATACCTAGCAGATGCCCACCCCTGTGTCTGTGGAGTCAAAGAACGAGGGAAGAAGGATGAGGCAGAGGTGGGCTGGCCTCCAGCTGTGCTCTGGGACCTGAGCTCTGAGTCTGCCTCCAACCTAGGAGGTGTTCCTGACGTGTGTGTGGGGGGGGGGGGGGGGAGACAGGCAGTGCAATGAGAGCAAGATGGCGGTGGGGGGCTGCTACAGAGGGGTGGGGGCAGCTGTGGGGAGTGCCAGTGGGGTGCGGGGAACTCACTGGCTTGTATTGTTGTTGCAGGGGGGAAGCGAGATGAAGCACTGATCCTGCCCATCAACTCCTCGCTGAGTGTCACTCTGCATCAGGACCAGGTGACTGTGCACCACACAGACACTGAGCTCTGATGGCTAGAATGGGGTGGCTTCTACGGGAACCATAACCAGCCTGCGTCCTTCTCATTCCTTTTGGACTGCCCAGCACACAGTCCCCTTGTCTCCTCATCCACACACAAATTCCCAATGCCACAGGGCCGGTTTTATAGCAGGTTCCTTTACTCAAGAGGGATCTGGTACCCTTGGTTCTGCTGTGGGTGAGACAGACCCCGCATAGTGAAGGCCAGGCCAGTGTGGCCAGCCTGAGGGGCCTGCCGACTTCCCTGCTACCTAGCCAGGTCTGACCTCGGTGGCCCCCTGACCTTCCACATGCTTGTCCCAGCCCAGGTGGACAGCTAGAGGTAGGAAAGGCCTCCTGGGCAGAAAGGAATGCTTTGTGGGCATTGGTCCTCAGCACTGGCCCCTGTTCTTCCTTCCCAGTTAAAAACCGTCACAACTGCTGCCATCAGCAAGGACTTCACCGAGGACCGCATCTGGCTGAATGGCCAGGAGGAAGATGTGGGACAGCCACGGCTCCAGGCCTGCCTGAGGGAGAGTGAGTTGGGATGACGGCCGCTCCTGCTGTGCCCTTGAGGATGCTGAGTGCCCACAGGAAGCTTCTAGTGGCAGACAGAGGGGCTGGGGCTGGAGCACCCCAGGAGGACGTCCATGTGGGAAGTCTGGGAGTTACTGCCTCACAGATTTCAGCCATACTCTCCCCACTCCCAGCCCCAGGCAGATGAGGTGGCCGGGGTAGGTCCAGTGGGTCAGTCAGGTGGCAAGACCACTCACCAGGGCCTCTCCCCTGCAGTTCGCCGCCTGGCTCGGAAGCGGAGGAGTGCAGGGGACGGGGATGCACTTCCCCTCAGCCTCAGCTATAAGGTGCATGTGGCCTCCGAGAACAACTTCCCCACGGCTGCAGGCCTGGCATCCTCAGCAGCGGGCTATGCCTGCCTAGGTGGGTACTCACAGGGCCCGGGGGACCCAGGGTTCTGCTTTGTAGTAGTAGGGGGTTCTCTGACCGGTCAGCACCCAGGGCTCCCATTGTTGGAGCTTGCTGTAAGTGGGCCCTGAGTTTGCCCTTTCCCAGGATGCATTGACCACCAGACCCTCCCTGAGTTTGCCCTTTCCCAGGATGCATTGACCACCAGACCCTCTCTGCACTCGGGCGAGGGCCCTCTAACTCCCAAGTGACACAAGTGACTGAAGCCACCCGAAGGTCGAAAATACCTGGAGGTGGGGGTGGCGGGGGGGGGGGGGGGACGACAAACAGTTCAGGGGTCTTGGCCCAGCTTCAGGCACAGCTGCACTCTGGCTATCTGGCCCTGTTGTCAGGAACACTCAGTCCCATCAGTTTCATCCCTGCTTTCTTCCTTGGGGTCCCTGTACATGACACCCCATCCCTGGCACAGGGAGTCCTCATGATGGTGAGCTCAGGCCACCCTTATCCCTTAGCTCCAGGGGTGATAGCTTCCTGGTCCAGCTGGCTCCTGCGTCATCCTGAAGTGGACACAGGGTCACCTTCTAGAGATTGCTAGACTCAGAGAAGGCCTCATGCCGATGAGCAGAAGCTTGCCTCACCACCTGCTAGACTGTCTTCCCCCAGAGCTACCTTTCTCTTCCTGGAGACACATTACTCAGGCTTTCACCTTGGTCCCTGCTCCTGGTGGCCTTCTGAATGCCACCCCTTCCTTCCCTTAGTGTTCCACTTGGGTGCAGCTCCTCAAAGAAACTTCCCAGCCCCGGTCCTGAGGTGGTTTATGAGACCGACTACGTTTCCAAACTCAATGCTGAGTGAAGCGATGTGGAGCTGGGAGATGCCAGCCCAGATGCCAGAGCCCCTGCTCTGCCTCCTCAGAACCTCATTTCCTATGCAGTGGGGAGCACCTAGCAGAACTGGACTGTGTGGCACGTAAACCTTCACCCTGCCTCCGTTTCTCTTTCCTGTGCCTTCAGCCTATACCTTGGCCCGGGTCTATGGGGTCGAGGGGGACCTCTCTGAAGTGGCCCGGCGGGGCTCAGGCAGCGCGTGCCGCAGTCTTTATGGGGGCTTCGTGGAGTGGCAGATGGGGGAGCAGGCAGATGGAAAGGACAGCATCGCCCAGCAGATAGCCCCAGAGTGGCACTGGCCCCAACTCCGAGTCCTCATCCTTGTGGTAAGTGGATGGACCTGCAGCCAGTGGGAGAATTGGCTGTTTAGCCAGGTCTGGGCCGAGGATGGAAGGACCATATTTATCTGAGATTCGCCGGGATCCTAGGCCAGCAGAGGCTAGACAATAGACCAAGGCTGTTGGTGGTAGGTGGTAGGATCAGGAGTGACGCCCACATGGCAGGGCTGTGCCCCTTCCCGTGATGTGGCTAGACCCAGACCCACTTTCCCATGATGTGGCTAGACCCGGACCCACATCACCCCTCCCTGACCAGGAGCCTGGGGTTGGTTTGGCAGAGGGCAGGGCCAAGTGATAGGGCTGTGCTTTGGGTCCCCTGTGGCTCAGGCCCAGTGCCATCTCCCATTCAGGTGAGTGCCGAGAAGAAGCAGATGGGCAGCACTGTGGGCATGCAGACCAGTGTGGAGACCAGTACCCTGCTCAAGGTAGGGCCTGCTGGGGAGGGTGGAGACCAGAGCCCTGCTCCAGGTCAGGTCTGTTGGGGAGGGTGGAGACCAGAGCCCTGCTCAAGGTGAGTCTCCACTGGGGAGAGTGAAGTATTCTCCTCAAGCTAGGGCTCCCCTGGTCGGGGGAAGGCTCTGGAGTCTTTGCCCAGACCTACTGGCAGAGAGTGTTGTACTCACTCGCTCGCTCGCTCGCTCGCTCACTTTGCAGTTCCGGGCTGAGTCCGTTGTGCCTGAGCGCATGAAGGAGATGACCCGCTGCATCCGAGAGCGGGACTTCCAGGCCTTTGCCCAGCTGACCATGAAGGACAGCAACCAGTTTCATGCCACCTGCCTTGACACCTTCCCGCCCATCTCCTACCTCAATGACACCTCCAGGCGCATCATCCAGCTAGTGCACCGCTTTAACACACACCACGGGCAGACAAAGGTGACGGACGGGGGGTATGATGATGCAGTCAAGCAGAGCGTCCAGCTGCAAGGAGCATGGACGACAGTGGGGATGTGGTATATGTGGGCAGACAAAAGTTGTGGAAGTGGGCGGGGCTGTGAGTGGCCTCCAGGGTGGGCCTCAAGACCATGGCAGACATGGCACAGACAAGCTCCACCCCGCAGTTCTGGTTTGTTCTGTGTTTTGTGTCTTGTCTAATACACACTAGCTGTATGACCCACACAGGTCACAGCTCCAGGCAGAGGTGACTCACACAGGTGTGTTTAACTGATACCACACCCTGGTTTGGTTGCATGGGCCCTATTCAACTGTGGGAGACCCTAGGTCCCCCAGCAGGTAGAGGGACAGAGTTAAGGGTGCTGAGTGAACAGCTGGGGTGCACTTTGGGTTCCAGGTGGCGTACACATTTGATGCGGGCCCCAATGCTGTGATCTTCACCCTGGATGACACTGTGGCTGAGTTTGTGGCAGCTGTGAGGCACAGCTTTCCCCCTGCAACAAATGGGGACAAGTGAGTGTGTGTTCCTCGTCCCTGCCTTGAGAGGCCCAGAACATTCTGCTAGGACCAAATGATGGTTATACTACTCAGACAGGAGATCTCAGGTGCGAACTGTCCTCCTGCAGGGACACAGCCATGACACATGGCAGCATCGACAGTCTCTCCTGATAGCCACACAGGCTGCAGATGTGTCAATAAATACCATATTCCCCTCCTAAGAAATGACATTTCAGCTAGGTGAGGTGGCCCTCACCTGGAGTACCAGTGCTAGGAGGTGAATTCAAAGCCAGCCTGGGCTATAGTATGAGACCCTATATCAAAAAGTTGATTTTTTTTTTTAAGGGCAAGAAATAATGCCCCTGGAAGGTCAGGGGTCCTCCCTCAGCAAAGGTCAACTTTGCTGTTTAAGAAAACAACTTTGGCCAGGCGGTGGTGGCGCACGCCTTTAATCCCAGCCCTTGGGAGGCAGAGCCAGGCGGATCTCTGTGAGTTCGAGGCCAGCCTGGGCTACCAAGTGAGTTCCAGGAAAGGCGCAAAGCTACACAGAGAAACCCTGTCTCAAAAAACCAAAAAAAAAAGAAAACAACTTTGTTTGTTTAAAAACATTTTAGGCTGAGTATTTTGCCTGTGTGAATGTCAGTACACCATATGTGTGCAGTATCCTTGGAGGCCAGAAGAGGGCGTCAGTCTCCTGGAACTGGAGTTACAGATGGTTGTGAGCTGCCATGTGGGTGCTGGGACCCTAACCCCCGTCCTCTGCAAGAGCAACAAGTGTTCTCAACCACCGAGCCTCCTCTCCAGCCCAGAACTGAGTTTTATCAGGAAAGGCATCAGGTGTTCTGATGGGTGTGTGAAATATCTGATACTTTGAAGCACAGGATTCGAGCACAGCCCCGGTTTCTTCCTTACTGAACAGGGTTGAGCCTGTGCATGTGGTCCCCGGTCTCTTCGTGGCTCAGGTCTGTCTCCTGAGACTGGTCTGACTGCTCTGTGCCACTTAGCAAAATCTCTAATTCATAATGCTCTCATCCCTAAAAGAAACCTCCCTCCTAGCAGACCCTGCCCTCCTTCCGCCCTTACCATCCGCAGGGAGCCTGCCATCTCTGAAGAGCTGGCCACCTGGGCCTTCCACGAACGGCATCCTGAGCACACTTCTGCTTTCTTTCCCAGGTTCCTAAAGGGGCTGCCAGTGACGCCTGTTCTTCTCTCCAATGAGCTGAGAGCGGCACTGGCTATGGACCCCAGCCCTGGAGCTATCCAGTACATCATTGCCACTCAGGTGAGGCCCAGTCAATACATGGCAGACACCTCCTTATCTGCTCCCTCCCTCCACTGTGTCTCAGACAGGAAGCAGAAGCCAACATCAGCCATGGTACAGAAGTAGCCACGTGCTGTTTGTTAGGCTCAGTGTCATCAGACACTCATTTCCTCTCGGTGGTCATTTGGGGACAAGTTGAAGTATAGGAGGAGAGTGGGGCGTTTGGGATGAGAAGGTTAGTAACTCGGGACCAAGAGAAACCGAGAAGATAAAAAGTGGTTACTTGGGCTGGAGAGATGGCTCAGCAGTTAAAGGCTAGGCTCAAAACCAAAAATATAAGAGTTCGGTTCCCAGCACCCACGGCTGTCTCTCCAGCCCAAAAAAAAAAAAAAAAGGTGGTTACTTTTATCACCAGCATAGGTAGGTGTTGGGGTCCCTAAGACTCCGCCCTCAGGGTGTTCCCTACCACAAGCATGCCAGCATCCCTGCATCTCCTCATCCTGCTCAAAGAGGCTCACTCTAAATCCCCGCTTTCTACACCAACCATGTGCTGAGGGCCACAGAGACCCCCAGGATCTGGCCCAGCCAGGGTAAGGGCCACCCAGCAGCTCAGCTGGCTTAGCATGGACAAGCTGGTGTAGATTTACCAGGAAGGGACCCCCCCCCCCCAATCTAATCCTATTTTAGAGTCTCTAGTTTGTAAAGTCTCTGGAGCAGTGGGTAGGGCTACTGCTGTTACCCATGACTAGACACTGTTTTTCTCCCCCAGGTTGGACCAGGGCCTCAAGTCCTAGACAACTCACACGCTCATCTTCTAGGCCCAGATGGCCTGCCCCAACAGGACCCCTGACCTCTTCCATGCCCAATCCCTCGTGCCATTGGAGAAAGGGTTGCTCACTGGGACTAGGGAGCTGGTGTGCTGACTGGCCATACCTGTGGGGTTGCTTGGTAATAATGCTGGACTGGGGGACCATGAGTGGTGATGAGCATCTGTCCAGGCAGCCGTGGGGGTGGGAATCCCCTTTCAAGTGCCTCATATTCCCTGCTGGTTTCTGAAGGGCTTCCTGAAACACTCCGTGGATCTTTCTGTATTCCAGACGGGAGCTCATTAGGGAAGGGGCGTCCCATTGAAGAGGCTCCTAGGGCCTCAGTAACAAGCTACGCTTGGAGAGTGATGGCTGGCCTCTGCTGAGACTCAGACTCCTCAGCTCGGGCCACACCATGGATGGAATATTTCTTTATAAAGACCAGTGCCCCCTCCTCTTGAGGGTAGAGGCTGTTAAGCCGCCAGGGTGGGGTCCACTGTGGGTGTGGGTGCTTCATGAAGGTGCAGGTAATGGACCTGATGGCCCCCAGAATAAAGTGTGCTGCTGCCTGCCTGCCTGCCTTGGCTCCGCTTTCTCTTTGTAAACTAGCTTTCTAGGGTCCGTGATCTACAGTTCAGTGACGGCTCAGGTCCCTACCTGCCACTGAGTTCCATCTTGTTTATGTAGCGGAGAGGTGGGGCCTGAAGTAGGTTCTGCTAGGATTGCTTGCCATTGCCCACCAGCCAGCCCCAGCCACTGTGCCCTCCTGTGACCTTCTCCTGCCTCCTTGTCACCCTATGCCGTACCCCAACATACATGCCGCTGCTGCTGAGCTGCTCTGGGCCAGAGACAACAGAGCAATAGTGTTCAGCTGTCCCCTGCTTTCTGGGGTTTCCCAGCCTTGCATATCATGTCCCCCCTCCCTCCACTTAGTCATGTGATCCAGGCCACACCTGCCCCAGCTCACAGTGGGTCGGAAGTAACTTCATCCTTTCCGATTTGTCTTTGATAAGCGTAGGAGCTGGGGAGGGGTGTGTGTGTGAAACTTACTCCAGTGGTCCTGGGGGCGAGGGGGGCATAAACCATCAAAAGTCACAGGCAAGTCCTAAGCACCCCGGGCACATTTCCAGCTGGAGGGATGCCCGAGGGGAGGCTGTCCCACCTACCAAGGCTCAAAGGGAAGGCACAGAGGAGGCCTCTGGGGCACAACCCGGAGGGGCGGAGCCTGAGCTGGGGGCGGTCCGATCCGTGAGGACTTGCAGAGTGGGCTGCAGAGTTGGACCTGGCGGCTGCGTGTTCAGGGTCTTCGCCATGGGGCAGATCGAGTGGGCCATGTGGGCCAACGAGCAGGCGCTGGCATCTGGCCTGAGTGAGTGAGGCGGGCTGCGGGCGGAGTGGCGGGTCAGGACCCCTGGGGCGCAGCGGAAGAAGCAGAGCTCCCGCTGGCGCTGCGGAACTCCCAGCGAAGGCTACCGGGGAACCCGGGGCTCGGAGCGGGCGGTGGCCGCTGCTGGCCTTGCTCGGCCTCCTGCTCTGCGACCCCGCCCTGCACCCTCCTCTGTCCGCGCTAGGACCTCGGAGGAGGAAGTTGCTCGCAGCTGGGGAAGAGGCATTCGCCCTGTGGTTTCCCGCCCGGTTAGGAAAACCCGCCGGAACACCCTCTTCTGTGCATAGCCCACTTGGCCTGGAGTCGGGGCTCTGGCTTTGCGGGTCGCTAGGGCTCCGTCTTCTCTTAGAGGGGCTTGGGATAGGAGTTGATCTCATCCTGGAGGAGCAGCTGCCTCCATCCCACAAGCGGAATGTGCGCAGAAACTATTTCACAAGAGTCCGGACACCGTTCAGTGATCTTAGCTCAGGTCTAAGGTGCTGGACACTTGGCTTTGGTTGAATGACGCTGGCCATGGCTCGAACAACCAGGATAGCCTGGGAGGTCTGCCAAGGGGTAGTGAGACCCCGGGGCTTCTCTGCACCAGGGAAGGAACCTAGTAGAACAGACCAGGAGCCTCATGCCTGAGACTAGAAGAAACTGTAGACATGCCTCAAAGCCAAAGCTAGCCAGGAAAGACCTGCAAGGGGGTGGGGTGGGGGTGGGAGTCCAGACTCAGCTCCACTCACCTGGGAATAATGCATAGGGAAGGTGATGGAGAAGACTCCATCACTTCCACACTGGAAGCACCATTCTGGGGTGGGAGGCTTTGAAGCTGAAACCTCTTGAGAATGGTGGGCCAGTTTAGACTCCTCTCCACTTCCCACCTGCCTGCCAGTGGTGGACAGTATACCGAGGACACTCCCTACACTTCAAAAGTTCCCTCCAGGAAGCAGAGGTGACAGAGACACATCTGGGGTGGGAAGACCCGGAGTCTCCTGTGAGTGCCAGCACGTCCTGTCTATACTGTCTACGTGTGCTGTGTAATTGTCCACAGTGCCCAGGCTGACACAACGGTCCTGTGTCATTTAGAGACAGAGTGGAGATCTAGAGAAGTCACCGGCTGTGGCCACTTTCTCCATCAAGTGGGACTTCCTCTGACTTTCCTTGTTTCTGGAAAGTACAACTACCCTGGGAAGGTCCTGGACAGTCTGGGTCTAACCAACAGGAACATAATCTTTTTAACATTTTATTTTCACATTGTGTGTCTGGGTATGGGCATGTGAACAAGTGCGGTGTTTGCAGACATAGGCTGGAAGAGGGCACGGGAGCTCCTGGAGCTGGAGTTACAGGTGGTTCCGGGCTGCTGATATGGGTGCTGAGAACCAAACTCGGGTCCTCTGCAAGAGCAGTGAGCCTCTTAACCACCTCTTAACCACCGAGCCTCCTCTCGCCTGGTTTTGTTTGTTTGTTTTTGTTTATTTGATTAACAGGGTTTCTCTGTGTAACAGCTCTGGCTGTCCTGGAACTCACTCTGTAGGCCGGGTTGGCCTCCCAAGTGCTGGGATCAAAGGCGTGTGTCACCACTGCCTGGCTGGTTTTGTTGTTTTTGTTTGTTTTGAAATCACAGAAAATGCCATCTATTCTGGCCACATCTTCACCTGACTCCATCCCAGGACCTTTTTCTGACTACCGGAGCCCCTGCTTGCCTCCTGGGCACTCTCCTGCCTTTTTTTTTTTTTTTTTTTTTTTTTTTCTTCATACAGCTTCTTTTCTGCTTCTGAGTTTCCTGAATGTGCAACAGGGCCTTTGCACAAACTGCTAGCGGATGCCTCCCTTCCCCTCTCCTCCTCTCTCAACTCAGATGTTACCTGCTCAGAGACATCCAACCTCATGTAGCCTGATTCCCTGGGATGAGGACCCTCTGTTAAAGCATCTTAAGCAAGCCATAGGCTCTGGTCTTTATGTTATTTCAGAATCCCTGTATACAGTAGTTGTTCTTGGTTGGGCTTAAGAATGAGTCCTGTGGTGGCGCATGCCTTTAATCCCAGCCCTCGGGAGGCAGAGGCAGGCGGATCTCTGTGAGTTCGAGGCCAGCCTGGTCTCCAAAGCGAGTTCCAGGAAAGGCACAAAGCTACACAGAGAAACCCTGTCTCGAAAAACCAAAAAAAAAAAAAAAAAAAAGAGTCCTTGCGTGTCCCTGGTGGATAAAGGGTGCCCCCTCCCACTAATGGTGGCAGCAGAGCAGAAGCTCAGAATAGACAGGACACCCTGAGGACTAGTGGACAGCAGGCTCAGTGAATGTATGACCAAAAGACCCCTCCTGCAGAGCACACCTTAATACTGACCAGCAAAACAGGAAGGTTAATATGTAGCTGAGCTACAAGCCAAGCATAAGAATAAACCAGTGCTATTTGAAGGTTCAGAGAGGGGCCTGAAGTCTGGGGATGCCCAGGACAATATGGCCATGTTTCCTGAGGCTGCTCCAGGGTCTCTGTGCTGGAGAAGGAAGGAGTCACCACCACAAGACTCACATAGGACGTATATCCTTGCAGCTGCCGTGAGCTGTTGTGGCCAGGGGTCAGGTGGAAAGGATCATGAACAGTCAAAACCTGAGATCTGGGCCTGTGCAGGCTGCTGGAGTGAGGCTGCCTTCACCCACAGATGCAGAAGCTAGAGAACTCTGATTTGAGGGAGAAGCCCTCAGCTGGCCACACAGGCTGCTGTGGAATGCACGCCCTACTGACATGAGCTCACATTAGCTCACTGTTTGAGGAAGTGAACCCTGTGAGGAGTCAGCACCCATAGGGCAGGGCACCCATAGAGCAGGGGTGCTGGTCCCACTGGAAAGCGAAAAAGTGTGCCTTGGATGCCAAAGGAGATCAGTGACCAACTGGATTTGAGAAAGTGAATTCACGTGCGGTGTCTACAGATGGACATAGGTCAAGTCTTGGTGGTAGTAGATACAGCGAGGATGCACAGCCCTGAAGACGGAACCAGAAGGAAGTTGGGAGGAACCACACAGACATGGGGATTTCTACATAGAAGTTGTGTCATACGTTGTACAGGAAGAGTGGACATGTGAGCGTCCGTAGTGTGGGGGAAGGGAGGTCTGGAGGCGGGGCAAACATTTCCCAGAAATGACTTTGGGCTGAAGAGAGTCAGAAGTGTTTTTCAGAACTAATGGAAACAAATCCCTTCTTGAACACATTGAAATGACATTAGACAAGGGGGAAAAGATCATGGGCAGCTTGTAGAGTTCTCAGATCAACCGTAGATGCCAGAAGACAGTGCAGCAATGATGTCCCGGAGGCCAGAAGACAGATGTCTTAGGTGCTGAGAAAAGGGCAAACCCTCCCCACTTGCACTGTCCTGCTGAGTTTCAGCTAACACACCCTCAGTGCAAAGGTGGATGTGCTTCAGCAAGAGGGAAGCTGAGGCCAGGGAAGGCGGCGCTGGAGCGAGAGTGGGAACTGTCAGATAGTAGCAATCGAGGCAGCAGAAGTGAGGCCGAGCTTCCGGAAGTCCACCCATGGCTAGGAAGAATGGTGCAGTAAGTAGCCTTACATATTTGGGAGAATTGATTTTCAAATATTAGGACAGGAAAGAGAATAACTTGGTCATGTGCATCTCAGTTTGAAAATTAGGAACTACAAATCACTACCTTTGAAAAATACATTTTTAGAAGTCGGAGTAAAACTTACAGCTGGGCGGTGGTGGCGCATGCCTTTAATCCCAGCACTCGGGAGGCAGAGACAGGCGGATCTCTGTGAGTTTGAGGCCAGCCTGGTCTACAGAGAGAGTTCCAGGACAGGCTCCAAAGCTACACAGAGAAACCCTGTCTCGAAAAACCAAAAAACAAACAAACAAAAAACCTACTGAAAACTTCTAGAATGGAAAGGAAAAAGGAATTTTTTTTTTTTGCTTTTTTTTTTTTTTTTTTTTTTGAAATAGAGTCTTGACCTGAAATCTATGATCCTTCTGTCTTAGCCTCGAGAGTGTTGGGATAACAGGTGTGGCCACACCCAGCTGAAAATGATACTTTAGAGAGCAACCAGTGTTCTTTGACACTGACCATCTCTCCAGCCTTCATGTATCAAGATCTTACGATTTTCTTACGTTTGGTGAAACACTCATCTTTCTAAATCTCCAGCAGGTTCCTGTATTTTATTGGTTTGTTTTGAGACAGGGTTTCAGGTTTCAGGGTTTCAGGCTGGTCTCAAACTCACTACATAGCAAAAGATGACTTTGAATTCCTTGCCCTCCTGCATCCACTTCCCAAGTGCCAGGATTCCAGGGTCTCATGCCTCCCAGCTGATCCTGAAACATGCTATGTAAGTGAGGCTGGCCTTGAACTCACGGTCTTCCTACCTCCACCTCTCAAGTGCTGGGGTTACATGCAAGCCCCCCATGTCCAGTTTAAGCATTGCTAGGGATTGAACTGAGGGCTTCATGCATGCTGGGCAAAGACTCCACTAACCCAGCCACTTCCCTAGCTTGTTCATTTGTTTGAAAGAGGGTCACACGTAGCCCAGGCTGTTCTCAGATTCACTGGGTTGGCCTTGAACTCTGATCCTCTTGCCTCTACTTCCCTAGTACTCAGATTATAGTTGGGCATCAGCATGCTAAGATAGTAAGCACATGGAGGTCAGAGGACAGTTTAGAGTCAGTTCCCCCTACTTCGTGGGTCCTGTCATCAGGATGAATCAGATTTGGTGGCAGGTGTCTTGACTCACTCCATCATCTCGCCAGTTTCATAAAATATCTCAAATTCACTCTTACTATTGGTTAAAAAATAAAAACATAGCCACATCACCTTATCCATTGCAGCTCTAGACTAGAAGCCTCCAACTATCCCAAGGACAGAAAAATGAATCAATGAATTGTGGTTGACCCAGGGACCAGAAAAGCAGTCAATTAAAAAGAAAAAAGGAGCCGGGCGGTGGTGGCGCACGCCTTTAATCCCAGCACTCGGGAGGCAGAGGCAGGTGGATCTTTGTGAGTTCGAGGCCAGCCTGGTCTACAGAGCGAGATCCAGGAAAGGCGCAAAAAAGCTACACAGAGAAACCCTGTCTCGTAAAACAAAACAAAACAAAACAAAACAAAAAAAAAAAAAAAAAAGAAACTGAAAATTATACCAAGTGGTGGTGGTGCACACCTTTAATCCCAGTGCTCAGAAGGCAGAGGCAGGTGGATCCCTGTGAGTTGGAGACCAGTCTGGTCTACAGAGTGAGTTTCAGGACAGCCAGGGCTGTTACACAGAGAAACCCTGTCCCATATAACCCCCCCCCAAAAAAAAAAGAAAGAAAGAAAGAAAAAAGGTAAACAGTGGGGTGTGGTGATCCATGCTGCATGGAGAGGGGGCGCTCGGGAGTTCCAGACCAGCCAATGTCTGGCTTTCTCAAAAACAACAACGACAGAAGAGTGATCTGTTAATTATTTACACAGCCCATCCTTCAGTTTCATCTGAGCTAAAGACACAGACACAAGAACTTTCTGAAATGAGGGAGGTTGTAAGTCACGTGGTTCTGTGGGGGAACTAAGTGTCACACTTGCGTATTCTGCTCTAATGAGGTCTTGAGTGGGTTGGCTGGCTGAGATGACGGTAGGGCCATGTGACTGTGGCCCAACCCTGTGCAGGTTTTTGGTTTTTGTTTCCTGGGGATGGAACCCAGGTATGTGCTGCTTACAAAAGGACCAAGAAGAACCACCGCAGCTGAAAAGAAAGGACAGTAGCTGTCAGGCAAGCAAGAATGTAAGCTCTAGACAGCTGCCATGGAGCTGAGGCAGGACTCCCACCAGCAAGTTCAGCTCGCCCTGGCCATGTCACCGAGTGTCCCCTCTGCCCCATGTACCCCCTGCAATACAAGCATTTCCTTTCTGGGGCGGTGCCCTGCCCCAGTGAGTAGAGAATTGGAGGTGGTCCTTCCCCAGGGGCAAGCTGAAGTGGGTTCACACCTGCAGCAAGGGCCACCTCCTGACCACTTCCCGACCATCTCCTGACCACCTCCTGACCACCTCCCAACCACCTCCCGACCATCTCCCGACCACCTCCCGACAACCTCCCAACCACCTCCCGACCATCTCCCGACCATCTCCCGACCACCTCCTGACCACCTCCCGACCACCTCCCGACCATCTCCCGACCACCTCCTGACCACCTCCCGATCACCTCCCGACCACCTCCTGACCACCTCCCGACCATCTCCCGACCACCTCCCGACCACCTCCCGACCACCTCCCGACCATCTCCTGACCACCTCCCGACCACCTCCTGACCACCTCCCTCCATTCTTAGTCCTCATCACAGGGGGCATCGTGGCCACTGCCGGGCGCTTCACACAGTGGTACTTCGGTGCCTACTCTATGTATCCTTCTACGGGGGACCAGGAAGGTGTGGTGATACAACTGTTTCCAAGGCTAGCACTTCACAGTTTACAGAGTGCTACACCTATCCTATTTGGCCACAGCCTCAGGAAGCAGGACCAGTTTTAGAAGCCAAGGCCCAGGGCTGGGGAGCCACTTGCCAAAGGCCACAGAGTGGGTTTCGGGCAAACATGGAGCTGAGGCCCACGATCCCAAGGCTTGGATTGGAGTCCACTGCCTCCTCCCTACCTTGCTGGACAGAACCTGAGGACAGATGGGAGAGGGGGCTATGGGAGAGCTGGCTATTGGAGAGCGGGTATGGGCCAGTGGCTGTGCCTCCGTTTACCTATCAGCACAAGTACACACTAGCTTAGGCCAAGCGTGGCTTTCCTTAACCACTCCACAGCGCTGCGGGTGCGCTTATCTGTCTGCTGGAGTACCCCCGGGGAAAGAGGAAAAAAGGCTCCACCATGGAGCGGTGGTAAGTCATTCCCACCTGAGTGGCCTGGGGCTGGCTTGTCAGGAGCTTCCAGCCCAAGGCCTGCCCAGCTGCTGGGCCCATGTGACCAGGAGGAAAAGGGTCTTCCCTGGAAGGGGATGGAGAGGGAGTGACAAGGGGTCCTGAGTGTGACTGGTGTTGCCCCCATGACCTGTCTTCCCTCTAGTGGACAGAAGTACTTGACGACTGTGGTGAAGCTGTTTGGGCCCCTCACAAGAAATTACTACGTCCGGGCTGTCCTCCACTTCCTGTGAGTCCCCCTGCCAATGCCCTGGGTAACAGGAGGCTAAAAGGAGACATCCTGTGGGTCTGTAGCCTGAGCAGGAGGTTAGGGCTCAGCCAAGCCCCTTCTTCATTGATGTTTGTCCAGACTCTAGAGAAGCCCAGCTTTTAGAGAGGGCGGAAGGTCCCAAACGTGCATCTGTCATCTGTTGTGTGGTGCACACCAAACCTAGCAGCTGAGCTCCAGTGTGGTGCTGGGTGGTTCCCCGTGCTCTGTTACACCTGCTGTTTCTCTTGCTAAGCCTGGACTGGGACACGCCCATGTGGCCACACTCCCTTTCCCCAGCACAGTAGCTGGGGCTTGCATCAAAAGACACATCACCGCAGAGGACAGTTCATACCCAACCTCGGCTGGACCTGGGCAGAGCCAGCCTCTGCTCATTCTGGGGCCCTGGGGATGAAGTCTCCCTCTGAGACCTTGTGACCAAGGGCTCCAGATCCCCTCTGACTGTTGTCTGCTGGCTTCCTCCTGTTACCCCTCAAGGTTGTCCGTGCCTGCAGGCTTCCTGCTGGCCACTATCCTGGGGACCGTCTGCTTGGTCATTGCCAGTGTGATCTACCTGCTGGTAAGTGGCTGCCCTCTATAGTAAGCTCCTCCACCCCCAGTTCCCATGTCTTTGGTGCTCTCGGCCTTCACGACAACATACTTGCTCACATCAGCTTTGGTTAACGCACCTCTGCTGTATACGGGGCACTTCCCTGTTGAAGCTGAATTGTAGCTCTGTGGAGCAGGTGGATAAACTCAGAGAGGCAGTGTGACTGGCCCAGGTCCTACCTTGCTCGTCGAAGTCTGCCTGTGTTTGGGGCCGTGTCAGGTGTGATTCCCAGAGGCTCATGACACAGAAGCATCTACCTGTCTTATCTGTCTATCTATCTATCTATCTATCTATCTATCTATCTATCTATCTATCTATCTTTCTATCTATCATCTACCTACCTATCTGTTTATTTTTAGAGAAAGAGAGGGTTTCATGTAGCCCAGGCTGGCCTCAAACTTGCTATGTAGTTGAAGAGGCCTTGAACTCACTCTCCTCTTACCCTCACTTCCTAATGCTGGATGACAGTTGTGTGCTACTTGACCTAGCTTAGCGTGTGTTCCTTAAAAGTCTTTTTTCATTTTCTGAGATCATATAGATAGCTTTCTGATTCTCTTCTGCAGCTCCATTCTTGTCTTCTGTATAGAATGTTCTAGCTTATTGGTTAGAAGGTGTAGCCACAGGGGTTTGAAGGTGTAGCCACAGGGGTTTGAAGGTGTAGCCACAGGTGTTTGAAGGTGTAGCCACAGGTGTTTGAAGGTGTAGCCACAGGGGTTTGAAGGTGTAGCCACAGGTGTTTGAAGGTGTAGCCACAGGTGTTTGAAGGTGTAGCCACAGGGGTTTGAAGGTGTAGCCACAGGGGTTTGAAGGTGTAGCCACAGGTGTTTGAAGGTGTAACCACAGGTGTTTGAAGGTGTAGCCACAGGGGTTTGAAGGTGTAGCCACAGGTGTTTGAAGGTGTAGCCACAGGGGTTTGAAGGTGTAGCCACAGGGGTTTGAAGGTGTAGCCACAGGGGTTTGAAGGTGTAGCCACAGGGGTTTGAAGGTGTAGCCACAGGGGTTTGAAGGTGTAGCCACAGGGGTTTGAAGGTGTAGCCACAGGTGTTTGAAGGTGTAGCCACAGGGGTTTGAAGGTGTAGCCACAGGTGTTTGAAGGTGTAGCCACAGGGGTTTGAAGGTGTAGCCACAGGTGTTTGAAGGTGTAGCCACAGGGGTTTGAAGGTGTAGCCACAGGGGTTTGAAGGTGTAGCCACAGGGGTTTGAAGGTGTAGCCACAGGGGTTTGAAGGTGTAGCCACAGGGGTTTGAAGGTGTAGCCACAGGGGTTTGAAGGTGTAGCCACAGGGGTTTGAAGGTGTAGCCACAGGGGTTTGAAGGTGTAGCCACAGGGGTTTGAAGGTGTAGCCACAGGGGTTTGAAGGTGTAGCCACAGGTGTCTACGTTTCCATCTGTGCTGCAGAGTTTCCATCTCTCAAGCATTGTGGGATACTAAATTTATTTATTTATGGTTTTTGTTTTTGTTTTGTTTTGTTTTTTGAGACAGGATTTCTTTGTGTAGCCCTGTCTGTCCTGGAACTTGCTCTGTAGACCAGGCTGGCCTCGAACTTAGAGAGATCTGCCTGCCTCTGCCTCCCGAATACTAGGATCAAAGGCGTGCGCCACCACTGCCCTGTGGGATACTAAATTTAAATGCACATTCCCAGATACATTGAGCCAGCTGCTGTGGAAGTGCATGTGGGGTGGGGGATGGCAGCACTGTTTCCAGCAAGTACTCTGCTGGCATTCTTTAACACCCAGCCCTACATGCTTCCTACAGAATGCTGGACACCCTTGGGGAGGCCTTAGTGTGGATGGGTATCCCTTGGAGGGGACCTGGGAGCTGTGTGGATCATGGAATTTGTACCTGGAAGTGTTTCTGGGAGTGTTATAGAAGTCCAGGGGCTCTATGTCCCCTCCTCTGCAGGGCCCTCCTGGCACAGCCGCATAGCTTGGGTTTGGTGTCAGGCTGACTGTGTGGCTTGGGCCAGTCAATTAATGTAAGCCATTCCCACCCTGCTTAGGGATTAAGACCCAGGTCCGCTTGGAGTCCATCGTGACAGTAAGCAGCTTGAAGCATACATAACATAACACCCCTCTCTGCCCCTCAGGCAGCCATCCGGGGTGAGCAATGGACCCCCATTGAGCCCAAACCCAAGGAGCGGCCACAGGTTGGAGGCACCATCAAGCAGCCACCCACCAACCCCCCACCCCGGCCACCAGCGGAGGTCCGCAAGAAGCCAAGTGTAGAGGAGGAGGAGGCAGCCACGGCTGGAGGCCCCCAGGTCAACCCAATTCCAGTGACAGACGAGGTTGTGTGACCCGCAAGGGCTGTCTGCAGCTCCCGCTTCAGGTTTCCTGGAGTTGCTGCCGGGGGTGGGGTGGGGTGGGGTGGTGGTGATGCCCACTGTAATAAACATAGTGACTAGCTTGTGTGGACACGTGGTTCTTCCTGTGAGGCTGGGGGAGGGGCTGTGGTCGGCACTAGATCTGTCATGCGCTCGGTCCTGTCTGGCAACCTGAAGGCCTGACAACTGCCCCGTGGACCCTGGGTGGGCTCATGCTTACAAGTGGGAGCCTGAGTCTAGTCCAGGTCTTCCCATAGTGGAAGCCACTGGCTCCCAGTCCCTTCACCAAAGGTATCCAAGGGTCCAGAGTACACGCTGCTGTCCTAGTGGCTCCTGGCTCTAGGCTGGAGTCTAGGTCTCCAGTTTGGCCTCACAGCCCTGGGTCTCTACTACGGAGAGGCCTGGCAGGGTCATGCTGGAAAGGCCTGCCTGTCTGTCTTGATGCAGAGGAGTGTTCCGGGGGATTGACTTCCGGCAGAGATGCTGTCCCCAAATGGTCAAAGTAATAAAGAATAGAGAGCACGATGTGACCTTGAGGAAAAATCTATCGCCTGCTTGGGGCGGCAGCTGCCTCCTGTAGAAAGGTGGAGTCCCAAGCTAATGGCTGTGCATGTTGTGTTGAAGGCCCTCTCCACCCCAGCAGCACCTTCTCAACATGCACTCACTCCTTAGGGAAGGAATTTGGGGCTTCAGTAGCCTCTGAGCACCCACTGGGTGGACAGGACCAGGAGGGAAGAAAAGTGGACTTGCAGGAATAATTAAAAGGAAGCACTGAACTATGTCCATTTAATAACAGTTAAAATAAATAATTGTTTAAAAACAGCTGGAAGGGCTGCATCAAGCAGAACCAGGACTCTGGGGCGACACAGAGCCAGCTCCTCATCTCCCTGCCTGTCACTGTGGCTAGAGGTTCAAGGAGAGGCCCACCCCACCCTCTCTTTTGAGACAGTTTCATTATGCAGCCTTGGCTTTCCTGAAACTCACTGGGTAGACCAGGCTGTCTGAGAACTTGAGGCCTCCGCGGAGGGCTGGGACTCCAGATGTGCCTTATAGCACGCCCAGCTCTCCCCTTTGGTAACAGGGTAAGCTAATGCTGGAGAGCCACTGGGAGTGATCCTTCTAGACATGGGGATGCCTGACCTCCCCAGTCCTGAGATCAGCAGCTTGCATCCGGGCACCGGTCAGGGCAAGGGCTGGGTGTAGCCTCGGCTGCACTTTTGAGTCAATAAATAAGCAATAAATACATATAAATAGCAGGCGTCCTCTGAGGGGATGCCCGGACTGTCGGGCCTGGAAGGAGCCCGGCGTACCGCGGTGGGGCCGTGGCAGAAGTCCTCGCTATGCAGACCTGGGAAGAACACAGGTGCAACCAACAGGCACTCGGATGAACTCAGTGTGGAAGGTGAAGGATCCCGGGGTAGGGTCCGCTGTCCCGTCCTGGGAGCAGGGCTGTCGCCGCAGCACCAGCAGGCTCTGTAGCAGCTGCACAGAGTTCAGGGCGGCTGTCTCACGGCCGGTCTTGGCGTTGATGCAGCCACGACACAAGCATTCCGCCACCGCCAACTTCTGTGGGTAGCGGTTCTTGTCGGTGTCGATGCTGTGGGGACAGGAGCAGTGAGAATACTCACTCTGGCCCTATCTAGAACGCGTCTGAGCTTTCACAAGCAGCATGGTGGGCACAGCATCCCTCCCCGCCCCACTTGGAGCTCCGCCCTCTCGTGGCTGCATGGCTTGCTCTGGAATGGGCAATCTGAGAGTTCAGGATTCGAACACGCTACAGACAAAGGTGCAGGCACCAAGATGGCTGGCATTCAGTTGGTGCTCAATAAACGATGTTGCCTACATTTAACCCATGGCCTCTGAGAACACAGAAGCAGGGACTTTAATGGGGGCCCCTGGTCTCACTAGGCCCAAGCTACAGCTTTGCAGGGGAATGTGTTTTTAGAGGGTGGGGTAGGCATGCCCATTGAACAGACGAGGACCTAGGGCTCCAGAGTAGGAATACAGTCACCCTACCACCCCACCAGTGGGGACCCCATCAACCTCACCGATATCTCCATGGTGAGATGGAGCGCTGGTGGGTGTCAGCTTCCAGTACATCCTCTGGTCGCAGCACAGGGCACTGTGTTCCAGCTGGAGGTCTTTCATACTGTCTCCTATGGCCCGTGGCCTCCAAAGTGGACACCAGGGCCACAGGGAGGGCCTGCTCCCACCTGGCACTTCGAGTTAGCAGGTGTGGGGGAGCCTGGCCGTGAGACAGTTCCTCAGCAGAGTAGCACCTCAGGGTCCCATGGCTTCGGGGTCTCCCCCGGAATGAGAGATCTTGGTGGGTGATCCCAGTAGGCAACCAGGCTAGAAGCAGGAGATGCTGGGGAGCAGGCAGGTGTATGGTTAGAGGTAGCCCAGAGAACACCCCATTTCCTCCAAAGCTTGCCGGCTCTCACTGAGAAGATGGAGTTTAGACTTCCTTCTGAAGGTGGGGAAAGAGACTTAGCCGAAAGGCATCCCAGTGCACCCAGGCTCAGACAGAAGGCCCCAACATCCACCCTTCTGGGACAGGCTGTCATTATGAGGCTGGGCAAGGTGCCAGGCTCACCATCACAGTGGCAATGACAGTGGCCATGGCAGCAGATGTGGAGCAGCCTCACACCTGGCGACGGTCCCAGCGCTGCACCTGGCGGAGACCGGCTGTGTGCGTCTTTATACCTGGGACCACGCCTGGGGAAAATCCGACGCTGCTTCCTCCTCTGGGTCTGTCCCTTTGCATCAGAGTTGTCGTCCAGGTAGGTCCTGAGGACAGCTGCTGGGCCCTGCCCTGCCACGCCCACCCCGTCACAGATCCTTAGGAGCCCCTTGGAGACAACCTCTACCCAAAGGGACCTTCCCAGTGGGATGCCTGTGAAAAGCCAGGGACCCTGACTGGGGGGACATTCTGGAAGGAGGAACTGGGGATTTCAGCCAAGCTGCTCTCAGCAGCCTGCCGCATTGATTTGTGTCAGTTTTGCTATTTGAGCTCACTGACTCTGCGGTTGGGACTGGGGTTCAGTCTCTGGACCTGTGTGTGAATGGACACCGAGGTTGTGCTTCTTGCCCAAGGTGGTCATAATGTACCCCCCTGAGTAGTCAGGAGAGATGGTAGCTAGGGATGGATGTCCTTAGGTTTTAGCGAGGGTTCTATAGGTTTTTAATTTTTAAAAAAACTTTGAAGTGGGTAAGTCTCTTGTCTGCGTGTGTGCCTGGTGCCCATGGAGAACAGAAGAGGGCCTTGGACTTCCTGGAACTGGAGTTAACGGCTGGTTGTAAGCCATCAAGTAGGTGCTGGGAACAGAACCTGGGTCTTCTGCAAGATCAGCCAGTGCTCTTAACTGCTGAGTCTCCTCTCCTACAGTCTTTTTATTCAAGGTAAAAATCCTGGGGCGGGCCGGGCAGTGGTGGCGCACGCCTTTAATCCCAGCACTCGGGAGACAGAGGCAGGCGGATCTCTGTGAGTTCGAGGCCAGCCTGGGCTACTAAGTGAGTTCCAGGAAAGGCACAAAGCTACACAGAGAAACCCTGTCTTGAAAAAACCAAAAAAAAAAAAAAAAAAAAAAAACTGGGGTGGGGAAGGGTAAGCCTACTGGAAATGAGTGCCGTTATTGAAGGAAGCTTGTTCGAACCTGGAGCCACCTGAAGTGCCCCTCCCTGACTGAATCCCATATAGCTCAGCTGGCAAGGGTGGGGCTGGGTACTGCGGGGGCTTTTATCTGAAAAGGAGGACAAGTGTGAGCCAGATCTTGGGATGTTTTGAATGCCTAAGGTTTGGATGTCATTCTGGGAAGGCCTCTACCCTGAGCCCCTTGGGGTTCTGGCTACTTCCAAAGCAGAAGGGCCTGTCTGTCCTGGTTTTTGCGAGAGTCTAGAATGTCCAGCTGTGGGCAGGTCGAGGGAGTGTAGCCACAGATCCTTTTTTCAACCTCCACACTTAGAAGCAGCATCAACCTGAGGGCAGGGGCTGTGGCTCAGCCTCAGAGCTGGGGCAGCACATCGGGGTGCCCTGTGAGTGACATCCCAAAGGGATGAAGGGACAGCTCTGCTCACTGACTTGAAGGGCCATCATGGGGTCGGTTGAGTCACTGGAGGCTGACTGTTCCTGTCACCAGATTCACCGAGCACCAGGCTGCTGGCCTGTTCCCAGGGCCTCTCAGAATTTGGTGTGGCCATTCCCAGCCCCTCCCCCCACATAGAACAATGGCAGAAGTGGGCTGAGACTGGCTAAGTGCCCCAAGAAGCCCCTTCTGAAATGTCCTCAAGGAGCCTGAAGCTGGGGCTGAGGTGTTTTGTGCAAAGCCCAGCCATAGGCCATCCCTCGCCTGGCCTGCTGCCCTCCTGTTTCTCCCTGGCACATCCATATGCCCACCAACATGCATGTAAACACCCACATATCCGCTGTAGCTGCAGGGCTCCAGGTCCTTGGAGGAGATCCTGGTGGACATAGGTGGGGTTTTCCAGGCCACGAGTTTTCTACCTAACCAATGGGCACCCCGACATGATTCCCATGGCCTTTCTGCATTGTGAGTCTGTGAGTCACAAGACACAGGTGGGAAGGAGGTAGATTTCAGGTGAGGGAAGAGTTGGGCCAGCTACATCCTGGAAAGAGAGGGCCAGGTCAGTAGATTCCAGCCTCTGCTTGGGTTGAGTCTTTCTTTATACAATGCCCTGGGAAGAGCAGAAGGAGAGCAAGGAGAGAGAGGAGAGAGGAGAAAGAGAGAGAGAGAGAGAGAGAGAGAGAGAGAGAGAGAGAGAGAGAGAGAGAGAGAGAGAGGAGAGAGAGAGAGAGAGAGAGAGAGAGGAAAGAGGGGAGAAAGAGAGGGAGAGAATCAGAAATGGGGGGAAAGAAACATCAGGAAGAAAGGCCCACTTCCAGTGTCCCACTCTAGACCAGCCATCTGCCCCTCCAGTGCTACCTCTCCCAGAGAGGAGCCCAGAGGGGCCCCGTGACTCCTTAAGGAAAGGCCTGTCAAGGCAGTACCAGTGGGAGGGCGTCCACTGACGGCCTCACCTTCTACCTCTCTGCCATCTTACCTCAGGCCCAGGAGAAGACAGGAACATCAACAGTGGCTTTGGAGACATGTTCAACTAAGGCTCTGTTTACACTCTTCAAGCTCCAGCTTACCCCACTTCCCAGGCAGGGAAACTGAGGCCCAGGCTGGCAGCAATTTACCCCAGGCTGTATAGCAGCAAATGTGTTGGCAGAGCTGAGTTTTAGCCATGCTGGGATCAGCCTGCTCGGTGTCTGGTGTACTTAAGTACAGTACCTATTGTCTCTCCTGTTTCTACCTCAGCTTTACTGGCGCAGAGGGATCCTGAAGACAGAGGGAGGACACTGGGATGACTGGGTGGAGCCCAAGGTCTCAAGAGGCAAGAGGCCCATGTACCTGCTGGGTACTAGCCTGGGACTTCATGGGGGCTAAGCTGGCCCAGCAGTTACTCTCAATGAGCTGCTCCACCTCCTCTGCCAGGTCCTAAGGCTGGGATCTGTGGACCTTGCTATGACCATTTTCCAAACGGAACTCAGAAGAGTTGACCGGGCCCCCTGCCTTGGCTTACAGCAGCTCCTTGCTGGTCCTGTGGCCTCACACTTGTGGCTGGCAGCTATCCTGTGCCCAGCTAATCCCATGCACAGATTCAATCCATTCTGCCCAGCCCTTGAAATACAGGACACTCCTGGGCCAGCATGGCACCAGCATTCTGGCCTCTGAGCTCCCACATTCCATGGGAGTACTGAGAAGGCAGCAGGACGCTAGTCCAGCTTGGTCCCAGACTATGTCCTGGAACCTTTGGTCTCAGTGCCCACCTGTCTTCCCACTCAAAGCCTGTTTTGAATTTCATTTTAACCACTGGTGGCTGGGTGGGCAGTCTGAGGGATCTGAACACAGCCCTCCTGGCAGACACTGCCTAGGGCTGTATGAGCATATAGAGTGGGATGTGGGGGCTAGAACACATGCAAGTGTTGGAGGCAGAAGGTAGGTAGCCTTGCTCCTGAGGTTCATTCATTGTTGATTTTTCAAAAATGTACAATACTGTATCGAGGTTGACCAGTTAAGAAAGGAAGGGGAAAAAAAAAAAAAAAAAAAACAGATCAAGAAATCACCCAACCTCCCGTTCGTTGCCTTTGTCTTTGTCTATCTATCCCAGGTTAGGCAAGACTGGAAAAGCACCCAGGAGGAATGATGCTGAGCAGCCGCCAGTCCTGGCTGGGCAGGCATGCCTGCCCACACCATGCTTCAGTGGCCTCTACACAGATCCTGCCCTGGCTGTGTGGGTCAGGCAAGAGCAGGAGGCCTGGAGATCTCAGGTTTCTCTGAGGGGTCACAGGCAGGGGTTGCTGTTGGTCCATTTAGAGTTGCTAGGTGAGGCTGCAGCTCTCCTGGACCTGGGGTCCAGTCAATAGCAAGACTATTCCTCTGACTCAGTAGCAAGGCTACTGGGAATGTTTATACTGGACTATCCTGGGTGAAGATCAGAGCTCGGGTTACTGAGATAGCTTAGCTAAGGTAGAGAGCTTGTTTTGCTAAGATGAAGGATCAGAGTTCAATCCTCAGAATCCATGTAAAATGCTACTTGTGCTGGGGGCGGCGGGGGGTGGGGTGGGGGAGGTGGACAGGTAGATCCTAAGGACTTAAGAGACCAGCCAGTCCAGTCTAACTGGTGAGCTCCAGGTCAATGAGACCCTGTCTCAGAAAGAGATGGAAGGCATTACTGAGAAGACATCTGAGGATTCCTTCAGGCTTGGGGGCTTTGGAGCATGGTACTTCCTGGAAGGTGGTGATAGAACAAGATGGAAGCACCATAGACCAGGAACATTTGCCTGAAAAGACATTGTGGTCTCGGCCTCGCTGGAGCTGTCTGCATTGGGCAGGCCTTATTGAAGTGCTCTCATGGGGAGTAGTGAACACCATGGAGGACACCGAGTGTCCCAGTCTTAACTAGGCTTTGCATATCCTGGACCTGAATACATGCCTGGGTCAGGGCCAGGTGATACATTCAAATCAAGAGTGACAAGTGGCCGGGTGGTGGTGGCGCACACCTTTAATCCCAGCACTCGGGAGGCAGAGTTCGAGGCCAGCCTGGGCTACCAAGTGAGTTCCAGGAAAAGGCGCAAAGCTACACAGAGAAACCCTGTCTCGAAGAAGAAAAAAAAAAAAAAAAAAAAAAGAGTGACAAGTGGCTTTATGGGCTGGGGGCAGCCTAGCCAGGGCTCACTGCAGGGAGGTAGCTACCAACTCACTCCAAGAAGTCAGCCACAAGAGCTGGGCTTATCTTTGCTCAACCACAGGATGGAAAAACTGAGGTTTAACACTCCAGGGGCTGAAGACTCAAGCAGTCTGTGCCTGCTGGCTCCTGTGAATGACATCAACTACTCCAGGGCTAGGGTCTCTGCTGGAGCGCTTGGTCCATTTTGAGCTAAGCATGGGTGCCCAGTGGGGAGGCAGCCCAGGCCCGTGCAGACATCACCAGGACCAGAAACTGCTTATCAAAATATTTTATTTTAGGAGATCGCTCAAAAAAGACTCTCCACATTGGACAGACACCCCAACAATACCCTTGGCCTTATTTTATTTTTTTTTTGTCTTTTCTGTTTTTTCCTTTTTAATCAACTAAAACAATTTGATGCTTAAAATAAAAGACAGGAAATGTTTCCCAATCAGACTTTAGGCAAGAATATATATATATATATACTTCTGATCCGGGGGAGGGGAGGGATGGTACTGCCCGTAGTCCAGGAAATATTCTGCTTTCCTGTTCCCAGAAAGGAGACTCTGCTGGAAACACGCAGCCCAGGAGGCCAGCTGGGAGAAGTGAGGACGGACGCAGAAGAGTGTGAGCCCAGCCCTGCGTGCCTAAAGCTCTTAAGTTATAGAGCTGGTGCTCCCTGTCTCAGTGCTGCCCTGTCCGTCCGTCCATCTGTCTGTCTGTCCGTGGAGACTCTATTCTGGAAGGAGCTGGTTCAGTCTGGTGGAGAGGTTGGGATTCAGCGTCATCTTCATCTTGTGTGTGGCTTCTTTTCCAGCTGAGAAACTTTTTTTTCTTTTTTAATTTTTAAAAAGAATCACAGCCAAAATAAGACATTAACTGGAAAATCCAAAATGGCTGCGCTTACCCTATTTTTTTTATAAAAACATTTAAGAGTCTACTCCAGGGAGTGAGCTGGGCTCACTACACTTTCCCAGGGATCTTGGCCCGCTTGCGAGCGATGGCATCCTCCACAGCCTTGAGCTGTTTAAGGAGCTCCTCCCGCCGTGACAACGTGCTGGCTTTCCCTGACTTGGTGCCGGCAGCGGCAGTGTCGGTGGCTTTGCCGGGCACGCTGGTGACCTTGCTAGAGCTCTTAGACTGGGGTGACAGTGGACGCTTCCTGTAGGATTGAAAAATGGGAGGGAGTAGATGAGAAAGAGCACCCAGGGCTCCCCACTTCCTCTGTAGGGAGAGAAGCAGGGTCTGGGCTAGCCCACAGCCTCTCCTAGTCCCCCACTCTACGGCCACCCTGAGACTCAGTGCCCCTTGTCTAGGGCTCTTTGATAAGGTGGACTGAGCAGCATGCTCAGGTTGAGCCTGAGGGCTCTGCAGAGGAGTGGGCTGGGACAGCTGTCTGTTGTTCTTCCACAGCCTCGTGTCTCCCACATTGCTAAAGCCTATCGCCTATCCTGGATGAGCAGGGACTTACCTGTCGGCTGGGGCAGCAGGGGCTTTAGCGTTTTGGCTTCTCTGCCTCTCTGGCTTTGGGGAGCCCATTCTTCCCCCTGATTTCCGGTCCCGAGAACCTGGTCAACAGGGGAGAGAGTGAAACCAATGTTCTGTACTTGAGGCCACCAGAGGACAAAGTGTCAAGGAGGCCAAGTGTGGTGTGCTATGATCCTAGCACTGGGAAGTAGAGGAAGATCAGAAACTATCCTTGGTTACAGAGTGAGTTTAAGGTCAGCCCAGGCTACCACGAGGCCCACTCAAAAAGTCAAAGTGTCAGGATGGCTGGCACACTTCTTTTATTAAAAAAAAAAAAAAACCAGGGAAGCAGACAAGGCAAGCGCTGCCTCAGAAAGCAGAGCTCAGGAAGCTATGATGCATGCAGGCCTAGAGCTGGGCCTAGTTGTTGCGGTTTTATTTTTTTGGCGGGGTTTGGGGGTAAAGGAGTATTTCTCTGTGTAACTCTGGCTCTCCTGGAACTCACTTTGTAGACCAGGCTGGCCTGCAATTCAGAGATCCACATGCCTCTGCCTCTGACTGTTGGGATTAAAGGTGTATGCTTACATCACTGCATCACTGGATCCCGTTTCATGGAGTACATTTTCTTTCTTTTTATTTTGTGTGCATTGGTGTTTTGCCTGCATGTATGTCTGTTGGATTCTGGAGTTATAGACAGCTGTGAGTTGCCATGTGGGCAGTGGGAATTGAACTTGGATCCTCTGGAAGAGCAGTCAGTGCTCTTAACCGCTGAGCCATCTCTCCGGTTTCCTGGAGTACACTTTTTTTTTTTTTTTTTTTAGTTTTTTTTCGAGACAGGGTTTCTCTGTGTAGTTTTGGTGCCTGTCCTGGATCTCGCTCTGTAGACCAGGCTGGCCTCGAACTCAAAGAGTGAGTGCCTCCCAAGTGTTGGGATTAAAGGTGTGTGCCCCCATCGCCCGGCCGGAGTACACTTTCTAATCTACACTTTCTTCCTCAGCACACAGGTCTGACAATATGAGCAGAACCTGACAGTTCACAACTGGAAGCCAACTCCAGAGTGGAGCACTCTATTCTACCAGTGGGAGACTGGCCTCAAGCTTGGGTGGGGCTAGGCAGCACAGAGTGGAAGGCAGGGTCTAAGCATGAATCAAGGCAGGTGACCCAGTGGCCAAGGCTCTGACTCTGGGGAAAGAAGTCCCTTCAGGGTACAAAGCCTTAGGGTCCTGGCCCAGCAACCTGCCTGAAATAAGCCCCAGAACCCCAGCTTGCAGCAGCCAGCTTCCTTCATATTTGCTTCAGGGAGGAAACATGGATTTTTGCTCTTCCCATCAAAGATGGGATGCCTCCATCTTTCCTGCTGGGCTTGAGATAGAGTGTCCCGGGAGATCTTGGGGGGGAGGGGGGGCTCCAAGGTTAAATAATGACTCAGAGACACTGTACCCTTCTCACATCCCAATGAGCTTAAGGTATGCAGAGGCACAGTTGATCAGTCTGGAGTGAGGGCTTCTCTGACTTTGGATGTTGGGTATGCAGGCTCATTTTTATGTTAACTTGACACAAACTAGAACCATCTGAGAGGGAACTTCAACTGAGAAAATGCCGAAGATCTGGCTGTAGGTAAGTCTGTGGGGCATTTACTTAATGCGTAATTGATGTAGGAGGGCCCAGCTTACTACAGTGGTGCTACCCCTGGGCTGGTGGTCCTGGGTGCTATCAGTAAGCAAGTTGAGCAAGCCAGTAAGCAGCACCCCTCCATGGCCACTGCATCAGCTCCTGCTCACAAGGTTACTGACTTCCTTCCATGATGAACAGCAATGTATAAGCCAAATAAAACTTTTCCTCCCCAAACTGCTTTTGGTCATGGTGTTCATCAGAGCAACAGAAACCCGGACAAAGACTTGGGGTGTTAGAACTTGCTCAGAAAGCCAACGCACATGCATTCATTTGCTTGCTGCCCTTGACTTTTGTTTTAATGCTGTCTCATGGAGCCCAGGATGGCTTGGAACTCTATGCAGCCAAAGATGGCCTTAAACTACTTTTTTTCGAGACAGGATTTCTCTGTGTAGCCCTAGCTGTCCTGGAACTCACTTTGTAGACCAGGCTGGCCTCGAACTCATAGAGATCCGCCTGCCTGTGCCTCTCGAGTGCTGGGATTAAAGGTGTGTGCCACCATGCCCTGCGGCCTTAAATTTCTAATCCTTCTGCCTCTACCTCTCAAGTGCTGAGATTACAGATGTACACACCATACCATGTATGTGGTGCTGGGGATCAAATACAGGGCTTTTGTGCCAGCACTCTACAAACTGAATCACATATCCCCCTACTCCCGATCTTGTTTGTACTGGAAGGGTTGTTCACCACTAACAAATTGTGTATGTCAATATACAGGGGCTTATTATCACTAACTTTTTATGGTGCTGGGTTAAACAGAGGGTCTTGGGCTCTACTACTGAGCTACATCCCCATACTAAAACTTTCTCATCATGCACAGTGGTATACACCTCTAACCCCAGCACTTTGGAGGCTGAGGCAAGAGGATCATGAGTTGGAGATAAACCTGGGCTACAGAACAAGATAATGTTTAAAAGTAAAATGAAACCCCAGCTGCAATCTCTAGTGCTATAGTATGCATGACAGAACACACGCAATGGAGTTCTCAGGGTCCGCCATAGTTTTCAGAACAGATGCAGTGTCAAGGCCCTGCAGGTGGGTCTTC
Organism: Peromyscus eremicus; assembly: GCF_949786415.1. Taxonomy (NCBI): domain Eukaryota; kingdom Metazoa; phylum Chordata; class Mammalia; order Rodentia; family Cricetidae; genus Peromyscus; species Peromyscus eremicus. The sequence goes on from NC_081420.1 coordinate 85,583,531, forward strand.
TGGCTTATTTGTGGCACCCATGGTATGCCTCAGGCCCTGGACCTGGGAGGCTCACCTCGGTCTGGGGACAAATTGGCCTTCTTGGCTGGAGGACTCTGCCGGTCTTTGTCTGATGGCTCATAGCGCTTCCGGCTTCCTTTATCAGCCGCCTGAAACAGCACAGTACTGTGAGGGTGGTAGGGTCTGAGTGGTCGTTAGGCAAGGAAATGGGTGGTGGTGTATCCGTTGTCACCGGCGAATGGTTCTCTGCTCCCATGGTCCTCTTTCTGGCCCTGCTTCCCCCCACCCCTATAAAGCAGTTCTGTGTCCCTTCTAACCACGTGATGGGGCCCTTTGTGCTGCATAGGGAAGTGCCTTGTAGGACCCCAACCTGTCAGGCCTCGGCCCTTCCAGACAACAGAGCCTTGAAGGCAGAACCCAGGCTGGCCTGCCTGCCGTCCCAAGGCTACTGTGTGGGGAGCTAGGCAGGCCACAGGCACATGAACTGTAACTCTGAGGTGCTAACCTTTGGACCTCTCTCGGCTCGGGGGCAGGGTGCAGCAATACTGGCCTGTCCCCTTGATCTCACCTTATTCAGCAGCGTCAGCTTTATCTCCTTGTGGGCAACAAAGGAGCCCTGCTGGGGCTGCCCAGGGGCTGCCTGCTGAGGTGCCGCTGCCTGCTGGGAGGACTTCCCACCTGCTGGAGCTTTGGAGGACTTGGGTGGCTGTGTGGACGGATCCCGTTTCCGCTTTTCCTCTCTCACTCCATCTTCTTTCTTAGATTTCCCTGTCAACAACAAACCCTCAGTCATGGCTTCCTGTGCACATGGACAGTGAAACAGTCTCTGTTTAAAGTCACCCCTGAGCCTACACCCCCAGGGCAAGGGCCCTACCTACCTCTCTCCTTCTTGGTCTGGGCAGGGGTGGGGGATCGAGAGCTGGCCGAGGACACAGGACTGGCCAGGTCTGCATACATGTCCTCCGAGTCCACACTGTGCACTGAGCTGCTACTTGAGGTGGCGCTGGACACCGAGGAGACACTGCTCACACTCAGAGACCTAGACACACACACACACAGCAGTGTCCCTCAGCCCCATGCCGACTACAAGACGGCTGGGCCGCAGGCTGATGGCAGTGTGTGTGTGTGGGGAATGTCTCTATGGCTCGTCTTTACCCGATTTCCATGTTTAAGGAACGCACACCAACAGAGTAAGAGATCTCAGGGGACTTTCAGAGGTACTATACAATGAAGGGACAGCTATGTCATGAGCTGAGATCTCTACTTCACTAACCTGGGTGATACTATGCTAGGAAGGGAAATGTGACTAAGCCCTATCCAATGGTGATAAGGACACACTTTTAAGTTAGTTGACGATGCACACACAACAGCTACAACCCATAATCCCAGTAACTGGGAAAGTGAGGCAGATCTCTGTGGGTTTCAGGACAGCCAGGGTTCGATAGTGAGACCCTATTTTAAAACACCAAAAGCAGTACAAAAGAGGTGACAACAGCTGGCAGATGTGCTGGAGCCCCTATAGCCCCAGATTCCTGGGAAAATTGATTAAGCCCAGGAATTCAAGCTCATCTGGGAAACACAGGGAGTCTTCCAACCCAAAACCAAAACCAAACCTCTGGAGCTCAGTGGTAGAGCACTTGAGCAAAATGCAAGGCTCTGGTTTCCCCTTAAGTACCACCACCAAAAAAATTTTGGACGACAGTAAATTAAACAAGCAGTGATAGTTTCACTGTCAGGGACAGTAAACATAGGGCAAAGACTGGGGGTGGGGGTTAGTTTTGGCACAGTGCAGGGTCACGACAGACCTACAACAAACACCAATCAGCTCTTCCTGAGGTCATCAGAGGCCAGAATAGAGGAACAGAGGCAGGAAGAAGACAGAAGAGTTAAGAATTTCCTAGCTTTAAGTGGAGAGCTGGCTCAGGGTTTAAGAGGACTGGCTGTTCTTCCAGAGGACTCGGGTTCAATTCAAGATTCCAAGAACATCAAGCAGACTTCATCTTCTAAATCCTTTCTGGTCTTTTTTTTTTTTTGTTTTTGTTTTTGTTTTTGTTTTTGTTTTTCGAGACAGGGTTTCTCTGTGTAGCTTTGCGCCTTTCCTGGAACTCACTTGGTAGCCCAGGCTGGCCTCGAACTCACAGAGATCCGCCTGGCTCTGCCTCCCAAGTGCTGGAATTAAAGGCGTGCGCCACCACTGCCCGGCCCTTTCTGGTCTTAAGGGCTCCTCCCAACCGCCTAGGGATCAGCAGGCCCAGAGAACAGTCTATCCTAGGGAAGGTGTGGACAGAGAACCTGGAACTGGCCTTACTTTGTCCAGCTGGGCTGTACTGGTCTAGTTCTCTTCCCCTAAGGTTAGATGCTCTCGTGTGAAGGGAGGCTTTATTCGCTCTGAGCTGTGTGTCCTTTGGACACTGAGGAGCCCCTAACATGGTCGGTGAGGGAAAAAGGTGGGACCAGGCAACTGACCTGGATCGGGAACTGGAACCACTGTAGCTGCTGCCGCTGCCGCTGCCACTGCCGCTGAGCGTCCGCCTGCAACACAAGCCATAGTGCACGCACCTCAGAGGCAGACCTTGCTGGGACAAAGCCTTCCCGCACACCATGGTCATGGGCCTAAGATGTGTTCCAGGTCCGGCTTCTGCATCCCTGATGCTGCCCTGGTGATGCACCAACCTCCTAGGCTCTAGTTTTCATCAGCGTCTATTCCCTGGCAGCATCAAGGACCAGGAGAACCTTACCAGGATTACCATAAGCCCACATGCTCACCTCCTTGGCGGAGTCCTGGTTTGCCGTTCCTTCCTCCTGGCTTCTCGAAGATCTCCTGGTTTGGCAGGCTCAGGGGCAGGAGCAGTAGTTTTGGTGGCCTGTGGTGGGGCTGGGGGTGGGGCTGGCTTCTTTAGTGACTTCTCCCTGTGAGGCAGAGGCAGTGTCAAGGCAGGATAGGGCTGGGGTCCCTGCTCAATGCACCCACATCTCAGGGCTCTGCAGTTCAGACATGGCACATGGCTGCCAAGGTCCATGCCACAGGGACCCAAGTCTAGGTGCTGAGCCCGTGCCTCCACCCACCTCCTGGGAGCCTTCTCTGCTGCCCTTTGGAGGCTGCTTCACCTCTAGTCTAAGCATGGGAAGGGAAGAGACAGTGGAAGAGGCTGGAAGCCTTGGAGACCCCACCGAAGTGGGGCACCATAGCGACCTGAGGGGGCTCAGGACTCACCCTGCTTTCCCGGGAGGCGGGGCCGGCTCCCCCTTGGTTCTGACTGGAGGTCTGTGTGGGGAAGGTGTGGGAGACGGGGATGGGGACGAGGAGAAGGACCGGGACCTGGGGAACAAAGAGAGTGTGAGGAGGAAGTCTGGTGCTTGGTAGATTCCCTCACTGGCTGGAGCTGGCACATCCCCTAGGAAATGGTTCTGATCCACCGAGAATTTAGGCTCAAGCTCAGCTGCTTCATCATCTGATAAAACACACACCCAGGAGGAAACAGGGAAGGGCAGCGTGCAGCCTCAGGAAGGAGTGGGTGCTTGTGTGCAGGAGTGGGTGCTTGTATGCAGAAGAGGGCACATGGTTCTGCCTTAGCCAGGGACCAAATGAGGTGAAGATGGCTCTGGCTAAGTGTGGGATCTGAGACACCTAGTAGCTGGGAGGTGGCAGAACTGGTAAGGGTCCCAAGCACTTGGTTGGCAGGCAAAGGCACAGGCACAGAGGTCCCTAAGCAGTGACAGCATCACATAAGCAGGGAATGTACAGCTGGGAGGAGATTATGACCAGATGATTTCCACACAAGTATCGTGTGTCAGCAGGGTAGACAAAGAGCCAGGAATGGGGGCTGGGTCCAGGCGGAGTTTCCAGGATGGCATTCTGACAGTGAGATCACACTTCCGTCAAGAGGATGAAAGGGATTGGGTTGGCCCATGTTGCCTACTCAAAACCATCACACAGGATGCCCATTACTTCTAGCTGGATGGTGCAAGCAGTGGGTCAGTTTCCTGCAGTTCTTCATGCTTCCATGCTCAAAGGCAGGTGCCCAGGAAACCTAGCATTCACTCTTGCGGCCTTGCATTTGCTGCCTCACCTCTTGGGTCACTACTATGGGAGAACCTGAAAAAGTACGACCCGAGCAAGGGACCCTCTGAGAGGCACTGGTCTCGTGGCAGTTTACCAGACTCCTCTCCCCTCTCAGCGTACCCTCCTGAGTGCAGCTTTGGGAGGGGCTGCTACAGATGAACTTCAGAAATGATAGCTGCTGAGCCCCAAGGCAGGGACTCCACTCCAGGTCTCCTTACTCACTTTGAAGGAGGCTACCCAGACCTTGCAGGTCTCTAGGATAGTGCCAAGAGAGGCTAAGCTACCAAGAAAGGCACAGCTACTGTGGGAAATAGCTAAGAAGTTTATGGTCAATGGTGAGAATATGATGAAGCTTCTGAGCTATTGGTGGGATGGCGGGACACCCCACCGGCATGTCAGCTCACTTCCTGGGTTGACCTGCAAGACCCTCCCATGCCCTGCTTGCTATGGGACCCACTCAACTCTCTGCTGTGCTGGATTTACCTGGAAGGATCAGAAACACCTGCAAAGTGAAACCTGGAGTCCTTTCCCTCTACCCTGTTCCATGACCCAACTGCCCCAACCTTAGGGCATGGGATAGGCACAGAGCTTTTTTTCCTGCTACCCTCTGCTACACTGTCAGCTGCTTGCTCAGAGCAAAGATCCCATACACAACTTTTTCTCCAGAGTCTCATATTTTCTACAGTACCCTACATGACCTTTATCTGTCTCAGAGGCTCCCACAGGTTTTCTCACCCAGGCCCATGGCCACATCTGTCTGCTGCCCGTGCCCTCCCACCCCCCAACTGCTGACACTTGCAGAAGAAACCTGCCAATGTTTGGGCTCTGGGGTTTGTGCCAGCACACCTCTGGATGGCCTACACACACCTGCAGAGAAAGGTTACTTTTTTTCCCATCCTGGTTGCTTGCTATTCTGCATTCTACAATGTCCACGAAAATAGGTCCACATGCAATTTACTCCACACCCCACAAAAGCTTTAGTGAGCATCAGATGAGACAGCCTCAGTGACCTCTCAAAACTGTTTTCTAATCCCCTCTATCATCACATCTAGAGCAACACCAGTTGGATGTGGTGGCATACTTCTTTACTCCTAGCACTTGGAAGGCAGAGACAGGTGGGAATTTGAGGCCAGCCTGGTCTAATATATAGCAAGTTCCAGGCCAGCTAAGGCTACACAGTGAGACCCTGTCTTCCAAAAGAGAATAAATCTCAAAATTTCCTTTAAAAAATAAACAGACAAAGAAAGAAATAAAAGCAAAACCATATGCCAGTAAGGGGTAACATTGCAAGGGACACAGAAGACAGAACATTTTATTCTCACACAGATATCTAGTGATAATATGTCCTAAAGCAGAGGGTTGCGTGTCTTTATGTGCACCAATTCATGACTAGGACTAAAGCACTTCCACCCACATACCCTTCCAGCTTTACTGAATGCCATGCCAAAGTTCTGAACCCTCTCAAGAGCTTACGGTGAGGAGAGTGCTGGGAGGGTCCACAGCAGAGCATCAGCTCAGTTCAGGGCTGGACCACTGAGCAGTCCCTACCCCTCAGGCCAGCCTGACTTCCACTGGAGGAAGACCAAGCCATCAGGTTTCCATGGGGGCAGGTCAAGCTGGATGCAGGGTTATGTGCTGGTAGAATTTTGTCTAAAGTTTAGGAAGTGTCTATTTTCAAAGGGGAAAATTCAACAAAAGTTTGCTCGACCCTCCTAGGGCTTTCTAGGATGATGGAAGCACTGCATATTCACACCTGGACTCAACAGAGAGACATCTTATAGATACAGGTCCTATGTCTAGTACCTGCAGTGTATGCTGACTGGCATCCCAGTCCAAACTGCTTCTCAGTGTGTAGTTTACCAAAACCATTTTGGAAGCAGGCACCCAGGAACCCTGCCATGTTTTACAGGGAGAAACAAGACCACTCGATCTGTCCAGAATGCCTGTCCCCACTGTACCTACCAGGAGCTCAGGAGGCTGGGACGTACCTGGACCGGCTTCCTGAGAACGAGCTGTGTCTGGAAGAGCGGCTGGAATAGGAGCTGTAGGATGAAGATCGGGACCGGGACCGGGACGAGCCCGAGCCAGAGTAGGATGAAGACCGTGAAGATGACCTGTGGGCCAGTGGACAGAGTAGAGGCAGTGAAAAGGTGGCCTTCACTACTACCTGCTGGGGTGTGCTGAGCCATCCCTCTTTTAGTGCAGTGAGAGACGGCACACACAGAGACAGGAGAATATTCACAAACATGTACAGCAACACAGTGAGGCAGAGGTGATCCTGAGATAACCTACAGACACACTGCAGCACCGTCACCCTACAGTGGAATGTTGGAGAGACCAATACTTGGGGGCCTGGGTGTACCCATGGTCACTGGGTAACCTAGAGACTAGTTTGAGTGTCGGACATAGCCATATGTGAGTCTTCAAGCTGACCCTACTGTCCACATACACATACCTCTGGTTCCTATTAACACCTCAGGCTCCTCCTAGACTCCATTCGGAACTCCTTCTTCAGGCAGGGAGACACAGCTCTTATCACCTACCACTCACTTCCTCATGTGCTCACACTAGAGGTCAGAGCCACTAAGGCAAATTCTCTGAAAAGCTGGATGGAGTGTGCAGTTCCTCTGTCAGCAACCTAGCACCTTTTCCACAGGATCTGAGAGGCCTCTCCCCTACCTGAGGGAATGTATGTCTCCGGTAGCCAGCCAGAGTAGTGTCTATACCATTCTGGGTCACCCACTCTACTACTTTTGTATGTTCTGGGGGATGTGAAGTCCTACCAAAATTCCTGTTATTAGTCCCACCTAATATCCCTTTGACCTGTCCTTGGGCAGTGACCACCCCACCCCCACACACACAGACACACACACAGACACAGACACACACAGACACACAGACACACACACACAGACACAGACACACACAGACACACAGACACACACACACAGACACAGACACACACAGACACAGACACAGACACACACACACACACACACACACCCCTGGCAGCCAGTGGTCATCAACAAGCCACTTGTCTTTACAGGGTCCCCTCTTTACCTGGAGGAATTGGAAGCAGAAGCTGATGAGGCAGAGGTTTTGCGACGCCTTCGTGCCCGGCTTGGGGAGACTGACACACCAAGTTTCTTCTTGGGAGACTTGGATCGGCGCCAAGGGTCCTTCCACTCATCGGCTCGCTTCACCTGTGGCCCCACAGAGGTGGTCTCCTTCTTTGGTGGCTCAGCTTGACGGCTAGAATCACAGAGGGGTTCTCAATGCTCAGGCTGCTACCCTTCCCCAGCAATGCTGCTTCAAGAAAGAGATTTGGAAAGCCAGCACATTCAGTGAGTTTATTATAGAGATACCTGAAGAAGAAGTAACACAGCACACCTCCTAATCTCAGTTAGTTCCCTCCAGAAATGGTCTTAACCTTAGTGCCATTTTTTTTTCCTTCCTGTGAGCATTCCCATTTTCTCTTAAGTCTAATAGTAAGTACTTTTAGGGGGTGCCATTACTTACTTCTATCTTTCTGACTATAGTGTCAGACAGGGATGGAGTCCATCTGGTTCAAACATGCTTATTTCTAGTGTTGGCACACAGTAGGTATGCAATACTCATGAATCTAGTGTTGGCACATAGTAGATATGCAATATTCATGAAATTAAAGCAACAATCACTGTGTTTTCAAATTCCTGTTAACTAAAAAAGTTACCAACACCATGCTTTAAGCATTTTCTTTACATTTAAAGAGTCTGGTTCAACTGCAGCCAGGGAACTTCTTGATTAATGCATGGAAAGAGTGAGTATCCCAGGCCCTCCTCCCTAACAGCACTGGCCTCAAGTGCTCAGACAGGCTAAAAAAAAGGGCATCAAGGAAGGCTGCACTACCACCATGGAAATAAAAACCCTGCCTATTTATACTTCTAGAGCTACTATTTAGTCACCAGCCAGTGGCAGGTACCATTACCATTACCTGCTGAGGGGTCCAGGTAAGAGCAATATCCAGTGCTGAAGCCTATCCCACAAGACATGTGAAATGCAGATTGTGCCACTGTTATCTCAGCCCTAACCCCAAAAGCTAATGCCCCAGGTATATCTGGTGCTGCCTATAAAGAAATGCAGGAAGGAAGTGAGAACCTAACAACCTGACATAGCAGTTCCCTGTCACTGGCCACTGGGTCAATTTTTATACTTCCTAGACAGTCTCATTCTAAAAACTAAGATGAGGGGCTGAAGAGACTGTCAGCAGTTAAGAGCACTGGCTGTTCTTCCAGAGGACCTGGGTTATATTCCCAGCAACCACATGGTGGCTCACAACTGTTTGTAACTCCAGTTCTAGGGTATTTTTTGACACACTCTTCCAGCTGCTATAGTCACTGCACAAATGAAGTGCACAGGCATACATGCAGGCAAAATACCATACATATAAAAAAATACAATTATAAAGCAAAACAAAACAAAACAAAAAATCTAAACTAAGAAGAACAGACACCAGGGTCACTAGCCTCTCCCCTGGTCATCTGCCCAGTGCAGCCTTTCCATACAGGAAGGAAATGGGAGGAATACCCTGGTAAGTGTGGAGTTCCTTCTTTTTTGGATGCAACCAAGTAAGTACTTAAACCTCTCTGCAGGAAGTCCTTCACTACCTCGAGAGATAGACACTGGGTCCCACTGAGAACAGGTAGGTACCTTCAGCAGGTGAAGGACAGTGCTGTGGATGGGCCTTGATCTTCTCATCCCTGTAGGATGAGCATCTGAACCGAGGCATTCGTAGTACCATCTTCATCTGAGTGGCTGGCTCAAGGCTCTCCAAGGAGGAGGGCTATCCACCATGTCCACGTGTGAGAGGCACATGGTGGCAACAGCATGCCGAATTTTGTTACTATAGACACCCAACTTTAGACGTTATTACTCCAGTGATTCTGTGAAGCACATGATCTGGTATGTGTTTTATAGCAATGATGCAAAACTTCCTTTAAAAGGTATTTAAGGCCGGGCGGTGGTGGCGCACGCCTTTAATCCCAGCACTCGGGAGGCAGAGCCAGGCGGATCTCTGTGAGTTCGAGGCCAGCCTGGTCTACCAAGTGAGTCCCAGGAAAGGCGCAAAGCTACACAGAGAAACCCTGTCTCGAAAAACCAAAAAAAAAAAAAAAAAAAAGGTATTTAAGAGGTTAGAGATATAGCTTAGTGGTAGAGTGCTTTCCTAGCATGTGTGTACCATGAGTTCAATCACCAAAAAAGAAAAAGAGATATGGGAAGTTTAAAAAGCCAAAGCATGCAGGTAAGTAATAGGCGGTAATCTGGACTACAAGTATGGGCAAGGATGGGGCGGGGTGTGGGCTCTGATCCTCAGTCAGGGCTACAATCAATCAAGGTCCAATAAGAGGCTATGTGGATGAAACCATGGGAAATGCTAATGGCTTTAGACAGGGTATCCAGCGTAAGCCCCATATTTAGTGGTAGGTCTTTCAGAGGAATGACTGGATGAATCATCATTAAAGAATCCATTACCAAATTCACCCAATGAAAAAGTTCATGTAACATTTAGAGGAAAAGGCTGCAAGACTGACCTGCCCACCACTGCCAACAAGATTGGCGACAGAGAACATCTAGACTACCAAGCTCCTGCATCAAGGTGTCAAGCTTTTGAGCCAATAGGCTAACACCACCCAGCTGGCACACGAGTTGTGCTCTGAGTGATAACGGTCCACACTTGGGAGTCTGCAGGAATGACAAAGGCTGTATCTTTGCTTCCCAAGACACCCTGAGAAAACCATGTTGAACTCCCCTCTTAGTGGGGGACAACCACCCAGATATCCCATCAGACCTAGAAAGCAGGGCAGAACACAAAACCACAGGAGGCTACACTTCTCCACAGGTGCCCCAAAGCCCACTCACTGAGTGTGGCCTGTTTCAGGGCTGTAGTATGTGCCAAAGGGAGGAATGCTGGTCAGGAACTACAGCAGGAACCTGCTGGACAAGGACAAACTTGCCATTCACAGGTATTTCTAAAGAGGAAAAGAAATAACGGCACAGGTGATCTCTGGTCTTGACCTTCTGTACAGCTGCAGCACCCTCCTATCTCCCTGCAGCACAACTGCACATTCAAGGCTACCGGAACCTCCGCGGGGCAAGGGTCAGCTGCACGGCCCCAGTCAACGCCGAGGCTGGCAGCAAACGGCCAAGAGTGGCACAAGGAAGTAAACTGCTGATGAGCAAAGTAGCTACCCCACGTGTCTGGGAACTCCAACCTGGACAGCTGCCAAGTCTGGGGTCAAAGAATAAAGAGCAATAGATGGAAAGTCACTTCTAAAATGAGGAGGACTAAACATCTAATAAAGACAGGAAGAGGGAACTCACAGCATCTGGGTTCTTCCCTTCATTTTTCCCTCCTACCTCAATCTGCCAACACCCGAGGGACATGCACTTTGGCTTATCTCCCAGGAAACTGTACAGATTTCCCCAGGGCTGCCCCATCTGGTCACACTGCATACACTGTGCCCTCATCTCAGTGGGCGGTACCCACCACATCTCTTCATGTCCACTTACCATGTGAGTAGCTAATGGTTTCCACCACACATGGATGACTTCTACTGGCTAAAAAAACTCTCAACTCAATAACTGCTTCTTTCCTCTGGAAGGTCCCTGGAAGAGCAAGTCCTAGCTATTCTCCATCCTGGTTTACCATTACTTCTTATGGTATGGCCCTCTTCCCAAAGTTGACACTTGCTGTCTGGTCCTCTTTTCTAGCCCCGCATATATAACACCAGACACCAGGGATCTAAGTATTTCTTACTGACATTTCTCCACCTTGTGTCCTAAAGACACAGAAGGACAACACATGCCAGCTGAATGAGACATCAACAAAACCCAGAGCAGGTAGGGCATGGTAGCACATGCCTTAATCCCAGCACTCTGGAGGCAGAGGCAGACAGATCAAGGCCAGCCTGGTTTACATACCTAGTTCCAGGACAGCCAGAACCACACAGTGAGACACTATAAAAATACAAGAGCAAAATCCTGTCCTGTAGCTCGAATTACTGACCAACTGACCAAACCAGAAGGCCCAAGTCCAGTCCTGAACTGCAAGTGCTGGACTGGAGCAAGACTTTCCCACAATCTACCACTTTGACTCAGAATCTGAAAAGGTATTTGACGATACTCATAAACCAGTGAACCCAGAGACACAGAACTGGTAACAAATGACAGCAAAGGTAATGCAGCCCCAGATCATGCGTTCTGGGATGGGTGGAAAGAACAACAAAAGTAGCTGGGCACAGTAGCACAGGCCTGGAATCGCACCAGTTTTGCAACCGAGATACGAAGGATCCCAAGTTCAAGGCGGAGCTCCACAGATCAAAACAACACTACAAAGTCTTTTTATTGTTCCAGGGGTCGGTAAGCCTACCTAAAATGCATTTGGACGTTTACAATGTTATCCACACTGCCTTGGACTCTTCATCTCACTTCTCCACTCCCACCCCGCTGCCTTGCAGAGAATGCAGAAGGGAGAGATCCAGCCTGATGGGACAGCACCATGGAGAAAGTGGCTTGTTTGGAAAACTGTCTGTCATGCCCTCCAACAGTTACTAGATGACGCAGCAGCTCCTCCCATAGCTAACCAAGAAGGAAAAATCCACATTCACACACAAAAGTGCACACAAATGTTCACACCTACAACTGTCAAACAGTGCCAACAACCCAGGCAGCGGTGGCGCATGCCTTTAATCCCAGCACTCGGGAGGGAGAGCCTGGTGGATCTCTGCGAGTTTGGGGCCAGCCTGGTCTACAGAGCAAGATCCAGGACAGGCACCAAGACTACATGGAGAAACCCTGTCTCGAAAAAACAAAAAGCAAAAACAAAAACAAAAGGTTTCAACAACCCAATGTCCACCAACAGACAGACAAGAAAAGCAACTGAGGCACAGCCATAGTGCTTTCTCTGCAAATACAATTTAAGAAAAAAAAACCATACACAAAAGCCTATAGTGAACGGCTCTACACCCACACCAAGTCCTAAACAGGCAGGCTGTTTCAGGGAAGCAAGGAGCTGTTGCTTCAAGAGCTTAGAAGAGGCCACAGGGCAAGACATGCTGATAGATGGGAACTGGGGTAGTCTACCTTGGTGGCTGTGGGGACCGGGGCTTCGGCTTCTCCTTGTCCTTCTCCCGGTCTTTGTCCCGGTCACGGTCTCGATGCTGCCGGTCCTTCTCATCTCGCTTGGCTCGCTCTCTCTCCCACTCCTCTTTCCTCCTCTGCCGCTCCTTGTCCCGCTCACGCTCCCGTTCTCGCTCGCGCTCCCTCTGCCTTCGCTCACGCTCTCGGTCGCGCTCCCGTTCCCGCTCCCGTTCTCGTTGTCTGTTCTCTCGCTCCCGTTCCCTCTCCCGTTCCTGGGTTAAAAAGCCAAATATAGATGCCGAATTACACACTATTTGGTAAAAGTGCAGAGAAAACAGGGAGCAGGTAGGAGGATGCTCTCAGGAGGCCATTTTATTCCCAAGTGTCTCCTTAAGACAACTTAGCTGTGTCTGGCAGCAAAGGCCAGCAACTAGGAGACGAAGGCAGGAGGATCTCAAATTCACAGCAAGCCTGGGTCAAGTGAGAGCCGATCTGAAAGCCACAAACCTAGTATGTCCAAAGGTTTGATTCCCAGTACCACATAATACACAGACAGACACACAGACACAGACAGACACACACACAGACACACACACACGATAATATATGTTAAAAAAACAGGAATGCATACAACTTAAGAGTGAAGTTACCCCAACCAAATAAATACAGAACTTTGTCACTACCAGCCTGGTATGAACTCTATACCACAGGCCCTCCCATGGGTGACCAGCTCATTCTTAGGATGGAAGTCTCAATGGCTGCCCGTGTGGACAAGCCCACACCACAGTACTTCATGAACAATATATTGAAGGAAGTGTGTGCACCCCTAGTGCATTCCCCCGCTGCTGACTTGTTCTCCTGCTTTAATAGTCAACATTCAAACAGTTCAGGCACAGCCCGGCTGTCAGGCTCTGGGCCTTTGTGACCTTAGGAGACACCATGCGCACTCCATGCCATTCCTGCCACCCGTGTCGCTGGATACACCAAAGAACAAGTACCTGCACCCTGTATCCTACCTCCAAGAGGAAGCTGTAAGGTGGCAGTTCTGGGATAGGTGTGGGTCTATACAGCTCACTACCTATGGGCTGCTGGGGCTGCCACATGAGTCACAGCACACAACTGCTCAAGGGCTCCTAATAAGCCTTTCCTAAAGCAGACTTTCCAAGCAGGCTGACAGTGAAGAGGGAACAGGCAGTCTGGCACACACACATCTTTGTACACACTAGGTTCTTGGGAGTCTTCACCAGACCAGTATGGCAAGGCCAGCCAGAGGCACATCCTTAACCAGCAGGCTAGATGAACAAGAATGGTGCTACACATAAGGACATTATTCAGAGATTTCCAAGAGTGACACACTCACAAAGGTGACAGTCTCCTGAAAACCAGCATTGATGCCTTACGAGCAAATCTTACAAAACCATGGCAAAAACAATAATTCCATGAAAGGCCACCAGACATCAGACTATCACAAACACAGCCAGTGGCTCAAATTCAGGACTGTGGCTCAAAACATTTTGTTAACTGAATAAGCTCAAAGGAAACATACCACAGGAAGGGTTGACTGATGCCAGGTAAGGAAGTGCACACCATTGCTTGTATGGCTGAGGCAGGAGGATTATGAATTTGAGGCTAGCCTAAGGTACATAGTTAGACCCCATCTATGGGAAGAGGAGAGTTTTAACATGTGGATCATACTTACGCGATAGTTATGATACGGCTCTGCTTCTGTATACTGCACCCTGAAATTCTCGTACTGTCCACCACGCCAAAAACGCTCTATCTCATAGTCATAATAAGGATCTGCATAAGGCTCAAGTCTGAAAAAAGAGCCAAAAGGAAGGAAATCGTATCATTTAAGAATGCTACAGCAAAAATTCTACATAAAAGACAAGCTAACAGACTCCAACCCCACGTGATGAAAATAATACACCGTGACCAAGTGACCAGCTAAGAACACAAGGCTGACATCAGCATTAGGACATCCACTACCACCGCACATGTCAGTCACTGGGGAGGAAAAGCCCTGGGACTATCCATGAGGGAAGACAAAGACAAACTTCCTGTACGCATTTCCAGAGAAAACACTCAACAAAATAGGAATTTGTATTTTCTAATGAGACAGAAACATAGTCTTAAAAGCACTTTAAGGACCTCAGGATGGCTCAGATGGTGAATTACTTGCTGCACAGCCTGATGATTTTCAAGTTTGGTCCAGGGAAACCATAAACATTAATTCCACAAAGCTGTCCTCTGACCCCCACACATGTGTTATGGCACTCTTGCCCACGCACCATGTATCATTGCATATATACATACAAAATAACAACAGCAGCAGAAGCAACAACAACAAAAACAACAACAGCAGCACCTTTAAAACCAAAGCTGGAGAGAAGCATCGAGGAGTTCCCTGAGCATTAGGATACCATGGGACCTATGACCACCTGCCAGTGTGTGCAGGCATTGATAGCAAGATTGGCAAGATGAGCCCAGAGAGGTGCGAACACAGCGAAACTGTCTCCATTTGCCATCCTGTGACACTACACCTTAACCGTCTATGACAGAGCCAAATCACACAACCATCCACCCACTCACCTCAATAAAGCAGAACAAGAGCTTAACATGGAAACCTATGTCCTCACATATAGCTCGCCAGCTAATAAGGAGGCAGTATGCATTTACAACAGCAGAGGGAAGGTGCTTGGGAATGACACATATTCAACCAGAAATGCAGATCTCACTCCAGAAAGTCACAAAGAGGCAACTAATTGAGAAGACATGACAGGGTACTCCTTATCACCTTGCTGGTTCATCCTGCATTGGGACATAAGCATATCCCAAGTAAAAACCAACAAGCACATTCATGGGCTAGATGGTTACGCTGTCAGCCTGGTTCACGTGAGGAGGAGACACAAGCCCAGCCAAGGGAACTCCACAACAGAGAAGACACCCTCTGAAGCACGCCAACACCTGAAAGAGCTCCACAATCCTATGTGCTTCATTTAGTGCAGGGGGACAGCAGGCCCGGGGACACACACTAAGGTGGCATCTCTCAGTGTCCCAGTGAACAATGTGGATACCTGACTACTCTCACTTCAAAATCCTGCCACTGTACTGGTGAGATAGTTTACAAACTAGGGGAAGTATGCAATTAATTAAAAGTAGAATAACTGTAACAATGTAACTAAAGTCACCAAAATTGATAAGCTGCTTACTTTTAGAATTCTCATTCAATATTTCTGAACTTGGTGAGCCAAA
Source organism: Peromyscus eremicus (assembly GCF_949786415.1). NCBI lineage: Eukaryota > Metazoa > Chordata > Mammalia > Rodentia > Cricetidae > Peromyscus > Peromyscus eremicus. The sequence continues at coordinate 85,598,967 of NC_081420.1, forward strand.
CCACAGACTGCAAAGCTATGCCATATACCAAAATTTACCTCTTCACCCTCCCAGTGGATTCCATCTGGGCACGCACAGACCCAGTACCTGCCCTACTCAACGTAGTCCTCAGAACCACAGAACTCCTCTGTTGAGGGGGTTTTGCTCCTTTTTTTGAGACAGGATTTCTCTATGTAGCCTTAGCTGTCCTGGAACTCTCTCTGTAGACCAGGCTGGCCTCAAACTCGAGATCCCCCTGCCTCTGCCTCCCTAGTGCTGGGATTAAAGGTGTGTGCCACCACTCCCAGTTCTGTTGACATTTTTAAAAGACCAGCATTAAATGTCTGAGGAGGCGACTGAAGAGGCAGCTCAGTGGTTAAGAGCACTTGCTTGCTGCTCTTCCAGAGGACATGAGTTTGGTTCTCAATTCTCATGTTAGGCAGCTCACAACAGCCTGTAACTCCAGCTCCAGACTCAACGCCCTCTTTTGGCCCCATGGATACATACACACACACACATGTATCTTTAAAAAAAACAAAACCAAAACCAAAACCAAAAACCTCATTCCCCAAGTAACTGAGGAAGAGGTGAGGAGACAAAGGCATAGACTGAGCCTGTAGGAACTTTGGGAGTGCACCCCAGAGGTAGCCTTCCAGGATGGAACTTGAGCATCTCCTCCACAGAAGCCAGAGTGGTGGAGACCATACCCTCGGGACTTGTGTGTGGCTACTCCTGACAGGACATGAACGGGCCAGGGCAAGCAGAGGATTCCTTACGTTGTGTCTCTGACATCTCTTGGGACCCTAGAATTCCAATCTCGGAAGACTTCGTTCTCCTTGTCAAACTCCCGATCGTCTTCACCAATGGTCACCGTGAACCTTTTCTCTTCAAAGTCAGGCTCCTGCTCTTTCCGAATGGTTGCTTTTTTTAAAACCTAGCACCAAAAGAAGATAGACATCAGTGTGAAATAAAGACCTCCAAAGTCACTGAGAGGAACGCAGGGAACCTGAGACCTGCAGCAAAGTACAGCACCAGTGCCAAAGGGTACGGGCAAACACAGGACTCCAGTCTTCTCCTGCAGGCCTCAGAGGAGGCTGGTCTAAACAGGTCTGCGTGACTTATCTACACAAGTGAGCATCTGGGACTAGCACAGGGACCCCAGAGGGCATGTAAGCAAGGCCTTTATTTCAATCTCCTTCAAGTGAGAACAACTTGGACACTGAGAACATAAGGCTGGGTGTTAACAGACACTGATACAAGGTGGGTATTGGGAGCCACAGTGGGCAGCAAAAGGAGGCCTGAGAGAGCTAGTAAGAGCAGGCACTGGGCCTCAGGGGGACAGAGAGGAGGTCCTACAGAATGGCAGGGACTGTCTTGCTGCCTGGGGTAACGGTCAGAGACAATTCATCTTTTGGGTTGACCGTGACACCTAAAAATGTTGTCTGTGTCCAGGGAGGTTCTCTGGCCTACTAAGATTTACCTGTGACTGGACCTGGGCTAAATATTACTTCTTCTTCTCTATTAAAGGAAGCCCAGAAATGTTCATAGCTTCTGAAGCCTCACTGAGTTTCCATACTCTCTGGATCAAAGCTATGCCAGTCCTGCCAGGACCACTAGAGGGACCACCACTGTGTTCTCCCTCCCAGAGTGCATTGAACTCTTACCTCCTTTGCGTGTCTGAGTCCACGTTCCCAGGCACTCTCTGTTGGGGGTTCTGGAGGGGGTGGAGGCAAAATTTCATCAACTACTGGCCCACCCTATTAAAAAATAAGAAGAGAAATACTGAGGAAGTACTTAAAAACCTATTAAGAAATGGGGCAAAACACTTAAAAGACAAGCCAGCCAGCCACACACACCTGGCTTTCCTGCCCCATCACCCACATGCCCTGAAACATCCAAGGCTACCTCTACACAAGCACAAGGAACCCTGAAAGGTGCTCCTTGACTCTCAGGTACAAGATGCCTTTTCTATAAGGACCACATTTGTCTTCAGCCCAAGATTCAGACAGAACTCAGGTATCCCATCTGGTGGCAACAAAAGAGGAGCTCACGCACCCAAGGGTTGGCAGGCATCAATGGGTGGGGTCCAAGAGGCGGGGCACCGTTGGGTGGAAAAGGTTCAGCTTTGGTGATGAGGGAGTAGTTCCCCTTGTCATTCACTCCAGGGTGTATAAACCTACAGTTCATTCCCCAGGTGCAGTTCCCTAGGGAAACAAAAGTCCAGTGAGAAAAGATGCCAAGAGCACAACTGTTGGAGGGCGGCAGCTGGGGTGCTTACTGACAATTTGGGAAGCACCCATCAACCCATTCCTGCTCCCACAGGTCACTGGGCCTCCGCCCAGAGAGCCTGAGGCCAATAACAGCCCAGCCTACCTCTCCTGCTGTGGACACAGGTGTCCTACAGTCCTACAGAGGTGAGCAGGGCAGGTCTGAACCAATGGGTCAAGCCAGGTACTTCCATGAGATGGGAATGCCCTTGATGAGAGTCCCTGCTTGGACTCCCAGGGCCTATTCACAGTCACTTTGCAGGTTCTATATCCATGGATTCACCACCCACAGATACAAAATATTCTTTGTGTTGCACTGAACATGTGGAGACACTGTAGAGACATTTTTGTATTTCTACTCCTTAAACAATACGGTATAAAAAGGACTTATTTACACTGTGTCCAGGATTGTAAGTCACCTAAAGAGGGCTTAAATTACAGGAGGGTGTATATTACACTATCTTGTAGTAGGGACTTGGATAGCCTCAGATCTGGCATCCATGGACATTCTGGATCCAATCTCCCATGGATACTACAGGACAGCTGGGCACATCAACTATCTGAGCACTGATTAAAGCAGAGAAGCCAGAGAGTCTCTAGAGCTAAGGGCAGAGGCAACACTAGGGCCTCTAGGGAGCTTCAGCAGGTACCTGGACATTTATTTTGACTATGCTGAGGTAGAAATCAATGGGAGGCACAGATATCACCAGATTTCTGTTGACTCTGTCCCAGGGTAGCCCTCTCCAAACCATTCAGGATTATTTCTGATCCTTAAAAAATGTGTGAATAAGAGGGGCCTGGAGAGATAGCTCAGGGGTTAAGAGCACCGGCTGCTCTTCCAAAGAACCTGGGTTCAATTCCCAGCACCCACAGGGCAAGTCACAACTGTCTATAACCCTATTTCCAGAGGATCTGACACCACAGATACACAGCAGAACACCAATGCAGGTAAAATAAAAATAAATAAATCACTTAAAACAAAAATATGTGATAAATTAAGCTACTTAAACTTATCAAATCAACCAAAATACAATTGAGCTTTTACACTTTGCTCATCAATAATCAGCTAAACCCCAGCACTACTGAAGGGAGCCACCCAATTTTTCAGTGCAAAATGCTAAGTGTCTCAGATGTACAAAAAAAAAAAAAAAAAAAAAAAAAAGTCCTATGTACACACTATTAGAAGCATCTAACATTTAAACACACTTCCTAGTTTAATACATATTATCTGTTTTTTGGTTTTTGGTTTTCTCTGTGTAGTTTTTGGTGCCTGTCCTATCTCTCTCTCTGTAGACCACGCTGGCCTCGAACTCACAGAGATTCACCTGGCTCTGCCTCTGAGTGCTGAAATTAAAGGCATGTGCCATCACCGCCCAGCTTAATACATATAATCTTAAATAATTAAAAGCTATATTCAATTTGAAACAGATATTCCAGTTGAACATTTTTGCTAACAAATCATGTTTGCTAACAAATCATGAAACAAGGCAAGTTTCATCTTTAAATACCATGACTTAAAAACAACTCAACATAAAGTAAGAACATATTGATATAAAGCACAAAATATACTCAATATTGTTTCCCTGCAGACACAAAAATGGTATTTTTTTTCATTCCTAAAACTATTTAAGGATTCATATTTAAGTTAAATGAGGTTGGAAGCCTCACTGTACAGAGATCTGAACCTCTGAGCCCTGGAAGACAGACAAACACCATCCACTTCTTCATGATCAACTCTCTACATCATGACTTCTCAACCTTGGTTATATAATTAAAATGTAACAAAAGGGGGGCTGGAGAGATGGCTCAGTGGTTAAGAGCACTGGCTGCTCTTTCAGAGGTCCCGAGTTCAATTCCCAGCAACCACATGGTGGCTCACAACCATCTGTAATGAGATCTGGTGCCCTCTTCTGGCGTGCAGGCATACATACATGCAGGCAGGACACCATATACACAATAAATAAATCTTTAAAAAAAGTAACAAAAGCTCATTATAGCAAGTTAGAAAATACAAAAAAGTATCTAGTATATGATTTATACTTAAAATATATTTCAGTTAGTAGGTAAGTAGGCATTTAGTATTTGTTTTAAATGTCAAAACAAAACAAAAGGAAAATCTAAATAAAACCCAACCCAAATCTCACATTCAAATCTTTGGGCAGAAAGAAGAATAGAATACATGCACAGGAGGGAGAAACAAACAACAGAGGAAAAGTAAGGAGGGTGCAGAGTGTCATCCTGACAAAGTGTCAGGATGACAGAACCCAGCTCTGACGGAGCAAAGTTAGGTCCCTGCTGATAGTGTTCTTAACCCTTGACCACAAGAACAGCCATCCCAATATATAGCCAAAGCAGATATCCTGTAAATGCTGGACAAATGATGAAGGAGTGCAGGAATCCCATTTATACAGGCAAACTCCCTTTCATGGGGGTGAGGCACATAGACTATTATTGCTGGGACTGTGGAGAAATGCCTTCAAGGTACACCATCCTCACCTGGTGCATGGCTCAGGGCCTGGTACATACTAGGGGAGTATATTATTGTTGAGCTACATCCCTAACCCCTATCTTTTACTTGGTCTACTGTCAGTAAATATTATTTCCATAATTTAAAAAAAAGGAAGAAAAATAAAAAGGAAACATGCCAGTGTGATGGTTTAGCAGGTTAAGTGCCCTGTCTACCCATCCTGATCACCTGAGTTTGATCCCCATAGTCCACTCCTATCGACTGTCCTGAGCTCCACATACATACGTACTCTGCCCCCTACAAACTTAATTTCTTAATTAGAAATAAATGAAATGGAAGAAAAAATAAAGGCATTTTAGAATAGTATGATCATCTGCTTCTGAGTGTGCTAAGAAACAGGAGGGTGGAGACCCAGAGGCTGAGTGGGTCAGTGTTACTTGTGGATTTTTTGTTTTGAGACAGGTTTTCACTATGTTGCCTTGGCTGGCTTGGAACTCACTGTGTGTAGACAAGGCTGGCCTCAAACTCAGAGAGATGCACCTGCTTCTGCTGCTTAGTGCTGATATAAAAGGTGTAGGCAACCCACACCCAGCTATTTCTGGATTTCAGAGGGCTATCTGTACATGGGTTTTCAAAGGAAAGAAATGATCTTTTTCTTAACTACATGGCTCATATCTCAGCAATTCTTGAGAAAATTTTTTTTTATTAATTTTTATGCTTGGGTAGATACCATTTAACATGAGAAATACTTTATAGGAAAACAAAATAAAAGTGGGAATATATGTAAATAAAGAGTATGTTCTCTAAAGAGCATACAGTAGAGTGGGGTATGACAGTGCAGACCTTTGATTCCAGCACTCAAGAGTGGCACATTAAAGTCCAGCCTGGGCTACACACTATCCTGTCTCTCCTACCTTATACCTCCAGAACCTCCTGCCAGAAGTAGTTACCAACTTAGGGGTGATCATGTAATCACCAAACATACATCCCCCCTTTTTTTTTTTTTTAAGATTTATTTATTTATTATGTATACAGCGTTCTGCCTACATGTATGTCTGCAGGCCAGAAGAGGGCACCAGATTGCATTATAGATGGTTGTGACAAACCATGTGGTTGCTGGGAATTGAACTCAGGACCTTCGGAAGAGCAGCCAGTGCTCTTAACCGCTGAGCCATCTCTCCAGCCCCCCCCCCCCCCCGCTTTTTTTTTTTTTGAGACAAGGTTTCTCTGTGTAGCCCTGGTGGTCCTGGAACTCACTTTGTAGATCAGGCTAGCTTCAAACTCAGAGATTCACCTGCCTCTGCCTCCTTGAGTACTGGGATTAAAGGTGTGTGCCACCACCACACGGCTTTACAATCCCATTTTTCGTGAATATATTGTACACTCTGGGGTGATCTTTGCCACTGCTGTCCCCAAACAAATTAAGAAGAAAAAATAAACCTGTGTGATTAATAGCAACAGATCTAAAATTGCATCAGTAATACTGATACATGACCATGGCAGGTCTCTTAGCAGCAATCAAGGAAGCTAAACAGATGGCAGGAGGCGGCTGCCCCCTTACCTGCTGGCTACAGTCCCCATGTCTAATGGCCAAAATCCATCTCCGCTAACATGTGCAGACGCCAACAAGAGACTGTGGCTGTGTGCAAATGCATGTGTTTGTTAGGTCCAGAAATGAGCAGACTTTTAAGCCTATAATTTGTTGGCTGGATTGGTTATCATCAGTTGCATGATCACTACTACAGGCAAAACACCTGTCAGAACAGCAAAGAGAATTTTATAATGTCCACTTTCCAAACAAAACACTTGTTTCGGTCTAGAGCACACACTCTGACAAAGTGGCCTCTTTAAGTATGCTCTGGTTTCCTTTCCAGCTCAGCTAGTCTAAGCAGCTGCAAACAGCTAAGAAAGATAGTCTGTGTATAAAAGTCAAAGTGCTCCACTGCTTTAAAAAACCTTCTTGAAGCCAGGGAGTGGTGGCGCACACCTTGAATCCCAGCATTTGGGAGGCAGAGGCAGGTGGATCTCTATGAGTTCAAGGCCAGCCTGGTCTACAGAGTGTGTTCCAGAACAGTCAGAGGTACACAAAGAAACCCTGTCTCGAAAAATCAAAAACAAAAACCAACAACATAAAATAATAGCAACAACAAAACACTACCAAAACCCAAACCAAACCTGTCAAAGCCAGGCATGGTGGTGCATACCTTTAACCCAGCACCTGGGGGGTGTAGGTGTGACAGAGTCAGATAGATATATGTGAGTTTGAGGTCAGCCTGGTCTACATAGTGAGCCTGTCTCAAAAACAACACAATAACAAGAAATTCCTGTCGAAATTTCAGTTATGTCTTACTGACACAGGCAAGGCTGGCCTTTGCATATGCATGCTCCCAGTAGGAGTGCCTCACTTACCACTAGTTGTACGTTACTATGAAAACTGCCCTAATTTCAGAGTCCCTAAATGGGGACTCTCAAAGGCTACAGGCCATCCTGAGGCATGATACTTTTTTTTATAAAGACGAAGAACACATGGATCCAAAAGTGAGCAAACACAAGCTAAGATGCACAAATTGCTACAATAAGCACATGAAAAGAATGCACATCCCCAAACATTAGAGAATCCAATGACTCAGACACCATCAGACACTGCTAGAAACGATATGAATAAAATGGGAAAAATTAAAGGGCACAACCACAGTGGAGCTCCCTAAGGGGTTTAACTCAGTGGTCTAGTGCTCAACTTACAGGCTCAAGGCTCTTGAGTCTCATCCCCAACATGCAATCTCCTAAGTCACCATGTAATGTGCACCTCCACTTCCAGATCAACCAACCCTGGCAATCAAGATCATCTCACACAAGCTTTTGGGTGGCCACATTTTCATTTCTCTTAGACAAACACAGAGGAGGGCTTGCTGTGGTGATGTGTAAAAGAATGACCTCCATAGGTTCCTATATTTGAATGCCTGGTCTCTAGTTGGAGGGCCTTGTTGGAGGAGGAAGCAGACTTTGAGATTTCAAAAGCCCACACTATGCCCAGTTAGCTCTCCTACTTGCAGATATAAGCATGGTACTCAGCTACTGCTCTAGTACCATGCCTGCCTGCTCTCTACACCATGATGTTCGTAGTCACCCTCTGAAACTGGAAGCCCCAACAGACTCTTTTTTTCTTACAAGTTGCCTTCCTCATGGTGTCTCATCACAGCAATTTAAAGTAACTAAGATAGAAGGTGGTTACCAGGAATGGGGCTATTGTTACGATAGGCCTGACTATGCTGGATTTTGAGAAATGTGCAAGATTTTGGGACCTTGAACTAGGAGATTGTGAATAATATAAGCAGGGCTTAATGGGCCATCCTAGGAGGAGCTCGGGAGACTACAGCAGTGCTGAGAGCAATGTGGACTATAGAGGCCCAACTCGAGAGGTTTCATATGGGAACAGTATTAGCAACTGGCCGACAGACCAGCTGTGTGATATTTGGCAAAGAATGTAGCTTCTTTTTGTCCTAAGAATCCGCCTCAGGATAAATTGAAGAGTTTTGGAATAATTTCAGTGGCAGAGGAAATTCCAAGACAGCCCAATACCGACTCTGTGGCTTATTAGTGATTTTTCTGTTTGTTTTTTTTTGTTTTTGTTTTTTTGAGACAGGGTTTCTCTGTGTAGCTTTGGAGCCTGTCCTAGAACTTACTCTGCAGATCAAGCTGGCCTCGAACGCACAGAGATCCGCCTACCTCTGCCTCCTGAGTGCTGGGATTAAAGGCGTGCACCACCACCGCCCAGCTAGTCATCACTCTTAATGCAGGTCTCAAATAAAAAAGAGCCACAGAAACAAAAAGAAATACAAAATGTAGGCCATGATGGTGCACATCTTTAATCCCAGCACTCAGAAAGCAGAGGCAGGTGAATCTCTCTGAGTTCGAGGCCAGCCTGGTCTACAGAGTGGAGTTCCAGGACAGCCAGGGCTACACAGAAAAACCCTGTCTGGAAAACAAAACAAAACAAAAACCCACAAACAAAAAAGAGGGCTGGAGAGATGGCTCTGTGGTTAAGAGCATGTACTGCTCTTGCAGAGGACTGGAGTTCAGTTTCCAGCACCCATGTCAGGCAGCTCACCACAGCCTGTTAACTCCAGCTTCAAGGGATCTAATATTTACCCGCATTCACATGCACACCTACACACAATTAAAAATAATAAATCTGTTTTTGTTTTTTGAGACAGGGTTTCTCTTCATAGCTATCCTGGAACTAGCTTTGTAGACCAGGTTGGCCTGAGTTCACAGAGATCGGATTATCTATGTCCCCCAGAGTGTTGGGATTAAAGGCCTGAGCCACCACCACCTGGCATAAAAATAAATCCTAAAGAAATACACAGAGAAACCCTGTCTCGAAAAACAAAAAAACAAAGAAAAATCCTAAAGAAAAAAAAAAAAGAGCTGATGGTGGTGGCGCACACCTTTAACCCCAACACTCGGGAGGCAGAGGCAGGCGGATCTCTGTGAGTTCAAGGCCAGCCTGGTCTACAGAGCCAGTTCCAGGACAGCCAGAGCTACACAGAGAAACCCTGTCTTGAACACCCCCTCCAAAAGAAATACAAAACGCAGTTTGAAGAGAAAAAGAACGCCAGAAAATTTCACATAGGAGCTGAGAAATAAGGAGAGATGGGAATAAAGAGAGTAGGCCCTCAGAGTGAGATCCCACACATCTAGTCCTATAACTTGTAAAAAGAAAGGCCTAACAAATTATGTGTTTCTAAAGAGCAACAAATCAAAAGTTTATGCAAATGTAATCTAAGGAAGGGACCAGGTTTCATTCCATGCAGGCAGCCAAACTTGACAGCATGGTTCTGGCTGTAGAGTCATGAAGGATACAGTAAAGGGGTGGTGGTATGTTCCTTAGCAATCAGGGAAGAGTGGCTGAAGCCAGGCATGTGGTAGGCGAGCCTCTGCATGGAGGCTGGGAGAGACCATTGCATGAAGCTGTGAAAGTGAAGCCTGGATTGTGCTGGAGATCCCAGGATGCCGGAGGTACCAAAGCTTTGGGGGCAGACAGGGAGTGGAACAAGCCCAAAAAAGAGATGTGTGCTGCAGTCAGCAAATCTGGAAGGGCAGAGGCAACTGAGCTCTCTGACATCAGACATAGACTATGTAGTGGTTCTTAACCTTCCTAATGCTGTGACCCTTTAATACAGTTCCTCATGTTGCGGTGATCCCCTTAACCATAAAATTATTTTAGTTGCTACTTCTTTTTTTTTTTTTCATTTTTATTTATCTATTTTTCCTATTATCAGCTTGATATAGTACAAATTCTTATCCTAATAGTGAAATGTTTCACTGAGGCTCGCCCAGTGATTGAGTAAAACCAAAACTTACTATAAGCCACAGTCATCCTAGGGTGATCTCCAAAGTATATAAAGAACTCAAGAAACTAGACATCAAAATACTGAATAATCCAATTAAAAAATGGGCTAAAGAGCTAAACAGAATTCTCAAAAGAATCTCAAATGGCTGAAAGACACTTAAAGAAATGTTCAACATCCTTAGTCATCAGAGAAATGCAAATCAAAACGACTCTGAGATACCACCTTACACCTGTCAGAACGGCTATGATCAAAAACACTAATGACAGTCTATGTTGGAGAGGATGCGGAGCATAGTTGCTACTTCATAATTGTAATTTTGTTACTGTTATGAATCGTAATGTAAATGTCTGTGTTTTCCAATGGTCTTAGGCAAGCCCCGAGAAAGGGTAGTTTGGCTCCAGGGGTCACCACTCACAGGTTGAGAACCGCTGCTTTAGACTGTTGAGGACTTTTAAAATTGAAGTAAATGCATTTTGCATTATGATATGGCCACAAATCAAATGGATGGAATGAGGGGTTTGAATGAGAATGATCCCCACAGGCTCACATCTTTTAATGCTTGGTCTCCAGTTGGTGGAACTGTTTGGGAAAGATTAGGTGGTGTGTCACTGGGGGCAGCTTTGCAGGTTTCAAAAGCCCAAAACATTCCTGGTTGACGCCTCTCTCTCCTATTTGCAGATAAAGATGTAAGCTCTTAGTTACTGCTCCAGAGCTATGCCTGTCTGCTGCCATTCCCTCGGCCACTAATTTCATGACTCACTCTCTCAAACTGTAAGCCCCAACAGACTTTTTTTCTTTAAGTTGCCTTGGGAGCAACTTAAAATTAACTAAGACACTTGCTGAGCTACACAGCCATTCTATTCCTTTTGAGGAATTGCCAGACTGTTTTTTACTTTCCTACCAGCAGTGTACAAGGGTTCCAGTATGTCCACATCCTTGCTAATAATACAGCAAGTTTTGTTTTATTTCTAAAGTAACTTATCTTATTACTGACAGGGTCTTTTCTTTCTTGAGTCAGTATCTGTAGCCCTGGCTGGTCTGGCATTCAAGAGATCTGCCTGCCTCTGCCTCCCAAGTGCTGGGATTAAAGGTGTACTCCATCATATCCAGCTAAAGATTTTGTGTGTAGAGGGGAGGGGTTAGGGCGGGTATGTATACACTCTCACATGTGAGTGCAATACCTGCAGAGTTCAAAAGAGGGCATCAGATCCCCCTAAAGCTGAATTTATAGGGAGTTGTCAGCTGCCTGACATGGGTGCTGGGAACTGAACCTGGGCCCTCCAAGAACTGTACCTGCTCTTAACAAACTGTCTCTTTAGCCCTATCATAAGGATGATAAATCAACTGATTTCAACTGAACACCAAGCTTATAACTTGTAGGCAAACAAAAAAAAAATTGCATCCAAATAAATTTCTTGTACTGATGACAAAGACATCCCAAAGAACTGCAAGTTCCATCATTTTCCTTCTTTCTGCACACCATAACAGGATGAGAGAACGGGAAGCACTGATTAAAAATGACCTGGAAATGTTACTACTTCCAGGATCTACCTGTTCTACTCCACTTCCTGCCTGCAGGTTCCTACCCTTACTTCCTTCAATAATGGACTATGATGTGGAACTGTAAGCTGAGATACCACCCATCCCTCCCCAGGTTGCTTTTGGTCATGGTGTTTTATCAAAATAATAGAAACTCTAAGACACCTAAGCTGCTCTCCATTTCTTGACTGCAGAAACCTCCCTATGGCATGGCTTCACTCACGAAAACCCAAACACAGTTTAGTGTAACCACAGGTGTCCACCCAGTGTGAGGCAACAATCCTATCCCAGTGTACGCAGATGTCTCCCAAAGAGCTGGTCTGCATTTCTAATACATTTCATCTCTTCTGTGCTTGGTAAGGTCTGAGAACTACGTAAGGTGTTAGCCTCTGGTTCTTGCTCCAGAGACTCCATGCTGATACTGCCGGCCTGTCCCAAGCAGCTGGCAAGCTTCTGAGCTGCAAAGGCATTGTGCAGCAGTCTGAGAGCAGTACTAATAAGAACCAAGTACAGATACACACTGAACGCAGGTTTTTGTTGCTGTAATCTACCCATCTGCAGGGGATGACTGCATTTATTCCTCATGCCATTACTTCAAAACAGTCTCCTGCTTGCACTTATATTTCTTGAAATACTAGCACTTTAAATATCAAAATTTTTGAAGAACTAAGATATAACGTCACAGCCTTTCATTCTTAGGGTGCTTGGGTCAATGTCAAGTGAAGGTCACCTGCACACTGCCCTGCAATCCCCACCCCCAATGTACACAATAGACTGTGCAAATTAGATCAGCCAACTATTTTCTGTTGGCATCCCAAAAGCATATTCCCAGAGAAGTGAGCCTGAGCGGGATTTTCATAAATATCCCATCAACAGGGCATCTCTTGGCCTTAGGGACAAGGCTGTTTGTGGATTACTCTTGGACACAGCCTTCCCCATGAATAAGACAGGATTCCACTGCCCACCTGTAGAAGCTCCTGTTCTTCAAGTATAGTGCCATGGCCTTAACCTGCATCTCCTCCCCAGCTCTAATGACACTAAGGAGGAAAGGGCAACAGCAGCTCTGCCCCTGAAGCTTCCTCCCTGTTGGCATCCTAGCTGTGCTCTGGATCCAGGAGAAAGAAGTCTGGCCTCTGGCGCAGGGGACTTTAAGGCACAACAGAGAGTGAACACAGGATATTTTGTACCTTTAACCTGGCCTCTGAGTGGTATGGAATTTGGTATTGGTGGAAGAAGAGTGGATAATGGTGTCACAACATCTGGAAAAGAAGTACAGGAAGCTCTTGTGAACTTAGACTGCATACACAGGCTGGCCAGTGAGCAAAGTCATCCACCTTCCTATCTGTCCAAGGAAACTGCTCAACAAGAAATATACCCAAAACACTGCGGAACATCCAAGCAAGTCTTGCAGACTGGAGACTCTTAATTCCATTTTCTTTCTCTCTTTGTTTTTTTGAGACAGGGTTTCTCTGTGTAGCCCTGGCTGGCCTGGAACTCCTTCTGTAGACCAGGCTGGCCTTGAACTCACAGAGATCTACCTGTCTCTGCCTTCAGAGTACTGGAGTTAAAGGCGTGCGCCAACATGGCCTGGCCTTACTTCCATTTCTGAATCCCGCCCAGGCTTTACAAAACCAGAGCATCACATTACTTGTAATGTGGTCAACCCTGATCAGTAAGCAAGACTCAAATACCCCTGCTGAAGACGCTTAACTGTGCTAACCCTTTGCAGGAATGCCCTCAGAGGCTCTCCCTTGTCTTTTCAATGCCACCCCCTCATCCCAAAGGACCTGCTTCTGATCCCTCTTGTAAAAAGTAGTTCTTTCTTACAGATGTAGGGAATGCTAACATTGGAACACTCAGAAACTGCCACTATCTGTTACAGCCTTGGGTCTGTTGTAAACAGTGGACCCGAAACCTGCAGGGTAAAAAACACCAGGCAGCCCTCGTCTAAGGCAGTTTTTAAAATGAGGACAGAACCAATAAAAGGTCTATTGTTTACCATCAATACCATCATCACTACCACCAACTCTTGCAGTCTAGTCCCATGAAGCCTCACTGACATGAGGATGAATTACCACCACGGCCCCAGGAAAGCAGAGGCGACACAGATCGCTGCAAAAAGGCTGGAGGCAAACAATTACCTTTCATGAAGAATCGGCAGGTGGGACGAGGCCTCACCTTCCGGTCACTGGGGTCCTTCACTTCGCCTTCTTCCAAGTCATCATCCTGGAACAGAGGACAGTCATCTGGAGGTGAGTCGACCCACCCTGCCCGCCACACCTCTTCACCGGGCCAGAAGCAGAGAACTGGGTGTGGGGAGCATCCACCTTTCCCAAAGGTGTGTCCTCACCAGCTCACCCTCCATTTCCCAATCTTAAACGCTCAGCTACAACAACAGATGGTTTCTCGATCACCTAAAACCTCAGAAGAGTACTATGGGAACAGTGGGCTCCACCAGACACTTCAGGACAGAGCTTTGGTCTGTTTCTATGAATTGTGAGCAAGCAATGGTTACACTTTGGTCTGTACTACTTTGTACACTAACAGTGTATAAACCTATTACTCCATGCCCTTTGCAACTGAACATCACCAGACTCCCTCCTCAGGAACAGTCTCCTAGGCCAAAGACCTACTTATCTTCAGACTGCCCCGGAGGATGAGCATCTCTCAGGCAGTACCCCTACATTAAGTGTTCAGGATGCATCTGAGACTATGATGAAAACAATGCACGTACTAAGCAAGAATCACAGTGGAGGTCCATAAGTCTAGAGGCAGCAACAAAGGTCAACACGCAAACAATATAGTGGAGTGAAGAGACAGGGTCTAGGAGAGGAGCTTCCAGGGAAAATGGCTGCTGGCCTGGAGCTACTGTGCTCTCTTGGGCCCAAACTATCATCCACAGGGCCCACTTGCCTACCTGCCCTGTTATATCTTCAGCATGTTATTGTGAACCTGGTACATGTCTGGGACCCCGATGCCCAGGGCTTCTAAATAGTATGACCCGTAGGGTGCTGTGGGCTAGAGGAACAGTCTGGTAGGAAGGAAGCAGCCTCTCCTGTTATTGAAGGATGCTGGGCTGGGGTCTTTTAGTAACATGCTGCTTCCCAGGGAGTGTAGGACAGTTCACATGGGGTTACCATGCAGAGTAGGCAAAAACAAAATCATACTTTAGAACTGTACTGGGCCAGAAAGTCAACTGGCAGATTCATCCCAGATTCTGTTTCCAAGGGAACCAAGCAGATGAAGACGATGGGTACTGTCTGGGGAAGGTTTGGTTCAATCCATTTCCCCATTGCTCATACCCACAGCACAATGTAAGAGTTACCAGCGCCCTCACTGTCAAGGCCCTCTATAATTCCTATGAAGACTCTCAACTCCATTTGACCTTTCACTGCAGGAAAGGAAGGGCATTTAAGAGGGAGCATCTGACACCAGGCACACCTAAAACACAGCCAATAATCTCAACTTGAACATCATACCTTTTCCCTTTTACCGACACTGAGGTAGAGATCAATTTCCCCATAGTGGAAGCACCGATGGCAAAACACAAGAAAATCTGCACAGCAAAGTCCTTCATGAGGGTGAACTAAGAAAGTTAACTCCGGAGACCATATACTACACAGCCGGGAGAGGAGGTGAGAACACCTGCTACTTCATGCTTGCAGCCGCACAAACCCTATCCACCCAGGTCTAGCCCTACGACCAACCACCCTGTATAGCCAGTCATCCTCCATCCATGACACTCTAAAATGAACTGGGTGTATATGGAAATGTGGGATCCCCAGACAGTGGCCCAGTCTCCCTCGATCACCCCAGATGTTTAACCTATCTTCCACCAGAAGGACTCGGATGAGCAGTCCCCTCCTGAGGCACCTGAGAATCCCTAGATGGCTGATCTGTTCTGCCCCTCCCTCGCCTGCTTTGAACACAACTGATCTGAACTTTGGGCTGTGTCCCCTAAAACCTCCTGATTCAAGGTTACAACAGAATCATACGTAAAGAAAACCCAGTCTCCCAGACACACTCATGATCCCATGATTTAAAGGCCAGATTTAAAGAAGGCATCTTCTGGGGTCCACAGAAACTCTGCAGTTACTGACAGAAGCTTTCCAGTCTGAGGTTTTTCTGAGTCTACCTCCCATTCTCCACTGTGAGCACTTCCTTGCCTGCCTCAACACAAGCTCTCATTTTCCTGCATGCCTGGCCCAGCCCACCACTGACCATCTCTCTAGGAACAAGAGAGCTTGAAAACCCTGCTGAGCCTGCTTCTCCTGGATCAGATGTGCCTGCTGAAGGGCCAAAGTTCTTGCCTGCTCCTCCATACTCACATCTATCTCCCCATCATCAATCTCTCCATCGTCATCCTCTTTCTTCTTCTCCTTCGCAGCCTCTGTGGATTCTTTTTCTCCCACACTTTGAACATCAGGCTTCCCTTCCTCTCCGGGAGCACCTTCCCCCTTCTCCTCCTCGTCCTCTGCCCCAGCTTTCTCAACTTCCTCCTCCTG